>NC_091825.1:145916445-146648945 GCF_038994185.2 Dermacentor albipictus | reverse complement strand
CTACGTGCAACCAACACAAGCTGTTGCAGTGAGCATCTGCCAGCTTCTGCTCGCTGCGCGACGCGACGCACGTCGGGGCTGGCTGCTGTATACACGTAAAGAACAATATGTATCCCGTGCCCATCGAGAATGTCATTTACTATACATTGATGGTATAGATACGGGATACAAGAATAAGCCTCGGTATTGTTTTCTCCTCCGTGATTGGCTTCAGAGCGCGCTTGCTCCAGTTCTCGCAATGCTGCACGTATCTCGGCGAAACGGACTGCGTGCGCACGCACGCGTGTTCGTCGTTACGCCGCTCTCGACGCCATTCATAGCTCGGATCTCGAGAGCTAATTGCGTTCATTTCAAGTACACGATGGCTGCGCGCATAATTAGGGCTCCGCGCCCGGGTCGCCCGGGCCTTGTTTCAACGCTGGATTTTGCAGTTTCCAGACTCCGCCGTTGGAGTAACGCGCGAGGAGGAAGGGTCTTGTGTCCCTTGCGGAACGGGGGCCACGCTAACTGAACTGCGGAACAGCGACAACTTGTGTGCTTTAGCCGCGTCTTTTCTTGCTTTTGCGCGCCGTCCGAGTCGACAGCCTTTAACGATGATACAGTGGTTGGTGCGCGCGCCTCCCGGGCTTCGCTGCTAGCTTGCTTGCTATTCCCTCCCTTTGAGTCCTTCTTTCCCCCGTGTGTTTCCTTGAAGTGTCACTTCCTGCTGACAGCGCGCGGACTGGCTCCGAAACTGCGGCGGTCGTGTTTGCGCTGCCGTCTTGCGAGGACAGCGAAGCCATTGTTAATGCTCTCGAAAGCGCTGGGAGACACCAGGAGGGGGGCGAGAGTTTATCAAACCGCGCCCCTTAGTTTATATTCGGCCCGCGGCGGGATGCGGGAACAAAAGCGCGCTACGCACTCCTTTGGCACTTTGTCTGCAAGTCCCTTTCAGGCGCAAACCTGACCATGAAGCGGTAAATATACGGGTAATGGTACGGTGTGCAGCTTAAAGTTAGTATTGTCAGGAACAGATGACTGCAATAACATCGAGGAAACAACAAATTCGTGATATCTTATGTCATTGTAGAGACACTTGCGGGTGCCTCTTCAGTCTCACTTTCAGGTCACGTGGTAGGTTAGGTATCATTGTGGATCCTGTGTTTCTAAAACTGGCACAAAATATATTATGCTGCCCGTACCAGTAATGCTGCCCTTTCTGATGTGCGCGGGTATCTTCTGCCACTCTTTATGGCATGAGAGGTAAAGCAAATGGACAGGAAAAGGGCACAACTCGTAGCGTAGTGCTTCTGGCCCCGTTCTTCTCGTCTGCCTCATTCATGCTAATCAATAAGTCAAAGGGCCATAGTACAGTCGGTATATTCATCATTCTTTAGTGGAAAGTTGAGATAAAACTGTCAGAGGGCCACGAGCTCCTCCTGCCTTCATTGTGCATTTTCTTGTGTGTAGTTTTACGCTGCAAATGGTCTAACCATTTCAGGGAGCCTGTACTGCTTATTGCCAGGAACAAACCACAGTGGTCGCATGAAGCGGGAGAGACAGCGCTCGCGGTCATGCGCAATAAGCGACATATGCTCTCCGCGAGTGTAAATGTATCCTTTGTGTGCGTGAGTGTATGTGTTTGTTTGTTTGGGTAAATGAGTGGGTGGGTGGGTGGGTGTGGGTGTGTGCAAATTCACTTCGGCTTGCCATTCTTGCGCACGCAGAACTTTGCGCGTTACAGCACGTGGTCTAGAGAAGCGTGTAGGAGCACTTCGGTTTCATGGCAACCTATTGGTAGCCAAGTGTGGCGAGATGGGCTTGTTGGTTAATCTTGAATGGCAGTAGTTGAGCGCTTAGTAAAGACGAGGACAAAAAAGGAGGCACATGGGCGCTACTCACATTAAAGAGGTTCAATTATCTTGACAGAGCCGAACAAAAGTGCCTTCGAATACACGTCACCGGCCACGTAAACCACAGTGCCACCGGGGAGCAATATGACAAGCTAGAGCGCACAAACAAGAAGAATGAAAATTTAGTTATACATACGCAAAAATTTCAACTCTTTGTTAGAAAACGTTAAGGAAGTCTTGTGGATACAGCAACCACGGTGATAATGAATCTGCTTACTCTCAATTATTAAGCGGGTGATTTCACACTATCTCCGATTTTATGGAAGAGGAGACACACACACACAAGCATGACAATGAGTAGCTAGAAAACCATCTGAAGGCGTTCTGTCAACTTTGCACTGATGCTCCTTAAGCCGTTCATTCACGCACCGTCCCGTTTGCCCAACGCAAGAACGGCCGCAGCGCAACGGAATGCGGTAGACGACCCCCAATTTGCCCTCAACGAACTTATTTGTGTGCATCTTCTTGCACCATTCTCATTCGGATCAGTTGCCCTACACAAACTACCCAGTTTTCTAAGTGGTGAGAGCACAACCTGTACATTGTCCCGAGTGGCTATTTCCTTTAGATTGTGCCAAACTTGGTGGATATACGGAGTGACGGCTACATTATGCTTCTCAAAAGGAGGCCCAACGTTCGTGTTCGAAACACCAAGACCAGTTCTTTTGATTCTGAGGATCCCTTCTGCGGCTGAAACTAACATGTCCATTGGATAGACGGACTTCGAAGGCCGTCAATCTTGCTCGTTGAAGCTGGATGACACTAAACGAGAACAAGACTTATCAAGTGCATTATTAAAGCACATCTTAGCGGTGCGCTTTACCAGTTTAGAATTGTTGGAATGAAATGCTAAAAGCGCTTTATTCGCCCCGGGTGAGTAACACCAACAGGCTATTGGTAGCGACTTGAGAGCGGCAGCGCCTACAACGTCCACTTTTCACATCGCAGCAACTTATAACTACCGAACAAACGCTAGTTTAAACATAGAAGCCGAGGCTTTCAAACGGACCTGTTGCTGTGTTCTTGCGAGTGGCCGAATCATTTCGAACAGAGCGGCGATCAACGCGGGACTTTTGGGCAGGGGCGTGTTGCAACGCCGGCCAACGCTTCTTTTCTTCAGACGAACGTGACAGCTGAAATAAACGCTCGCACTCGGCAGGGGCGAGTCAACCACTTTGTTCCCCTAGACGTATCGTGTCGCTGGAGATGACATAACGGTTGTTGTCGCGTCTTCGCGATGGCGAGGCCTGTCGCGCTGTATTTTTCCCGGGCTCCGCACACGCGAGGCGTCATTCTTTCCGCCTGGGGAGCAGTGGCCGAAATTGGCGTCCTCGACAGGACAACCGAAGCGATGCCCGGCAGCAAATTAGACAAAAGCAGCGGCATAGGACGCAAAATGGTCCTTAGCGGGGCAAAGAACGGCATGACCACCGCTTCGTGCTTGTAGGAAAAGACAGTCAAGGAAGGGTTCTCTCGCGCGATTGGCCCTGTTCCGGAGCCTTTGACGGCCGTCCCTTGCTGCCACCTCCCTTTCTTGCCTTCTCCAGTTGGGAAAACACAACAATGTTTTATTTCCTTAAAACCGTGCATTGCTGTGCAAGCTGGAGCCAGGTTTAGCCGATAGGGACGATCGAGTGTTTGGGAGCTCCCGCGCTGTCCGCATCGTCTGCTGCTGAAGATAGTTTGAACTAGTCAGATGTTCACAGGAAGATGAAGACTTAAAATTATCAAACAGTTGTCCAAAACTATTGATCATATCGAAATGGTTGGAAGACATTACTGGAAAACCTCCTGCGTGAATGTAAAATACATTAGGTAGTGGTACTGTAAAAGAGGTGTCGAAGCAAGCCTCTCGTGTTAAACGTGACAAGTCCTCCCTAGGTCACGCTTAACAAAACAACTACAACATACAATGTTCACTGCTGCCTAGTTGGGGCTTTGTGAAGTAGTAAAAAGTGACAGGCAAGTACAGTATGCATACATATATTTGTTTCCTAGGTGCTGCTTTGTTTATGTCGTCAGTGGTCCGATTTAAACACGTGCCGAGAACACTCTTCATTATCCCACGATATTGATATAGATATTTCGCTATTGGCTAATAGGATTCACTAGGACTACTTTGCGTCACAGTATGTGCATCTGTCTTTACAGGAGCCACATGTATGCTATATGCAACAGCTGATCGAAGTGAAAGCGCTTGGTTAATACATTTTCTACGGACAACCGTTATATAGACTGCGCGCAGAGATTGTTTTCGCAGACATTTTGCCAAGTATTCAAGTTACTGCAAATTCACTTTCTTGGCAGTGACAAGGAAACTTTTTTTTTATTTAACGAAAGCTTGTATGGCTTATCAAACGCGTTCACGGTTTCCCAGCGTTCACCTCGATGAGAACGCACGTATTCCATTCAGAAATTTACCCAACGCGCGGCAGGTGTATCGAAGGCGCGGCACCGCACCCTTTCCCGTGGGACTACTAGCCAGCTGGGAACGCTTAACGCTGCACGCTTTTCGTGTTACGAAGTAGTATCGCCGCGGCGAGTGCAAACCCGCTCGCGTCTTTCTCTCGCGGTGCGTCCCGGGGTCGTCCCTCGTCGATCGCTACTGGACCGTGTTAATCTTGTTTGGAGGAAGGCTCGTCGTCTTCGTTTCTCTGGGGGATGCACGCCAAACGAGGGTTGGGTGGGAGGAGGGTGTCGGTTTGAGACTCACAGCGACCAAACGATATGAGCAACAGATTATATATATATATATATATATATATATATATATATATATATATATATATATATATATATATATATATATATATATATATATATGCGCGCACACACACGCACACACACACGCACACACACACACACACACACACTGGGACGCGATTACGTGGGGATCTGAGCGGCTTTCATTCGGCTTCGTGTGCCCAGAGTCCCCAACTCGTCTATCTGCCTGCCTGGTAGGGTTCGGGGTTGTGATTCTTCTTTCTTCGATTCTGCGCGCCGGCCACAGATCGGAAATGAAAACGGCGCTGCGCGCTGTGTGTGCCCGAGGGCGGAGCAGCGGAGCGTGATTGCCTCCTGTGCCACCGCTTCGCTCGCCAGCGCTCTGCGGGGGGGGGGGGGGGGGGGGGGGGGGGAAGTCCGCGCAGTGGGGGCGGGTCGTTTAGATTGCTGAAATATGGTACCCCCCTTACCTCACACACCCCCTTACCACGATTGCCTCTTTTGTCTTACCTCTGGCGGGCCGGGAAGAGTTGGAGGTCAGTGCGCCTTCGCGCGCTTCGTGGATGCCTCGCGGGCGAGCGCTAATAAAAGTGGCGACGTGAGACTCATGTTGAATTCGGGATTATTAGGACGGCCGTGGAATTTGTCCTTAGGGCTTCGAGCTTTAGCTATATATTGTGCCAGGTGAAATGAAACAAGTAACCGCAATAATCTCGCGCTGAAATGTTGGAAAGACGGAGCAAGTGCGTTCAAGTGGAGTGGATGCTTCTTTCTTTATCTGTTCATTTGTCTATTTCTTTAGGTATTTATTTCGTTCTTGCAGTCCCGAAGGAGTGCAATATCATTCTTCTTAAGACCTCAGAGGTTTCGGTGCTGGTCTCCCATTTTGCCAGTGCTGCAGTGGTGTCGGATGAGGGTAACGTCAGCGGTCTTCTCGCTTAGAACCTCCGACTGGCCCTGCTAAGTACTGCTATATTTACTCTTCCAAGGACTTGACTAAATGTTGGTTATTTAATGCTTGATTTCATGCAAGGTGTATTCAATTTTATTCCTCGAAACATGATATGAGTACACATGTTTGTAGGTGAACGTATTTAACTAGCAAGTGCGTAGCTAGGGTCGCCGGTAAATACGTGCAGCTGTTGTGAGCGTTTTCGTCGTACAATATGAGCTGTCTTTTAATTAGTTTCCGTACGCGTTTAGACGTCAACGGGATTACAAGCTTTATTTTTATTTATGTATTTTCTTTCGACCGCAACGGATACGATCCTTGTGACACTTATCACGTATTGGTGTGATCTTCTGTTTGGCGTGCAGTGTGATTAGGCGACAGAAACCGCTAAAAAAATAGTTATTCTCTTTCATGATATATATTATACGAAGCGGCAGCTCTACGGTATGAGCCAACGAAAAGTCTAGCAGATGGAAGCGCGATGGTATATGAATCTACTGTCCCGAAACGGCATTGGCCCAACGTTTAAATCCCAAAAGAAGGCGCATTTTTCTTCAACTGTGAAGCTTACTTTCTGGGAAACTTTTGTAAGTTTCTTTTATCGGTTTGTGCCAGTCCCATTCGTAGATGACAATTTGGGCTTTATTTCGAGAAATTCCTTCAACCTCGCAGCCTTCCACACAAGTGGGGCCGAATTCACGATGCTTTTCGTTCGTACGTGCTATGTGCCATTGGCCAGCCGCACTCGATGATGATTTGGCAGGCATAACGATGGGCTGAAATTTACTCTTACGAACAATTCTAAAGCGTCAGAACATTTTACAGAGAAGCTGTCAAGGGAACTTGCGCAGTCATTTTCGTTCTGTGAAGGCTGCCGTGCTGTGGCATTCCCGGTATCAAAAGAGCCAGCTAGGCAACCTGCGTCGTAATCTCGAGTAGATGCTTTGAAACGCAATTAAAAAGAATTATATAATAAAAGCTGCCACCTTGCACAACCTTTCTCGCGTGCTTATCTTAGCTCGTATGTTTGTTTGTTTTTTCTTGCGTCGCGCCAGCCGGCTCCACTTTCGAGTTCAGCTAGCGGGAGCTTGAATCGGCAAACATTTTGCGAGTGTCGCATCTGGAGCTTTTGGCTAACGATCAGTTTTTGTGAATACGGGCTCCGAGTTGCTAATTGCAAGAGAAATAGAGTGAGCCTACAGGTAGCTCCGTCGGTCCACGGCAATCTGTACACAACGAAACGGAACGGATCAAAAACGAACGTACAGGCGGAGAACTCGGACAAGCACGAAAAGCGCTCGCCCTTTCTGTCCGTTCCATCTGCCGCGGGGCCGCCTAATTGCGCGCGAAGAAAATGAAGAGAGCGAGAGAGAGCCGGGGCACGTCCCGCTTAAAGGCGGGACGGTGGTGTCTATGTGCGCGTCTCTCGCGGACTGTCCGTTCTCCGGGGCTCGCAATTAACGGATAGACGAGTGACCCTAATTGCGCCTGCAGTTGACACCGGTGCTTCCTATACTCCGCCCACTCCGCCCCCCCCCCCTTCCCGCTGCCCTCTGGCAACGGCGGTCAGTGCCATTTTGTTTCCGCTCTGTCGGACTAAGACGAAGACAACTACGGCGCCAGCGGAGCAAAAAACGGAGTCGGGACACGGGGGGGCAAAGCCTTTTGTCGACTGCTTCGCGACCCTATGGGGTGTGAGACGACGTGACCGTGCAACGACACCCAGGACTAAAACCGTGCAACGCTCTGTAAATCGCGGCTGGAGCCACCTAATTGGAGGCTGAAATCGCAAAGAGTTATGCCAACACGCACACACATGCACACACACACACACGCACACGCACACAAACACAGACGCACACGCACACACACACACACACACACGCACACGCACGCACGCACGCACGCACGCTCGCACCCACGCACCCACGCACTGAGAGACAGAGAGAGAGAGAGAGATGTTTAGCGAACAAAAGACGGAGATCGGCCACAGGCAGGTATAGGGTTTGTGAGAGGCTGGCTGGTGCCATTTCACCTCCAGTTATGTTATTTCACTTGACAGGAAAATTTGATTTTGCCTAAACAAATGAATGAGGTGAAAACAACCGGCTGAAGTAGCTTAGTGGCTATGGCGATGCGTTGTTGGGCCCGAAGTCACGGGTTCGGTCCCAGCTGCGGCGGCCGCATTTCGATAAAAGAGAAATGCAAAGAAACATTCGTGTACTTAGACTTAGGTATACGCTAAAGAACCCCTGGCGGTGAAAATTATTCTGGAGTATCACACTACGACTTGCCGCACAATTAGGCCGTAGTTCTGGCGCCTAATACTTTGCGTACTAATTTAATAGGAGTAATAAAGAAATGAAATTGAACGTACGTGTCTCTGTGCTGCTTCTCCACGCATAAGGCTTGAGGAAGAAGACTAGAGAGAAAAAGTGGAGTGGTGAAGTTTGCAACAATAAGCAGAGAGAGTTATGTGCAGGCACTATGTGAACAAGTGCAGTATGTGGGCGCTGCAAGCGCATTGAGCCTGAACAACAACAAAAAAAAAACGCGCGTGCTTACAGTGCAGGCAATTGTGGCCGACTTGTACGCTGACCATCTCAATTCCTTGCTGCACGACCGCGGGGACTGACATACATAATCAAAAATAGCACAGAAAGCTGCCCCTTCCATTGGTTGTACCCGTTCTGTACCTGCTCACAGGTCGTGAAAAAAAAATAATCTCATCTGGTCACCAAAGAGACCGCTTGTGGGCTTCATTAATGCTGATCCCGATAATCGAGTGCATACTTTGTCGCATAATTCGTTGTCGCGACTGACTAATGTGTGGAAGCCGTCAAATCGCGATCATTGTTATCTTCGTAGCTCGCATTATCTGGCGCCATCTTCCAGCTTCATAGGCGCTGCACGCTTTCTTCGAGCGATAAGAGAACGCTGAGCACATCTGTCCCCGCGTGCCCAGCCTGGTTCCGCGCCCACACTTCCTCGGCCAGTTCTTTATTCTCCCGTTTCTTTCTTCGGCTCCGTCCCTGCGAAGCGAGACCGGCAGTGTATCGCACTCATCGGGGCCAACGCTAATGCGGACCGGCTAGGTCGTTAACTCGAAATGCCGCTTTTTCCGCGTCAACGCGCGCTCACTTCGGCGTTGAGTTCTCTGATCTGGTCGCCTTGTACTTGCACAAAAAAAAAGAAGAGATGGGCAGCGAGAGAATGACGGGTGGGAACAAAACTTTCTCGTCTGCCTTTCTTTTTTTCCTCTGTACTCGCAGTAACAGTTGTTTCATGCAAGCGCTTCTCTTTTTTCTTTGTTCTTTCTTTCTGCCTTTCCTTCTTTGAGCCACATATCACGTCCAATGGCTCTCAAGAGCTTTGTCTTTCAACTTATTGCGATACTGGCCCCTCTTTCGGCAAGTCGACAACGAACAGTTGGTTCGCACGTTTGGTGCTCACCCGTCGTCCGCATCTCGAGTTCTTTCATGTACGGATCATATATACGCGTTTTTCTGTGACAAGTTTAATACCAAGTCGCTGCTTATTAACCGCCGCATGTGCTTCGAGGTGCTCTCGCGTGATGTCCGGTGACGTCACTTCGCCGGCGCCGTTAGTGTCCTTTGCGCAATCTTGTTTGAAGTTCTGCACAAAATTGAGTTCGCGTCATCTATCAGGATAAAATCTGTCCGGCAGTGAGTTTCGACGCCGTAACGTTGCAGAAGTGTGTTGCCTTTACTTTCTTCCAAGTTTTGAGTCTGTCTTGCTGTATGCACTTAGTCGACAGCACTTCCAATCCTGAAATTAAAAGTTGACAGAAACGGCTAAGTGGGAGCTGGGTCAACGCCTTGCTTATCACTCTTTAGTACGTTCTGCATGAGATGGACTGACTTCCTAGCCACTTTGTTTAGGTTTGCTTGTATGATTAGAAACGTTTCTCGATTTTTTTCTTGGTAACCCAGGAGAAAAGAGTAGCATATATCTTTTTTTTCATTATTCTGTGTCTTTTTCGAAGCGCCGCCGAAAGAAAACTGAATTGCTAAGCATCCAATTTCATGCGGCGTGCTTTGAAAAGTCGGGATCAAAAACTCAATCTCTTAAGGCGATCTACGTGAGTCAACGTCAACAGCCAAGTGTTCGAAGTTGCAATCTCTGTTTGCGCGTGAAACCTTGTGCTATACATTACCATGCGAGAGAAAAGCCGGGAGAGATGATATGAAGCTGACACGGTGGACAGGAAGCATACCGGATAAGTTAAACAAAAGTAAATAACATAAACACATACAGCTTGGCAGGCTCGCTACGGGATCATGTCTCAATGTTACGATCTTGCAGCTACACCGCTCGACCACGAAAGTTTTAAAGTGGCAGCTCACGTTTGCCGAAACAAACCGAAGCATTCGCCCGGGAAGCTTTCGTGCTGAGAGCTCCGTGACGAAGATTGATCGAGCTGGGTTGGAGCTTGGTGGCGGCGCGGCCACTTTTGCTCTCCCATCGCTATTACCGTGCATCGTCTTGCGGAGGCTCGTACGGGCCATGAACTGAATACAGCTAGCTTGCTGTCCAACGTGTCGTCACTGTCCCGCAACCCCGCACTGGCAAGTCACTGCACTCAACAGCACTGAGTCCAACGCGCTGGTCAATAACGCAAGACGCCCGCGTGCTGAGAGTTTCGCGAATTCGACTCCTGATTGGTTGGACTCCTACTTCTAGCTGAGGCTATGCTGCACGATATTGAGTGGGCGGAGCAGTGCAAAAAACTTGGCCGGAGGAGCACAAAAAAAAATATTATTTTTTGTTCATTCTACTCGCGACGCTGTTGGAGTTGCGCCCTAGGATAACTTTTAAGTTTCCCGTCAAAAGTCTCAAGGCACGCTGTCAGACGTTGCAGCATCCCCGATAAGGGTTCTTCGGCGGTGCTGCATGTTTCCGACATTCCGACCGGACGAGGCCGACAGCCGTCTCAAGTCGGAGCACCGCGTTCATCTGGCAGAGGATGTGCGGCTTGAACTGTATCGGCGTTTTCAACTGAATGCGCAAAGAGGAAAAATATCAGCACATCCGCCTTGTTCCAGGAAGCAACGGAAGAGTAGTGGAGGGGAAGATATGTCGGCGCTCTGGCCATGAAACTCGGAAGTCTTGGACAGAGAGAGAGAGAGCGTGCGCGCGGAAGAAGAGCCATTACTCTGATTCAATCGTCTACGAAATGATGCAGAAAGAAGGTCGCGCGATATGTGATGACCCTCCAAGAGACTAGAACTGCGCAACACCGCTATACACATGCGAACATCAAGGCGACACGTGTAGGTTTATATTCACTTGGCTGGAGACGCTCCTGAAATTACGTCGAGTCCCATTAAGGGAATCGTCCGGTGACGCTATGAACATTCCAAAACTTAAAGTTGGTCGCTTTCACCTACGTGCGAAATAAGCCACACGTTTCATTTTTCGCTTTTTTTTTGTGTCAGGGACCAAAGAACTGCCGAGGCGTACATACATAAATGATTGTCCCTCTTTCACGCAAAACGTGATATCATTGGGCTGCACACTATGACATCATATCTGGCTCGTAGCCCTGTGTACGCGAGTAGGCTGCCGCTGAATATGGACAAAAGCTGCTCAGCGAGCAGCTTTTGGTGAGCAATAATGGTGAAATTCTATAGAAAAAGCCAGGCATGAGACGTCGAGGGATCGTGTGGAATTCCTGTCATTACGCACCGCTGTCCACGAATAAATTAAGACAGGTATTTCATGAAACAAACTTTCAGAGCTGCTTAATTTGGTCATCTAAGTCTAGCTAGAGCAACCTTGCTTGAAAAGCACGGGTGTTCTTTTTTATTTTTCACGTTTAAAATCGCAGAACAGGTTTGAGAGAGATGATAATGTTCCTAGCTAAATGATTCAAAGCATTATAGTCATCGCCACGTACAAACCTAGCAACTTTTGATTCCCTATTCAGTTGCAAGTGAGCGCCTTTGTTCATCGCCTCTCTACCGCGTATGCTTAATGCTCACTTCCGCACTTAACGATGCTTTCGCGGCTTGCTGAACAAAAGTTCCGACGAAGCAGTTAAGTACGGCGAAAGGCCTCCTGAGCTTCCTCATCGGCAGTAGACCAATAAAGCTGCCAAAAGAAGAGCTTCAGGAATTAAGGCAGCGCTGATGGTTTCATAGGCGCAGTCTTTACAATAGCACGCTGAGATCTCCAGGCAAAGGCCGATTAAATGCGAGTGTACCTGTGGGAGAAAATGCAGCCGTCAGCATCTTTCTCGAATAATCGCAAAGAAAACGCTAACGCTATTTGGTAACCCCGCTTGAGCGCTGGTTCGATTGCTACAGACTCGTGGACAAGCTAAATAAAAGGAACACAAACCACACGCGCTCATTCCCAACTTATGCAAAAGCTATACAAATTCTTGTAGTCCGCGATGGACTACAAACGCCTGCGAGCCATCTTTCCTTGTGTGCACATAGCGTTAGATTCATTCATTCATTCATTCGTTCATTCATTCGGTTGATTGATTGATTGATTGAGTGATTTATTTATTTATTTATTTATTTATTTATTTATTTATTTATTTATTTATTTATTCCAAGGAAGGAAGGAAAAAGTGGAGAAGGAATGGCAGGGAGGTTAACCAGTTTAGGTTAACCGGTTTGCTACCCTACACATGGGAGCGGGATGGGGAGATGAAAGATGGGGAAGGTAAAGAGAGAGAGAGCACATAGCACAGCACACACATCGTCAGTTAGAGTCTATTACTCTTGCGTGGTACGTGATATCACTGTCACAGCCGCTTGTCCAATCCCGTCTCTTTCAAAAACCGAAGTAGTCCCTTCGTAGCCTTCAGCTGCGATGTCTTCTGTCGGTGGCATGGGAAAATCGTTTCGAGGGACAATGGTCTTGTGTTAAGGTGCGCTAGAACGGATGCCAGGGACTGTCGCTGAGCATTATATTCAGGACAGTCGCACAGGTTGTTTTCTAGCGTCTCCTCGCAAAGATAGGCATTGCAGAGAGCGTTGTCGGCCATTGATACCAAAATTTCAAGAGCAACACACAGGCTTTGAATGACCCCGTCGCGGGGAGGACTCAGGATTGATGTCAACGTGTATCATGCTCTCAGTGTGGTTTAACGTGGTCTCAAAACGTGATGCAGGAGCGCTCCCGCGTTCCACCCCCATCGAACTGCGCGTGCTTCACCGGGAGCCCAACCCGCGACTACGTGCTCAGTAGCAGAGCGCTGTGGCCAGTGGGACCCGCAGCGGTAGGTGCACTTAACTGCGCCGCCGTACTCACCTGAGGAAAATGCGCTCGCGGGCTTTTCATCTCAACGGGCGGGTGAGCAGGCGAGTTAGCTCGAGGAGAGGGAAAAAAAAAACACCCGGGAAAGCCGTCAACTCCGCGCTAGAGCGCGCGGCCCACGCCTTTCGCGGCCCACCGCCAAAATAGCCTCCGAGAATAGCAACGCCAAGTGCCGCCGGCTTTCGACCGGCGGCAGTCTTGCCGGGCAGCACCGCCTGTCGGACGAAATGTCGTCCAGCGGTTACGTTAATGGCCAGCGGCATCTCGGTGCAGCGTTTACCAGCAGCGCTGCCTCGTAGTCACGTGCAGATATGGAGGCGGTGAAAGAGCCGACGAGAGAAAATGTTTATCTTTACAGACGCTCGAGTGCTTCGCTGCTGCGGCCATGTCGCCACCGGCTAGGCTGCAAGTTGAGCTCACTACTCGGACATGCAGTTCTCTAGCCTAGGCCTATATGTATGCAAAGTTCTCCTGTCGTCTGTCATGCATATGTTTTGGGGGGGGGAGGGGGGGGTTGTTGTCGTCTGCTGTAAGTCTTTCAAAATACTAAAAAAGTTATGCCGCTCCTCGCTTAGACGAATGCCCAAATTTTCGCGTGACTGCGTAGCCTTCCTGCGGAAAGCAAGGAGACTGATAAGGTATGACACTCATAGGAATTACAAGCCTGCGCTGTAGACAGTGATGGCCAGCAAGGTGTGATTTGGGCAGCTTGTTGATTCATCACTGAGGCGTTCAGTGTAGCGAAACTGTAGAATCAGGAAGCAGATGAAGAATAGGACACACACACCGCGCTTGTAATGAAGTGTGATTTGGTCGCATAAACTCAATGACACGCAAGAAGTCAAACAAAAATGTGGCTGGTCGCTTGGGATTGAGTTTGCATTTTATTTTTATTTTTCAGCTAGCATGCCGTTATTACTAAGTATCCTCTCACTCATGTTTGTCTTAGGAATCAGGCACGCGGTGGCGGTTGTGGACGAAGTTTGCAGGACCTGCAACAGTGAAATTACTGACATTGCCAACAAGTGCATGATAACACAAGCCCTGAAATGCGTTGAATAGATAACGTGACGTCAACTGGATCGAGTTAAGGATCGGTTTATTATGTACCTTCAATGATGTTGAAGATGCAGATAGTAATATTCAACTTCATAGAAACTCTCTCTAACGAAACTCAATTATGCATGTAAGAGACAGAATCCTCTGCCGATATCGCGTCATTCATAGGAACGTTTCAAAAAGAATAACCGCGTTCGTTATCAACGTGGCTATAACACGCACGTTCCCTCTAACGGACATCAGCCCTCTGGTGGTGCTTTCTTTTTTTCGTGCTCATGGCATCTCATTTACTCTGATTCTCAGACTCTTGGCAACCGGTGTAAAGACAGCGTTAACCGTGATTTAAAATCTGAGCCGCTCTAACAAGGTGAAAAAAAAACATGCCTGGGCTACGAACGCAGCAATTCGTCCGCCCTCTTCGCTGGATGAGAACGAACTTATCAAAAAATGCGCTAGTGCTAAAAAAAAGGGGGGGGGGGGGGGGGGGTCGAGCCTTTCGCCAACACGCTCGCCCCCGGGGAACCACTTAATCGGGAATGGAGCCTCGACAACGTACGTAATTTCCGTCCGTCGAAATTAAATTGCCCGTCGATTCTACTTTTCAGGCGGCGCCTAACAAGTTGTTAATGAGATCTTCCGTGAAATGGGCATTTGTAAAGAATGAACGAGTTGCTTTCTTCTCTTTTTTTTTTGTTCATACTAGCGTGAATACATTACGCGTGCGTCGCCGTATTTAAAGCCTCGTATCAAATTTTCTGCCGCTGCTACCGACGTCATAGCTATTCCCAGATCCATGGTGCCAGTGGCCGTATACAAAAGAAGTAAGGAAAATAAAAAAAGGTAAAGTCGACGGCATCTCAAAAGCAAGGAGGAAAGCGGCGCACAATGCAGTGGCTCGGTTCGTTGCAGTGAAGCGAATGCCTAGTCAAGGGTAAAGAAATGCTCGCTCCAAACGAGCTCGTGGATGTGACAGGGAGAAACGCGTCAGTACCAGGCCACCTCGCAAAAACGAAGCGAAAAAAAGTGCAAGAAGAATGCACGCGCGGATAATTATAAAGTGAAGTGGCTGAGGCAACGAAGACATCTCTCGCTCTAAAGCCTCAATACACCGGTTTTTAAAAACATCGCACACGCTCTGGAGAGGCGGGTAACCTTGCTTTAGCTGCACTTGCGATGCCATCTCCTGCCACTTTGAAATTGTTTGGCAAATTTCTTTCCTTTCTTTTCTTTTTCTAATTTCGCAAAATGGAAACCTTGGTGCTTCTGCGCAACGCAGACGATGCACTACCCTAATACTTGTAATTTTTTTTAATCTTATTTGTAGCTCGAGCGCGAATGAAACTTGAGGCCCTCAACGATAACAGTGAAAGAAAATTAAGAAAAAAAGAAAGAAAAAGTGTCTGACTCAAGTACTGTTACGTTGAAAAAATGTAGTTTAAAAGTGAGAAATTCAATTTTCCACACGCTTGCTTCGTTTTCTTAGCGAAAAAAAAACGAAAGCTATTACGGTTGAGCCAACAACACCGTGAAGGTTAATGAAAATCTGGAACTGACATCAAATAAAGCGCAATGACGACCGGCTTTTTTCACTGCACCCTTGCACCTCTTTGTTTCGGCAGAAGGGGGAGAGAGTTTTACCAACGAGAACGTCCACTCTTCTAGACTATATATCTGCGTTTTTGGTAGAGCGACATGGCCGCTGTATAGCGACGAGGCTTTAGTGGTTCTGTTTTCTGAGCGTAGCAAACAGGACGTTTCGAAAGAAAACGTGCAATTTATTTATTCTTTTAAACTTCTTTTTTTCTTCTTCTTTCAACGCAGCCCTAGCCATCGTTCTTTTCATCTTGTTTTGTTCGTACCCTGCGATGAGTGGGTTCATCAAGATCGGCCTCAATGAAGACTTCGAGATTTCTTACGCGGTGTTTTCGCGAAATAGCGTAGCTATACCGGTCGGGAAAAGGTGCAATTTTTGTTAACGTCCCCTCTGTCAGTGCGCACCAGATGAGCACAAAAAGGATTGACGAACAAAGAACGCCAGAGTCAGTTTGTCTTTCGAATACCGTACAGCGTTGTGAAAGGTCGCGCTTGCGTCAGCTAACCCGTATCAGTATTAGCTTTCGAGATATGCGGCGTGAAACTTGCGGCAAAGGTGCGCTGTTGTCCCACTTACCTTTTTAACAAAACGACGTTTTGTGCATTGAAGCCCAAAGCAACTCTAACGCGAATGTATTTCGTCGCACAAATTGGGAATGATTATATCGAGACTCGTGTCATCCTGACAACTTGTTCCAAGGTCATACGCTTGCGAAATAACTGGTTACAATTCTTTTTAAATTGCAATACGCGCCGTCAAATAATTAGTTAAAAGCTTAATTAGTGCAGTTCTGTTAATTCGACGATAATGCATATCTATTTTTCGGGGGAGTAATGTCCGCCTCTTCTGGTAATCCAGCCGAATGACTAGTATTGTGCTGTCACGCGCGAATTTAGAAGATTCTGTATGATCTAAAAAAATTTTTTAATGAGCGCTATCTGCCTAACTGTATTACCAATTCCATGCGAAAAGTAGTGCGCCGCCACGTTATTGATGCGAAAGCGTCGAATTTCCCGTCGAGCGAAAGCTCCGGTGGTGTATGTAGCAGCGAAACTTCCCATTGGCTGCGACGCCACGTCACAAGTGCGTGACGTCACCCTCGCTCTCGGATGCCTGTGTGTTCCGCACGTTCCTTGCCCGCGCAAGCTCTCGCCTGAGTTCTCACTGCGCCTTGGTAAGGCCAAATCAAAAGGCGCCGAGTGTCCCAACGCGCTCGCTTGCCTGCGAGAAGTTCATAACTCGAAGAACCACCCAGCGACGTTCAAATGGACATTACAGAGTTATAGCTCAGCGAGCCAGCGGGTATAGCGGACCCAGCAGGTGAGCGTAGACGCCACTGCGTAGTTGTACCGTGCATGCGAACTGGCGTCTAGGCTGGCCCGCTGGGCCTCTGGCTCGCTGAGCTATAACTCTCAATTAACGCTTTCACATTCACAACTCATAAGAAGTGCTTAAGGGTCTCGTGCTGCAAAAAAAAAAATCCGGGATCTAGCGTGGACCATCTGTTTGCAAAAGATCATTCCGAACCATGCATGCCCAACCACGCAGGCCCTCCGTATAGCGCAAAGAAGTTGCTGAACTAATTGAATTTCTCAAAGTAATATGCCTAAGAAAATTGTAAAGTACGACTTACACACAACCTACAGGCGAGATAGCGTCGGATTGCAATTTGAATATACGAGAAAAGATAATTCTGTTACGCGGAGACTAAACACAAACACCTTTTCCAGTGTTTCTACCATTCATACATCAGCACGCCCGGTTCCTTGCAACACCTCCAGATGGCCCTCGCTTCCGTGCACCGCGCCCAACGCATGAGGCCGCGTTTCTGCAAGAAAGCTCGCCTTCGTGCAAAGCGTTAGCTGTCAGCGTTTCCCGGTAAACATCACGGTTACGCAAGCTGCAGGTGCCTGGATGTCCGAGAAGCAGTCAGGGATCTTTGAATGCTATCGCGTTACACTCTTAAATGCGAAGCTTAAGCGTCCTCCAATCTTTGTATTGCGATAGCAGTTATGCGGACACCCCAGGCGCGTTTGTGCTGTCGTTGTCGTAGGCGGAGTCGGCGTCGCCGTGTTGTCCTAGGGCCATAAGATCGTTGCCGCGCGCCGTATGCTATATGTGCGAGTGAAAGCTTTCGAGGGTGAGCCGACGGGGGTGTCTCGCTCTTGCGCGCACAAGGGAAGAAGGCACGGAGGAAGCGCGCTGTCTTCCGTCGCTCGCAAGGCACCAGTGGGAGGGGAGATGGTGGAGCGTTCTACTCCGGCGGAAGCTGCGTATGGCGCGGTCGCACGGGCCCTATCTTGGAAGCGATCTGCGATGGGAACAGAGTCTAGGTGCGTCGACGGCTTATAGCTTAGCGTGCGTTGTGTTTGCCTTGCGTCCGCGCCGCTCAATTTGCGTTGAAACGATAGGCAGCACGAAGATCACTTCGCTCGGTGCTGCCATCGCATTTCGTCGCGCCAGCATTAGCATAGCGAGTGTCCGCGGTCATCGAGTATGATGTTTTCATGTTTGGCTGTGCGCGTGTGACACCATGATTGTTCGTAAGCGAATGCTTACAAGTTTATACCGCCGATAAGACTACCATTCTCACTTCTTAAGGTGTCTGCTAATTTGCTATCGCAATCAATGCTTCGCCTGTCGGATGAGACTTCGACTTATTATATTTTTTTTTTGTGCGCCAACAGTTCTTTCTGTCATGGCAATAAAAAAAATAAAAGCCTGGCGCGTCGCTGGCTTTCCAATATTCTGAAACATTTCCAGAAGCCAATTTATTAGATAGTTCGCAGCTCTATATCATCGCTTTTCTCTGCGTATCCTTCGCAGTTTAAAATTGACGTCTCTTCAAATTTGATTTAGGTCTGAGGAAACAGGAAAGTGTGTGCACTACCAGAAATTCGCGTCTCCATCTCCACTTATGACTTTCTCCAACAGTCTTTCGGTGCTATTTTCTTTCCAAGAACGCTCTTCACGAATTTCGGCACTGTGCTCACCTAATAGTAGGCTCAACTTCTTTTACGCGAGACAGACCTATAGTTTCTCAATTGAAATCGCATCGCACTGTGCGCTGACATTTAGGCTGGTCGACAAGCATCCCCCGGTAGTCAAACAACGATTTCCCGAAATAGCGGCAATGAAAACTTCGATTCGCCAACGGTTGGCGTCAATACAAGGTGCTTCAGCTCTTTCTAAAGACCAAAACACTGAAAACAGTACTCTTGTGTTTCAGTTTCATGTTCGAATGAGCAGGTAAAACGACTTTTTGAGTTTTATTTCTATATCTATATCAATAACTTTCTTTATTCTGAGGAACTCCGCCCAGTGCTTTCTACGCGTGCTTAGTTCCAAGCATAAAGCTTGAATTTTCGGCGCATTGATTGATTGATTGATTGATTGATTGATTGATTGATTGATTGATTGATTGATTGATTGATTGATTGATTGATTGATTGATTGATTGATTGATTGATTGATTGATTGATTGGTTGATTGATTTGCTTCGACTTCCCGTAGCAATATCCTGGTTATAAGTGTCAGCCTAGCGGAGAATTCTGACTGGGTTTTCACTACATGGAGATTTATGACGTGTACCCAAGCCTAAGTGCACAACTGTTCTGCATTCCACTCGCATCAAAATACAGCCGTGGGGCTAGGCATCGCACCCACGACCAGTTGGTCAGAAAAAGAATGCCACAGCCGTAGATCCATCGCTGTGGGTACTTATACTTCGGCGATACAGTGATCCTGGCGGAGAGACCAAATCCAGAAACTCGCCTATAATGCCCGCCTCTATAGAGAACCAAACGCGGGTAGCATGCTTTTTTCGTTCTTGAAGCGCTCGGGTTTCGCTAAAAATTTATCTCGCCGATCCATCACAGAAAGCCCAGCTTCACCATTCGTGCTTCTAAAAGCCGTGCACGCTTTTAGCGATGCGGAGACAGCCGGCTTCCGAGCCAATATCGATGCTGGATGGAAGAGTCACGCGCGATAGGTGTGTCTTAAAAAGGAATCCTTCGCGTGTCAAGGGAGCAACTAAACACCGAAACGTCGATGGACACGTCTCGAAAGAAATGTTCCTCCTTGCAGTGCAGCAGCCGCCAGCAGCTGTCTCGGCATCGGTAAAATCAAGTCTGACGCCCAGAATAAAAGCCTTCGTTTCGCCGGTCACACAGGGCACATCCCCGAAATAAAGAAAGTAAACATTAGTACGACTTCAGTCTGCACGGGGAAAAAAAAAGAAAGTCATGTGTGCGTTTTGAAAACACCGCCCTCCGAGGAGGAATCGAAGGAAGGTGCTGAAAAGCGAAAGTTGTAAACATTGGGGACGGAAAGAGCTGAAGCGACGCGGGAGAACGCGAAAGGCACACTTGTCGCATTGTTTCCGATTTTTCCGTTAAAAGAAGAGCTTCATCTTGATACTAACTTTAGAAGAAAAATAAAGAACGGAGGAAGACGGAGAGATGGAAGCTTCAACTGGTGAAACCAGCCAGCCGAGTCAACGCTTTCTTTCCTGTATACCTTCTCCTTGTCTTTCTTTTCTTCTCTAGGCATCTTCGCATCCGCGTCGTTTTTTTTTTTTTATCGCTGTCAACTTCGATGTTTCGAACGTGTGTAGTATGATGTTGGCAAGGGCAAGGAGACGCGGGACTGAGGAGACGTTTGCTCTCATCTCTTCGAGCCGCTTCGACTTTTGTCTCTCCTGTTCAGCTTCCGATCCGTTCAACTCTTATGAAACTATGCCAGTGCTTTTATAACCAGGAATCACTGATTCAGTGCGTTGCTTCCAAACTTGGCGCCGTTTCGATATTGTAGAGTGTAGCGCTTATTGTCTTTTGGACCTCAAGTGCGATGCAGCAGCTTTTTCCAGAAGCAGTCCATTTTCCAGCATCACTTATTGGAGAGACCGCCAGATGAATGCCTGAAATAAAAAGACGACCATGCGTCACTTACGTTTGGTCGTCTTCTGGTATTGTGTTGAACTAATGAAAGATCAAAAGTAAGTACGGTGGTTCACTGTACACAAATGAGTCCTTTCTAGATGGTGCACTCTTTCTGCGAAGACGAGAGCACTCGGGAGAACTCCATCGGGTGGCTCTTTAAACCCTAAGCTATATCTCCACTAAGCTTAACTCCACCCCGCTTGGCTACGGAGGAGTTGGCAGAACTGTCTCGCGAAAATTGCTATGCCTAATTATTTATTTACCCGCGCACAATGTGATCACGTCGGTGCCTAAAGTGGTACCTTCCGAGTATTGGACCAGTTCTGCCGTTTGTAGCGGGATTGAAGTGTAAAATTATTTGCCCTTTTGTTATTTTTTTTTACTTACCAATAGTTTAACGCATCAACACCAGATAGCTACTAACTAGCCTTTTGGTTAAAGTCGTTTGGTTAAAAATGTGAAAGAACTAAATACTAGTTGCGTACACATGACGCAATGTCACAGTCTGTTTATCAGGGCTTCGCGAGTTCTTAGAAACGTTTCATCTTTTCACCTTCAATGTGAAGTTATCGTGTTTTTTTTATTTATTTGACTGGTCTTTCAGCCTCGCCCGTCTTAATCTGCAATATTTATGTATGTTGATTGAAAAACATAAAAATATGGCACTTGAGCTTGTATCCATTTCTCTAATGAATATTTATTAATCACAATGACCAGAACATTTAAAGGTACTTGTTTATTTACGACACAATCGTCGTACTCCGTCTCCTGTAAGCAGTCATTCCCAAACTGTTCTAGCGTCGCAAGAGCACTGATTTTATAGAAGCAAGAATCTTTGCTCTCTTGAGGCAGCTTCATAGAGACGCTGTGCCCTCCCTTTTCATTGCTATCCCTACCCGTTTTTTTTTTTTTAATGCCGTGAAAGAAGTCTGGTGCACGCACTACGCAAAGGGTTTTTTATTTTTATTTTTATTTTTGTTAGTGGTTCAACATAGTGAGAGAATATGAGCGTAAAGGCACTGATGTTGGCCAAAGTAACCGTCCGGTTGGCTACTCCATATTGGGAGAAGGGTGAAAGGTAGAAAAGATGAGGAGAAACGAGAGAATGTAAGAACTTGTAGCCGTGAACGCAACGGAAGCTCGTGACAAAAGTTGCACTTCTTCATACTGTCCCGAAACTCTTCAATGCTAGCTCGTAGTGCCTGTACCTCGTATTGAAGCTTTGAATCGAAAGTTCCGCTGCGCATTTATACCGCCTGCCATTTCGTGCCTGCGTGCCCACGTGTGCTTATGTTCGTAATTGATGAAAACAGTGCATTGCTGAATTTATGCCCGCTTTGATTTTAGGCATCCTCTCCTTGTTAGCTAGGTAACAGGCCCTGTAAACAAATCAGTAATGCGACTATGGAAAACGGCTCTGTCGAAGGGAAGGCATGCGAGTTGCGACCTCTCAGGGAGCACCCGCATAGACAGAGCTGCGTGAACATGTCGTCGTTGCCGATGGCGGTCTGAGCTGCAGATATGAACTAATGTAGCGAGCCTGGCGTGTGTTTGTAACCCAACGTGTACCGCAATTGCAGCTCGATTAGTCATTTCAGCGTCATTAAGCCGCCCCGGCCCCAGGCACGAGCTCCCGTGTAAGATGGCTGTGAAGACGTCGTACGGTTTATTTATCGAGTAAATACTGTCTTTGGATAAGCCTTTGTCCTGTCAGAGGGACGATCGTAAACGACTCGCGGAAATATTGATTCCTACAGCGGTTTAAACAGCCCAGATGTATCGTAGGCCCTATGATAATGTGCGCTAAGCACTATTCCTGGGATGCTATACGGAGCTCTTTGTTTATGCTATGCGATTTCTCTAGGACTTAGCTGTCGTCTAGGCAGCCTGAATCGGGCAGTAAGCGTGCAGTAACTGCGACGAAGTAAGAATACGGGGTATTTCTCTATCTCTCTTTCTCTATCTCTCTGTCTTTTCTTCTTCGTTTGTCCCACAGTCCATTTTCTTAAACAAGAATGTTTTCCTTTATCTTTTGGTATGTTTTCGAGTGTTACGTGTACGTCCATTACCCAACACACCATATACAATAATTTTTCGATTTTGGTGTCCTTAAAGAACCAGGTTGATCTTTCTTTATTCCTTTTTCTTTATTTGACGTTCTGCATTTGTTTGCTAATGTTGAAGATTGCGTGAGTTTTCGTTCTTGTGCTGATGGCGTTCGTGCCGGAAAGCTGTCCGAAGTTCTGTTCCGCAACGCATGAGCACAATTTGCAAAGGCGTTCTTTTCATTTCGTCTCATTAGCATTATTGCACTGCAAGCGAAACCCTCGCCAAACCCTGTCGCTCGTTCCAGTCGGTGCGTAGTGGGGCAATGATGCAACCAAACGCAGTTTGTCGTGAGCGCATTTAAGCTGACCCGCATCTGACCCGACCGAGTACTCGTTAAGTAGTCTGTTTGCGAAATTCATTTGCGCCGACGATAAAGCGCTCCCATGCAGCAGGTCTGAAGAGGGAGAGGGTGCACGATACGTCCACGCATGTGCATGTCTCGAAATGCTCTTTTGTCACAGAGAGATTCCACTGCATACTTGAACAGCCAGTTATTGCACCAAGCAAACGCGCCTGTGGGGGGACTTCATTATGCAGCCGAGCGACACAAAAGCGCGTTGCCGCCCTGTTACGTAACAGCGCCGCAGGCAAACGTTTACAGTCTATCACTTATTCTTGCGTTTCGTACAGATCGGATCCGCGATATAGGCGTAGGTGCTGCCGTTCCGTTATTGCCTCGCGTGTGTCTTCTGAAGTGCATCGGTTGCGCGTGGGCTTCTCGGGAGCTGGTCGGGTCCCCCAGGGGTCGCCTACAGCCGCGGTCCACCTTTGTCTCGCCTTTCCCTCTAACGGACACGGGTCTAAACGCGCGCTGGCGTCGACGAACATCACCTGCCGCCAACCTTCTTGTTCCTAATCATATTCTGGTGGAAGTGCCCTTGCGTCTCCAGCCGCTTGTCCTCCTTTCGAAAGAAGTAACACGTAAATGTGCAAATGGGAGAGACATGCGCAGAGAGATGGAGGAGGTAGCACAGAGGAGTGGTCATTGTTGACTTCCCCTAGAGTGCTCCGATACTCCGCGTCAGTTTAAATGCGTGCAGCGTCGGATAGGCCGACGGTGCCCTGAGTCACATCGTGTCGCAGTAGGAAGTAGTGCCAAACACCCTCAAGTGCTCGAACTAAATGCATATTATCCTTCACTCGCGTCCGAAACGATTGATGACTCCATTTTATTGTCATAATGTACATTTTGCCACGTCGTCTGTTTACCCGTTTTGAAAGCAGACAGTACAATGATTGCCTAATACTTAGTGGTGCCGCGTCGCTTAGCTTTGTGACACTGAGCCGTTTTTTTTTTTAAGTCATTCCAATATTGTTCATGTGAAAAATGCATCTAGATAGTCAATTAATCTGTCTAGCCCATGGTTCGCACTTTATATTCACGCGTACGCTTACTACCTCGATATCTCTACTAACGCAATCGCTTGTGCAAACAGGAGGCTGCGCAGTGCAACACGGCGAAATAACTATTAAAATGCAAACACACAAAAAAAGAAAACAATTATCTGCGTATAGTATGGCTCGCTCTCAGATGTAGCGCCTATATTCGCGTACTGTTTACCAAGAGTTGAGAACTATTTTTTGTCAACGAATGTATGCCTCTACAACGTCACTTTAGGAATAATTCCTATCTGTGAAGGTGAACAAAAAAAAAAGAAAGGCTGGTGTCAGGTTGGGCTTGAAGAGCAATTAGAATGTCTCCCCTCTTATATTTGACCCCGCTGCACACTATACATTCGCTTTCCGTGATTGGCTAACGCCAGCTGTGACCTTCGTAGCGCTGCACTCATTCCGTGACGCAACACGCGGACGAAGCGCCATCGGGCTCGGAGCGTGGGCATTATTTATTGCGTTCCCGATGCGTGCTCGTCACGGCTCATCGTGCGTGTGCCCGCGAGTCGGCCCGTCATTGTCGTCGACGCCATCACTCTTGCAGGAGTGGAGCCGTCCCGCTGGCGCCGTTTTCGCAGCACTGGCCCAGTGGGACCGGAAGACGTCCGAGTGATAAATTAATCGCGCGCCCCGAAACTTCGATTGCCGCGCGACGCTTCCTGCTGTTTCGCGAAGCGGTTGAGAAATACTCTTGTCGCCGATTCGTCCTCACCTACAGAATGGCAGTTTCTCGGCCTGTATTCACGGAGCGCGGGTCGCGCGCGAGAATCGATCGGTGCTCTGGCGCGGACTTGAACCCCCCTCATTGAGCTCTGTACTCGTGTTAGGACGTATCCGCACGAGCAATCTACGTTTTTTTTTTCTCCCAGTTGTAAATCGCAAGCAGTTAGACTTCAAAAGCAGGCATTGTCCAAGGCGACTTTGTGCATCAAGTGCTCCTATGAGACGAAAAATCGATAGTCTTATTGTCTCTGTTGTTTTTTTAATGGTGACCGACAAAGACTCTGTTGGCATTATATTACTAAAAACGTTCAAAGAAATAGACATTTTATCCTTTGCTTTCTTTTAGATTATTTGCTTTTCACTAAAGTACTTGAATGGTAGGAAAATATGCAGAAAAAAACTTCGAAACGAACCAAAAGCAGGCACGTCAGACACTAATTGCATTTCTTCCATCGGCGGAACCAACAAACCACGCTTCGGGTTCCATCTACATCGGTGTGTGTGTGTGTGCGTGTGTAACTATAGCAAACGTCGTCGAGAGACAATAGTGTCTGCAGCGTAGTCCTGCAGGGCGCCTCGTTTTGTGTTCTCAGAAGGTTAGCGTGCGCGGTCGTGGCGCCCCCAAACGACTGGGTAAACACTCGGCAAAGGGGTTCGAGCCACGCGGCTCAGTTGCTTTGTCTTGGGTGGCCTGCTTCGCGGACGTTCACGTTGTCTCGCTCAGCAGTGACGTGCAGCGTCGGGGAAGCTACAGACCTGGCTTTGCATTAAGAAAAGCCACGTCATCAGAAATGTCGCAGCCAAGCAATCTTCCTGATTAGCAGGCGTTGACTTAGTTCAGGCCAATCACTATGATAAATGATACGACACCGAGTGCGTTCAGACACTCCCGAAGCTCTCTTGATTACTAGCAGTGGTGTGATGGCGGCTCCTGACCAGACAATGTCAACCGCAGCTTCCGCATCGGTGCGCGTATCTCCGTCGACATTGCATAGGGCTGGCTCGTCGTTTACTTGGACCCGCACAAGTGTCGAGGCTTTCGTCTCGGGCGGCAGGGCGGCATAGGCTAGACAAGCATTATAACTCAGCGTCGGAGAGTTTGTTCTCGTGCAGTACAGTATTTTGTTCCGTTCGGGGCGGAAATGCTTGGTTATGGTCGCAGACCACTCGTTGTTTTTAAATGCTCAATGAAGTGAACTTTGATTCGCACTGAAATGCGAGTCATATTGATACGAATCTTTGACAGTTGACATAGTGTAACGCAGCTCTCTCTCTCTCTTCTCTCTCTTCGCAAAGCATAGTTTTGCAGTCGTGGTTCGATAGGGAGGCCAGAGAATCGCAGGAAATGACCGGAAAGGGGAGGCGGGAGCTGCAGACGTAAAGAGGGAGTGGTTATTGATTCTCATGGAAATGGGAAAACGTGGCCGAGACAATACTGGAGGCACGTCCTGACACCAAGTTGGAACCTGAGCAAAGTACGATTGGCTGGTGGAAGGAGCTCGTCGTATACGTACATCGATAACGACAGAACGGAGATGACAAAATAGAATCTGCTTGCCTTTGTCTTTTCTTTTGTTTTGTCTTTTTGTATTGCTGAGAAAAGTGATACTCTTTCAGGGCCAAAAGGATGTAGATGTGCTTGTGTGGCAGTCATTAGCGCGTCCTCGTGCAACACTGACTCTAGCACACAAAAAATTATGCTTGCGAACTTCCTGCGTTGTGATTAATCAGGCACTATTTGTACAAATCCAACGTCCTTAAAAAGCATTCGCTAATCACTCTAAGAGAAGTTTTCGAATTGTATACCTTTGGTCTTGTAGTAATAAGATTGCTCAAGCAGCACAATGCCAATGGCTCCTGGCGTGTGACAAACGCCTTCTCGGTGTCAAAATGGAGATTACGCTTCAAACGTGCTTGCGTTTTTGTGTGCATGGACCACAGTAATCATTGGACGATATCCGCGCTTGAGTTACCACGTCCCGCATCACGGTATCGATGCCGCTGGGTGACATGTTTGCTTCGGGCAGGGAGAGACGTGACATCGCCTGCTCTTTGATTGCATCTTGTCTAGGCAGATGAATTCAGCTCCTGCGTACAACGTCCCTGACGACGCCTCCATTGAAACTCGAGTCGGCCTTGTCGCGTTTCCCATTCGCTGATGAGAAAATGTGCACTGCGTAAGGATACTTCGCAAAGTGCTCGTATCCATTTCTTTTTTTCATTTACCTTAGCGGGTAGCATCATCATTTATTTCTTTCTTTATATTTACCATAGCTGGGAAAACAATATCAGGTTGTATTTGCTTGTCACATAGTTCTGATCTGTGGTAAAGCTCTCTAGAGGAGGAACAATGAGCAATCTCCACTTCGCTGATTACATAGATATCGCCATATCACGAAGATCGCGTATATACGAGCATTTCGTAATATATATACATGTACGCAACAAAGGTGGGCTACAATGCGACATTAGTGAAGAGAAATTTGGTGAGCGACATAAACTACGCAAATATTCAATGACCCAATCTTAATTGGCTAAGAACTGGTCGTTCCTACACTCTGAAATACACGCGCGACGCAGTACCACAGACGAACGAAAACCAAAATTTTATTTCGGTAGGCAAAATCAGAAGAATGCCTAAAGCAGAATGCGTACTATAGGATAATTGACTTGAATTTCGACATTTCCACTACAGCGCTTTCCTTTAAAGGAAGAGCCCACTTCTCCCGATATATGCCCTTCAAAAGCGTTCCTGTACTTTTTTCTCTTTGTCTTTGATTTGTTCCTGTCGCGTTTCATTTTGTCATTCAATACTAGCGAGTCAATGATGCATTAAGCAGAGAGGAATAAAAAAAAACGACAGTCCAGTACTCACCTTTGTGTCCCTCATTCTCTGACTGTGCAGGCAACGGCAGCTGTGACCAGGTGATCATGAGTAACAGCTCCAAGAACGGCACCATCACGAGCCCCAACTACCCGAACCCATACCCACCCAACACGCGCTGCAACTATCACTTCCAAGGGGAAGGCAAAGAGCGCGTCCAGATCAAGTTCACCGACTTTGACCTCTACATGCCTCACGAGGGCATCAAGGAGTGAGTCTGCTTTTTTTGCCCTTTTTTAGCGCTTGCTACCCGGCTTGATACGCAACCTGCAGTGGTGCGCACTAGTGCATCACTGCTTCGTGGATTTGAAGACACGCGAACTTTGCTTTGTTCTTTCGTAGCCGCTTTAAAAGCAGCGATTCAATAAGCGTCTATGCAGGCCAAGGCGCCATTACATGTCCATTGATTTCAATATGAAATATGATTATTTCATAGCGTTTTCACCAGTAGTGAACACGAGTTTAACCGGTTTTGCATTAAGGATTACGTGAAAAAGTCCAGATGCTTCACGCTCACGTCATTCACTCGTACAGCACTTAAACCCAGAAAGAACAAGGGGAGAAGCACCTTAACATAATGCAATTGTTCTGAAGCGTGAGCAAGTTGATACATAGCTACAATAAATGCAATGGCGTGATAAAAGGAACGACGACATCAAGACACACCGAATGTACAGGCACACCACAAGCGCCAACGCTGTACTTACATTCCCGTTTGTGTTGTAGATTCCGTATGCATCTATGCCGTCGTTATTTTTTTCTTTTCTCGCGCCCTTCCGTCTATTATGACTTAGTGCGCTGGTTTTTGCCATCATATAGCTTAAATACCAGTGCCGAGTACCGAATTTCAAAAGCATTCAGTGATTCCTGTTATCACTCGAAGTCTCTCGTGACACGAGAAAAAACATTAATCGCAGTTTCACTCTAAACGACCGAAGCTTTCGCTTTTGCGCTGCCTGTACATGACAAATGCTCGCAAAAGCAAGAGTTATCCTTTGCGTATCGTTCGGCATGCGTCGTTTTTTTTTTGCTTTGATATTAGTTTATTGCACAAAAGCAGCGTACACTCGTGAGACCTGTCTGCGGACAGCGGACGTCTACGTCAGTCAGCCACAACAAGACACGCTCTTTCTGCGCTCGTACGTACATGCCAAGACTATTTGTCACGGACGTCCATTCCTCTTTCATTTAAATCACTACACTCTTTTGCCGCGCTGGTGCAACAGAGAAAAATTTCAAAGGACAGAGAGGAAGGGAATGAAAAGGAGAAGCAGGGGTGCAAGAACTGTCAGGGCGCTTTTTCATCGTCTCTGCTCTAAAGGAAGGGTGGCAGCGAAGTGCCAGACTTTGGTTCTGCTCGTTTCTGTTTCTTCCGGAGCGCAATTATTCATCCTCTGACGCACTCGTATTAACAAACTTGGCTCGTTATTTTTTCTTTTATCTCTTGTTCACGTCGTTTTACGTGGTCCGTGGCCAACTATCTTTTATCGCTTGCTCTCCCGATAACAAATTGGCCCGGTCAGTGGCGTAGCCAGAAATTTTGTTCGGGGGGGGCTACGCCACTGGCCCCATGTGTGTATATATATATATATATATATATATATATATATATATATATATATATATATATATATATATATATATATATATATATATATATATATACACACAAGGGGCCAGTGGCGTAGCCAGAAATTTTGTTGTTGCATTTAAAAGGAAAAGTTTAATTCTAGTGACTACTGGTTTCAAATTTTTTATTTCGGTGGTCAATTATTTATTAAAAATTGGCCAAATCGAAAATTTTCAGAAAACGAAACTATCAAGTTTAAAACTCCGTGACTCAACAATGAAAAATGATATCACAATTCTGTGAATTGCATCTAATAGTACATCCACAGCGGACAAAATGGATAAGTTACACATGAATCTCAAAAAAATTTAGTATTGTGGAAATACGGCTTGTGCAGAACCCTTGTACACAACGTAACCAATTCACGTAAGATACAAATTGACATAGCAAACTTGTCCGCTTTGGCTGTTATAATAGACGCCGTTTACAGAACCACAATGTCTGTTATTCATGCATAGCTATTAGTTTGTAAACGTCGTGCTTCTATATTTTCAAACTTTAGAATTTTTCAAAATATTTTCAACAAGATTCAGGCCCTAAATCGAAGTTGTGTTTCCAACAGAACTAGGATTTAACTTTCTCTCTCAAATGCAACGAATTTCAATCAAAGCGATTAGCAGGATTATCTAAGAAAAGGGTTTCTGCGTTTTACAAGTATTTGAATAGGCCGCGTCGGATTGGGCCCGAGCTAAAGCTTCCTCTTAAACAATTTGTCAAGGGATCAAATCCATGAATAATAACTGCATTGTCATTGCCAAAGATGCTGCAAACGAATTCTTGAACGCTACGCACAGTCAAAACAATAAAATATGTATTTTTTCATAAAAGAATATACTCGTATGTGCCAAAAATATTGCCCAAAATAACTGATATCAATGCTTCCATATTTTTGTCTATTTAAGTAAAGAAAATATCACACGAACTTTAGAAGTATATCAGTTCGAAACCAGGAAAGCAGTGCATGCCACTGATATGAAAAATTAAAAGGCAATGAACTGAACAAGTTGAGGACAAATATGTTAATGAAACTTTGTCATTCATGAACCGTGCTTACATTCTTGTATATATGCAATGGCCAGTGAAAAATCTCAATGACGCTGTAATTTGTTTTAATGTATTACGCAGAAGCAGCTGTCACCGGTCGTGTATCGTAAGTAATTGCACCGAAATCAGTCGCAACAGAGGGCACGTATAAAAAGCAGGAATTCTGCAAGATATACGAGGGCAAGTCAAATGAATGTGAGCCAACAACGGGGTACTTCCTTTAAAAGTAGTCTTCATGAGAATTTAGACATTTGTCCCATTGACCAACGAGTCGCGTGATTCCCGTCTTATAAAACTCCTTGGGTTGCTGCTTCAAAAAGTCTGTATCTGGTTCCCTTGAGCTGTTTTTTCGGTTGCCCCAAAATGTAGAATTCGCAAGGTGACAGGTCTGAGCTGTATGGCGGATGCTGCAGCGTTTCCCACTTGAACTTTGCCAGTTTTGTATTAACCACATAAGCGACGTGGGGACAGGCATTGTCGTGGAACAAGATGACCCCATTCGTCAATTTTCCACGTTGTTCGTTCTTGATTGCGACACACTGTCGTTCTGGCGTTTCACAATATCGGAAACAATTGATAGCCTCTCAAGATTTAGCAAATTCTATCAGTAATGGACCCTGACGACCGAAAGAAAAGTCAACAACACCTTTCCAGCGGAAATGATGGCCTTTGCATTCTTTGGGCGTGGTAAATTCGAATGTTTCCATTGTAAGCTTTGCCGTCGTGTTTCAGGCTTGTAGTAGTGGCACCAAGGTTCGTCCCCGATCACAATTGCAAACATGAAGTCGTCATCATCATTGTGATACCCGATCAGATGAGTCAAGGCAGCGCGAAACTTCTCCGTCTTCTCGCTATGGATCGAAATCTTGGGGATCCATTACGCACCAAAGAGCCGATAACCGAGAAGCTCATGAATTAAGGCGTGAACCGAACCGTGGCTGATGTTCAGACGGTCTGCCAGTTCATCGATGCTTATCCTCCGTTCTTGTTTCAGCAGCTCATGAACCTTTGAAATTGTGTGGGGGGTGATTGCACGATGGTTTTGGCCCGGTCTTGGAATGTCTTTGCAACGTCCTTTAAACCGTTTGCTCCAACGCTTCACAGTGGTCAATGAAATGCCGTGTTCAACGTAAACGGCAGCCATACAGCGATTAATTTCTGTTTCGGAAACACCTTTAGCTGTCAAAAACTTCGCGACACCGAGCTGTTCAACTTTTGAAGTGTCCATTATGTGACGCAACTATATTCAACCCAGTGTATGAGAGCAATAAAGAACATTTATCTTCACACCTGCGTGTCACTTTTGTAAATGAGACATGCCGTTCTCCTACGCGCATGCCTCGCAGATAATGAACCGAACCATTATTGCGCGGTTAGGGTAGGCGCACTTTCATTTGACTCGCCCTCGTACATTAGAAATGCAAAGATACAATGGGATATACAAATGTGAAAATACGGCTTGATAAAGGACAAAAAAGTGTCACTGGAAACATAGTTCACTGCATGTATACACAAAACATCGCAACAAGATATTTAAGTATACGTATAAGTCTCCAATGAGTCTATGTATGTAAGAAAAAGTAACTGTATGTGATGCGTCAAACAAGGCAAATAAACATGTTGCACAATCATAGATTCACAGAATCCTATATTCCGCCCCCATTCCATCCACTCCCCCCGATGTATTGCGCGCGACGGAAGGCGGCGCGCTTGCTCCCCTCTTTTCTCCTTTGCGCACACAAGACTGAGCCACCATCGTCGGCTCACCCATTCCACCTCCCCCCCTAGCTTTCACTCGCACATACAGCATGCAGCGCGTGGTCACGATTTTATCACCCTTGGACTTTATACGAAACATGAGGGCGACGGCGACGGCAGGAATGCGCCTGGAGTGTCCATATAATTGCTTTCGCAATAATATAATAAGAGTATCCGGCAACTGAAGCGTCCCGTCGCCCATTACTTTCCGCAAAAGAAGTATCAAAATCGAACTTTCACCATGCGGCAATTCGCTGCGCCGCAACAATGTTTTTTTTTTTTTTCTGTGGGGCGGAGGCACCGAAATGGAAAAAAAACGCATAGGAAAGTATGTTGGCCAGAATCGAATGCCTATATCGGGCACCTAATGGGGCTACATAATTAATACCGAAGAAATCATGAGACGATTGGCCCCCTGAAAACCATACGCATATTGCTCAGTATCCTACACCGGCGAAACAAGACTTTCCGGAATGGTTCCGCTCAAGGAACGCGGTGCAATCCTTCGAGTCCCCACAGTGATGGCGGCGAGCGACCATTGCTTTTTTTTTCTCGTCTGCTAGCCAGAAAGCTTCCAAAACTCTGTCAGGTGAAAATCCACTCGGCCAGAGCAAGCCGAACGCCCACCGAAGTGCACCGCGCGGTGGTCGGGGCCATACGAGAAAAACATATGCGCTCTGGCTCGCTCTGGCAGCCCGCGGGTAGGGTAGCGAGAACAAAAAAAAAATTGAAGAGGCTCAATGTGTTCTCGGCGAATAAAGGTCTAAGTAGAAAAAATAAATAAGAACGTAGTTACTTTGGCTGGCTTTAGTGTCTTGACATGGTTGTTCTGGCGAAGGTTAAAAAAGTGTTGATATTTTTTTATGTGACATGACGGCACAAATGAACCACCCCAACACATCGTCTCATTGGACCTTGCTGCGTGCTTTGTCAACTCGTCTGCTAGTGTGTTGATTTGGCTTGTCTCGTTGTATGTTCCGATGTAAGACTTTAGAAAAGTCAATGGACCTTTGGCGTCAAATGTTTATAACAACATTAAACCCACAAAGTTCCGCAATTGAAAATTTAAAGCACAACTTTGGAAATGTCAATGCACGTTTCACATCGAGAGCTTATGAGATTTATACCCATAAAGTTTGGCAGTTGATATCCATGCGCTCCATAGATTCCGTGGCCTCAGTGAGATGCCGCGGCGAGCCCGCTCACCATCAAAGCGCCCTTGAAACATTGTGCTCGGATGGGACTGCTTGGCGTTATGCGATGTTACGAACTTCCAACCGGTGCCGCCACTGTTACGAACTTTCACCGCTGCACCCCGATTACGGCTTTGTGGTCCCGTAGCGCTCGTCACCCGTTTCGTGACAGAGCGTTGGTAGCGAAGACTCCGAGCCTGGCGTCGATGAGAATAACAAAAGGGACTTTATACATTATATACAGGTTATCATACAGGACATGAACGGGTCGGCACTGGGGCCGAGTGCTCACAACAAACGCGACTGTTCTCGCACGACGACGTCCGGCGAAAACGCGTGACACATCTCCCCCAGTCGGGAGCGACACTCTCTCCCGGTGGGTCGGCGGATCCTGTTTTTCAGGCGGCGTGTCGCTGCTTTTATAATCCCCGAGGACCATTGTCACTCAAACGGCCCAATACAAAGTCAGCACACGACGGTCGTCCGAGGGGTCCAACCAGCGACCGCGCTGGCCACCCGGTTCAAAGTTCGCGCGCGCGGTGACCTCCAGGCAAGGGAGGTGCGGCGCCGGGCTGTCTGGCACACGCTGACATGTCCAAACTTGCGGCTCGCCGAGGCTTCTCCCGCGCGCTGCCTGACGGCTCAGCATCTTGACTTGTGAAGGGAGAATTAGGGCGCTCGCAGGATAGATTCCGCATCTTGCAGATTCGGAATCCGGGCTTGTGGTAATGGCACAACAGCATCCCCGCCCTCAGATAAGGCGCCGGGAAGACGAGCTGCCTCCACGTGGCTCGGATGCCAGGCGCGCACGTTCGTCAGGCTCGTCCAAGTTCACGTCCAGTGTCGGGACGCCAGGTAACTTCACGTGCCCAGGTCCGACTCGCCAGGACAGGAGCTCTGCTCACCACGTCGTCGCCAAGGCACCTTGACCAGCTCCGCTCGGGTCGTTCCTAAGACCTTGCTTCTCGCCACTGGTCCTGCTTGGTCGTTCTGCAGCTTACAAAACCGACCGGCAAAAGGCAACACCCAACACGAACAAGTGCCCTCTGTCTCCCGTCAAACACCAGACAAGGCCATAATCCAAATCAACCTAACTAAATTTCTATCCCTCTTTTTGCTCCCGCTGCAACAAGAGGCAGGTGTACGATCTAGTACACAAGGCTCAAACAACCAGTTTTCAAATTAACAACGCAACAACATAGAAACAATTATTAATCAGCAATAATAATTACAAATAGAATGGTCCCCTTGAAATCGCTTGGACCGAAAGCATACTTCTGAGGAAGCAAATGAGGTCATTCATTTTTCCCGGCGATATTTTCGCGGAATCCGAAGCTGCTTATATTTGCGACCCTGCTTATCCGTGTAGCGGCGGTACAATAAGCCAGATTCCTTGCCAAATGAAACCCCCTTTTTTTTCACTCCCCGTTTGACGCTCTTCCTCAGATCGGCTAGTGAACAATCTTCCTGTTGTTCGCGAATCCGAGTTTCCCTTTCAACTGCAGCCTGCTCCTGCCAGCTGGCGGAAACCGGAGCGAGTGTGGAGCCCGCGTCGCCTAATTGCGGCGTCGAGTCTATATCGCGGCTAGCACTGCACGCGTCACTCCCACTCACTTCCAGGACCCGCTCGTCTAGGCCAGCCTCCGAGCTCTGCCTCTCCCGTGACTGCTCGCCACTCAAGTCACCGTGATCGGTCCGTGTGCCGCACCGCCTTTCGCTCACCGACGCTAAGTCAAGTTCCCTCGACAGCGGGCGCGCTTTGGATCGCGTGGGGGCCATGTACGCCACGTCGGCAAAGAGTGATTTGCCCTGATCCCTCAGCAGCTGCTCCGAGCTATTTGAGAAGAGGTAGGAAAATTGCTCCGGGAGGGCGGCTGACACAGCGGCTTCGGTGTTAAGTTTCCCAAATTCTCCTTCAATGCTAACCGTCGCGATCGGTAAACAGACACTCTCCTTCTCGGCCACTTGCCGTATCCTAACGCACTCTCCCGTAAAATCACTCGAGGAGACGAAAGACGGGTGAACAACGTCCATAGTTGCTGCAGAGTCCCGCAGTGCTCGGCACTTCTTGCCGTTTACCTTAATTTCCTGCACATAGGGCTCCAATAGACGTATGTTCTTGTGAGTTTCCTGTATCGTTGCAAAAGCAATTCTCTCTGGGCAGCTTGCAGCGATATGCCCTTGCTTTTTGCAATTGTAGCAGGTTAACGGTTTCCGTTTTTCAAAAGAACGCGTCATTTCGTTTCGCTGTTTCGGACCATCGTCATCATTCTGAGATGCATTCTGTCCATCCCTTACAGTTTCTTTGGGAAGGGACTCGTCGTCCCGAAACTCGCGACGCGTGATTTCCTTCCGTTCGTCGGGCTTCCCGTAAAACCCATCTCTTCTATCTGCTTTTTCTATGCGCACTGCCTTGCTGTGCAAGCTGCGGCGGGTGTAATACTCTTCCGCTAACTCTGCTGCCTTGTTTAGCTTAACCTCCTTTAGCCTATCTTGCAGCCAAAGCCGGACATCCTCATCAATGCAACGGTAGAACTGCTCCAACGCGATGCATTCGACAATTTTGTCGCGGTCGTCGTAAACCTCTTCGCCCTTCAGCCATTCCACCAGGTCGGCTTTTAGACGAAACGCGAAGTCAACATTCGACTCCTTACCCTTTTTTGCATACCGGAACCTCTGCCGGAAAGCTTCGGGCGACAATTTGTACTTCCGCAGTAGCGCTTCCTTCACATCACTGTAGCTCTCAAACGCCTCTTTCGATAAGCAAGTTATTACGTCTGATGCCTCCCCAGGAAGCAACGCTAACAGATTCTGTGCCCAGAGGGATCGCTCAATGCTATTCCGTTCGCACACGTGCTCAAATTTCACGAGGTATTTGGCCATATCCTCTCCGACGACAAAGGGTGGAAGTTGATCGCGTATTCTTGGAACATTAGAAGTGAGACTAGGCGCTGGCGAGCTATTTCGGGTCTCCAACTCTTTCATTTTAAGCTCGTGCTCACGAATCTCTCTCCTTTCCTCCACGCAACGTTCCTTCTCCCTCTTTTCCTCCTCGCGACGTTGCTGTTCTCTCCTTTCCTCCTTTTCCTCCTCGCGACGTTGCTGTTCTCTCCTTTCCTCCTTTTCCTCCTCGCGACGTTGCTGTTCTCTCCTTTCCCGCTCGCAACGTTCCTTCTCCTCCCTTTCCCGACGTTCATTGATATCCGCCCAGGCCTCTGCGGCTTCCTCCGCCGTTACGTCCCCAGTCCTCATGACCTCAAGGATCGCATTCTTTCTTTTAGTTGAGCCCAACTCAATGCCCAACTCCTCACAAATTTCGAGAAGTTCCTTCACCTTGTACTTCTCCATCGTTCACACTGTCCTCCTGCTGTTTACCCTTTTTGAATATACCTGCCGTACGCTACTATAACACTACTAGTAACACATATGCAAGTATATCACACACTGCCCTGTTTACCCCCTCAGCATCCCCTGGTTTTCAAAACACTCTTACTAGGCTTGAAACACACAAGGTTATCACAATGCAACACCAAATCCTTCCTTAAGCTACTATAACCGGTGTCAAAGAAAGTCTGGTGTTTGAGGTAAACTTCAGGCACTCACCGCGCCGAGGTAGCTGATGCCGGTCAATCCCACCGCTGCCACCAGTGTTACGGACTCCCAACCGGTGCCGCCACTGTTACGAACTTTCACCGCTGCACCCCGATTACGGCTTTGTGGTCCCGTAGCGCTCGTCACCCGTTTCGTGACAGAGCGTTGGTAGCGAAGACTCCGAGCCTGGCGTCGATGAGAATAACAAAAGGGACTTTATACATTATATACAGGTTATCATACAGGACATGAACGGGTCGGCACTGGGGCCGAGTGCTCACAACAAACGCGACTGTTCTCGCACGACGACGTCCGGCGAAAACGCGTGACACATCTCCCCCAGTCGGGAGCGACACTCTCTCCCGGTGGGTCGGCGGATCCTGTTTTTCAGGCGGCGTGTCGCTGCTTTTATAATCCCCGAGGACCATTGTCACTCAAACGGCCCAATACAAAGTCAGCACACGACGGTCGTCCGAGGGGTCCAACCAGCGACCGCGCTGGCCACCCGGTTCAAAGTTCGCGCGCGCGGTGACCTCCAGGCAAGGGAGGTGCGGCGCCGGGCTGTCTGGCACACGCTGACATGTCCAAACTTGCGGCTCGCCGAGGCTTCTCCCGCGCGCTGCCTGACGGCTCAGCATCTTGACTTGTGAAGGGAGAATTAGGGCGCTCGCAGGATAGATTCCGCATCTTGCAGATTCGGAATCCGGGCTTGTGGTAATGGCACAACAGCGATTGCAGGTGTATGGGCGTTGCCACGAAATCCAGCCCGAGTTCGCAATCTTCGCGGTTAAATGTCTTTTCGAGCGTCAAAAAGGCATTCTAGACGAAATCCAGAGTGGTTTCCGGCGCCGGGGGTCGCTTCGGTCGGCGTTGCATGGGCAGCACGAAACAATTTCGGGGGGGGCTGAAGCCCCATAAGCCCCCCCCCCTGGCTACGCCCCTGGGCCCGGTTACTCTCGAAGGGCACTCCCTCGAGAGCTCAAAGTGGACGCAGCAACGAAAACACGACAAAATGAAACGCGCAGATATATTATATCACTGAGCGACCCCATAGGCCCATCGCGTCGTGCGCGTCGCATATAATCGAGCTGAAAGCCTGCAGGCTTTAAAGGATCTTCCGGTATATTCGTTCCGAGCGCAAGCGTTGGGCGCACAGCATGGTTCTATTCGGAAGAGTTCCCGTATTGTTTTACGCTTTCTTTCTTTTTTTTTTCTTTCTTGGTCCGCGCAACTCGTTTTTGTGTGAACCTTTTTCCAGCCACCGCTTCGATGCATGTTTCTCTGTCGTGACCGATCTCCTCGACGCCGTGCTTTCCGAGGGAAGAGGTTAAAGTCGAGCTTTCAGGAGATTGTTTCAAACGACATTGACGAAGCAGTTTGGTTGCAGCATAGCTGCATATCTCTGATTATGGCCTCCCGCCTTCGACTTGTACTAGTGTTGGACGTGTCTCCTTCGCCTATGGACAAAACTCTCGATTTATTTTGTCTCTTGTTTCAATGTTCCTTCACTTAAGGTATGTTCATGTAACTTATGGCCATTGGAGATGGCGAAAGAATAAAAAGGCGCCTGCCGAGAAGGGTTTCGGCGTAATAAAAGTGTCAGCACTAATTCAATTATATCACCAAATTTCATAACGTGAAAATGAGTGCTAGATTACCCGAAGCTACACGTAGCTTTTTCTTTAGCGTTTGCTTTTCGTTCACTTTTCTTGTATATCTTGCGGATGTCATCACTTGCTTTGTTTTCACTTGTTTTCACTTGCAATTTCACATATCGTCACACGATATTTCGTTATCAATTGCGTATCCCGTGCACTATATGGCTAATGAAAATTTTTTTCTTGCTTCCGTTGTCCCTATTGTTTCTTCATATTTCGTTGTGGTATATGTTCAAAATTTCAAAACTTGCCTCACATGGTTCTTTTTCTTTTTCTTTTTTAGAAATTAGAACCTGGGGTCAGTCTATGGTAATGATCTTATTTCATTTTTATTTCAACTCTCAACTTATTTCACCTTTCACGATAACGTTCGGCACCTCCAAACCATCGTTATCGCTGAAATACGCAGGTTATCATGGCAGATGATAAAAGAGTAACAAAGGATAATTATGTGAATGGACACAAAATGTGGCCCTGGTGGCTTATAAATGTCATCTTATTCATTATTGTGCCCCTGTAAAGCGTGCACCTCCGCATTAATAGTACAGTAACGGTAGAGCCCACTTTACAAAAGAGTAAGAGATGGTTTGAAATTAAGGGGCTGTTGGCAAATAATCGCACACGAAAAAGTAGTACGATAAATAAAGTTTTCCGTATCTTAGGCAATGCACGTAATAGTCACAAAGTGCCTAGATTTGTTGTTTACCCTTAACAGTAAAAGGACAAAAATGTAGTGCTAAGAGTGCCTAGGTAGCGCTAATGTAACTATTCGCCGCAGAAACGAATAAGCTTTGAATAATTAACACCTTCTTCAGGAAGCGTAGCAACAGAGAGTGGACCTGCAAAAGTTTTAACGGTGAAACAAGAAAGCAAATTGACTTCGTACTTTCTGCTGATCCCAGCATTGTGCAGGATGTAGAAGTCATAGGTAGGGTAAAGTGCAGTGATCATAGGTTAGTGAGGGCTAGGATTCACCTCAATTTGAAGAGAGAAATAGCAAAATTGATCAAGAAGAAAGAGGTCAACCTAACGGCAGTAAGGGTAATAGCAGACAAATTCAGGCTGGTACTTGCAAACGAAGAGAGAGATAGAGAGAGAAAGAAAGCACGGACAAGAAAGGCAGGGAGGTCAACCAGAAGAGCCTCCGGTTTGCTACCCTACAGTGAGGGTGGGGGGAAAGGGGAACAGAAAGAGGAAAAGGGGAGAAAATGAGCACTGAGTGTGTGGGCGGGACACTATGCACAGGGACACTATAAACGGTCTCTTAAGCCGGTGCACTTCAAGTATTGCACTAATGCACGATTCGCTTTTCGTGCCAGTGATGGGTGTGCCCACGGTCCGAGTATCTTTGACTTGGTGAATGGTATTAAGTCCAGTCGGTGTAAAGTTTCCCGCAGAGAGAGGCGTCTGTACGTCGTAGCGGGGGCAGGTACGCAATAGGTACTCGATGGTCTCCTCGCACCCACAAGAATCGCACATCGGGCTCTCTGCCAGTCCCAAACGATAGGATTATGAGTTCGTGAATGCTACTCCAAGCCACAAGCGGTACGGCAAGGTTGCTTCGCCGCGGGAAAGGCTAGATGGCAGTTGTAACCGTAGCGTGGGGTCCAGGTTATATAATCGGCAATTGAAGGCACTTGAACTCCAGTGTTATTGTGACTTCTTGCGCGCAAGTCGGCGAAGTTCCCTGGCAGCGTCCTACCTCGCCAAAGGTATTGAAGGCGTCTGGGTATCTTCGTGGGCAAACCGAGCAGCCTTGTCAGCTAGGTTGCTGCCGACGATGCCACAGGGAGCAGGAATCCATTGAAATACGATGGTGTGCCCTCTTTACAGAGCATGGTGGTGCACTTCCCTGATGACAGATGTCAACTGCTCGTAAGTTCTGGGACGTAATGCAGACTTGATGTTGTGAAGGGATGCCTTAGAGTCACAAAATACCACCCATTTCTCTGTTGACTCTTCGCTGACGTACATCATCATCATCAAACAAATATGCAGCCTTAGAACAGACACGATGATGACATAGAGCTAATGAATAAAAGCGTAACTAGGTTGGCTTCAGAGGCAGCAATTGAATTGGGAGGCAAGGCACCAAGGCAACCAGTAGGCAAGCTCACCCAAGTAACAGAAGACCTAGTAAAGAAACGACAAAAAATGAAAGTGTCCAACTCAAGATATAACAAGTGATATTCGAAACTATAACGTGCGAAAGATTGAAGAAGCCGTAAAAAATGGACGCAGCCTGAAATCAGTGAGAAAGAAGCTTGACATAAGACAAACCAAGATGTATGCACTAAAAGATAAGCAAGGTAATATCACCAGCAATCTCGAAGATATAGTGAAAGCAGCGGAATAATTCTATACTGACTTGTACAGTACCCAGAGGAGTCAGGATACTTCAATTAGAAACCGTAATGAACAGGATACAGAAACTCCTCCTATATCTAGCGATAAGGTCAAAAGGGTCTTGCAAGACATGAAACGAGGAAGAGCGGCAGGAGAAGATGGAATAACAGTCGATATCATCAAAGAGGGAGGAGACATAATGCTCGGAAAACTGGCGGCTCTTTATACGAAGTGTCTATTGACTGCAAGGGTCCCAGAAAACTGGACTAATGCAAACATTATACTAATCCACAAAAAGGGAGACGTTAAAGAATTGAAGAATTATCGGCCCATTAGCTTACTCTCCGTATTATATAAAATATTTACCAAAATAATCTCCAATATAATAAGGGCAACACTGGACTTTAGTCAACCAAGGGAACAGGCTGGCTTCAGGAAGGGATACTCTATAATGGATCACATCCGTGTCATTATTCAGGTTATCGAGAAATTGGCAGAGTATAATAAGCCTATGGCTTTCATAGATTATGAAAAGGCATTTGATTCAGTAGAGATACCAACAGTCATAGCGGCATTACGTAATCAAGGAGTACAGAACGCTTACATAACTACCCTGAAAAATATTTACAGAAGTTCTATAGCTACCTTAATTCTACACAAGAAAAGCAGGAAGATACCTATAAAAAGGGGGTCAGACAGGGAGACCCAGTCTCTCCAATGCTATTCACTGCGTGCTTGGAAGAAGTATTCAAGCTATTAAACTGGGAAAGCATAGAAGTAAAGATCGAAGGCGAATATCTCAGCAATACTCGGTTTGCCGATGACATTGTTCTATTCAACAACAATGCACAAGAATTACAACAAATGATTGAGGCCCTGAACAGAGAGAGTGTAAGAGTGGGATTGAAGATTAATATGCAGAAGACAACGCTAATGATAAATAGCCGGGCAAAGGAACAAGAGTTCAGGATCGCCAGTCGGCCTCTAGAGTCTGTGAAGGAGTACGTTTACCTAGGTCAATTAATCACAGGGAATCCTGATCGTGAGAAGGAAATTCACAGAAGAATAAAAATGGGTTGGATCGCATACAGCAGACATTGCAAGCTCCTGACTGGAAGCTTACCATTATCATTGAAAAGGAAGGTGTACAATCAATGCATTTTACCAGTGCTTACATATGGGGCAGAGGCTTGGAGACTGACAAACAAGCATGAGACCAAGTTAAGGACCGCGCAAAGAGCGATGGAAAGAAGATTGCTAAGCTTAACGTTAAGAGACAGAAAGAGAGCGGTTTGGATCAGAGAGCAAACAGGTATAGTCGATAGTGTAATTGACAATAACAGAGAAAAATGGCGCTGGGCAGGTCATGTAATGCACAGGTTAGTTAACCGTTGCACCATTAGAGTTACAGAACGGGTACCAAGAGAAGGGAAACGCAGTCGAGGACGGCAGAAGACAAGGTGGAGCGATGAAATTAGGAAATTCGCGGGCGCTAGTTGGAATCGGTTGACGCAGGACATGGATAATGCGATCGCAGAGAGAGGCTTTCGTCCTGCAGTGGACATAAAACAGGTTGTTGTTGATGATGATGATGATGACGACGACGACGATGATGATGATGATGATTTTATTTCTAATATAGAAAGCATGCAAATTAGGAACTGTCATCGTATTTTAACTCTTCAAAACCTTATTTTCTTGCTTTCTAGCTTATACAGCCAGAAAGGTATGCTTAGTCAGCCTGGAGGAGGCTCTTCGTCTACGTGATTAACCACGAGCAATAAAGCAATTACAGCGGCTAACGGATTGCTGTAAGCCATGGCTATGAGAGCCACAATAGTCCGACCAAATTTGGCGTAGCCACGGCATATCATTAAAACTCAACTGAAGTTTCTAAGTATGCGTAAGTATACCCCACAATTTCAGTTGGCTCATCCATAAAATTTGAATTGGCCCACACTTAATTTCAAGTTGGCCCACCTCCAAATTTAAGTTGGCCCAACCCTAAATTTCAAGTTGGCGCAGGTCCAAATTTCCCTTGACCGACCCCAAGTTTCAAGTTTGTCCACCTCCAAATTTAAGCGTTTGGCAGGCATTCGCAGGTCATGAACAGCAGTTCGCCATTATCCCTCAAGAGAAAAGTGTATAGCAGCTCTGTATTACCAGTACTCACGTACGGGGCGGAAACCTGGAGGCTTACGAAAAGGGTTCGACTTATATTGAGGACGAGGCAACGAGCGATGGAAAGAAGAATGATAGGTGTAACGTTAAGGGATAAGAAAAGAGCAGATTGGGTGAGGGAACAAACGCGAGTTAATGACATGTTAGGTGAAATCAAGAAAAAGAAATGGGCATGGGCAGGACATGTAATCAGGAGGGAAGATAACCGATGGTCATTAAGGGTTACGAACTGGTTTCCAAGGGAAGGGAAGCGTAGCAGGGGGCGTCAGAAAGTTAGGTGGGCGGAGGAGATTAAGAAGCTTGCAGGAACAACATGGCCGCAATTAGTACATGACCGGGGTAGTTGTAGAACTATGGGAGAGGCCTTTGCCCAGCAGTGGGCGTAACCAGGCTGATGATGATGATGAAATTTAAGCTGGGCCACGCCAAAATTTAAGTTCGCGTATGCCCAAATTTCAAGTTGGCCATCCCTAAATTTCAAGTTGACACCCCTCCTCATATTCAAGTTGGCCAACCCCCATATGTCGAGTTGGCCCAGCCCCAAATTTCATTTGGCCAACCCCTACTGTAGGCTTCCCAACGCATTTTCTATGGAGCCTTATGTATCCCTATGAGAATTTTCTCTGATGCGTAGTATATTTTTATTTGGTTTCGATTGTTCCGCAGCGCCTATAAAGCTTCCACTCATTTACATTTGCACTGTTATAATTATTGCATGTCCTAACTTCGCGAATTACGCATTTTTCTGCCGATACAAGCCATTACACTCTTCGCGTGGCAGGCTGGGGTACTCATCAAAGAACGCTTACGCATTAAAACACTTTGTACACTTGTCGTGTGCAGTTTCCACACAGCCCTAGCTCGCCCTTAGAGCCGGCTAGCGTTGATTACACCTGGCCAACTTTCGTTCGGCTAAGCCCTGGAAGCCCAGAGGTCGCGAACCTTGCCGACGTTATTGCCCTGCCCCTCACGGCCGGAAACACCATCCGCAGCAGGCGTGTCTTCCGTTCTGAGCGGAGGCCTTGAAGCGGCGGCTGACCCAGGTTCCAGCCTCATCGATCGAGCAGGTGAAACTGGGACACACGGCGGTGGAGAGGAACCTCGCTTTTCTTTGGGCCGCGCGGCCCATTTCTGCATTCGCGGCCAGAACCACTGTGCGGCCGCCGGGTGCGGTAATGCGTGCAAATCAAGGCCAGGCTCCGCGAGCAGAGGAGCTCCGTGCGTTAGACCCGCGCTTTCAAACGCCGAGGCGAATCCTGCCTCCGAGCGTTCAAAGTGTAAGCGTCTGCTCAAGCTTTCTTTCTTTCTTTTTTCGCTGGAAGGTGGGTTCCCTGATCCCCTTCCCACCCACCGAAGCCGCTTGCGGCAAAAAACGAGGAAAATAAAGAAGAATGCTGACCTACTTTTATGCCGTGTCTAGCATGTCTGGACCTTTAAGTGAATTTATTCTGTCGGGGCAATTTTCCCTCACGGAGTTCTGCGTTTCGGTTACATGCGCTATATGTTCAATAGGTAAATATTGTACGAGTTGTTATTGATTGATTGATTGATTGATTGATTGATTGATTGATTGATTGATTGATTGATTGATTGATTGATTGATTGATTGATTGATTGATTGATTGATTGATTGATTGATTGATTGATTGATTGATTGATTGATTGATTGATTGATTGATTGGTTGATTGATTGATTTTATCTTTTCCTTTCGCAAAGGGTTTCGAGTTTTCTGCCATTGAATAAACGAATAAACCATTCATTTGGTCAGGATGGCTCATCCGCGGCTAGCGTGATACTTATTACGATTGCAGCAAAAAGTATACAAGCTGCATTAGCGTCCAAAAGATTGGTTGAGTTTGGAGAGAGAGAGAAAAAAACAGAAAAGGCGATGATCTTAGTCAGAAAACTGTGTAGTTGGCTTTTGATCAGATGGATTTCTTTGAAGTGCACCAAAAGCCCGTCACACGACAGCCTTTTTTTTTTATTTATTCCGCTTAAGTTGAAATCGGCCGGCCATGGCCGGCTGTCAAATCCGCGACCAAACGCTAAGTAGCAGAACTTCATGCTTACTGAAACACCAAGGCGGGTCGCGAATAATAAAGGAAGCGCGTTCAGTTTTCGAATAACTTGTTCACTGTCAATTGTCGACACGTTGTCTGATGCCTTGGAAAACAGAACACAGCTCAGACTACGCTGTACTTCCGAGATCTAAATGTTCGTGTGCATTCGGTCACCACTGACGCGTTTTATATTTCAAGATACGGGTTATTACAACGCGCGTCTCTTTTCTTGCGTGTATGCAAAGAGTTGCTACTTTCTCAGCACTTTACTAAGTACAGTTGGCGGCAAGAGTTTACGGAACAGGAGTTTCATATGCAAGTGTGAATGTCTATCCTGTGCAGAAGATATGGCGATTAAATCTTTATTTAACAGATAACTGTGTAGGTCGCAAGGGCTGCTATGCTCTAAAACAGCTGTTTGGCAAATTTTGTGTCCCGTGAACTTGTGTGGTCAACTGTACTACGTATGGCTCGCGTCAGCTACATAATTTACTAGGCGCCGCTCAATCGCCCATTTTCAAGAAACGCTGCGACTTCGTGGTCTATCATCATGTTCAGTGTAACGCAGCTTAAACGACGAGTAGCAAAGCCCATTCTTAATTAAAGCAGAATGCTGCGTCGTTATGGGCATTATGTTCTCGCTGCAGACGGAAAATTTATAATTCACAACAACGCAACGTGAAAATCGGTATACAATTCGCGAACATAATTTATGCAACAAACAGGGCAATTTCTGTCGCAGTAAAAAAAAAAGTACGAAACATAGAGCTGATCTGAATAGCGTCACGTTCATCCCCTGCTGATAATCTACGGGGAATGCCGCCGGCACGCTATCACCCAATCACGCTGCGTCGCTGGCACGCGTCCCACAGCGAGAGCGTCGGTGTGTTTTAAGTCATCCCCGAAAACAAGTCGTTTCGAAGCCCGGTCACGTTCGCCGCTGGCAATTTCCTTTGAATCTCGAATGCGGCGCCAATACTTGCTCGACGACTCCCCACGGACGCGTAAATTATGACTCGCTGGGAGACGCGACTCTCCCTGCTGCCGGCGCCGCCTTTTTCTATTCCCGCCCAGCTGCGTCCCTAATCTCGCGCCGGAGACGTGCTTACAGGGTTTTAAGGACGAGTTATGGAGGACGTATTGCGATTATCTTTTCGTTATGAAAACAAGCCGCTTTGCGAATCCTCCACGGCGGTCGTATCCTCGAAACACCGCGACGTGCAGAATGCGAACGCCATTTGAGACGAAGACCAGCAACCTAACTAATCTTGCACATCACTGTGTGCACCAAGTGCCTAAGTGCCACGCATATGAGAGCTTATACGGGGCCTTGCTGAGAACTGTATACGTCGTTGTACGGTTCTTAGTGCGGACATAAAAAGGATGGAAGGAAATACAGACATGTTAACTAAACTTTGTTAAGCTTGCCACCCTAGACATGGGGAAGGGTCTTGAGGGAGTGAAATATAGAGAGATAGAGTAAGAAACGTCTTTAGGTAAATCACTCTATAAGGTGCCGTGTGCAGGGAACTCAAGTCCTCAAGAGCTCAAGGCCTTAAGGTATTGAAGTATAGCTCGTGTGGCTTTCTGGGCTGCTGCGCTGTGAGACCAGGCTCGCCTCTTCTTCGGCAAAACGCCGAGCGTCTAGTCTTAAGGAATGCTGTAGAGTCTGCTTTTGTTATTCGAAGCGCGAAGAGAGGTGATCGATAGTCTCAGCACATCATCGCTGAGCACACATGGGTGACTCAGACATTCCCAACGCGACACACGCGATACACAGCCAACACACTGGAGGGATTGCGCAGCGTCGTCATGTGGTATACGCGAACTCTAAAACCATGTTAATTTTCTGAAACAACTCAGAGACGAGGTCCCCCTTGTGTGAAGCAGATCTACCAGATAAAAGAAAGGCGGCGGATGTCAATGGGCGACCACACGTTGCGATAACAATGATTGAGATGGAATGGAATTGTAGGCAAAGAACGCTTCGCTTTAGAATTATGCAAGCCCAAACACATTGTTGGAATCTAAATTATGGGAAGCCCGTCTGAGTTAGCGAAGTCGCAGCAGTAACGTTTGACACGATTAGAGCCTCATCGCGCCTATTAGTTGTCTGTACCAAAAGGACGAATGACATGTATGACGCTTGTCGAGGAAAGGATGTTGATGACAGATGTGTGCGCAGAGAAGTGGCGGCACATATCTGAATTCACTTAAGGCTTCTGTGAAATTTGTGTCACATCGGCATATGCCCATTTTGGGAGATTTACCATGAACGGGAACATACCCAGTGTACATTTCCAGTGGCGCAAGTTGTCTACTCGTCAAAGCAGCAGCAAGCAGCAAATTGTCTATTTGGGTACACGCCCAGAGAGAGAGAGAGAGAGAGAGAGAGAGAGAGAAATCACTTAAAGACAAATTAAATGCAGGGAGGTTAACCAGGACTGAACCCCGTTGGCTATCCTGCACTAAGAAAATTAGAAAGGATGAAAATATCAAGAAAAGGAGAGGAAGTCCGGTGTTTTCGCCGACGAAGTGATCGTTTTTTGCTATGTATCACAGACGGCCGCTCAGTCCGGTAGCCTTCAGAAATTGCAGAAGCGCTTTTGTGGCCTTCTGAAGCTGTGAAATGCGAAGTCATAGTCCCGATATCTTGTCCAACGAAAACTGTCTTCCGTCTAGCAGATTTGCAGCTGCGCGGAGGTCAAGCGTTTCATTTTCACAGAACGTACGGTGTTTCGTAGTCTCCTCGACGCCACAGGCACTGGGGCACAAAACCAGTGGTGTGCCCATACTCAGCGGCCCAACTTGCCTATTCGGCAAGAAGCGGCAGCCTGCACCTGCAAAGTGAGGGAAGAAGACTCCGTTTTAAGAACGCAAGGCCTCTTGGCAAGAAGTGCGACTCACTTGCAACAGCAACTTCATGTTTTTCTCGTGCATGATATCACTCACGCATTAGGTCATGCTCATCAGTCGTCGCTTCAAGTGCACGTTGACGAACTCGCGCTAGCAAGCCGCAAATATTACTGCCTGCGTGTTTGATACAACGCGCTGACGTGACGCCATCTAGCACGCGCTCGGCGAATTATGACGGTTCCCTCCGAGATTTCGGTGCGCATCTTTTGTCTCCTTTTCCGCTCTTGTCGTTACTGTTGTTTTATACGTAACTTGACATCACAACACAAAACACAGCACAATACAAACAACTGCAAACACCGAAAGGGGCTCGCTATCGTAAGTATAATTATGCGTATATATGTGCAGATCCAGGAGGCGCATAAAACACGATATGCCGCAGAAAGGAGTTTTCGTAAACCAGTGCAAACATAATTGTGGACATGTGCGCGAAATGCTAGGGACAATTTTGTGCAGTGACTCACATTCGTTTGTTTTTGTTTTTGTTTTTTCTCGTTTTTTTTCTTTCACTCGTCTAAGTGTGAGTGTATGTGGGTTTTAAAGTTGTTCTTTTTGTTTTTGATTATTATTATCTCTATTTGATTTATTTCTTATTTTAAACAAAATTTGTTCCTTTTTCTTGCGTATAAGTGAAGTGTGAATAGGCAGAGTGTACTCTCCGTTAAACTAATTTCTCCATTTAAGCCCAATTTAAGCCTACATGCCTGCTAAATATGTGCGCATGTGTAGCAATCGCACGCAGCAAATCTTTCGCCTTAAGTGTAGCTGCTGTTGGTTCCACGCATCATTGGAATGACTATGAAAATATCGTGCCTCCCACGCTGTTAGTGCAAACATACGGGGATCAAGAACACCGAGATGAAGCACTGCTTGCGCTTTGTTCCCATGGGCGTCGTGTTCCACGTCGCTCTGCGTAATTGCCTTTGTTCCAAGCGAAGGAGAACCCGCGACTATAAATGACGGACGGGCGCCGACTCTCCTCTGAAGCAGCTCGTTTCATGCTCGGCACAACATTCAGCGCACTGCTCCGCTGAGAATCGGCGCTGGTGGATCAGTCAGTCGCTGGATTCGTGCCACTCGCGTACTCCCCGTTTCGCTCCGCCGTTTGAAACAACAGTACAGTGCCAACAAGCGTGGATATCATTTTTCTCGTGTGCAATATCCGCCGAGCTTCGCAGTGAATACGAATATTACAAAAAGGAGGCTTTAAAGTACAGCAGAACGCTGTGTAAAAAAAAAAAAAACAGCGCTCTTTTCCTCTTTCATCTTCTTTCTGCTCTTGGATTGTATTTGTTAGAGAGCGAACTTTCATGTTGTACTGCGGAAAACGTATGTTTGTTTTTCTTTTGCTGTGCAAATAAACTTCGAACCTTAACTTAACATTAAATGGCCGTGTTCTAGCTTTCCCTGTAAGTTTGTTTGAAGTTAACTCCTCCTCTCTTTTGGTTTCCATCTTTACGCCTCACCCCGTAAACCTTCACGTTACCGCTGAAAGACCGCCTGCCATTGTCCTCCGCGTCGCGGAATTCTCTTGTTCGTCAAATTACGCTAACGTTGAACGAGGGGGAACTAGAATGCCGGGCGCCAATAAACGTTTCTTCTGGCCGCCTACCCGCGCCGCTGCGACGGCCAGATACGCGTCCGGTGTAACGAGCACCTTACCCGCGCCAGCACATCGCCTTGCCGGCGCTCGACGTTACGCGTGTACATTTATTCCCACGCGCGTAAAAGCGCTCTGTACAAGGGCGGGTCACCGAGATCGTACCCTGATAGGGGCCCTCGTTGAGACCGACCGTACCGCCTCATCTGTTTCCACCGTACTTTCGGCCAGCATGGGTGTTGTCTACGTCCTTCCTCTTGATGGAGGCATGCGGTGGCACTTTACTAGCATGCAGCGTCATTGCCACTGCTACAGTGTACTCCCCGAAGGAATAGTACAGCATCCTGGCGCCGGCCAGAGGATGCTGCGATGTTTTCATTGATCACCCAGCGTTGCCGACACGGGCCGCTGGGAACGCGAAGAAAATGAGGCGCCATTCCGAACGATAATGGCTGAAGTCTCTTCGCTCGTACGAGCGTTACCCACAGAGCTTTGTCGAGCTGAAGCTCACGGGTGTTCCGATCTCGATCGCAAACATGTCTAGTCATATGCGGAGCGGACTCACTTTCGACATTTTCGCATCTCTCGGACACGTTTGACGCGTTCGCCTTGCATCAGGCGACCGGAGCTGTCGAAGTGACTGTTTATCGCGTCCACCCCTTTTTGCTTACGTGCACCGTTAACTAGGTCTTGTGTTTTAGCACTGCTGTAAACTCTGAAAACTTTCAGTGCGTGGTGCCTATACGGACCAGGGATTCCGCGACAAAGACGATTTTCTTCTCTACCTATGAATGTGTCTTACGATTGAGGATTGCAGTCAAAACTTTCCATTGTGAACTTTCAAGAGAACTGGCCGGTTTCAGCTTGTGCGTCTGAATTAGGAAGAAATTAAGCTTTTTCGCCGCGCCTGCGGTCGGCGCTTGATAGCAGAAGATAGAACTGTGTCTAACAGATAGCGGTGGACCACTCGAATGCAAGGTTTAGGTACTGTTTAGAAGCAGCGATAACGATGGCAGCCATAATAACGATGATAACGACGATGACGTCGCGACGAACGACGGTACGAAGAGTCACGCGTGGCAGACCAGGTATCGAATCCTGCGTGAATGGGGACGAATGGGTGACCAGCGCTGAAACTTTGCGTGCTAACAGTAGCCTCGTTGCCGTAACACAGAGCCTATCGTGTGCGAAGGAAAGCTTTCAGTAGCACATGCTGCTCTTTCGCCACAGCAAGTTCACCGCTTATCTTGAGGTACATATGTCTATCTCCTGACCTGACTGGTCACCAGCGTGCTATAACGTAGGAGCGTATACGCTCCTCGCAGCGCGCATGTCCATGAACACACGTTGGCTGGACGCATCGCGCTAAAGCGAGCGGTGATACAGGTGCGCGTCTGTTATCGTTAAATACGTCGGGCCATGTCTGTGGCTCTCCTACCGAACGGTGTCAGCATATTTCGGTTGGGCATTCAAAACTGCCGTAGCGACTCCTGGCCAGCGCTGGTTCCAATACGCGTTTCTTTCTTTTTCTTTATTTTTTTAACCTTTCGTTAGTTAGAGAAACATGATAAACAGGAATCTGGTGCCTGTGACAAATTTTACAAAACATTAATGATGCATTCTATACTTAAGTGCTATTGCTGTAGAAGTAATTTTCAGCATTCGTTTCTCTTTTCAAATAGAGCTCGAGTGAGTGAGTGAGTGAGTGAGTGAGTGAGTGAGTGAGTGAGTGAGTGAGTGAGTGAGTGAGTGAGTGAGTGAGTGAGTGAGTGAGAGTGAGTGAGTGAGTGAGTGAGTGAGTGAGTGAGTGAGTGAGTGAGTGAGTGAGTGAGTGAGTGAGTGAGTGAGTGAGTGAGTGAGTGAGTGAGTGAGTGAGTGAGTGAGTGAGTGAGTGAGTGAGTGAGTGAGTGAGTGAGTGAGTGAGTGAGTGAGTGAGTGAGTGAGTGAGTGAGTGAGTGAGTGAGTGAGTGAGTGAGTGAGTGAGTGAGTGAGTGAGTGAGTGAGTGAGTGAGTGAGTGAGTGAGTGAGTGAGTGAGTGAGTGAGTGAGGAAAGTAGAAGGAGATGTTGTAAAGGCAGGCCATGCCGAGTCAGAAAATTTCGTTTTTACCCCACACTCCGAGCGATGTAACGAAAATTGATAGGCGTAACATTAAAAGGAAAGAATACAGCGATGTAGATTATAGTGCCGATAAGGGTAGCCGATATTCTAGTTGAGATTAAGAGGGAAAAATGGAGTTAGGCCGATCGTGTAATACAGGCAACCGTAGGTCCATCAGCCTTACAGAATGGGTACTGGGGGAAGGCAAGCGCAGGTAGACAATTGCAGATCACTAGAAATTAGGAAATTTACAGACATAACATAGTGTCAACTAGCTCGAGGCAGGACAAATAACATGAGTGTTTCTAGCTGCAGGCGGACAAGCTGTGGACAATATCCACTTATTCGAATGACCTCCCTTGTCAGCAAAGTTTGTTAAACATTTACCTAAATGTTGAACTCATCCTTAGCCTGAGTGCGCGCAAGCGGGGTTCGTCGCAATTGCACAAAACCGCCGGCAAGCTCATTCGTGCTCGTAAAGGTGGGTGCCGAACAAAGGTCGCGTGTGCATAGGAGACAAGCGGGAGAACCGCAGTGACATCGATGTCACTTCTTCGGCCTCCCTATATATAAGCTGCTTAGAAAACTGGCGCATTGTTCCCAACGTTGTCCTGGCTGGAGCACGCCAGTTCTATCTTTCGCGTGCGCTGCACGGATTTGACGGGGAAATAGCGAAGGAAACCAGCCGTAAAATGTTTACGCGGTCGAGGCCACGGCACGGCGGCACGTGTAAGGTCGTATCGCTGGATAGTGTCAGTTGGTGCGTTCTCTTTGTTTTGTTTTTTTTTTTTTGCTCTCTTCACCTTCATTCGTTGCTAGCGTATCAGTCCATGTCTATCAGTCTGGGCAGTGCCGCTTTGATAGAGTACAGGAACAACGAGCCGTAGGCGGGGTGGGGCACCTTTTTTCCTTCGCCACAGGTCGCCTCTCGGTGTCATGTGGACGTTTGCCCAAAAGTGGCGCATGCTGGCGTCCTTATCTGTTCGAGCCATGTGCTTGTCATTACGTTTACGAGTTTTCTGCGGGGAAAACCGAGGGCGTGTTTCCGTGTTTGCGCCATCGCGCCGTGGTGGATGTTTTTTGTCGGCGGTGTATAACCAGTGTGACCCGTTAGGGACGAAGAGCTCAGTTTGCGAAAAGCTATTTGCAAAGCTTTCGCCACGTTGTCGTTTGAGGCCTTCAGCCGAGCACGCAACGCTGCGGGCTTTCTTCTCGCCGGGCCCATCGTCAGGTGCCCGCATCTGGAGCAAACGGAAGTGCCGTGAACTGGTGTCTTACGAAAGATCGTAAAGTTCCGAATGTGGGATTTTCCTACGCCGAGCCAGTCCAAAAATATGCGGCACCTATGTTAAAAATTTACTTTGGTTGGCGTAGTGCCCCGGGTTCTGTCTGCCTTTTCACCAGCATCTATTTTCATCATTAAGGCGTTCAAAATATCATGATATAGTTGTGGCACTCGGACACACGGGTGTCTAAGTCTTTGTGTGGGGATAGTGATTGATTGACTGATTGATTTAGTTAGTTAGTTAGTTAGTTAGTTAGTTAGTTAGTTAGTTAGTTAGTTAGTTAGTTAGTTAGTTAGTTAGTTAGTTAGTTAGTTAGTTAGTTAGTTAGTTAGTTAGTTAGTTAGTTAGTTAGTTAGTTAGTTAGTTAGTTAGTTAGTTAGTTAGTTAGTTAGTTAGTTAGTTAGTTAGTTAGTTAGTTAGTTAGTTAGTTAGTTAGTTAGTTAGTTAGTTAGTTAGTTAGTTAGTTAGTTAGTTAGAGTGTAGAAATCTGCGTGACTTTCAGTACCCGTGGGAGTGGTGAGAGAGCATTTATTACTGCGTCAGCTTTGATATCTTATCGATAAGACAAAACAATTTGTAATCCCTCGTATCATTGTAAGCTGAGATCAACGAGTAGCCTCTTTTTGTCCGTGGCGCATGTCGAGCAGCTCTTATTTAACGACTACCGCTGCCGATACGATCAAAAACTGCCTCTTTAATTGCAGCTCGCAATAACGAGCTGCTCTCTGCAAACGACTTCCTACTTGTTCGTTTCGCTTCATTACAAATCTAAGTATAGCGAAGGCTCGTCATAGTTCCTAGTACACAAGAAATCTTTCTGCCACGCCAGCGCTGGTATAAACATGCGATTAATGCTTTGGAGTACTGTCAACAAGCGTGCATATAGTCGGAACTTCGACTTCTTACTCGTCGCAGGAGCAAATTCCGCCTCGTCTCTGCTGCCTTCTGAGAATCATCGTTATTTTCCCTGCACGTTTTATCGAGGGCCATAATGATCGACTGGAACGTCTTTCCTCCGACAGAGTTATTCACCTGAGTAAAAAAAAAAAAGAAAGAAGCTTACTTCTACGCGAGTACTTTCGCTGCCACGTCGCCTAAATGCAGAACGTACAACCATCATGTAACCTAGGTGTGCTTCGTCTGGGCTTTCTGATTCTGTTTTTCTTTGGTTCCGCATGCTCGAAGTTATTCTCCGAGCTTGCGCCACGCATTCGCTGCAAGAGGACGGATGCATTGGCAGCCACTGAAAAAAAAAACGAAACAAAGAAGGGCCAATCGTGGGAACAGTGCGATGCGTGCAGACCTTACTTCGCAGCTCCGGGGCGCCCAGGAAGTAAACACCGATGCGGCGAGGAACGTTCGCGGAAACGATGGAGGCTTTTTTTGCTCGATTCTGTCTCGCGCAGAACAGCGCTCACGGGCGCTACGTGCAGGAGAGAAGATATGGAACTACGCGAAGCACAACGGGGCGGATGGCAGAAGAGAACGAAACAGAAACGGCGGCTGCAGCCAATTTGCATGAGGCAGCGAAACGCGCACCGAGCCAAAGCGCCTGTCGGTCCGTCTGCCGCTTTCGAACAAGCTGCCGCATGCGTACGCATACAGTATAGACTCCGGCACAAACGGCGCCCGCGGAGGAACAGCCCGCTTCGCTGTACGGCGTTCAAAGCGCGCTGATGGCTGAGCGATTGGGTCGGCCTCTTCTCCGAACACAAACAAACACCCCGCGCGCTCACGTGCGGACCCCGGGAACGTACGCACGCACGTATCGAAGCACGCACGCAAACGCTTATCCCAGCGGCGAGCATTCGTCCTGCGGGGTGGGGCGAAAGAGAGACAGCGAGAAGAAGAGATCCCAAGGCTCGCGGTTCCGGTTCGCTGCGGTGCCGGTGCGCGCGCGTCTGTGTGCGCCGTTTACTCTCCATCTCGCGTGGCCCGCGGTGGCAGCTGCAGCACGGGATGGGGAGGGGGGTGGGGGTGCGACCAGTTGCAACGCTGGGAAAGCGATGGGCAAATCGATCTGGATGGTGGTGGCTGCGAGGCGGTCCGCTTCAGATTCCTCGGATTTCTAAAGCCGCCGCACTGCCGAGTCCGCGCGCGCCGAAGTGTCGCAGAGCGCCTCGCGCGCGGACTTATATACGTTGAAACGGAAGCCGCGCTCACCGCCCCCGAATGCTTCTTGCGCTGCCGTGCCTCATATCGCCGTCAGTTGGGTGCATCGGTTTGCGCTAATCGGTGAGCGTGTCAAAAGGGCACGTGCGTTCTCGTTGTGTAGGGTGCTGCGAGGCCGTCGTTTAGCGACAGAAATGTGCACTGCTACAATGGAGAAACGCATTGATAATGAACGAAACTATGAGCACTCGCACATTACTATACATTAGTTCTCCCTCCTCTCTCTCTCTCTCTCTCTCTCTCTCTCTCTCTCTCTCTCTCTCACCCCTCATTTATTTATTTTTTTCTTGGGTCAATGTATGCAACGATGCGTTAGTCGACAATTCAGCTTCGTTGGCTGCTGACTCAGCTTTCAACAGTCGCGCTCGAAACTGATTTGCGCTTTCGAGATATTTCATCCAAGAAAAGGATTCGTCCGCGCCGTTTCCAACCTCCCCCTTTGTAGCGCGGAGTTAGCTCGGGCGACGTGGAAGAAGAATGCGCTCATTAACTGAACAACTCAGCGCGACGACGTCGTGCAAGTCCGACTGCGCGCACTCTCCCGCGGCGCAGTTTAGCGCAGCCGCCGCACAGAATTAACTGGGCTACCTCGCTCGCGAATGAAGCTAGACATTTCTTCCTGTTCTTAGAAAGAACTCGTCTCGGTATGCACTCGCGCGCACTCAGCGCTGCACATTTTGGTTGAGCGCCGAGACAAAGGGGGCGCAGGAGTCCGGAAGTGGGGGGCCCCCGGGGTGGCGAAGGGGGCAGAGAGGCGGTGCGCGCAGATGAAACGAATCTGCATGCAAACACGCTTTCGAGGCTAAAGTGGCGACAATGGTAGCGGCAGGGAGGAGTTTGCCGCTACGCAGTGGGTCCCGTTTCCAGCTGGGTTGACCGGCGGGACTCCGGGGGATCGGGTTTCGGCGAACGCATTAGCCGACTTACGCGCCATCCGAGACGGGAAAGCGTCGGCGGCTGCGTGCCCCTTCCGCTCGCCTTGGTTGCTTTCGGCCAACGCTCTGCTGCCGTGTGTGCCTGGAGGCCTGCATGCATTAGCGCCGCCACCACCCCGCGCCGGAAAGGAGGAACGGCGAGCACGCGCTAACTTTCGACTTCGCGGAGACGCGTCAGCTTGTTGCGAAATTACTCGGCGATTTCTCTGACCCCCTCTCCCTTTCTCTCGTCCCGATGACAGCGCGCTTTCTCCCTCACGCTGTCGTTGCTCCTGAGATCCAATCTGATTTGTGTACCCGACGGAACTTCTGGGTGGAACTCTCGGCGTCTAATTAATACCTCTGGCCATCCCCCGAAATCGGCCAGGTGGAGTCGTGATTAAACGAGGGCAAGGCGCGAGGGACCGGGCCCCACCAATTTTCGAGATTCACAGCCAACGCGGCAGAGTGTCGGAATATTGCCGGGGCTGCTCAAAGTCGAGTCGATAGCGAATAAGCTTTGTTAGGCGTTCCCTGAAATGTTCGCACTCCCTGGAGTACTACGACCGCCTATGAGAATTATGAGAACGTTGAACGTGTGTCCTCCCATCGGGAGAACCTTACTCGAACTACTACCAGTTATTCGGTGAGCAGCCAGCGTTAAAGTAGGCGGGACTGTTGAGAGCACTTTTTATGATTGACTGTTCTATTTCTTGTTCTTTATGCCCGTGCGGGGAAAATGCTGTCTTCTATGTTTCGATTCGCAGGTGAGCGAACTTCGCAGCAGACGCACGCTTGCTTGTTGCTACGTAAAATTAAAGCTTCTAACTTTACAAAGTTGGTTCTTTTTTAATCTCCTTTAAGACACCCGCCTGCTTCTTTTTAGTTTCCTTCATTCTCTGTGACAGAGCAGCTGGGCAAGCGTGTACTAGTAGTGCTAATTCTTAGAAGCTTGCTTTTCTGTTAAGCGCCAGCTTTCGAGGAAAAGCGCACTTTACAAACTGAAAACCAATATTGATTTATTGATTCATGCAGGTAACTTCTCTCCATGGTCCCGGACGCGTTGTTTTCACAAACTACTTAGCGTCTGTAGAAAGCAGTGAACGTTTGGTGAAATTTTTGCGTGTCTATTGCTCAGATAATTGTGAACTCTAGCGTAGCCAGACAAACAACCGTAAAAATTAAGCCTCCAAGATTACTAACCAGCAAACTCGCTTCTATTTCTAAGCAAACAAAGGCAAGAAACCAAGAAGTAATTTGGTCGTAGGCAGAAGAAAAGAAGAGAGCCGTTTGTGGCAGATTCTAGTTCGGTATCTTCTCTAGTGGTTGAGGCGAACGATTGAAGACTGCGCAAGACAAATTAAATTAACGAAAGTTATAACGGCGCAAGCACCAACCACTAAGTACTCAGCAATGAGTGCAGCAATGGACTTTCAACCTAAGTCAGTACATGACACTACACTGTTATTAAATATGTATATAATAAACATGTAATTATGACATGTGCTTTTCTCTTAAGTCCACACAGGTTCGAAGGTAAGTTCATCATTCAAATAACTTTACTGAATGCCCTGCGATTTCTTGGGTGGGCCTAGACACCGCCTAGGTTTCGGCCAAGGATTTTTGGCCTTAGGCGGCTTCCCCGGCTCGCTGAACAGCCCGGAGTTGGGGCTGCAGGTCCGAGCAGAGCAGCACAGACTCCCATCGCGCGCGGAGGCTGTCACTGTTTAGGCTGCGTCACCGTTATTATGTATTATACCCGTACATTCCCATAGGATATCCAGGAGTGCAGATTTCTGGGCTAGTTGTAGTTGGTTCGTTACACCAATTGAAGTCATAGCTCTGGACTGACACGGACAAGAAAGACGACAGGACGTGCGCTAGGACCGCCATCACATACAAAAGGGGCCGTCCATGGTCTTTCTTGTCGGTGTCAACCCAGCGCTTTGACTTCAATTGATCCATAGGATATATCGTTCTAGGATTGCTCTAGAGTCGCAATGTCTGCACTTGTCAGTCGTGTATAAATCTGGGTGTATTAGGTGCATTATAGCTGGACTGGGATAAGATCTGGTTTGTAAATGTCGCCATTCGACAGATATAGGTTTGCTAAATTTGGGTACGGCGGCGGGAATGTACACCTCTGAAATCCATGGTGCTGTGTAATTCCGTGAAATCTGGTCATTCGATCTTCCACTCCCGCTAATCGGTAATTGGTGAGGCGAGGCTAACCGAGGCTCGGTCCGTAAGCTTCACGGATTAAATGTCCACGCATCCTTCTGGAGATCGCCCGGCTTCTTCAATCTGCAAATAAGCACTTGCCACAAGCTTGTAGTTTTGTTGTGATCGGTCATTTAGTCGGCATTGTTCCGTTACAGGCAGTGTTGTAACCAGCTCTGATGATGCTTTTTCCGCTAGTGAAAAAAAAATACCAAAAATGAAGTTCAGTGAATTGCGCTGTTGCTACTGCTAATCAGAAATAGGAGAAACTGACAGCGTTTAAGCCTCACTGTTGCAAAAAGGGTTACGAGAGGCGTGGTTTATGAAAAATTCCGTATTCATTTTGATCATCTGGAGTTCTTTAACGCGCACCGAAAGATTGGTATACGAGATATATTCCATTATACGCGGATAGGAATGCGGTCGCAGCTGCCGTGATTCGAACCAGCTACCTTGAGCTCAGCGGCATTACGCGTTGCCCACTAAGCTTCCGCAGAAAGTGTGAATTGGGAGGGTATGTGGGGCACACGCGCAATCTTGGCTCTCGTACTTACGACTCTCGCCAGCGCTGGTCACAGTTCAGGGTTTTGTCAGATCCCGTGACAGCGTAGTCCAACGTAGAAAAAAATTTAAAAGTTACGCTTCAACTTCTGGCGTGTTTATCACGACCCTTCGGTGTTCTGCTAAGTCCCGGGCCAGCGCATTATGATCCTAGCATCGTCATCATCACAAACGCGCGCACACACACGAACACACACACACACACGCGCGCGCGCGCACGTACACGCAGTTACACGGTTACACGTTACCATGAACAGGTTACCATTGTTAAACGTTCTCTCTATTATCTTATCTTAAATTTTTTTTGAACGAAATGCCGCGCGGTTCTCAGATATTGCCCCGGACCTCTCTCAGTGCCGCACTTTTTGTTTGTAGTACTGCGAGAAGTGAACAATGCTGCCTATTCATTCTTGTAGGCTCCAGTGCCATTTTCAATCTCAGATAACAACAAAAGAAAGGAAACGGAGGAAATACGTATCGGCAGAGAATTTTTGAGCGCGTGTCCTGTCCGGCACCTGAGTGCGCGGACACTTTGGCAGCTGTGTACATCGAGCTTACATAGAAGAAGGTATTAAAAAACGACAAATTTCCCGAAGTCTTGTCTCCCAACCTCCAATAACACTGTGTCGCGGATTGTTTGTGCAGTTATATAACGGCCGCATGCGTCGTTTGAAGAAAGATTGATCATCCGAAAAATATATATATCTTTAAAAACAAAAATCACTGAAACTTTCTAGTTTCTTTTTCTTTTATTTTCCCCCGAAAACCTGGCTGTTGTTCTCTGTTTAGACGGGGCGACCTAATCTTTCACACCGGAGTGGCTCGGTTCCTAAAAGTTCGCTCTAAAGAGCGCTTCGCTCGATGCTGGGATTGGTCAACAAGCGGCAGCCACTTTGAACGATCCGAGCGCACTACAAAGCTCCTTTTCCCGCCCGCATCTGCGCTGTGTGCCGAAACTTTTGGGGCGCCTCTCCCCAGAACAGCGCCATTGATCCTCGTCTATCGCTGACAATGAGCTTCTTTTACCGCGGAAAGGTGGCATCCTCAGAGTGGCGCTGGAGAAACAATGGCGCACGGATTGGTCGCAAGAATGCCGCTTGAACGGACGTCCTTCTTGTTGGGATGCTTTCATTGGTCTTCAGTGAGGCCCAGCCGTCTCCCTGAATGTTGAATGTTAACTATACTTAAATTTGTAGTTATCGAGATGTGAGCCTGGTGCTTCATCTTTAAAGGTTTTTTCAATTTTAGGCCATTTTTTATAGAAAACGTTGAGAGCTTAACTCGAAAGTTTACGGGTCAATCATCCTAAAATTATATACAGGGCGTTTCATGTAACCTGAACCAAGGATTTTAAAGAAGTTATTAACCTCAGCAGAATAAAACCAACAGCATATGGTTTGCCGTCATGTGGTGCACTTTAGAATATTTCTTTATATCCTGCTTAATTAGTTAATTAACTAACATGAATTATACAATATTTTGAATCTTCACGTACCCGCCGTGGTTGCTCAGTGGCTATGGTGTTAGGCTGCTGAGCACGAGGTCGCGGGATCGAATCCCGGCCACGGCGGCCGCATTTCGATGGGGGCGAAATGCGAAAACACCCGTGTGCTTAGATTTAGGTGCGCGTTAAAGAACCCCAGGTGGTCAAAATTTCCGGAGTCCCCCACTACAGCGTGCCTCATAATCAGAAAGTGGTTTTGGCACGTAAAACCCCATATATTATTATTATCATTAATCTTCACGTCAGGGCCAAGTGCGTTTCGTTGAGTTGTAGATGGGGTTCAGAAACGGCTGGTGCAATTTTTCTTTTTTTTTTGCAACAATCATGCTACATGACGATCTTTTCTGCCTTTAAAGAAAGGCCGCGGAGTATGAAATAAAACCACGTGACTGCGCTCGTGCGCTATCGCATTCCAGCGCTCTCAAGCGTGCGTCGAGCCTATCGCTTATCAGGGACGACGGCGCTTCCTTCCCGTACGTCACCGTCAAAGACTGTGACGCACTCTGAAGCCGATAGAGCCTCGGCCGCTAACTTAGCCGCGGTCCGTGCGCACGGTTCTTACGCACGAAGCGTGGTAGACAGCGCTGCAATACGATAGGGCATGAGTGCAGTCACGTGGTTTTTCTTCGCATTTCGCGGGCTTTCCTTAAACGCCGAAAAAATTGCCACGCAGCAGGTACGTTACCAAAAAAAAAAATGAACCGCTCGTTTCTGAATCCCCTCTACAACGCAAAGAAACGCACTTGGTTCTAAAGTGAATATTAATTTTTTTCCATAATTCATCGCAGTTAATTAACTAATTAATTAAGCGGAACATAAAAAGCACTCTATGGACCGCCACATGACGGCAAACCATATGCCACTGGTTTCGTTCACCTGCGGCTAACCGCGTTTTCCTAAAATCCTTTGTGCTCGTTGCGTGACACACCCTGTATGTCCAAGAATCCTTAAAGTTACGTTCCTTCTGACGTGTGAAGTGGGCAACGTTGATGTATCTTGCATTGTTGTGGGCTAAGAATGTTGAATGTCTCGACTTTCATCAGAGTAAAGTAACGATATTCTGTAAGGTATAAACTAACGCATCAAACCTGTCCGATGTATACAGCTTACGCAATTCAACTGTTTGTCTGTGTATCGAAATTATGGCGTTGTAGTTGCATACCTCTTCTTTACTTGCCAATTTTGCTCATTTAGCTTAATACTCAGAGCCTAACTCAACGGTGTGCTCCCTAAAGTCACTGGAACTCAAATTTCACCTTTAAGTTTCACCTGTGGGTCAACAAGGGCAGTGATGGTCAGATAGAATGCACCTTACAAGCAGCGGTCTCTGCAGTCGAAACCTACCTCCAAGACACAGGTCTCCGACTATCTCCACTGAAATCGGAGCTGCTCGTCTACCGCTCGCGCCGCCGGCCCAAGCCTACAGCCGAATCGCGCCAATGTGACGACATAATCCTCTATACGCAAGACGGCTCCTGCATTCCCCGAGTCCCGAAGATACGCATCCTAGGCATGCATATAACAGCCAACGGGTCAAACATAGAAGCTATTCGCAAAATCGAAGGCAAGGTTACAGCGGCTACCCGCCTGATCAAACGCATTACAAACAAGCACACGGGCATGAAGGAGGACAGTGTCATGCGCCTCATACACTCGTTCGCAATCAGTCACATCACTTATGTGGCTGCCTTCCACAACTGGAATGTCACTGAAAGGGAGAAAATCAACACCCTTATACGCAAGACATACAAGATCGCCCTTGGCCTACCGGAGTCCACAAGCACTGCTCGTCTGCTACAGCTGGGGGTATACAACACGCTTGAGGAAATTGTGGATGCGCAAAGAACCTCTCAACTCGAACGCATGTCTCTGACAGCCACGGGCCGCTACATCCTGCAGAAACTCGGCTTCAACTACCACGTCCAACACGGTCAGAAACAGGTCATTCCACCTGACCTCAGAGACACGCTGATTGTCGCCCCTATACCTCGAAACATGCACCCCGAATTTAATCGGGGCCGACGCCAAGCCCGTGCCAAGGCACTGCTGCGCTCCTTGGGTGGAAAGAGGACTACGCGCTTTGTAGACGCCGCAGAATACACACGAGAACACCGGTTCACGGCGGTAGTCGTAGACGTTAGCTCCCGGCTTACGCACGCGTGTAGTGTCGCAACAGAATACCCCGAAACAGCAGAAGAGGTAGCAATTGCGCTTGCGCTTACCGACCCCCTCTGCGAGGTAGTTTTTAGCGACTCACAATCCGCAGTTCGCAACTACGCGCGGGGGCGCATTTCCTCCGAAGCTCTCCAGATTCTAAGGAAAGCTGGTCGACAGCACTTAGATAACACCGCCATCATATGGTTTCCAGCGCACGTCGCCACCCCCACCGATGAGGGCCTCATTAACTTGAACGAGGTAGCACACCGCTCTGCGCGAGAACTGACCCACCGCGCAGAATCGGAGACCGCCTCTTCGAGTTCAGAACTGCTGGCTCAAAACACGCGAGAACGCCTGGTCAGGTACAATGACATCACCAAGCACTACCAGCTAGGCAGGCGGTTGCTGCCCCCACCTCACCCCATGCTGAAACGTCGCCAGGCAGTCATCTGGCGACAATTGCAAACACAAACCTTCCCCAGTCCGGTGCGATTGCAGCACATTTTCCCCGCGCAATACCCGACTGCTCTTTGCAAATTATGTCAGGCAACTAGAGCGACGCTGTCACACATGTTGTGGGAGTGTCGGGTTACATCAGCTACAATGGCAGTAGCTCCGGAGGCTCTTGCGTCGAAGTGGGCCGCCGCTCTGCGCAGCTCCAACCTCAAGACACAAGAGTGGGCTGTCCAGCAAGCCCGAGAGGCGGCGACGAGGCAAGGCCTCGAAGTCCCCTCATGGGAGACCTGAGCCCGGGTCGTCAAACTTGCCGGATTCAGAATGAAGTTGTTTCCATCCATCCATAAGTTCGACATATCGCATTAAAACATTTTAGCGGTTACCTAATAAAATAAACTTTGCATTTTACGTAAATGTGAGCACGTAAACCGCAGCTGGACTCGGACAAAAGCTTCCGCTTAAATGTGTTTTCGAAGTGTAAAAAGCTAAAACGCATTGTAGGCTCATCTTTTTCCGCCCTTAGTTTTCCACTAGCTTCGAATTTCTGTTTGCTCGGATGTTACAACACTCCCATCTTCCGTGCGTGTCTGTATTTCTTCCGTCTTATATAAACCCGCAAGGGCTCGTAACGGTAGCGTGCTTTTGAAGCATCCTGGAAAAACGAGCAACAATGAAACGCAGTGATATACAAAAGAAAAAAAAATTAGGGGAACTTACGTAAAGCTAATCTTCCAGGCCTCGTGCGATCAGCCTATTCTTTCCGGACTAAACCGCGGCAGCTTGTTTCGACATTTCTCGAGCATTGTGAGCGCAGACAAATGTCTGGAAAAGGCTCGAGTGGTTTTAGAATTCAGAAAGACTGGCGGCTTTCCAAATCCACCCTTACGGTGACTGGTTACGCAAGTGGCCAGAGTGGCTTTTTCCGAGTGCGTGAAATGAAAAAAACATATTCGGCCTCCAACTGAAGGTACTTGCATACGCAAAGCTCGCCTTCAGATTCCGTACAATATGTTTGAATGCAGATTATGTAAACGCAATATCTGCGAAAAACCTGTATTTTTTTGCAAATCGGTGCAGCGCACGCAAAGAAAGCAAACAGCTGTGTTGGCATTTCTTCTTTTCGCTTTGACGCCACATTTTTAATCACTCTTCAACGCTTTGACCACAATGTTTGCAAAGCGCCTTTCGAAAACGTTAAAGCGCATATTTGTCTCGATCTCCGAGGGAAAAAAATTCTGTCAACTTTCCTTTTTTCAGTACGGAGGGTGAAGACAAAGCCGCCGGAAAATCCTGACTTGATGCATTGCAGCCTGACAAAAGAAGTACGATATCTTAAAAGAAAAAAAGAAATTTAAGTCATCGCGATTTGGGAAAGCTCTTTTTGAGACTTTCACATAGATGGAGTTTACAGAGTTGCGTTGTCAGTTTACTGTGCTCAGTACCGAAACCGTAATGAATAAATATACTGTAATGAAGAAGAAGCGCCGATTAACCCGGCGCATCTCCAGCGTATGAAATGTAACGAAAAAGTGCCGCTCAGTCAGGCGCATCACCAGCGCTTTACACACGGGGCCGGTTCTGATTGCTCGCAGGGTTTTGACTACCGCACCGAGTTCGACCTCTCACTCCTTGCGTAGCCTGTCAATAAACACCTTGACAATACTAAATTATCAATTGATTATTTATTTATTTATTTATTTATTTATTTATTTATTTATTTATTTATTTATTTATTTATTTATTTAACGCTTACTGTCAATCTCTCATGTGATTATAACATGAAGCGAACAATAAAGTGAATATGAATAATGAAACGTATAATTAGAAGGCTGGTAATGTAAAGGTATCGCTAGGCCAGAATGAAAGAACTAAATTCCCTATCAGATATTCAAGATGTGGCTACGACATACGGTTGGAAAGTTAGAATCTAATGTTTAAAAAATATAACAAACCAATTATATAACGAAATTACAACAACAAACCGAACTAAATAGCCAACGACGAAGCTTCAACTTCGTTATTATTAACTAAGTTTTATCATTGTTGGGAAATAAATAGGGCACAAACTGACGTAGAACTCATAAGGGTCACCAAAATAACTGAATTAAAACCTGTTCTTTTCACTTTGGTGGGTTCATCGATTGTCTGATGATAAAGAGAGAGAGAGTAAAGTATATTTGTTTGCGTACAACGAACATCATCAATTTCCTGACCGGCTCCACTGAGCAGCTGCCTCACGGACAAAGCTAGGAACGGAGATCCTCTTTCCCTGTTCATGTACTGGTAAAACTAATAAAGGATTTCATCAGACCTAAGTGCATTAAGCCTAATGAGAGGATTCCTGCGCCTCACTTGTATACCAATAGAAATATTGCAGTCTCCCCAAAGTTTTAATGCATCCTAACAGCGTAAGACATGCAATGGCTGCACAAAGAAAACACGTTCTTTTTCTACCAATGTAACCTTTCTTTTTTTACGCTTTTATTAGGTCTCATTTAGCATCATTCCAGCAGCGAGATTTAGATGTCAGTTCATTGCTCTGACTGTTGATGCGCTGGTGAGAACACCAATTCTCTTATTTTAGTTTTTTCTTTATTTATGCATAGCGGAAGCTTATAGCGTTGTAGATATAATTGGCTGCAAGCTAACTAAGGCTCAGTATCACAATTTCATAATTTTGTGCGTTCCAGTGCTATAACATGCGTAAGCGACTTGCATCCTTTAGCGCAGCTGAAAAGTCTTTCATCGAAGCTTATTGACTTGCAGCCAACTGTGCCGGAAAGTATGTTTCATCGTTCGAGCCTTTCATGCTGTTCCACGGTCGTGGAACAGCGCAGAAGGCTCAACATCATGAAAAGAATTTGCCTCTGGAAAAGCGCTCGCTGGATGGACAGCGCGTTTTGCAATTCCAACAAGTTCCACAGTCATTTTTTTCTTTCGTCTGAGTGGTCGACGTTGCGAAATCACTGGAAATGTCAAGTCTGTACTCAAACTCTTCGAAGAGTACGGTGTCAGCACCGTCAGCTCCTTCTCTTCGGCCAACCCAGGCTTCTTTCTTTTCTTCCTTTCATTTTTTTCTCTCTCTCTCTCTTTTAGCAAACGCGCCGAAAAGCAATTTTTAAACGCGCTGTCGTCAGCAAGATGGCTCTATTGGACGCAATAACGTTGGTTTGGACTCCGTCTCCTCAAGAGTGCGCAGCCCAGAGTCGGAGTTACGATTACTGCAGCGGCGTTCGGAAAGACGCGCGGCAGGAAATAATGCCGAGTTTCTCGCGACTCCCGCAGTTTGTTTTACCAGGTCGACGTGTGCGCAAAAAGAATTTAGCCTCTCGGCGATAACAACAAGTCCCAACAAAGTGACTGGCTTCAAGCGAATTTATCGTGCTTGGCCTGTGCTGTTGAACAACAGCGCTAATCATCGCCTGCTCCCGCTCCACGCTAGTACGAATTGCATTCAAACAAACTGTGGGGTTTGAGGTCCCGAAGTAGGAACAGCGAGTTACGAGAGAGGCCGTGGTGGAAGACTGCGAATTAGTTTTCGCCGTCAAGGCTTCTCCAACGTGCTCCTAAATTTGGGGGCACGTATTACCCAGTTTTGGGTACAGTCAGCATGTTACGTCATTCGCTGAGCTAGGACCGGGTCCCCATGTTCATCTCATGGGGTGACCTGACTCTTTATTCCTTTTTTTTCTACGTGATATTTATTTACTATTTACTGATCTTGTACTGCACTCTACGCTCCTTCTGAGGTTTTCGAGCTCTTTGCTTTCTCTTGGACTTCTCAGCTCAACCCAGGGCTCACGCTGTCGCACATTTGTTTCACGTGGCAAGATATATAGGTGGCAAGATATAGCTGCTCACGAGCGCTGCCGTTTCCGTATCATTGCAAAATAGAACATGTATCGAGAAAAATGAAAACCGAATTAGCGCTATTTTAGTGAGCGTGTCCTCAGGTCCCTTCACGCAGCCCTTGGTAAGTTCACTGCGCGACTTTGCAGCTCCGTCCCCTCCGTTGTGGATGTAAAGCGATGCAGTGGACTACGGGACGTAGCATTATCGCTTTTCTAATTAGATGACGTCAAATTTGGTATAATGTCAGAATTCTTTCCGTTCAGATTCTGTTACTTTCGTGTCATCCGTCGCCCCAACGACTGGCTCATTTGGGCGTTATCGAATAGGCGGAGCAACATTCGGAGCACAAACAAAGCAACTAGGTGAAAAGTAATTGTCATAGAACTGTAACATCATCCCAGGTTAGGCGTAGCAATTATACTTCGCTGTATAGGGTATTAGCGATGATTCATTAGCTTCATTCTTACGTCAAACTTGATCGACGTTCTCCTTTTCATCTCTTTAATGGGGGCACTGGACTAAGGGCCCACTCCCAACAAAACAAATGGGAAACAAAGTATTTCTCTCTCTCTCTCTCCCTCTCTCTCTCTCTCTCTCTCTCTCACCCATGCATCTGCCTGCCACATTTTTATCTCTACGAGTTTCATTCTACAGAGCGCGACGTCATTTTTCTTCCGCGTTGCCTCTTTTGCATATAGACACGTTTTCAAAATTTATGTTCCATATGTGAGTTCTCCGCGAACGCTTTTGGTCAGTCTGTGTGACATGGACGAAAAGTCTGTGTCAGACGGACTGACCGAAAGCGAAGCCGCACTTCCGAAACGCCTCGGCGACTCGCATTTCCATCGACAACCTCGGGCGGCTGTCGCGGAGCTAAAACACAAATAGGGCAAGTCGACCTCCCCAGAAGTGCGAGCTACTGCTTCAGTAGCCGTGGCACTTTGAACGTAAAGCTCGCGGTTTTGCTTTTTCTTTCTTTTTTTCATACCGTTCCTTACGTACATATGGACGTCGTATATAACCGTCGTTTCAAAGTGAGAGCAAGGTCCATCCTTGCTCCTTACTTGTCACTCGGGCTGCCAAAATATATTCAACTCTAAAGCAGTTTCTAGGACTCGAAAATATATACTGTCGATGCGGAAACATCTTAATGTAAGCGGGAAATCGTTTCCGGTTGCAGAGGTGTGACTGCCGCAAGGTTTATTTAGTGGATAGCTGCTTTCGGGTGGAACTTTTACTGTAACAGCAGGAAAAAGCTGGAAACTGCGTCTCCTGCGTGGCCGTTCGTCTTTGCGCCTGCAGCGTTGTTAGGCCACCTCATCTTACCTGCTTCACGCCCGCCATGTGTTCAATAGGTGGCGTCCAAATCTATGCCCAGCGACCATTGCCTATGAGCAGCAGAAACAAATCTTGGAGGCTATGCATTTGCAGGCATAACCCGGAATAGGTTAGCCCACCTGGGAGAGAGAGAGAGAGAGAGCAGGAATGTTTACCAGAAATGCGTGTGGCTGGCCACCCTACACTACGTGATGGGAAAGGGGAGGTAGAAAGAGGAAGGTTCTTCAACGTGCGCCCCTGCACAATTTAGGTGAGGCTTGGTCACCTTCACTTGTCATTTATATGTAAACAAAGGTGCCCTCTTTTTCCTCCCTGTTACTATGCCTGTGCGCATGTTTATAGTACGCGATCAAAAAGTGATTTCTCATCTTTTCAAACTTAATTGGCGCTCTCACATAGAATACACTATCCCTAAGGAGAGAGGTGCCGTGCGGCTGCTATACGTAGAATCAATCATCGGTATTCTTCTATGCGAAGAAACACTCTTATCATGGTTTACTGTATGTATGTGCGGCCTCTTTCGTGATAAGGCTGTTTTCCGTTCACACAGTATTTGTGCATACATAAAATACATCTGTAAATGTGCTGTCTGTGCGATCAGTTCTGCTCGGCTGCTCCACGTCGAAGCTCAGTATTCAGTTAGAAGACGTCTTCCAAAGTAGCACTAAATTTCCGCCTGCCAAATGTTTGAAGGCCTTTTTTTTTTGCAAAATTCGAAGTTAACGTTATAGTGGCTGATGCTTCATAAATCTGACGAAAGGCAGTATACTCTTCTTTTTATTGGTCTTTTCCCTTCCGCTTTCTATATCAAATTACACATAAGTTTATCAGGCAGAACTACGCGCAATTGTTTTAAATGCGCCCAAATCACTCCGAAACACTTCACCAGCAGTTATTTTCACAGATTTATATTCCGTATCCAGTGCGCTTACATCATCAAACATTTGGCTTTTTAACGCGCATATTCTTTATCAGTTCTGTCCCACTGACGTTTAGCCGCATACTAAGCACCTTAGTGTAGTTATGACAAAGCTGGGCAGGTATGATATAACAATTTCTGTAGCTCTATTATATTCCTGTCTTATGATTCACTCGCTGACGGCCGTTGACATCCACGTGATAGCGTAGATGGGGATCCGCTCGGAACAGTGACGAACTCTGAAAAAGAAATAACATTGGAGTAGAATCGCTGCGTTAGTACGACACGGGGTATATTTTAAACTGAAGGAACTGGCTGATCAGATGTGAACATGGCCGATTAGTTGAAGGAAATTCGGATGAGACATTGTTGTCTGCTATTACGACACTTCCCGCAGCGTAGCGCTCGCCTCAGTCTGTCATTGTCTGTACTGCTCTGCTGGTGAGCACGAGGTCGCGGGATCGATTTCCGACAGAGGTGGCCGCCTTTCGATGGAGGGAAAATTCAAAAAATCGGCAGTTTCACGCGAAGTGCTAAGCATTGAAAGTGACAGCAAGGTTCAGCGTTGTGCTGAAGCTTCTCGGACGGTGATAAACAATACTTGATAACAGCCCGAAGGGCTGTTATCAAGTATTGTTTGCAATGCAGACATTGCAATGCAATGCAATGCAGACAAAGGGAATGCAGGGAATGCAATGGGAATGCAGGGAATGCAATGCAGACAAAGGGAGACCCTACCCCATGTCGACTGGAGATGAGTGAATTAATGGCTCGCACTCACTTCATCGTAGCCGCCATGCCGGTGCACCAGCACAACGACAAGCTGGGTCCTTGACGTCACGTGAAAGCTTTCAATAGATGGCTTGCCCTGACGGCATTGTAGTCGCACTGCGGGCGCACAGGCAGGGCGATCAGCGGTGTCAGCGACGTCGCGTGTAAGCTACCAATGCGTGAGAATGAACACGTGATGTCGACTTGTTGTGGCGATGCAGCACGCGAGGGAAAACTGCTGCTGCGTAGCAGAAACAGTGACGTGACAGCCACCGGGCGTTTCAAAACGCTGGCGTGAAGTGGAGCACCGCCAGCGTCGTTGCAGGCGTCTCACCCCGATGGTGCGCCAGTTGAGAAAGCAAGAAAACCGTCATGGTTTGTGGCTTGAAGTTCTTACTGTCCGTTCCATTCAAACCACGGTCATAACCTCTGTGCGGCATGCAAACATCTGCTCACCACGAACACCATATAGTGTTTCTTCGCAGAGCCCATGCAGAGCCGAACGGTGAGAACGCTTCGCTTCGCAGTTATTGGCGGCAAACGCACTGAGCGTCCATCGCGTTTCCGGACACTTTCTAGCCCCTCTATGTGAGGACGACGCATGCGCAGTCGATAGTATAGACTCGAGTGTCCCTGTGACTGGGGGAAAATGCTCGTGTACCGTGCTTGAGGCGCACGTTAAGTAGTAACTTCAGGTGGTCAAAATTAATCCGGCGCCTTCCACTTGGACGTCTCTCATCGCCCGAGTGCTTCTCTGGCACGCTAAAACCCTCAACGCAGTGCACGCATCACATTCCGGCTCGTACACCTCCGAATCGATACTGCAGAGGTCTATTAATATTGGCATTGCAACACCTGAATAGGTAAGGGCAAAGTTCTGTGCGCACGGACAAGCAGAAAAAAAGAGAGAGCGAGCATCCCGTACTATGTCGAAGATTATTCGTGCCTCTCCTGGGGGCAGAAATGCGCAACGTTCTCTCCGTATGACGTCACCGGCTATAGATCCGCCAAGCCATCTCGCTGGCGCTGCGCGACGCCTGTTGATGCTGTTTACTTCTTCGCATGCAGTCCTCGCGGCGGAACCATTGCTCACTCGTCCGGATTTTCTTTCTTCTGCTCCTGCGCTCGAGTGCCCCGGCTCGCGATATATGGCGTGCTCGCTTTTTCCAAGTAGCGCACCGAGTGCCACCCTTGACGGAGATTTATCGCGAGCGCCAAAGTCCTGGCGTATAAGTCCAGGATTTGCTGCTCTCGTATGAGGCTCAGTCCGACGAACCCTCTAAGCCTTTTTTTCCACCGCCATTCCTCCGCCCTCTTTCTTTTGACGTGTCCGTAATTCTTATGCGCGACAGTCTCCATCACGACCATGTGTCACGCTGTTCGCCAAAAGAGGGCCCTACGTGACCCTTCCTTTCTCTCGTGCTTGTGCTCGCCTTGGCTAAGGAACGTGCAGATTTATTCAGCACAAACTAGAAGTTGAGTGAAACACGTAGTTCATTTACAGATCATTCGCGTGATCACTTAACCATGTGGACATTCATCTCATTGTCACATGCCGTTTTATTGTAATCGCGTCATTACATACGCACGTCAAAAACAGATCATTGACGCGATCACATAACAATGTTCCCATTCATCCCATTAGCACACGTAATCTTATTATCAATTACCAGATCATTTCATACGCGTCTAATCAGTCGGATTATAGCATACCCGTTGTTAATCTCTCGTGTACTGGGTTCAGTCTGTCCTTGGATTCTATCGACCTATGAACATTTGTCAACGTTGAAAGGCCAGGCCAGTCGTTCGCTGTTTAAGGTGCAAATTATTTGTTAAGTGCGAATGCGCCACATTATTTAAACTCATGACAACTTCGCTCTGACTAAGGTTCCCTGAGTACCTTTTCATGAAATAGTTCTTCAGAAGCTCTTAAAAAACAGAGAACGACCCGCCATTTCAAGGGCATTTGGTCAGCGGCTGTCTTTCTTTCCTTTTTATTTATCTATTTATTTTACCGGGAGTTCCACAACCACCCTTTGCACAGAGTTCTTTTGAGATAGCAGTTCCTGACTAACCAATGACTGTGTGGGACTAATCACACTAACCATTGATGTGATAGGCATATATAATAATTCGGCACTGTAATCGTAATGACTTTATGAACTGCATCCACAAAGCGAGCTGGACGAGTTGGTGTGTTAACACCGTGGAAAATAAACATTGCAAAAGGAACAGGGGACGAAATAAATAGACAACAGGGATGCTACAATCACAACTAAAGGTTTTGTTGCACTGACGAGATATACATACGTACCGACGCATATGGTGCGCGCAAGATGCGCCAGGTGCATCAGCAAACCGTGCCACTCCAAAAGCGTACATCTTTCTCAGGTGAATCGATAGACCCCCGGTTAGCGCATGGAGAAGAATCCTTATGAATTTAGTTCGACTAGTTTCCGGTTTGTTTATTTTTATTTCTCAATGGAGCCTTGCTTCTTAAATCGAGCATCGTAATGACAACGTCCACAATGCACGCTCAGATCTGAGCGCGCCGAAATTTTGACAGCAGTGCAGTGCCTCTCTTAGGCGTACAGTATGTAAGACAGCGCACCGTTTGCCCGCAGTGTACTTTCCCACGTGATAACGATATTCCAGACTCGCCTTTCAATCACACACCTATACACACTAAACAGGATACAACACGCCGCTTGTGTTTGATGAGACAAGTAGTCTAGCAGCAAGGGTGAGCTGCAGCCGTTCTGGCCTGGCGCCATGTGTAGCTTGGAGAAAGTATACAGTGCATACGAGTCAGTATCCAAGAGACTCTACAATCGCTGCATATTTTTCGTCTTCCGTGCCGCAGCTGTTTTGCCTGAAAACACTTTTGGCGACTCGCGTTTTTGGACGAGCGAGTGCGCGGGTTGCCCGTCGCGTTCTGCCGTCGACGTTGGTCCTTCACCGGACAAATGAATCGTCGCCTCACCGTCATCGCGAGCTGCTGTAGGAGCCGCATGAGGGATGGCCCGCGCCCGTCATGCAGCAAGGGCGAATAATAAGCTTCCATTGTGTCGTCACTCGAAAGTTTTTCGACGATGGCATGACCGGGGGACAATGGACCTGTCGCGGGATTCGCGGGTGCCTTGGGGCGCCATCTTCCGCCAGCTAGGCTTTAATTTTACGCATTTTTTCGGGCATCCAGGCTCTCTCGAAGTATACGTCTTGGTGTCTGGAGAGCAATGCTGAGGCTTGCGCGTAGGCGAAGTTGCCGAAAGTTGCTTCCTCCACTCCAGCCGGTGTTGCTCTGCGAGTGTCGTTGACTGGAACGGTCGACGAAATAAAATCCCCCGCATATTTTGTCGCTCGTAAGAATGCGGCTCATGCGAATTAGTGATTCATGATCGCCTGCGCACAGCACACGCAAATGTGCATGTTCCATTCGGCCTTGCTGACTTGTCATTGCATGACCTGTGCGTAGATGGTAACTATGTAAGAACGAAGCGAGCGGGCATTCCGGTTCGCGTGTCACCGTGATGTCGCCGATGATTTGCCAGTCTTGAAGGCAGAGAAATGTGAAGCAACAAAGTGGCGTATGATCAGCGACAAAATAAGTTTTGCTAATTCCGGAAGCGCATTAATGAACCATATCTCGCACAAACGCTGTTCGAATAGACGAGGAAAACAGCAATTCCTTTAAGGCGCGGTCATCACAGGGCGTGATAAAAACGGCGCAATTATTTTTATGCGATGCGAGTTACAGAATAGCACAGAAGAGTAACTTAACAGGGTGTGAGCTTGGCAGAGGTGGTAATACACCTCGCCAAAAGTATTTTCAGGTAAAACAGCTGCGGCATGAACTTGCAAAAGCGCGTCGCAGAAAGGAAACAGGCAGCTAAAGGAGTAAAGACGTGCTATGTATCTTTTACCATGTTTTTAACCTGTTTATTAGCCTATGTCCTGTCTGTAACCCACTTTTGCAAATTTACTACAGAAGAATAGATTTTGATTAATGAATAAACACATTTGCAATGACGCGAAAGCGCAAAGAAGTGACAAGAAGGAGGAAGAACAGCAATTCTGTTACGATAATCACAGGACCTGACCTGAAATATTCCATACTCTAGAAGGTGCCATTTAAAGCACAGGTGAGAAAAAAATTCGCATTCTTTGCATCAAGGAGTCAATCACAGAAGGGTCTTACAACGATGATAATGTGCTTGCACGCTCTGTTGAATCAGCCATGTATGTAATCGCGTCACAGTTCCGAATCGCCTTCTATATGAAAAAATGGGGTTTATATCTGCAGTGACGGTATCTGGCGTATTTCTATGTAGGTTAAATGCAAAAAAAAAAAACGCTCGTGTAGTACATACATTTAGGCGCACGGTTCAAGAATTCCAGGTGGTCAAAATTAATCCGGACCCTTTCATTGCGGCGTCTCCCTTAACCCACTGCGTAATTTCAAGGCGCTAAACCTCACGATTTAATTAACTCCCGTTTGCGTTCAAAGCTACAGCCGAAGAAGCGTCTGTCACTGAGCCGTTGCTTGCACAAAAGCGTCTTACGTGGTTTCATATTACAGTGGGAATAATGAGCGCGCATACGACCCAACCGTAACAGTCTGGCTGAAGTTCTACGTTCGGCAACGTCCACAGTCGGGATGACGATCTGCGGTGCAGCAGGATGCCGTTAAAACAGCATTTACCTTGACGACCTTTCTACCAAAGGTCGCCAAAGGTAGCACCGCCTACGGAATCGGTGAAATAGGCCTCTCAGAAGCGAGTGTGCGAACACTTTTAAGCAAAATTTTCGTGCAAAGGCATCCTCAATTTGCTTCACGTTGGTACTCGAACTATCGAATTCCCGTGCAGTTACGTCCAGCTCCCAGCGAGCGGGATCATACAGCAGACGTGCTGTTCTAGTGCGACATAGCGGGTTACATAACCCGCAGCCAGACGAAAAGGACAGCCGCGCGGATAAGCTTGCTGAAGCGAACATTCCTCTGCCGACGTTACAGCGCTGCGCGTTAGATTGTGGTTCTTATAAAACCTGATTTGTCCCGGTCGTGTCGTCTCCCGATTCTTCGAGCTCAACGAAGAGCTATTGCATTTCCATAACTGCCTCGGCTGCCTGTTTCTGCAGCTAGTTTTTCTTTTCTTCTTTCGTTTTCTTTTCTCTTTCAGCGAAGCTTCCTTTGTCTACCTCCACAGCACGTAACCGTCATTTATTAGTTTCCTTCATTATATTCCGTCTCCAACTTTTGGGGGGTAGGAAGGGGGGCGGGGGAGGGGTGTTCTTGCTCTGGTGCTTCTGCAAAGCCCGAATTTAATAGATCCAGCGCACTCTTCAATGGGGGGTTGATGCGATTATTGTTACCAGCTCCCATCTTGCCTTTCGTACTCGCGGATATTGAGCCAATCAAAATGTTTAAACGAAAGTGGATAGCCCGCCTGGAGAACACGATAATGAATTGCGCAAGCACGTCCAAGAAGAGCCCGGCTGCGGTGAACAAAAACGACAACTACAAAGCAATGCTCGAGCATAGTATGAAATGCGAACCTTTTATCGGCACAGAAAGAAAACGCGATCAATAGAAAATGTGAAATAAGGATCAAGCTTGATCTTGTTACATACCACTTTACGACACTGCTAAGCTGCTTCGGGCCTCCTTCCCTTATTGCGTTTCGTTTTATGTTCAGTTTTGCGGGCAACTAGTGCGCTGCTCAACGTCCTTAACCGGCCGGCGAGCCATACCCAAGCTCGCGGCCCACCCTCCTCTCCACCGGTCGCTTCTCCCTAATGATTCGTTCTTTGCAAAATTACTGCCAGCTGCACAAAGCAGCCAAAGGATGGCCCGCCAATGTGTAATCTTGTCATCGCTGAAAGAAGAAAAATAAAAAAGAAGAAACTTTCATACTTTTTTATTTATTTGTGTTTTTCAGTCCTTTTGCGGTGAGCGCTACTTTTTCGCTTCTGAAGCACCATCGTGTCCCATATGAGGGCAGAAACACCCTTAACGAGCTGGGAACATGACTCGCTGAAAATTAAATTTCTTTTCTTTCTTTTTTTCATTAATTTTTGGTATACGCTTTCTGTTCTTTGTTTCAATGCTATGCCGTATTTTTCGTGCACAAAGCGCATTAATTTTCTTTCTTTCTTTTTTTCATATTACTACGTATGTGCTACCAGTTTTGATCACCCAACAGCGCGCGCGAAGGAGACGAAAAGAGAAAGTATACGGAACGACACAGAAGCTGCGCAGTCGGTGAGAGATGTATCTGAAACGACGCGATACTGAGCTGCATTGTCACGCGGTATAGCGACGACGCAAAAGTAGAAATGGGATCAGGTTATTATTAATATTAGGTGTAGTATTTCATATGAGAGCGTGTATAGGATGGACAGAGAGGGAAATAAGTGACCGTATGAAATTTCTTTTCATTTTCCTACATATTTTTTCTAGTGTTGTTTCTGCTATGAGAAAAGGAGTAGCCGTCACGATTATAAGGTGATTACGTCTCTTTCTTTTATTTTAATTCCAATAAAAAAAAGGAAGAGAGGGAACAGGCTGGCAACTGCCACTGAGAGGGGCACAACGCCTGCCTATATATTCGTTAGCAAGGGGCGGGTAGAAACAGAGGTTGAAGGTTGGAAGAAGGAAAGTAAAAAGTAAATAAAGAGTAAATAAGGAATACCACAAGTGAAGCAACGTAAAACGAAGCAATGACCAAGAGTGGAGTGTGGAATGAAAGCCACGAGCTGTTTACACAGCGAACTCGAGTACAGAAAGCAGAGCAGCCCCTCAGCGACAGCGATGGAGGCGGTCTTTGGAATCGAGTCTCAGCGCGCAAGTCGGTCCGCTTTTTTATGCGTGTTGCGTATGCGTCGTCGCGAATTCTCGATCAGTTGGTACGCTTACCCATGTGTATGCGCAGCTTACATGCATACGGGGACAAGTGAGTGGACACGCACGAGCACTCCGTGTGTCATTGTGCTTGAACATTCCCAAGTGTGCCTTACCGGAAACGACGACCCTCTACGCTTGTCAAGTCTATATGCGACGTCGAAAATTCCCCACCTCTTTGACTACCCGTGCGACTGTTCGCGCGTGTTCTGTGCACAGAAGGCAGCTCTTCAACCACCGACTGAGATCCACTGGCTGAGTTGAACGGGTGCTTCCTATGTCTGAGTGAGTAAATCTGCGGAACGGCACGGTTACCAAATGCTATAAAACATGAGAACTAGTTTGGCGTAATAGTTCTGCGGAAACCCGCAAAGTGGAGAGAAGTAATTGATAAAGGGAAAATCAGACATCCAGTTTGTTGACAAAGTCGACTTCGCCCTGCCATCTCCTAGCCGGCTTGTTCGCTCAGATGGTAGAGTGGCTGCCCGGAAAGGTGGTGGTGTCGGGTTCGAGTCCAGGACCAGGACGAATTTTCTTCAACTGTCAGGCTTCTCTTTCGAGGAACCCGTGTGGGTTGCCTTTGTTGCAATTGCTACGAACGGGTGGATGTCTGATTTCCCCTTTATTAACATGACAACTACGTCGTATCGACTGAGTGAACGGGGCCGCGCAGTTAGGTTATACAGGTGAGGAGCTAACCGAGTCAAATCGCAAGCTTGACGCTAGCGAAATGTCACGCTGATTGAACCTGGCGGAAAGTGTGCGCAGGTGACCGAATCTCGATGGTTGTCGCAGGCATTACGCGCGATTGCAAAGATGACGAAGGTCGCTGGGTCACGCAAATCTGCAGCGCGAGACCATGCGCAGGCGAACGCTGTGAGCATTCTTTATTCATGAAGATCCACGTTTTTTCGTATCTGACGATAGCCGGCGTGCTTTTGCCTGCAGTAGGCGTTCACAACCACGCGTGCTTTGACGTTTTGATTAGGTTTAGCAAGATTTGAAGACAACAACGATTGTGATAACATGCACAAGGGCTGTATGTTATAGTACTTCGAATATTATAGTACTTGCAATGCAGTATTTGTTATAGGTTACAAACGCTCCCCTATGTGCAATTGGTTTGTTTGTTTTCCTTATTTCCATTATTCTGTGTTTGAAATGTTTGTTTATTACTGCTTGTATAATTTCAAACATATCACATTTTTATGTATAGGCTCTGCAGCCATAAGCTGTAGGACCTCTTTTTATATACGTTGATATGTAATGAAATAAATGCAAAAAATGTTTATGAAGGAAAAAAGTAACTTATGTGCCAGGCACCTTGGCAAACATTTCATAATATGACGCTTGGCACCGTAGTTACCTAAAGTTATTCATGCACTTTTTCTCCGATTGACGTTAGCGTTGATGTCGCGATGATTATAATAGACTGGCACGACTGTTGCCATTACTTAAGGCAAAAAAATAAAGGTCATTTAAAAGTGAATATACGTATCTTAACATTGGCTACGGCCTTTAAAGCCTTTTGCAAGCTGTGGTACGCCTAACTCTTATGCTCGGTTTTTTATGCATGCTTAGGAACACTAGCCGTTCAGAATTATATGGGGTCCGCGATGACGGCGTCCATCATAAACCAGTTCTCCGAGCTAAACCTTCCTCTTAAGGGGGGCGTGTTTGTGCCACGGCTAATACTCTTACCCTTAAGAGTTAGGATCGAATCCTTGATATAAACATATCAAGTCCTTTCTTCTGGAAGAGGCAGCGCAAGACGACAAAGACAGAAGGAAGGAAACACACAGGGCAGCGCTTCTCCCTTCTGTCTTTGCCGTGTTGCGCTGCCCTTTCAAGAGGTTCAATCAGTACCAACTTGCTCAAACGTCAATTCTTCTACAAGTCTCCTTCTTTTTGTGGCATTTTGTGGCAACTAAACGCGATGACATGAAAACAGACGACACGACAAGTGCATGAAATAGAAAACAGACAGCGTGGTGACTTTGTTGGGTGGGTCATATTCACAGCGAAGTTCTTTTGTCGCTGGCAGATACGGACAAGAAAAGGGGCACGGTAAACACGTACGCTCGCAAGGGGAGCGCTTCGTATGCCACGTGACGCTTCGTGTGTCCGTGTCTGCCAGCGATAAAGCAATTTGACAGTGAACAGACGACAGGAAAGCAGCATTAAATAAACTTTTATAGCTACGCACTGTCGAACTCTCGTGAGATATTTCTGAGCGCAATTGGTGGTCCAAAATTGTACGCAGTTTTCAACTACTGTTTCCCTAATTGCAGGCATACTTTGAGCTCCCTGTCGTGCACAATATTTTTCTTTCCTTTCTTTTTTCCTTTTTTCCTCTTTTTTTACTGCCAAGCTGTATATGACTAGCCGAATCCGTTCCTCCGTCCATCCGTCTGTCGGTCACCTGCAGCCCGAAAACTCCTCCAGCGCAAATCCATGCGCCTGCGCGAAATAAAGAAAGAGAGAGAGAGAGAGAGAGAAATAAAGGCGTGATTAGCCAACACCACCTAGATAGCAAAAGACTTGTTTACCCCGATCCACGACGTCACGCTACCTGGCCCGAATATTCAATTGACAAGGCTGGCGTGGTGAAAACAGTGCCGTCAAAATCATTGTAGCCTACTCGGGAGCATCCCCATCAGATTCTGTGGCAGCCAGGCCAGGTAACATAACGCCATGGATCGAACGCCATGGTGTTTGATTAGCTGCGCCAGTAGTGACGTCCTTGCTCTCTGTCGCAGCCGAGCGCGCTCGCAGCAGTTGCTCTCTGGCTCCGAAATGGGTAAGCCACGCGTCATATCTACTCCTGAGAAGCAGGCAGCTTTTGATCAGCAACGCCGCGAGCAGAACCGGGTGCGAGCTCGTCTACGCCGTGCCGATGCTGCAGCCCGGGCACCAGAGCAGGCTCGTGCAGTCTAGCGCAAGTAGCAACTGCGTACCGAGGATCCGGTAGCCTACCAAGCCGTCGTTTAATGAACCGTCAGGATTAACCCAGTGATAAACACCGGGGCCGCACGTTTCAGCTTCGCTGGTTAACCATCTGCACGGAGTGCTTGGGCCGTGATATTTTGCACTCTTGGAGGTATGGTTGTTTGTCATCGAAAAAACCAACACCGTGAAGGGTACACAATTATTCATTGCGCATGCATCGATTGATCATGTAAATGTAACAGAAGCTCGTGCAGCAAAGCTTACTCGCAAAACTTCTGAGCGCATCTGTTCCTTAATGCAACAAAGGGAACAATTCTAGGCACCACGCGCTCAAGTTTTTCATACTGGCAGCAGCGCCAGACCATAACCTAGCGAGTGGAGGAAGCATATCTCGTAGGAGACGTGACGCGTTCACGTTGCCCTCTAGCCATAATTCATCTCGAGGCTAGAGTTTCCTCGTTCTGTAAAAGTAGTGCAACCACGCATGCCTTACACGACTACAGCGCATGGTGGTGAAGGCTCATGAAATATGCGTTCTAGCGCTTAAGAAGGCTTGCTGCTGGGCTAGTTGGTTTACGGTATGTAGCAGAATAAAGAGAGCACAAAAACGGACACGGACAAGGCTGAACAACACTAGCGCTTGTGCTGTTCAGTCTTGTCCGTGTCTGCTTTCGCGCTCTCTTTATTTTAGGAAATTTTTCTAACGCTGGGGGCCGTAGATAGAGCAAGGATTCACTTATCATGTTCAAGCATCCCATGAAACCGACCCGCGCGTATATAATGGTCAGAGCGTCGTATCACTTCCTTGGTAGTCCAAGTGGCTACAGTGTCGGCAGCATTCGTAGGAAGCTCAAAATATCTGCAACGCCATCTGGCCAGGTCATGTTCCTATAGTTTCTACGCCCCGAAAAACCTCAGTGAGGGCCCGTCTACACACCCATACTCATCGGTTTCTCTCATTTCCTTCTCTCGCTGCCACACGTGGCTTGCGAATCTGCGCCACCCAATAGAAATCAGTTGTGACTTCTCCGCTCTATCTGTGTTAGTGCGTCTTTTTGTACACGCGCGCGCGTGATTTCTTTTCGGCGTGTCGCCCAAAAAAAGAAGTCGGTGCGAGATTGCACTCAGTTTGCGTTCATCGGAAGCGTATACCTAACTTGCGGCAAGAATAAACGCGATTACCGACTTTCGTGATCGGCACGCATCGGCGCTCGCAGAATTGCGCGCGCAAGGCGACGCGTCGTGACGGAAAATGACGCGCCGTGTGGCTGCGGGCAAGATAAAGAGAACGTTAATGAGCACAGTGCCGAGTATTGGGAGCAGATTATACAGACCCTGGGAGCCCGCGCACGAGCGAGTTCACGGGTGGCCGTGGTGGAGAGAGCGTAAGCCCTGCTTTGTGCACTCTGACGGCAGGAAGCGCGGGCGTGTGGCTAAGCGGATTACGGCCTCGAGGTCGGAGTTGGATGCTGAGGAGGGAGACGCGCGATACGGTCTCTGTATGCGATGCCCCGAGTGGCGACCACATCCCAGGGGCGCTCTTGACAGCGCGGTTTTCATATCTTGACGGCGGGCCGGGTTTTCAGAAGGGCAAGATAAAGGGTTTCGCAGCCACTCCCGACGGTGTGCAACAGGAGCGTACACTACGAATAGCGCTAGGGGAGCCAGCGCTGTGAATTTTTCTATTCATCCCTTTCATGTTGTGCCCCGACAATATATAGGATAGAAGGCTCGTAAATACTATAATGTCAGCGCACAAACTTTCTGAGGCTTTGAAGTTTTAGCCGATGAGGGCTGATAGCCTGGTGAATCTGCTTCTTGCCTTTACTCTTACGGTTACGCAGTTGCCACTATCGCGGATCGTGCTCGTTGGGGTCGGAGGGCACGTTTTACACGTAACTCGCAAGTGCAACGGTGCAATAACGGGGGCAGATATCGATCGTATTTTGACGCCTAAAGTGTGCCTAAATGTACATGGCCCACAATTGGGGTTCTTCAGGTGAAACTGTACTATATGTTGTTTCCAGATAGACTGTCACATGTTTCACACCATACCGCGTTTGATTGGTGGCGCTCGGGCGGAGCAGTAGTTGCTCTTCTGCGCGCGCATGTGCACACACGCGCACGCACTCACACAATAAAAATAAATTAGCTCTCCGTTGTGTTTGGCCTACCACTGCTTTACTTGTCGGTGTCAGCAGCTATACAAGACATTATTGGGGGGTCTCGTGGTGGCAATTGTTGCTCACAGTTCATTAGCCAAGAAACCAATTCGAGCACTTCTTCACTTCTTCACTACCTGAAAGCAACAGACTTGAGTGCCCGACTGTAGACATCCTGCACCTAACTCCGTAGACTCTCTCTCTTTCTCTCTCTCTCTCTCTCTCTCTCTCTCTCTCTCTCTCTATCTATCTATCTATCTATCTCTATCTATCTCTCTCTCTCCTTGTCGATGTCAGCAGCGAAAGAAGAGGCTGCACTTCTTATGAGCGACTTGTTCTCTAAGCGCGTAAAAAACGCTGAACAAGGCATTCTTTCGCTGTATATCTTTTTTCATCGCTACGTTTGAAACATACGTCCTAAGACATCAACTGCTTATTCGAGTTTTTTTTAGATACCAAAAAGAATATAGCTCATTGGAATCGTCGATGATGGTGAAATGCTTATTCAATATCTAAACAGGTGCGGATGAGCCAAGCAAATTTAAGTTCTAAAGTTTTCGTATACATCTTCCATCCTTTGTTCACCTAATCACGTTGTCAGTGAACGTAGTTCTGAACAAATTAGTCTTCTTACCAAAATGCCCAATAGAATACACCTCCTATCCTTACTTTATTTTGCCTTTTGGTTATATTTATTTGTGCCTTCTAATTTTGCGTTATTGTGATTTACTGTGTCAGAGCTTGTTTACTTAGTGCGTCATAATATTCAACGTTTTATGTAGACTGTTAATACGTAATACTTAAAGGCCTCTTCTGTAATGTCCCGCCAGTGCCTGTACGCAACATACTTGTGTGCTCGGCTATGTACACACTGCACCTCGTCTAGTGTGCGTGACTTGGTCTCTCTTTTCACTCCCCAGCTTCCTACCCACGTGCAGGGTAACAAACTCCCGGTCTTTCCTCTCTCTAATGGTGTCATAAATCTTGATGATAATGAAGACGAATACGATCGTTTCCTGATGGTGATGATGACGACGGCAGTCGGTACCTCTCCTCTTTCTGTCCACCTAGATCCGTTCACCTAGATCCTAGACCTTTTCGGCGAGATATCCTCGCCCTGGCACCCTCCTACACCTACCCGTGTGCGGCGCTGAAGGAAAGTCCTCCGTGGTAGTATCCGCAAAAAGGCATAATATAGAGCTTACAAAACAGAAGGAAATGTCAGAAATTTCGGGGGCCCACATTGACGAAACATATGTTACGCAAGTGGAGTCCGTGTTTACTTATCGGCCAGTGATCGTCGCTTGATCGCGCCTATCGCTATCATGAGGTGACGCACCCCGAAACGCCTGTCAGTGAAGAAATGCTCTTGCGTAAGAGAAACTTCGTGACGACCACTTGCGTAAGCATATTGCGTAACGCCGTCTATGGTATCAGTTTCCGTTGGGGAATCTAAATGCACCACAGCGCAAGAACTCGCGGAAAGCGTATACCATCCCATCTCGAAGATTCCCTCGGTCCCTTCGACGACGCGGAATGTTTATGAGGGATTCCAACTGCTACACAGATACCTGCAACATCCACATGTGTCTTGCGTGTACGCACCAGAAATGAATTCCTTTCTGACCGAATAAACGACGGGTACATACTTATATGCAGAAATTGATTTTTGGTGCCGCCTTTTGAAATATTGCTTAAACTGCAATTTTATGTCTTAGCACTGGAATCTTACTTTTTGTTCAATGAAACAATGAATCGAAACACTAAATCAGCTTACCCTGATAAAGTATATACCTTCAAAACTCTATATTAAAATATTACTGTAATAGGTTGATTATTAGGAGATAAACTGAAGGTCAAAGTTTCATGTTTTAATGTCCCAGCCGGAACCCCAGAGCTAGGCATGTCACGTAGGACGTTGCGCATTTCAAAGCATTTTCTCGTACTTGGGCCGTTGTGACTCCGTAAAAGCTTTTCGAAACGTTCCAGTTTCAGTCTCTGGCCCTTTCGGAACACAATGTGATCCGTCATTAAGGACGAAACGTTAACTATAGGCCCCAGCAGACGCCGGCTAGATCCATGACGCCATTGCTAGGTGGTGCGAGAACTTTAAGGTGGCGGCGTCACCCGTCTTACATTGTTTGCGTCTTTCCTGTCTTACGGTGTCTGTTTACATGACAAGAGTGGCTTTTCCGGCATTTAACCGAGTAGTTGAAATATTTTTTTTTTATCTTTAATGTCCGTTTTAACTTACATATTGCTCGATGTCTTTATCGTGCACGTTGTCGTAAGCTAAAAAACAGCGATGAAACAAGAGATGTCTCGTAGGCTGGTGCTAAGGTTTCCACAACGGGACTGGTCTTCGTCAGGACGACGATACGTGCCGTTGTCGGGACGGATGGTGGCACCACCAGCTTGAATCAAATATCCCGCATTCAAACACTGTTCATCATTTCGTTTCCATCTTGCCGTAAACATGCGTCTTGTTAAGAAAGTCATAGTAAGGTAACTTTACTTGGTTCATAGCTCGATCTGTCAGTGTGTGATAGCGCATAATAGTTCGATAATTTGGTTTGTCGAAAAGGCCTTTATGCGTGCTTTTCGTCAACATTGGGCGATGGAGCCACGTTAGAATGGTTCGAAATTAATGCAATTAGAGCTTTAGGATGGAACTCCGGGTCAGATGGCGTATTTCAAATGAAAAACTGTGCAATACGAGCAATTACCACATGACGAAACAGACACAAGCAAGAGCTGTGTCTGCTTATTTTTGTCTTATCTCGTGACATCATGGTGTTCGCGTCCATCCTGGGTTGTTTATCAATTGTAGTTGTACCCCGGTCACAAGAGGCACCTTCTATCGCGAGTGAGCCCAATAGGGATCGCATTTCTCGGTCGCGATTGGTTCTCTTTAGATGCTTGCCTATAAATAAGCCAATTGCGATGGAGAAAGTGAGCCGATCAGGTTGGATCACGATCGAAATTGCCCGTGCGATACCGGTAGTAGGCGACGCCCAAGTCGGGACGGTTTCGGCCCAAGAAGCTCCCCGCGTGCGGTCTCCAACGGCTTAGACGCCTCAGGACCTCTATAAAGTTCTTGAATGACTGACTGATACCGGTAGTAGAGAGACACTAAATAAGAATGATAACTGAAGCTCTGTTGGTGTAACACTGTTCCGGACCAGCAAAAACGTCACTCTTAACGTGAGAAGAGGCTCGGTGAACCAGAAGCAATTTAAAAAGGAAATTCGGGCTTCAATTCCGCCGTGAATTTCCCGCTCCAACTCACAGTAACGTCATAGATTTCGACAGTCTACTCGGGTCCACTTCATCTTAGTGGTGCAATAGACCCAGTCTGGCGAGTTTTTGGAAACTTTCCAGCGCCAAGGCGGCTCAGATATGAAAAGCAAGAAATCTAAACATTAATATTGATGACGTGACAATGAAGTGCTAGCGCAGAGACTTGTCGGCAAAATTCAAGGACGTTTGGCGTACTTCTCCCCTATAGTAATGAACGTGTACCGCCGCCAAATGGTCGCGCCCGGTCGGCTACTCTACACGTGGGGAAGAAAAAGTAAATGTAAAATAAGGAAGAAGGAGAACCAGTGTGCGGGCATATCCACAGATGAATGTTTACTCACGCTCGTATAATTTATTTTTCTTCAAGAAGGGCGCGCTTTGGTGGCCAATTGTGCATAGGAGTCCTTGGCTCAAGCTCTCAGCATCTTTACTTCCTAGAGCAGTCTGTCGTCTATAGGACTGAGGCTAGTACATAGAAAATATCGTTGAGAGTCGGAGGTTGGACAGGGGCACATGGCATGACATGACAAGAACTTTATTTGAGCCCTGAGGGACTGAGATCTTGGGGAGTCAAAACCGAAGGCTCCCGAAGATCAAGTCGGTGGCTCCGCCCGCGATGGCACCGGGAGATGAAGTCCCGCCGCAATGTCGTGGGCCCTCTGCACAGCCTGGAGTTTAATGTTGAGATTCCTGCTCTTGAGAGCTTCCTGCCATTGTTCTTTCGTGATGGGTGGAGAGGCGTTAAGGTCTGGGCACAGCCAGAGCATGTGTTCAAAAGAGCATGAGTCATGATCACATTTGGGGCACGACTGTGAGTGGTCAAGAACTATCCTGTTAAGGGAACCGAGGAGTGGTATACGAACGGGTTTGCAGAAGTCTGAGTGTGCTAGCCTGAGGTTTGTTCAATTTCGGGTGAGGGGTGGAAATGTCCTCCTGCCAAGTCTATATTGGGAAACAATTTCGTGGAAAATACATAATGGATCTTTGTGGATGTGGACCTCGTTCCAAGCCTGGCTACCCGCGACAGCGTGGTACGTGAGAGGGGCACAGAATGTGTTCCATATTTTCGTCACATCCACAAGAGTGGCATGTAAGGCTGTTGGCCGTTCCGATAACCAATGAAGGCGAATAGAGTTTCCGACTTAGTATAGATGTCTCAACTGACTTAGCGTTGTTATTTAGTGCTTCTTTAGAGAGCTGTCATCGTCCTAGAAGTGGCCACACAAACAGTCAACGTTTCTTAGCTGCGAACAAGTAGTGAGGGGCGGCCGTTTCACCTTGTAATGTTGAGTGCCGTGGCCTGCAATGCTCGTCTCCTCTGCCGCAGGTGCGAAAACGTGGACTCCGTGATCGGCTTCATCACCATCAAGGGACAGCGCGAGCGGCTGGACAACTTCTGCGGCTCGCAGCTGCCCAACCAGATCATGTCCAACGAGCACCGCATGACTGTCATCTTCCAGAGCTTCGGCAGCAGGCCGCCCAGCGTCAAGGGATTCCGGGCCATCTACCAGTTTGTCACCAGTGAGTTTCCCGTGCACAATGCGCGCGCGGGGGCTATGTGTTCCTGCACGCGTGTCGAAGTAGCCATTGCGACGAACGCGGTCGTTGAACGTAACCTGCGTTTATCGAATAATCTTTCAGGGAGAGCAAAGCATGCTAAAGTTAAATCGGACTTCTCAGTTGCTAAACATTTGGTAAATTAAAATGCGGGGTTTGTAACGTCCAGAAGCTGCGCCTTAGACTACGTGCGAAGCCGCAGTGGAGGGCATCGGTTTAATTTTGGCCGCCTGGTGATCTTTAACAGTACCCAAAGCACGGTACACGAACGCTTTTGCATTCAGCCTGCATAAGAATCAATGTTTATTTGATAAAGTTGATCGATGGTAATGCGGTCGCCACGGCCGGGAACCGACCCGCGCCCTCGCGTTAAGTATAGCACAACGCACTGCTATACAGGGAACCTCTTTGCTGACCTACAGATATAATGCATCGAAAATCGATGGTAAGGGTGCCGAAAAAAAATATAGCAAAGTATTTGTGCGGCTGTTGTGAAGCCACGAAATGGTGCGAACGACGAAGAAAAGTTGGAAGGCTATTCACCTCTAGTTGACGCCGATTCAAGGCAATGCCTTTTTGAGCGAATTGGCGTGAGACTTGGGTGTATGAACTGTAGAATTTATTTTGTGGCCAACAGCTTATCACACGGCAGCGTCTGCGCCTTCGACACGAGGCGCAAGCGCTGCAAGGACAGCGTTTCAAAACGCTAGCAGTAACGAGAAGAATGCGAGAACGCTCCCCTTACCACCGGTACTATAGTGTAATCTAATAATCCGCGCCGATATTGAAGACTGATCTGGTACCTGTGCTCCCGGTGGTATCGGTAACGGTGGTACCACTACTGGTAGCACCGATACCGCATGGCGGTGCCACCGTTACCTGTTCCACCGGGAGCACAGGTACCAGATCAGTCTTCAACATCGGCGCGCATTATTAGATTGCACTATCTCCGGGATCGACCCGTGAACAAGAGGCTAGAAACATACCCGATACGGAAAAGTGGACGTAACCTTCCAAGAAATAAAAGAAAACTGTCTGCAAAGAAAAGTGTTCTGAACAAAAAGTATGCAAGAACGATGCGCTATCCGAGTTAAATCAACCTTCAAAGAATGCGGTGCATGCAGATATTAAGGGCTTCGGACACAATGAACGTGATAACGCCTACTGAACTGCTAACACCGATAGCCCCGATAACGCCGCCGCGGGCATTGTAGAGAGTACAACTACTAACTATAGCGAGCGATATGAAAGTGAACACAGGAGCGTCAGATGGCCTCAAACCCAACTTTGAGTGATACGCGGTGATCACCGGCGGGAACAATTGGGAGGGGCTGCTACGTTCATCGGTGGCACTTCCACCCCACCTACATTTCTGGAATACAAGAAGCATCTCGTGAGCAGCTGGCTGTAATAACGCCTTTAGATACTAGAAAGACCGGCAATGCCTTCGAGTGTGGTGATATGGCCACGGAGACCGCATATCGATGGGGGCGAAATGCTAGAACACCCGTGTACGTAGATTCAGGTGCACGTTAAAGAGCCCCAGGCGGTCTAAATTTCTGCAGTCTTCCACTACGGCGTGCCGCATAATCAGATCGTGGTTTCAGCATGTAAAACCCCAAAATCACAAAAAATATATCTTTGGCGATAAAGATATCGATGCTGCGACGATAGCCACTGCCGATGACACGGTGAATGAGAGCGTAGGCGGAAGTGAGAGGGGGTTGATCGGCCCTGTCAGCTGGCCACGCGATGCTGCCCGCACTGTCAAAAGGACAGCGCGCTGGTGTGCCTCCGGTGGATTTAGCAGCAGGTCTTTTTCCACTAAGTTTTCGACAGCGAATGCCGCGTAGATCAGAAACTTTCTGACACGCGCTGCTGTCTTCCCTTTCATATTGCGTACGATAATTGTTCATGCATGAAGTAAGTTAGCGTAGGCCACGTTCAATTTGACGCTGGGAACGCATGCCTGGGCTACGCTGTCGCTAAGCCCATTAACAACCATTTTCGACGCGTGAATTTCGCATTGAATTATCGATTGATGAGCTGTCATTCGCTTATTTGATGAAATACCTTCGATTTCCTTTTTTTCTGATTGTTGCTCGTTTTGACGTTTTCTAGATTTTGGCATTCCTTCCGGTCGTCAGGACCCACAGGGCGGTAAGTGCCAGCATTTCTCGCTTTTTTTCCTCCTTTTTTTTTAAATTTCTTATTGTCCGTTGACATCAACCCACAAGCAAAGTAGGTCTTCGCTTGCCGAGAAAGGACGTACGTCTGTATAGTAGAAAAAAAGAAACACAGAGAGGTTCGCTAGTTGATTAGAATGGTTGAAGTGTAAGCGAAATGGCATTTTTCTGCAGAAACGTAAGTCTCCGCATTCTTTCTTTTTCTTCTTCTTCTTCCTCGACTAATTCGTGCAGTTTGAAAGTGAAACGCGTTCGGCACTCAAAAAATTTTTGTTTTTCGCTTACACTCTTTCTCTCATTTGGATGAAGTATTACAATGTTCATCTCAACAGCGAACTTTCATTTGTTGATGCACCGCATAAGAAAATGTCTTTTGCGGGAACCTGGTTGTACCTGATTACTTTTTCTTTCTAAGGTGTCCCGTTCTAACGAGCATCGTTATCAGAATCGACAGGCATCTGACTACGTAAAGTACCCTTTACATTACCTTAATAAACTTAGTGGAACTTGGTAGATATCACAGCTAGAAAACTTCTGCGAAGAAAAACGAGCGAGGACCACAAAAAGACGCAAGAGCTGCTTCCAAATGAATTTATTTTACACGCATGCAATGGGGGTCCTCAATTAAGAAAAAATAAAGGCAAGCAGCCGTCACGCCTATGTCAAGTACTATCAGCGTTCTAGCTTAAAAAGCAGAGCGTAATTAAATGAACTTTATTTCGCTAAAGAGAATTGACGACGTGCTGGCGCAAGTTTGACTCCATTTTTTTTTCTTTTCCCACTCAGTTTTCTTCTGCACTGAAATCTTCTTGCACCGATTGGTTGCGAGCTCGTCCAACTTGTTATAAGGTACCCAAACCGAGCGAAGAGCGCGATAAAAGCAAGAGATAAACTTTAGAGATAGACCATAGGCGCTGATTTGTTTTGTTTGAATGCTATTCAGTATGGTTCACGCTCACTGGCTGCAGAAAGTGCGCACGTGGTACGTCGGCAAAGCTTTATCAATACCGCTGCATGACACTTCTTTGTTTTTCCTGCTTGAGCTGACCCTGCCTGCATGCGTTACGATGCTACCTTCGTAATACTGAGTTTCTAGAATATCCGTACGAGTACTACCTATCACGAAATATCGGGTTTACGGGGTAGTTAAATGGGATGATGATGGTGGTGGTGCTGGTGATTATTATGATGATAATGTTGATGACTGTTTATTGGCATCCGCCTTGAAATGGGGCGGGGACAAAGCGTCACCTAGCCCACTTGCGTTACTCGGGTATGCTAGTAGTGCTTTCCCTTCTAGCATTCTTACATACATCTCTAATCTTCTCTATCCCCTGTTGCGGCTCGAGGTGGCGTTTGGGCCAGATCCACCAAGCCCATTGACGAGCACGTCCGGTGGTAGGAATGAAGGGAAAAGTGTTTATTTTGCATTGGTTAGGCTGGCTCCAGATACGGAAGCCCACTCCATGCAGGAGCATATTAAACGTGTGAGCTCACATCAGGACACGTCAGCCGTCGGGGTCAACGCTGCGTTGACTTCTGGATGGGCGCTGATGAATGGGTGGGGTTGCCTCACGGTAATTAAGGCCCTTGGTCGTGTTTAGGCGTAACACCACCTTGTACCACTCCGTATGCCTTTAATGGATCCGATTATATCAGTCTCTTCGCTGCTTTTTTTTTTTTTTTTTCACCGGCACTCTAAACGTCTCTTGCTTATTTCGACTGCTGATTTGTTGATACTTTCGTCTACTTTCATCAGCCGCGCTGGTGGCGCCATCCTGTTACACGTAGCTTAACCACAGGGAACAGCCACAGTACGCAACTATATTATTGCAGTGACTTACCATACGCTACTTAACCGTTGCTGTAAATCGTCGGCAGCAACATGTAGTTTCTATTTACTTCGACTACAACGTGCCTACAACAATAATACATTTCTAAAGCGCTGTTTGACTACACGTCAAGATGTGTAATTAGACGCATTTTTACTGTGATCTATGCCTCCGGTATGCGTATATAGAGAATTTTAAAGATTCTAATGATTATTTTAGCATACAGCATTGCGGTTCTACAGTTACCGCTGCCCTTGCTGTCAGTCTTCGAACGCACATGCGCGGTAAACGGCGCATATGCGCTGTTGACGTCAGACAGTACTGATAACGGTAAAACAGTAATAAGTTCCATATTTTGAACACAAAAATAGAGCCATATATTATACTTGAGAACTGAACGCAGTTTGGTGACTACGTCAGCACTGAAGAATTCTGTATCCGTCTAGTCTTGGCGCCTTCAAACGATAAACATGCCTGAAAGAAAATCGCTCACATAACGCAGACAAACCGCGCATAACCTTTGAACCTCTGTTTCTCGAAATGCCAAAGCAGCCAGCAAAGCGCTAAGCGAGGGCAGTACTTGAAGCACAGCTCGGGGATTGGGTCTTTTCTTTAAAATATGCGTCTAGGTCGTACGGCATCAGTTCAAATGGCGGTGCTTGCCAACAAACCTCTCTATACATATCTCTCTTTCCTTCTAAACACTTCCAAAGGAGTTTCGTCATGCGAGAGACGTAGCTGAGCAGCTTCCTTGCTGATCCCGCTTCGAATACCCCGCGTTCACTTCGAGGCGGAAGATCGGACGAAACGAACTTCAAAGTGCAAATTCCCTTTCCTACGTACTTGTCCTTCGCTGCTTATTTTCGTGCCAGGCTTTATCGGAAGTCCACTTCAGCGCGGAGATGACGGCAGTGCCCCCTATTCGAGTCACTAGCAGACTTAATTCTATCGTATTCTTAGAGAGCGTCCGGAAGACAAGGCGGAGTCGCTCGGGAAGTAAGGGCCGTTTAATCGCACGTCGACACGTCCGCACGGCTCTCCGTCCCTTACTCTTTTCTTTACTTGTTTCTTCAATTTACTTCTTCTTCAATTTGCCAGAGTGACCCGGAAGCATCGCAGAAAGAACGTCAATCACGGACGTTTCGGGCGATTACCATAAGCGAAGGGAAGGCACAAAACGAGGAAACAAAAGGAAATGTCACCGCGTTTTTCGGCAGCGCAGCAGACGATAAAGCAACGCGAGAAGCCAGCGACTGGAACGAGAACGAAATGAAGAGGATATAATTCGTGACAGGGAGGGAGAAAGAAGAACGGGGTCCGGGGTGTAAGGAGGGGGGTCGCTTGTGAGAGGACGGGACGGCCACTGGTTATACGCGTCGCGTAGAATCGCCGCGGCGCCTGCAGCGGCGAATATATGGCTCCGTAGCCAGAACTGGCAGCTCGCAACTTTCTCGCGAAGCAGAAAGATGCGCTTCCCCGAACGAAAGTCGCCCCCCCCCCCAAAAGCCTGGCGCCATGTTTGTGTTGTGGCGGCTTTGTTTCTCGGCCCTTCGTTTCCATCTCGCCCTTGTTGCTCGGTGGCTCGGCTTCGGCGTGTGCGCAATGAAATCTGGGACCGCTGCCTGGTCGCGAGTGTTGTGGGATCTCTCACAACGTGCCTCCTCTCCTTAAGTGTTGTTCTCCCGGCGTCGAGACGAGTTCAACACGATGCGCGGAAGGGGAACGAGGAAGAAATAAAAAGAAAGAGGCGTTTCGCTCGCGATGGCATTTTCAGCTGCGGCATCCAGACAAGGCTCGTTTCTCCGGCCAGCGAATGACTCTCCGCGGCAATAATTTCTGGGCCAACAACTGCGTCTGCAGCGTTTCGAGAACCGGTAAATATGGTCGTGGCACGGCAGACGAAGAAATAGTGTTCGGAGATAAAAGCAGCCGCGAAAGAACCGCGCGAAAGGAAAGCGGCGAAAATGGGCCGCCTGGCGGCAAGACGTGCGTCGCTCGCTTCGCCTAACTTGGCAGCCGATAGTGCGAGACGCGTGAAATGCAGACCCGCTGCGCTATTACTCGTTCGGCGAACGCCGAAAGAACAGCTTTATACACGATGTTCTTTTCCTGTCGCCAAAGGCTGGTTATCACTTTTCATGTAACACTTCCTCTTGATGATGACTGCGTGCGATACCTTCTGCGTACACTGCCGATTGAGCACATCGCCCGGATTTTCCGAGTGCTCGCGCTAAGCGACAACGATCCGCGTTCTGGACGCGCCCAGATAACGACTGCCCGTGCAGAGTGGTGTATCCGAGGGTCTCCAAAACTGCACCGCTCACTAAAGTTGGTTCCTGCAAATTGTGAACGTGCTCTTGCGCTTTTCGTGTTTGCGTAGTTTCACTTATTTACTTGTGTAGTTTTTTTTTTCCCTCTCTGACCCTCTTAGCTACGCGCTCGAATCTTTCGGCGCTCGAAAAGCTGTTGCCTCCATTGAGAACGAGCAGCTTCTCTCGGTCTACCGAAAGGAAAAGAAAACAGCCTCTCGACGCGCGATCGCCCTAAAAGGACCCTTATAAGCGTTCGCGGCGGGCCTTCGTCCCTCGCCACGTTTCCTCTTCACCTCTTTGCTCTTCTTCATTCCGGTCCCATGCATCTACTTCCTCGCGAACGCGGACTGACGGCTTAGAAAGGCAGCCTCACTTTGGGACCGAGGCCTCTTCGCCGCCATTCCTTGAAAAGGAGGAATCCCTCGAGGGCCCCGAGATTTAGCGCCGCCTGGCGGTAGCAACGAGCTGCCGAGCGCGAAGTTTGTTCCTCGCGTGGAGTGCTCCAGTCACGAGGAAGAAAAACTCCCCACGGCACACCATTGGCGTCAATGCAGAGAAGACCCCTTGCGTGCATTTTTCCCCTTCCCTTTTCTTCTTTTGTGTGTGTGTGTGTGTGTGTTCGCGTGCGCGTTCTCCTCACATCCTCTCCCTCTGTCTTTCCATACGCTTCCCTGGGGTGGCGTGAGAGACCCCTGGTACTTCCGAAGCTGTCACTAAAGAGCGTATATGTGCAGCCGCTTGGAAGGGGGCCACACCGAACCGGTGGCAGTAACGAAGCAAAGTAGAAAACCCGCCTTCCGTATTCTCAAGTGTGCTTCGCTGCCTTGCACATTCGGCCAAGTATTGGCGACACCGGTCACCGTCCAAATGAAGACGAAGTATAAGCTGCGCAGTATGCGAAGTATAGCCTGTCGTGCGAAGTTTAGTAGTGCGAAGTATAACCTGTCGGTTGAACGCGGTGTCATCGCGGGGGCCCGCGTCTGCACCCTTTTCCATCTCGTAAAACGCGCCAACCGTGCGCATGAAGCTTTAAAATACAAATTGGCCGCGCCACCGCCACGAGCTTGACAAACTACCTTGCTGGAAAGCTAGCTTTGAGGCTACGAAGATGGTCGGCAGATCCAAGTTTGCCGGTGTATAGGGTTACGCTGTAAGTTCGTTGCTCTTAAAAGTGCTCTCTCGCCTAAACGCTCACTGTGCCATCTCGCCATGGCGTTTAGCGTACCGCTACCATACCGTATCGCAGCGGTAGCCGAGCTTAGCCGCAACGAGACTTCAGGAAAAGGCCCGCACTCTCTGTCTGCGACGTAGGCCTATGTTTAGATTGAAAACTGCATCCTGCGCGAAAGAAGAAGAACAACCAAATACTCTTCGGATGGGACTGCGACTGAAAATGCTTCTGAGAGCAAGTTGTCTTGCTCATCACTGTCGCCGTTTCAGGTGCAGCTCGACGAACTTGCACCAGCAAGGCGGAAAGCTACGCTTTTTGGTGACATGGCTGTATTTGCCGTAGCCTGGTATTGTGGCGCCATCCATGCTCCTAGAGTTTCACGCACATGTTTCTTCTCTTTTTATGCACTTATGTTTAGCTTTATTTGTTTTGTTTTTTTTCGTGATGAGACACGCGACGCGCAAGAGGCTTCAGTAAAGTGTATGTATATATACCTGCCATTTGTGTTGCCTGCTGCTACTTTCTTCTTCTCTTTCGTAACTTTTCCTAAATGTAGCAATGGCGTTCAATTAAAGTGTTATGCAGCGCTACAAACATCGTATCGTGCAGTTGTCCGAACGCGCATTTGGGCTACCTCCTCCGAGTCGGCTCGAAAATGCCAATAAAGAGAGCTTTCGCTTTGCACGTATTTCCCATTCCAACTCTCCAACTGTTTAAACAGCATGGTTCCTTTTTGAAGCGGCGTCCAATTACCAAAATGAGTAAAAAGTTAAAAAAAATCGTGTAGACAGTCGGCTGAACCGTACCGCACCGGATCGTTCAAACGTACATGCACATGTACAGCGGGCAGAAGTGCTCAGAATTTCGCACTGGACCCGCGCGCAATGTTTGGTTATCGGGTTATCGAATCGTAAACAAGCAACCGGGAATATCAAACGAAAACAAGAGGACAGAAGAAAGCAAATAAAAAAGAAATGTTTGCCGCATTCTCGCATGTGGGAATCCGTGCAGCCGCACACAGATGTCTCGAGGAAGCAGAAGCAAACAGGTCGGCGCGGAGCGCGAGGGTCCGAGCGACGTCGTGCCCCTCTCCCTCTGTGTATACGCACGGAATAGGCAGGCTCCGGGGAGAAGCGTGCTCTCGGGAGCAAAGTAATGCGACGCAGAAAGAGACAACAAAAGGTGGTTGCGAATGTATTGATCAAGCCGGAGCCCATTGTGATCGCAGAGTTCGAGGGGGGGGGGGGGGGGGGGAAGAGAATCGCCTTTGTTCCAAGCTGGGCGGGGACTCGCTCGTTGCTGCTTATCGTGGCAATGGAAGCGTCCATTTTTGTTCTCCGTTTTTGCTTAACGAACACCGAGATCAAAAGCATGAAAATGAGGTAATTCTTTTTCATGTTGCTGCTGGCGTAGGCATAAACAGAGGGACGCGAAGAACGAAAACTACCACGCGCTCTCTGCCTACAGAACTATATCCCCACTCTCTCCTTCTTTCACTTTCTTTTTCTTCCGCTGGTTTCTTTCTGAGTCTTTGACGCAGCTGTTTTCAACAGAAAAGGATTTAGGTATAAAAAGAAAAATATCGTCCATGTATTGAGTCAGTCCCAGAGACACTTCTTTTGTTTCCTTCCTTATGTACGTACAAGCGCTGTATCCCCATTCTCCCCTCTTCCTCCCTTGCATGTTCTTTCTTTCTTTCTTTCTTTCTTTCTTTCTTTCTTTCTTTCTTTCTTTCTTTCTTTCTTTCCAGCCCTTATGCGATCCGGCCACTTCTACCATCTTATGCTGTCAAACAGAATATCAAGGCTCATGTTGCAAAGTTTAGCAAACATGCCTGAGCCGAAAACAAAATGGCGGTGTTTCATTCGCCAGTCCTCGTGAAGTGCTGTCGCGCTCGCCTCACAAGTAACGCCGTGTAACACTCCGGGAGTTCGCGCTAAATGAGAACACCGAGTGGGCCGCGAGAACTGGTAGACCGGAACGAAATAAAATGGAAGAGCTAGAGGAGGCGATGCGCACGACGCTGGTGGAACGCGTCCGAAGTTCTCAACTCGACTGCCGCGCTGCTGCTACAGGGCTCCTTAGAGGGTCGTCTTCCCTATTCCGTTTTGATATTTCTTATTTGGCACGCATCGGCGAGGCATCGCAAGCACTTCCTCGGACTTTTCTTAAACATGCCATAATAAAGCACAACAAAAAAATAAAAGAAAGGCGCTCGCTCGGAAGCGAACGCTTCTTTAGTTGGATGGTCACGCTGAAAAGAGAACGCCCCGCACATGTGTGACAGTACCGCTTAATACGGTGCAGCATGCTGCGGGTTAACCCTGTAATAGTCAAGCGCCGTTCCGCATTAAAGAAAGCTTGAACAACTATTTCACTCCTATTCCCTGCTCTGGAGAGCACATTTGTACAGAAAAAGAAATACCATGAAATTTTATTTGAGCTTTAATTTATCTGGTACAATTAGTAATTGATTTGTTGAAATGCCCGCAACAGAAAACTCTCTCCAGCCTTTCAGAAACGCTGCTACTCCCTATACGTTTAGTATCTAGTGCTCAAATCAGAGTCTTGAGTTATAAGAGAACGTAGCATATCTGATACGCTGTGCAGTAGGGGATGTCCAAAACGTGGTGACCATGACGTGTTTCCGGCTCCAGGATCGCTTCCGGCTCATGCACTTGGCGAAGGCCTATAGCCTTTGATATCCGTTTCTGTTACTGCGACGACACGGTCGTTGGGGCATGGATTGGGACACCACCTACACAGTGTTATAGACACCCCGCGAGAAGGTGACTAAAGTCAGGAAGGAGGAAACAGAGCTAAGTTACGGCATCACCTGTACTGCACGAACTGCACTGGCCCTATTCAGCATACCTAAATTGTGCTCGTGGATTATCTGACGCTTAACTAGTTCGCGTTAGTTGAAACGCCAGGCCTTTGAATGCAAACCTATCGATAGGGTTTTTTTTGTTTTTTTCATAGGCAAGCGCAGTCTCACCGACCGTTCAATTCGCAATGGGCCCAACTTGGAGGCGAACGTTTCTGCCTATATATTCGCTTAAAGAGGATCTGCGCGTGACTCACCGGATGCTCCTCGTAAAACACCCAAATTGAGCTTTAACTGTGGTCACTTACGAAGCGATGTAACTTATAACGAGGAAAAATAAAGCTAACATCGATATATATATATATATATATATATATATATATATATATATATATATATATATATATATATATATATATATATATATATATATATATATATATATATATATATATATATATAAGCAAGTTCACCTCTCTGATGTATCGGTGCATTTTTGCTGGGCACGTCGGCACGCATTTGCTCAGCGTCTGGAGAGGTTCACTATACTTTTTTGTGTGTTACAAGGCTTTCCATATATACGTGCCCAGCAAAAATGCACCGATACTTCAGACAGGTGAACTTGCTTATCTTTCCTGTGCGCGACCGAACACTCTCCGTGTCATCTCTTCTGGAGAAGGCACGATACGGTGAAAGTTATTTGAATGGATTTTATTGATCAAACACCCTCTACAGATAAAAGGAATGCAGACAAACGAACTCCTACCCAAATCCGGCGTCCCTTAACAGCCTATATCTCGAGATTTATCCGGCTTGTTCTTGCGTGGCCTGTGGTGAGGTTGCTACTTTGCCTCATATGCTCTGAGAGTGCGGGTCGCTGGGCCCGAAGTTCAGCAAGGAAGAGTGGCACGCGCTCCTGCGTAGTCCCGTCTTTGAGGACCAAATCCTGGCCGTCCAGCGCGCCCGCGATCGGGCCGGCAGACTAGATCTGTCAGTCCCGTCGTGGGATTAGCCGGATGCGCGTTTTATCGCGTTTTGCTGGACCAAATAAAAGTTTATTCACTCACTCAATGGAATGGTCTGTGCAAGCTTAAAGAGCTGCACCAGCTCAAAAAAAAAAGGAAGCACACACAGAAATAAGAAAGCTCACTAAAAAACTATATACACAAATTCCTTATACAGAAAATTATCTGCATTACTCCATAGCAATCTGAGCCCGTATTCGCCAGGCAGTTCATCCGCTACAGCGGTGATCGTAAGGACAGGCGTAAGGACGGCGCGCATGGCATTAACAACGGCGGTCAGCCAATCACAAGCGCTTCTTCCCCGAAACGAAGAGCTTCGTTAATTCGTTCGCCGGTTTCTGCGGCCCAGAAACACATACGCTTCTTAGGCGCGGGCACACTTTCAATATGCAAATTATTCGCATCTTCATTAATCGAACCGCAAGATGCAAATTAACCATGCTTTACTGCGAAAAGGAACGCTCCCTCGGTCAACCATTAAGAAGACAACGGCGTGTGTGGCTCGCGTGCGTAAGTTCTGAAAACGAAGCAATCGGGGGCCAAATTAACGGCGTTCCTTTTTCTTTTCCCGTTTCTCACTTGGGCAAAGGGAGGGGGGATTGTTTATCTTTGGCTCGCCGTCTTCGTTAACCCCTTCTGGTACTGCGTGGCCAAGTGTGCGCGCCAACGGAATGCCTCGAAATGAGCAGCACTAAATAACTCATTATGTACACTCACCTTCATACTTAACCCTAGCGCGCATTAGGCGCGCCTTTTTGCTTCTCCTGCTAAGGTCGCTGTGGGCTTCTGATTGGGGCGCCTTGGATGGTGCAGTAGCTTGTTGCGCCTTCTTCGCGAAGCAGTCGATGTTTGCTCATTACAACCTGTGCTTGCCAAAGTTCAGAAGCTATATATGTGTGTCTTCATTGTTCGGGATTAAGCGCATGCGGAGGCCGCACAGTGCGAAAGAGACGCCGCTTGCAAGGAAAGGCAGGGAAGACAAGAGCGCTGTCTTCCAACTGAATGCTAAGTGAGAACTACTGAAACTTCTGAGGACCAAGTATTCATACTGAAACATAAAAAAAGAGAACGAAAACCTAGAAAGAGAGACCAAGATGATACAGGCAGAACGATGACGAAAGCATACAGCAGTCCTGTCTAGAGTTAGGCAGAAAAGGAAAGGCAGGGATAATAACCTTGCTGCAACTGGTTCGCTGCATACTCCACATTAGGGGAAGGTGATTCCTACCCAGATCGCACGCAACTATAGTTACGTACAATCTATAGATAGGCAAATTCATGCTTAGAGCGACAGATTCCTGGCTCGCAAAAGCGTGCTAAACAGTAATAGAACGCATTCTCTCTAAAATTTACGGACTATCGACACATCTCAGAGTTATTGAGTTTCGGAATTTTCGTATTTTTTTCGTAATCCCTGCATGGTTTACCCCGTTGTTACATGCGTTCTACTTGTGTTAGCTGTATTTCGGTTGCGTGTAGTTGTCGTGTTGTATTCTTTCTGAAATATTGCTAGTGACATTTAATTTATGATATATGCTGTTTTCGTCGATGTCCCTCTCTGTCTGTCTTTTCACTTGACGTAATAACCGACCATAAGCGCTTTAGGAATAGTATGATCGTAATGTTGACAGTCATTATCATCACATGCATTATCATTGCCATCGCGATAATTAAGAGGTTAACGATTAGCGGTTCCTTTTTCGGTTTGATCGATCACAGTTCAGCGTATTTAGCTTTTCTTCTTTTTTTGCAAGCGCAAACTCGTTACTTGTTTTATTACGTGTTCATTGTACGTTACCGTGGATCTTCAACGAGGCGCACGCTGCAGATACACGTATGTCGGAGTTACACGTAAACTGTTTATTGGGCGGACGTATGCCCTTTACACCATGATCAACAACTGAGTTGCGAAACCTCAAAGCGCGATCGCCAGCGTACGTCGAGTTGAACGATGGTGCTATCACGTTGTCTTCCCGTTTACAGGGATGTCATTGTACATTCTAGACTGCCTTGAAATATCCGGCCAAGTTCGAGAAAATTCCAAAGTTATCGGTTGTCACTTGCATGCATACAGTGATTACACGTGCCCGTGTCTTTCTAGATCTGACTGCGACATTCGAAATGGAAAAAATACGGTGACGTCGAGCGTGTTTATCCCGTGCGACAACGTAAGCATCGTAACGTGCATCTCTCCCTTAATGCGACGAAATATGTACAGGCGCGGAGAAAAATAACTGGAACACGGGAGCTAAGGCGGAATTGGCCCAACTACATCCCAGGGCACTCTTCTATAGCAGCCACGGGGAGAAGCAAGAAACTGCATCACACACGCACGCAGACCGGCACTCTTGAAACGGTTGCACCCTTTGGGGTGTATATTTGTCCCACAACAATAATCGTCATCTGCCTTGCTTGCGTTTCCTTTCCTGAAAACTCGGCGCTCGCTACTTGCCTGTCGAGAATGCTGCGACACACTGATAAGGCGAATGCCGTTCGTGACTGGAAAGTACCGTGCTCGCAGCGTTAAAAAAAGGAAACGCGGGCAGCACGGATGACGATTATTGTTGTGGGACAAGATACGCCCCAAAGGGTGTAAATTTTTCTAAGAGTGAGCGCTCACAGCCAGTTTCAGCTTCGCGATCTGTTTCTCGATTGGATCGGGGCGCGCCTGGACCAACGTTTGCTTTAGCCCGATGCTTTCAGCCAAGCCCAGTCTATAGCCATGTGCTATCCGAGGGCCGCTATGTATAGTACGTATTGCTCCGTTCTCTAAGCACACACGCACCCTGTTAAGTCAGCAGCTGGACGCATGTGTGCGAATGAGCGGTCACGCTTCCTTTAATCGTTGATCAGTTGATGAGCGATCAGTGCAAGATCAGTGATGAGCGATCAGTTTATCAGCGACCTGCGAAATCGCAACGTCTTAAATCTGTTTCTTCCACTCGCTACATCGGCTGCTCGCGACGCCCCTGCTGTTGACACGCAAACTTCAGCGCTGGTCCAGCGTATACGTAGAGCCCACGTTGCACGGTTTTATTGAGACGGAGCGAAGTGCCCTCGAATGTGTGAGACACTCATTCCACGCTGCGCTGCGCGTATTCAAAGGGCACGTTTCTCCGTCTGCGAAAGTTCAGTATATATGTAGTGCGAGAACATATGTCGATGCGATTCATTCGTTACTCGCCTTTTATTCGGTCCAGCGAGAAGTGGCATCAAAACACATTCTGCTCGGTAGTGAAAGGAAAGAAACTGTGATGTTTTCGAGCTGACTGCATTTGCTTCGGTCGAGTGCTTTTCGTCGAACTTTTTTATTCTTTCGCCAAAAACATCGCAACCTTTTAAGGGTTATTGATACTTTCTGGGAAGTTTGCGAGAGCGTTCTCAAAAAGTGTGGTGGTGGTGGTGATATAAACAAAATATACGATGTTTACTTTTAGCAGCAAGCTTAAAGCGTTTATCGCGCCATATGCAATAATGCTATCTTCGCTCGTTCGAAACCACTTTAATGCATGCAGCATCAGAATTCTGTGACGTTCAAATGCATGTAACCTGCTAAGTTCGTTCGCTTTCTTTTCAGTCTTGGTAGGCCTAAGGTGCGGTAATTTGTAAATGAATGTGAACATTCATAGCGATGTGAGTGTCTGTTAATACGAATCTACTTTTTTTCGGTTGACCGTTTATTTAGGTTATAACTAGACTATTCCACCGGTGATGTCACAGATTACGCGTTTTTTTTTCTACTAATTACGGATCCTTCCACCCGCAGAGGGGATTACAAATGTTGAGCACGTGAACTTTTCTCCTTCTCTCGTACGTAACGTATTTTTATATACTCCATTTAACTAGCCTCAGCCAGCTGTTGACAGTATTTGGGACCGGACAATCTCTCCGGTGCGGTGATTTCATCATACAGCGACGCCACCGGTATTTCTTCCGCCGTGGTTTCTGGCTTGGTGGGCCTCTCATATAAGTGGCACACTGCGAATGTCCAATCACTTATGCTATGAGAAGCTTTATTTTAATTTGCTGTCTGCTTCTACGCCCGCCTTAAACGTGATGCGATGCGTACGTAACGCGCAATAACGGCAGCGACATGTTCGGGCGAAGCGTTCTCTTACGCCTGACTTCCAAGTTTCTTTGAACTTGCACAGCAGCCAGACCTCGAGCACTCCTTGCGGAAACGGTCAGCGTTATCTACTCGCGCGATTCAGTGTACGTGCCTCGCGTTTCGGTGGCGCAATCGTTTCAGCCGTCTGAGATTTCAGCCCCCGTGAAAACGACACCCTCTGCGCGCCGTGCTGTACGGCGAAAAGCGTTGCATGCGTGAACCTCGCTAGCCGCGCTCCGATCCCAAAACGCTCCTTTCCCGTTCATCCCGAGGAGTGGCCTGTTGTTTCCACCGGCGCCGCTCGCACGGGATCCCGGGTGTGCATATTTTACGCTCCGCCGGGTGCTTCCTGGGAGTAGACCGAGAGAGCGCGGCCATTTTTATTCGCATCAGGCCAGTTCCCACGCCGTCGGAGGGAAGGCTCCTGACAGCTCGCAGGGACATGCAACGTTCGTGAATAATATGCGCGCTAATCGAGCCGAGTTCTTTCGCTTCTTTGTTTTTCTCTCTCCGGCAGGATCTAATAACCGCTGCAGTCTCATGAAGATGGCAAGTGTTCACCACGTGCGGAAACGCGGAAGCGAGTCGCCTGCTTTCCATAAGCTATGTGCGGACGTAACGTCGCACTCGCGCTGCTTAACTGTCCTGTACTTCCCCTGGACGTCCGCTCAAGTGACTTATTTAAGAGACTAAAGCAGAGAGGTCTGCCGAAGAAGCTTTCTATGTAGCCTGCTACTCCGCATAGGGACAAGGTAGAACGGCGGGGAAGGCACGTACCTCTACTCTATAAGTAACCACGAATAAAAGCAGTATGCCACACGCCACTTTACCCATTCAAAGCATAGCGAGAACGCTTCCGCATTGGGCAACTGTATGCGGGTGCCACTCTCTCTCTCTCTCTCTCTCTCTCTCTCTCTCTCTCTCTCTCTCTCTCTCTACGTTTGTTACCGTTGTTTAAGCTAAAGAGCACCACTCACCTTTAGGATGTGAAATTGCGCACCTTCCGTAAAATCTGTCGTGCTTACGTGCAAGGCTTCCTCGTCCGGTAATAAATCACAGCGGCGTGTAACGCTCCCTCTGTAACGCTCTCTCTACTCAGCGTGTAATGCTGTCTGACCGTGTTCTTCCTTCGAGGTCTCGCTTTCGCGAAAATCTCAGTGCAGTTCCTGTGTTTTCACTCGCTCTAATTTGTAGTAACTTGTAATTATTAAGTTCAGCACGCACAGTGCTGTATTCCTTATTTCTTTCTGTGCGCATCTCATGGGCGTTGCAGTGTCTTCGAATTATCATTGCCGACAACCAGCTTCATAGTAATTCGTTATCGACGTCGTTACATGTCCATTTGCCACGATTTGCTTTGTTTCATTGCTTTTCTGCGGAAAGGAAGCGCGTTGGCCAGGTGGCTTAGCGCCTTATGCTTCCATCCTTGGTTTGTGAACAATGAACCAGATCAAAGTTATTTTATATTATCTGTACCTTACAAACAGGAGTACCCTTGAAGCTTTTAGTCGAAGGTGTTTCTTTGTGCTGAACGCAGTTTGGCACCTTTCTGTATAGAAAACAGGGAAGCATTCTTAAGTGGCTGCTGGAGAGAGAGAGGGAGAGAGAGATTTCTTAGTGCCAGCAATCGCGGGATGGACGCTCCTCCCTCCGCCTAGCAAACGGCCGAGATCCCCTGGGCCTCAGCGGCTGCTTCGGCTAGCTGAACAGCCCAGACCTGCTGGAGATGTTTGCTTAATCACGCCTACCATGTCACTTCAATCCGAAAAATCTGAGGATATCTAAGCACTCCTTATGAGTTGTGAATGCGAAAGCATTAATGTCCAATTGAACGTTGCTGAGCAGCCCTTCGAGTTATGTTCTGCGAGTAATGTTTTCGAGTTTTGCTGAGGGGCATGTTATCGAGTATCGCAAAAAATTGGAGCGTTTCTTTTCTTCATTTTTTTTTATTTTTGCAGTTTCTACGTTCGCACCGTACTGCCTGGTCGAGTGCATTAATTGCATCGAATTCCTACACAAGGACAGTGCCCATACACATGATCTGCTGTGGCTGAATGCGGCGCCTGATCGAGAGCTCGGACCGCGCGCGCAAGCCTCGACAAAACAGAGCGAGCGAAACGGAACACCTTCTGCCGCCATAGCGCACCAAGCCACGCGTGAGGGAAGAGGGCATCGCCGCGACGTGCATCTGCCACTTCGTTCGTTTTGCTGCGTTCTTCCGCTTCCTTGCTTCGTCTGCAGTGTACTGGCCTGGACGGCCACGTTTCGCTACTGCCTCGGTTGTGGCCGCAGACGACGTAGATGCTAGCGGTACGTGCTGCCGGATCCAACAAACAGCAGCAGCCTGCGGTGCCAACGCCCCATGCCACCGACATCCTGCGCGATGAGAGACCACGGAAGCAGGAGCGGCCACCATGGCCGGCAGCAGGAAAGCCCAGTAGGGGAGAGAGAAGCACATCCCGACGAGGCCCTCTACCCACACGCAACGCCTGGCGCGCTATCGTTTAGCAGGCGTTCCCTTTCGCCCTCTCTGCTCCGTCGAGGCGCGCTCGTGACGTGGCGTCGCAGCCAATGGGAATTTAGGTGCCGTTTCGCTGCTACAGACGCCGGCTTTTTTTGTTCGCCCGATGGGCCACTTGATGTTTTCGCATAAATAACCCACTCCTACACAGCGCATACGGTAACAAGAAACTAGAGTGTCTGGCTCAGGTCGGTGTCTCGGAGGAAGATTACTAGCGTCTCCTGTGCGCGCAAAGCACTAGTAACGCTGCTTCAACGTCCAAGAATGTGATACAACTCGAAGGAGCTGCCACGTGTATGTAAAGCTGATGTAATTACTGCTCTTGCGGTCGCAGAGCGCGTGTAGTCGCACAAAACATGCTGGAAGTCCCCGTGCAGTGCTGTCCACGCTATACAGCGGCGCTCGCGCGAATCGCAGTTTGTGCAAGAGGTGGTTGTGTAGGCGACGTTTAAACGAGTACGGTACAGACATACACGGCCACGTCTTTGTAAAGGTAGTTCGCACTGTCGTCATTGTGGCCGTCATCTTGGGGTGCCAGCACGTCGAGAAGCTGCGTAAATAAGAAACTTGACAGCACGACAGGCACGCCTTGCGTCAAGCAGCAAATCGGCAGCAGCGATAATCCATGGGGAAACGGTCACCATCAAAAAGCAGAAAAAAAATAAAATGGGTGTGTGAATGGTGGTGCACTGACGTCATGATGGCCGCCATAAGCGGGTACTAAAAGGGTGAGCGGATGCGTGCTTTACGTCACGTAAAAACTATATATCTATAAAGGAGAGTGTTTTATAGATATTTTTAATAGTCTTCATCGTGGCCCCCACCTTAGGGTACTAGCGCGTCGAGAAGCTGCGTAAACAAAAAATGTGGTGCCACGTTAGTAGGAAAGGCGCGTTTTGCACCGAGCGATGAATCGATAACACTGTTACTCCGGTGAAAACGTTCTCTGTAAAAAAAAAAAAAATCGAAAACGATGTACGCACGATGACAGGGTACAGTGACATTATCATGGCCGCCATGTTTGGGTACTACGAGAAGCTGCGTCTGTGATGTCAGAATGAAACTTCCTGATCTGCTTTGCCACGCAGTGTGCACCTTCATCTACAACAGCTCGGAGGTGTCCAATGGCACGTTCTCGACGCCCAACTACCCGGGCGTCTACCCACGGGACACCGAGTGCCACTACCTCTTCTACGGCAAGAGCAACGAGAAGATCTACATCGAGTTCGCGTACTTTGACGTCGAAGGCGTGCCCCCGTACGTATTCTACTTGACATATCGATAGTTGGCTCGCCGTAATTATAAGGTACTAACTGCTCACAGCTGGACAAAGGAAGGGAGTTCCAAGTCCCTAAACTACTCTAATTATGGACTCTATAGGGTAACGTTTAGTTTATACTGATAGTTGTTCCTTTCTAAATATTTTCATTCCTTCTGTGCGAGTCTACCGCTTGCACAAAAAATAAAGCCCAAGTTTTATTCTTTTTTTTTCATCTTCAATTTCGCCTCAAATAGCCGCATCCCTGGCATACGTTTGACGCCATGGATTTCAAGACACCCTCGCATATGCCGTTTTCGTGGACCATGCTGTAACATTACTCTATCCCGAACCCAATGTAGTCCTTCTGTGGTAAAAATAAAATAGTTGCAAACGCCAGTAGACGCTGCCAAAATGCATAGTCACATTGAATGAAAGTCAAGGCGCCGTCGCCACATGTCTCGTTTTCACGCTCTGTCCAGCCTACCAAGCTTTCTTTCACTGTGATAAAGACGCATTTTGTAAGCTCTAAATGTATTTTGCAACTCTAATGTAATTCAATTTGCATTGTTAATATAGGGATAATAAATTAAAATATATGAATGTGTTCCGCTTATTCAATACAATGAGATCACCCACTCCGTTAGATGAAGCTTGGTAAGCCGGAAGACATGCCAGAACAAAGAATGGGTGGCTGACGCCACCATGGAGTTCTCGCACCAGATCGATGCGACGTCATGGATTCTGACAGCGACTTTTCGGGTCATGACATCTTTTTTATCAGTTAAAGACTATATTGCATTCCAAGGAAACCATCGACTCAACCTGGAAAATTTTGAAAACTTTGCCTTCTTCAAAACAGGAAATACGTCAAAATACGTGGCCTTCATTTTCATGTGTAATTATTATTATTATTATTATTATTATTAGTAGTAGTAGTAGTAGTAGTAGTAGTAGTAGTAGTAGTAGTAGTAGTAGTAGTAGTAGTAGTAGTAGTATTTCCCTATCATCAATGCAGGTTTTAGAAGGTGTGAGCCTTAAAAGCGCTAAACGCTGCACGTGGGTTATTATTGAATCTTTTTTTCACCATAGACAAAAATAGAGTTCTAAAATAAATTATCCCAAAGTAATGCATGGGCTGTCAGGGAAGCCACAATGGGAGGCTCTGGGTTAACTTCACCCTTCCCTACTTCCACCTGTCCCTCAGGACTTGGTGGGGGAGGGTTTTTAACGTGCACCCATATATATGTATATGTACGCGACCCTTTGCATACACGAATGCGAAAAGATGAGCGCAAATTAGGCTAACTCGTCGTGTCGTCTTGTTAGCGTACTACTTCATGTCCTTCTTTTCGTATTCACGAACATGAACCTACTCGCCCAACAACTTACCTCGCTGAGCGTTGGCAGATTCCGCTCCATCAGAGAGCGACCGCAGTGGCCGGGAATCAGAACCGCGACATTGCGCTCGGCCGCGTAACGCCATTGCCACTTAGCCAGCAAGGTGTGCCTATGAAAAGCTTAGTTTTGACCGGCCAATGTGAACCTACTTAGGGCGTGTTCTAATACTCGCTGTAGACGGCTAAATAAACAGCGAAATAGACATAGCACGCATATCAAGTCCCGTTCCAGTTCTGACGAAGCCGACAGAGAGAGTAGCTTCGTGATGAGAGCATCGAAGTCGAGAACGATGCAGATTACTTTGGCTGTGCAAACAAGACGGCAGCTGAGCTGCGTGCTTAAAATCCTGGCGGGAACGTCGTCTGCGCACTACAAGACGTTGTCAGGCAAGTAAGCTACGTTGGCTGGACACACGCTTTGTCAGTGTTTCGCTTCCGCGCTATTGCTCTCTGGCTATTTATCGACAGGCTCAAACTGCTACGTTGCGTTTTTGTAGGTTCTCACATGCAAAGCTTTAAAATACAGCGATTTTTCTGACGACATGATATGGCGTCATGTCGCAGAGACGTGTTTCAAATGATTTCGGTTACACGGACTCCAGGCTGCCTTCTTAGCTAGCAGTCAAATTAAGCCGGCTTCAACGTCTGCATGAATTCGAGTGCACCCGTAGTGTTCGGTGTCCTTTCTTTTTTGAGAACAAGGTGTGCCTTGTTCCTCCACGGTTGCAGGTGCCTCTCGGACACGGCGAGCGACTACGTGGAGTTCTCCAACTTCCGCACGGTGGACCGCAAGATCCCGCGCCACTGCGGCAACCTGCGACCGACAAAGATCGAGTCCGACGCCGACTTCTTCCGCGTCTCGTTCAAGTCCAACGACAAGTTCGACGGCACCGGATTCGAGGCCTTCTACCAGTTCAGAAACAACCCCGGTGCGTCTTTCCACAACGTGACTTGCTCTTGATACCTATAGCAGGCCCATGTTCCCCATTGCCTTTCAGTTGAGGCGCAGTGCTAAACGAGTACAAAAAGAACTGTAAAAATGCAAAAAATTGGGGCGCCGATGGACAACTGAGGATTTTAGGGTGCGCTGGTCGACATATGGAGTGTCCCAGTTAACACCAAAGCAAGTTTAGAAATGAAGCGAGGCCTTCTGTGGAGATAGAGCTAACTGTATGCCTTCAGCAACCTGCCGGAAGAGTATCCAATATTCATGGCGTGAATCTCAATACATGCAGTGTTTTTCTTGTTGTTCTGGGTAAAGTGTGCAATACTGATTAATTGAGAAACTCCTTATTTATTAACTTTATGACCTCAATGCAGATTCAAGGTTTGCCGATTAGATATGAGGACATAAACTAAAGTTATTTGCGAAGCGTTACCGTTTGCGTATAGCTTTTTCGTCCTTGCTTAAGCAAATGCCCGCAGAACCTATAAGAAACCGCCGTGGCCCACTACCTACGTGTCTCAGCGGCTTTCTTTCTGTCCTACAAAGCGACAAGTTTAGACGAATCCATGCACAGCCCATCGTGCTCACGTATACATCAGTCAGTATACGTGAGCATGATGGGTCAGTATACTGGCGGCTCATGCACTAACTCCAGGCTCTTCTCTCAGTATTCTTAGTGTATATACCTCTGTTAATAAAGGAGCAAGGCTACGATCGTTCTCAAGAGAGAACGTGGCGAACGAAAGCAGACTTCTTTACGACAGTGAGGCGATGCACGGCCAGAAGTAAATATTTATTGCTTTCTCTTTATGTGGTATCTCAACGTTCATGTAAGCACACTCCTCGTCGGGAACATATGCAGTCATTGTCAAACTAAACCCGAACACGCCTTAAGCGCCCTCTTGCTTCTCCTGTGGAGGATGGTGGGTATTTCCGGTTGGTGTGCCTTGAATGGGTACTACATTAAGAAGAAGCTTCAGCTCCGAGGCGGCTCCTATTTTCTCGGCCAACTTACCTATTCAAATGTATGTAAAACGCAGAAATTCTGTCACTCTACAACCAGAGAACCGATTTCAATGAAGTTTCTCTCATTTAATAGAAAATGCCGAAATCTACCAACTGTAGGAAACAAAATTTCCAATAAGGAATCGTAGTGTTTTTTTAATGTTACCAAAATTTGGTAACCTGGTAAGATTCATGCACTAAATTCACAAATCTGTAACTCTGCACTAACCTTAGATGTATCGATATGTGCAGAATAAAAGATAGTGATACACTTTAAAGCGAAGCTTTTTTTGCGAGCGCCCCTGCGCATCTTTCGCTTACCGTGGCTGCCGCCTACTGCTGCTGCTCGTGCGTTCTCGCAGAATAGCTCACATTCGGCTGCGTGACGGCGGCACCATCTAAAAGCGATGGCTGACGCTGCTTCGCCCGCAGCAGTCGGAGGTAGGTGGGGTTAGAATCCGGCCGGCGCATGCGGACCGTTGGTCGCTAGTGGTACGGGAGAGGGGGCTGCGACGGGACGGGACAGAGGGTGCCGGAGCAGTTGGCCTCACGCTGCGTATGCGTTGCGCCACCTGGCAACCAAACGCATGGACGGTCGCATCTGCGCCTCCGAGGGGAGGTCGGGTATAACAAACAACTGGCACAGAAAGCCAGCTTCCCTCTTTTAAGCTCTAAAACGTTGGGCTGGTTGCGCTCAAAGGTTCATATAACGCATTGCAGAGCTCCTCGTTCAGGGCAACCTTGAGCCAGATGAGAGAGAAAGGGCGCGTGAAGACTACCTCGTAAGATTCGCTTTATGTTTATTTTCCAACAGGGCACGTTGCATCGGCTGCATTTTTGTTACTGAGTTTGGAGTTGTAGACTTCGTGCATGGGCTGCTCTCTTTAAACATTCTTCTTTATCATTTTTCCTCAATTTTAATACCTAGGTCAGAAATCTGCTTGCTATAGCCACACAGCGCTTGGAGTTCACCATTTTACGGAGTTAGGTCGCTCTCACTTTTACCTTGGATATATAGAGCTACATCCCTGCAGTCATGAAACACACAAAGGAAAGATACACATGCCTTTAGACGAATATTTCTTTGCCTACTTTCCCTAGTTTGGCGTGGCTGCCTCGCTCCAGTTGCGTCCTTCATTGTCTCTCTCTCTCTCTCCCTCCCTCTCTCTCTCTCTCTCTCTCTCTCTCTATATATATATATATATATATATATATATATATATATATATATATAAATATATATATATATATATATATATATATATATATATATATATATACACACACCCACCAATTGGCTTATATCACCCTTATATGCAGACCAAGTATGTGCACCTCTGTTCCGCCTACCACACAGAAATGACTTCTTACATAAAACCTAACCATTTAATAACGGCTAAAGTACGAGCACATCGAACTGTTAATGGAATGGAAAATTATATTTACGTCGTTCATTTATTAACCTTAGTTTCTTTCATTGAGGGCCTGAGTATGTGCCATTAGGGGTGTGCTCGTTCTTGGCCACTCCTTCAGAATGGGCACATCCCGCCATGATTCTCGCACGAAACTTGTGCTTCAAAATGTCAAACACAAGAATAAAAGAAACTAAGTGCATAGGTAAAGCTTTGAATATATAGGTATTCGTGTTTTATGGACGTGTTTGTATGGCTTTCAATAACGCTGATGTACCAGCAAAGCAGCGAAAAGCCGAGAGCGTGACTGAATCTATCAGCCGAACGTCACCGTGGACTCTAATGTTCGCTGTTCTTGTTGATCTTGCAGACCCTTTCACCGTTCGACAAGTCTCTGCTGTGCATAACAAGCAGAATGGTAAGTGATGAATAAAGCCTGCTCCTTCATGGAGTAGGTAGCTGTTTCGTGTGCGAGCATTTGCACCTTGTTTAATCGGAGAGTTAGAAAAAAACTAATCCTAGAGACGAAAACTAATGCTAACGTTTTTTTTTATTATTATTGCGCTACACACTAAACATTTTAACACCCTTAAGGGTGTAAATCAGTTTGTCGCCAGACGAACACCCTAAGGGTGCTGTTGTCTACACCCTACAGTTGGGGTGCCATTATAGCACCCTAGAGGAAGGGTGTCCTGCAAAATAAATTTAGGGTGCAAGGGTGCTCGTCCAAATTAACACCCATCTGTGTGGGTGTTGGAAGGGTGTACACGCTTTTATTTCTGGCGTGTATGGAAGGCAGCTTCGGCAGTACACACCTTCAATTACTACTATGTACAGCGATCCACGCGCAACTATTGCGTGTGCCAGAAGGTTCAAGTTCGGCTACCAAACGCACCGTCGAACAGCCGGCCTTAAAGCATCGATGGGCATACACAACACCTATACGTGTGGATCACATTACATATTAGTAATTCATGGTGTATATTGGAAAACCTGTCTTCGCTGCACAAATACAAGCTAGCAAACTTGACACTTTTGAGCATGTATATCAACACCAAGGCTATCACGATTTCCATATCCAAATAACATGCAACACAGACTGGTAAGATATATGCTGCATTTTCAAAAAAACACAAATATATTTATTGCATGCTGCATTACAGAGTACAACATATACATAAATCACATGAAATATAAACATGCACAATCACCAAACACATCGGTAAGTACAAGAACATGTACATTTCCCACGAAGGTATCTAAAATATATGTATTGATCAAATCTGTTATTAGAGAAGAAACTATGTATAGCGGCACTGAAATAGCCTTGGTTGATTTGCAGTGTTTTGGGCCACATAAAGGAATAAATTTTTAGTATTAGGCTCCAGTGAACGAAAACTCAAGTTTTGATGCCTTAAAAAAAGGCATATTGCAAAGGTGAATTAGGGAAGCAATTGAAATGCAGAGCAAACGCACAAGAAAGACACCTGTTATTTTGTACCCTAATGTAATCGCAAAGCATTATGAAAAGTTTGGAAAGTCGATGTAAAGCATAACTGGCCAACATTTTTCAGACTGAAACAACACTTTCCAAGCATAGACATGCTTTAAGTGAGGTTTAAGCCAGGAGCCTTATTGCTAGTTTTCTATTTCCAACAAGATTACTTGAGCACAAAAATACGTAGAATTTTTTAGTGCCTACATAGTTTGTCCTCTTTTGTGAAACGAGAGTTCTCTGGGCTAAAGGCACCGTGTAGCGGTTCTTCTAACTACAATACCAGTTTCTATAAATTTTTGTTTTGTAACTCGAAGGCACTGGTACATATACAATAGGTAGTTTGAAAATAGGTTCTTTTCTTACTATAAATCAAAAGAGTGCATATTCCACATCTACTAGTGCCTGGGTGCAAAGTGCAGTAGGAGGCCTGATAAAAACGAACCACTGTTGATTAAACGATTTTGCTGAGCACAAAATGTGGACATGTTTTAAAATACATAGTAAATTTCCAAATTATTTGCACTTAGATGCAGAAATTCAAGATTAAGGCGTGCTGTAGCATGTGAGCATGCAAATTAGCAAATATGGTTTAATAAATTAGCCATACTCTGGTTACTAAAAGAAACAGGCATAGGCAGTCATGCAAAAGTTTAAGTTAAATATCACACTGTTAACATTTGCCAGCAAATAGTCGTATCAAACATTATAATTATATTGAACAAGGGTAGTTTCTTGGGATAGTTTGCAATTAATGAGACAAAATTATGTACAGCTTGAATGACAAGAACTGCGAGAGATGACAGACTGCGCTGACTTCCAACAATATTTTATTAGGTTGCCACATCATGTGTATATGTACAAAAGCGGGCATGCGCAGAATATGAGTCACAAGGGGTGTCCAACAGCAAGTGACTGTACTAAGAAATCGTCCTTTGAAAAAAAATAAACATTCGAATTTCTATCTGTTGAGATACAAGACTTCACTAGGGGTCAGCACGATAGAGGGGTCACTAACGCACACACTAACCAGTTTTCTAGTGGAATCTGCTTCTATAGTTACCCGGATGACCTGCGTCTCCCTAAAGCTTCGGTACCTTCAAAGAGGGGCACGCAGCCGCAGTCCCAGCAATGGATGCCGAAGTGGCCTTGAACAGTGTTATGGACGTTGTTATCGTGCTCTCCTAAATGATTGTTTAGGCGTCTGCCTGCCTGTCCAACAAAGTGAAATGAGATATTGTAAAGCTTTGCCTGCTTAACAGCTTCAATAAATCTTGCTCACACGAGATGCAACATAGTGTTGCTGCACAGGTTGACTGCCTTTCTTGGGTTGGCTACCCTTTGGCCTTAATTTCAGCCATAGCGGAACAGCTTCTGAAGTGCACAAAACATGATGAGCGCGCTCGGTCAAGGAACCAGCCAATTGAAAGACACAGGTTTGCAGTGCTACCGTATGTTCATGATGTCTCCCACAGGCTAAAAAAAAGATTAGGGAACCTGCAGTAATCACAGTCCTTTTCTCAGCCCCGGAAAAGCTGGCAAGGCTCTGTAAGCGTGTAAACGCGCCTAAATAGCGTCAGAGTTGTTGCTCTGCCGGGCACAGAAAACGCTTTGCGATGTGTGCAACGAATGTGGTTTCCCAAATTCCCATTTTGAGGAAGTAAATATATTGGACAGACAGGCAGGCGCCTAAATGATCGTTTAAGAGAGCACTATAACAACGTCAATAACACTGTTCAAGGCCACTTGGGCATTCATTGCCGGGACTGCGGTTGCATTGGCCCTCTTTGAAGATACGGAAGTTTTAGCGAGACACAGCTCAACCGGTAAATTATTGAAGCTGATTTCACCAGAAAACTGGATAGTGTGTGCGTTAGTGCCCCCTCTATCCGGCTGACCCCTAGTGAAATTTTGTATCTAAACAGATAGAAATTGTGATGTTTTTTTTCAAGTGACCATGTTCTTTTTACAATGACTTGCTGTTAGAACACCCCTTGTGACTGGCTTTCATTTTCTGCGCATGACCCCTCTTGTGTATACACACACAATGTGGCAACGCAATAAAATATTGTTGAAAGTGAGTGGAGTGTGTCTGTCGCAGTCCTTGTCCTTCACACTATACGTCATTTTTTATACTGAACAGCCAATATTAATTCAAAATTAGAAAAATATAGTACACATCTGAGCTGTAAAAATGCAAGTGCTGCAGCAAATGGCCTTTAGCTTTCCAAAAGAAAAAGAAATGTTCACGGTTAACCACTAGGTGCAGGGACTCCATTCTCTGAGCATCTTGACCAACGCAGCGCATGGCATTGCTGGAATCTTGCATCCTGCATTAGCAAAATAAGAAGAAAATCATGAGAATTCAGTCCGTGCAATTACACATGTACTTTGCGGAAAATTTGATAAAGCAACAAGCTCCTCAAAGTAACAAACTTAATTAATGTGACTGGGCAGAATGCACCGCTCAGGCAACTGGGCAAGACAAGTGAAAGGTAGAAGTTTCTATTTTGCAAATTGAGGAATTGCATGTTACTGTGAATGCTAAACCACTACGTCATTGTGAACACAAGGCACATACAGCAGCAAAAACATAAATTTACAGTAGCCTTTTCACCATAGAAAATAAGAGTGAATAAAATTTAAAGACTACCAATGACATCTCTCAACAAGAGACATTTGTCCAAGAGTGTGTATGTGACCTTAATACAAAATTGACATTATGAAATCTGCAATATATCTGCATTACACTTTATAAGTACTGCAGGTGAGAAGTTTACGGGATATGGCACAATAAGAGTGAAATGCACAAGGCATTAAAAAATGACTGTTTTTATACAACATTATTACACTAGGAGACAAAGAGTACTGTTTTCCACAGAGTGCACACAAAATGAAAATGAGGGAATCCCCACTGGCATTCTCATTTGCCCTGCAATACATGCATCCAGCCCAACAATATCCAACTCTCCAATGCAGTTTATTAGACACTTTCTGCATCCTAAAATTTATCGTGTATTTCTTATTTACTAATTTAGTAAGAATTGGCATTTTGGCATACTTTCCTCGAAAATTTAGCATGTGTTGTCAACTATTTTTCTTAGAGCACGCCCCCTTCTTTCAATGGGTTAGCTTGGCAATGCACTGACAAGTAGTATTCCCTTATTTGAACTTATGATCCTTCCTCATGCTCCCACTTCATGCTCTAAACTGTGATGCCCCTCCGACGCAGGTTATGTTAATATGTGACTATTTACATGGTCCTTCTTTCTGTAGTCTCTCAACTAGAGCCTGAAATTTCTTGTCTCCTAGAACAATTGTCTTTCTTGCCCAAAACATATTGCACGGTTACCCCTCATAGGGGGGGGGGGGGGGGGGTACTGTATATGAGTTTTCACATATTCAATGAACCTCAGAGCCACAACCATTTCTCATCCTGTGTTGCTACTACCCGCATGAGTCACAATGGTTGTAAATTGGCTACCTGCCCTCTCTCGATTAAAAGTACATTTTGCCATGTGGAAAATGACCCCAAGCATCACACTTCATTGAATGTGTGCTCCTGTGCATGTTTTTTTTTCTGTCCTGTAATGGCTGGGTTCAACATGGTCAAGTTGTTTGAAAACTGTCTAGCCTCAACCAATACTTTGTTTAGTTTCAAAATTATGAAACATTCATTTTTCAAAACTTGTCCCAAATTAAGCATGAGACATTTTCATGATGCAAATGAGGTAAGGTTGTGCTTAGAGACTATGATAGGCCTGTTATATCCTGCAAAACTGTGTGAAATGAAATATGCTTGCAATTTTCATGAGCAGCTAGCTCAGTACAATTAGGCACATTACCTGCGGAAACGTTTTTTTAACGCTCCCGGGAGGTCCTGGTTTCTTGTAATTTCTTCAAATCCCTTGTAGTCTAGATTGGAATCCGGTGCATTTTGATTTTGATATTGTATTCAAAATAAAAGCAGCTGAAATTTTAAGGTATTGATAATTATATGGGAATAAATTAAAGGTAGAAGAGTGTAATGCAATGAGCAAATAACAGGCTCATTGCAGAGAGTAAACAAATATTCCTTTCCTGTAAATAAATTGGTAGCAGGAAGGTCACGAAATTAGCAGTGAATGCACAATAAAGAATATAATGCTACAATGCCCCGGCATTCTGTGAATATTCTTGCACAAAGAAAATCCTCATTATGAAAGACTATCAAGAAAATGCAAATGTATACTTTGGATCAGCAGTCATACCTGCAGTATGCACTGTACCATCGGCAATATTTACATCCACAGACAACTGCACATCATATCAAGCTTAGGCGGCCAAGGAGCCTGAGTTTTAAATTATAACTTGACTTATTATATTACACTACACAACTATATCTACTTACAATGTTGTCTTCTCAACCGCTTCCAAGCAGACATTAACCATCTGTCTGAAGGCGAACGCAAGTGGCTTGTACTTGATGGGGGGCGCCAAGGCTGGGCATTGTGAAATTGCTGCTGCCATCTGCATGACCTGCGAGAAACGACGCTCTAAGTACAAGATAAACAAATGCTATTAGAGCAAAAGACAAGATCATTGGCAATGAGCCTCGTCTTGGTTTGCACGAGAAAAGCCAAGAATATGGACTTTGTGCTGCTTACTGAAGAAGAAGCAAGCCTCCTTCCAGATGTTGCAGTCATGCATTAAGATTGTCACACAGCTGCATGATTGTATGCTCAAATGCTGCTGTCGCCAGTACGCCAGTATGCTTTGAAGTTTATTATTTCAAGTTAAATTGATTATTGTGTTTTCTTGCCAATTCTTGGCAAACAGACCAGCAATGAAGTAGCTGACTTACACACATACTCCTTTTTGAGGAGCGAATTCACACACACGCACGCATGCATGGGCACACACACACACGCACGCGCATGCCTCTACCACATGAGCAGCTCCTACGCCTGACACACATACATTTTTTTTTTATCCTGTGTCACTCCTACTGCTAAGGCATAAAAAATCCTTTGTGTTACCAACCCCAAACTCCTCAACCTACACCTCCAGCTTAAACACTTTCTCGAGAGCCAGGACAAGCCTTCTAGCTTCCCCAGTGCTCCAAACTGTAGTTACGAATTTCAATAGGGCTATAGGTGACAGCTCTCGAAGGGCATGCAAACTACCCGGAGACCTAAAGCTTGTATATGATACCTATAAAGCACAACACTTCAAATTTTCAAAATTCATTAAAGCTCCTGAAGACAATTGCTATATACGTAGTACGTCTCGAATAACCTGCTGCTAACAATTTCAGCGGTTGTCTGCATCAAAAGAAATGTGGGCTAATGGGAAATCCACGTCTTTAACATTGGAACTAGTGCAATGGCGAAACACACTACTAGATTTCTTAATCATTTATTTATGCTCTGGATGTAATGTTCCTTTCACAATAACAATCAAGGATATCGATTCATCAGGGCATGGGAGGAAAAAGGACGAAGCGTATACCTGGCGCCTTCCCACTGGTGCTCCCGAGAAACGGCGCCTCATACAGCAGTTGTCCAGGGTGGCTTGAAACCAAACTCGGCTTTCAGGCGGGAACACTCGCTGCACCAAATCGGAAGTTTTATTGCGAGTAAAACTACCGGCCTCCTGCAATGCATACGCACGCACACAAAACGCACTCACGCACACACAAGTATACGCACTCTCAAAGCGCAGACACAAAAGCGCGCACGCGCACATTGATGCGCACACACAAACACACATATATGCATGCAGGCAGACACGCTAACACGAGGACGCACACACAGCAACCCACAGACAACACACTCACAAAACACGTACGCACTAGACACGCGCATACACGCCGGCCCATACAAACCGGCATGTACTGTACGCGCGCGCGCGCACACACACACACACACAGCGAGCCGAGCGCACGCACGCACACACACACACACACAGCGAGCCGAGCGCACGCACGCACACACACACAAAGCGAGCTGAGCTGAGCGCACACACGCACACACAAATCGAGCCGAGCGCGAGCACGCGCACACGCAGACAAAGCGAGCCGAAAAAATGCTGAAGGCGTCCGGCAAGCAGCAACAGCAGCACGCGACCGCATCAGGGAGAACCAATACCACGCCGGTTCTTTCGAAAGGTGGCTAAGCCAGTCCTTTTTCTACGCGACGCAAAAGTGGTCGACCACATTTAACTGAAGTGCGAACGACCGTATTACAAGCAGCCGCGCTGAACGCACAAGAGAATCACATCAATGAACGCTCAAGCGCTGAGAAACAAAGCGTAACTATGCAGGCGCACCACGCCCGATGTAGATTTGACAAACATTAGTCACACGGGAAGCGATCGAGGTAGTTCACTTGCCCTAGTAGGAGTGCAGCTGCTCTTGCTCTTACATTAGCGAATTATGAATTATGCTACGAGATCACAGTGAGATATTTCTAAAGCGAACAAAACAAATACCAAATAAACGGGCACTTGCCTGAAAATTTCCGTCATGCCAGTACTACCGACCGGGCACGTTGCAACTTCTCGTTTCAGCCTTCGTGGATCCATCTTCCAGTGCGTACGAACGCTTTGCTTTGAAGTGGGGCACGAGTAATACACAAAGCAAGGGCCACATCTTTTTCTACCCCGCGCGCAAAACTAATCACACGTTTAAAATTATTTCGCCCAGCGCGCGACGCGAACGCACGCGAAAACGAGCATGATGGCGCAGCTTCCGCCTTCCCGTCCTGCCGCGCACCAAAGTGATGGTACAGCGTCGGCCGTCACTTCCGGTCGCTTTTCATTGGGCATGGGGCGGCCGCGCAAATTGAACGTTTATTCTGACAGGTTTGCTTGCTCGCATGGCCGCCTGTTTGCTGCTGCTTCGTTGTGGTCTCTAACTAGAGCGGTGAGGCGCGTAGTTGCTACTACGTTTCGTGCCGAGCATTTTATTTTGGGGTGGGGGGCGCAGTTTGTGCTGCATCACTAAGGGTACAGTACACAAATCGGGACCGTGAGCAGGACGATCGGCGCTCTTCTGCTGGTGCCATTAGATTATTTGCTGCGTCCGAACGAAGCAACTTTGCGAGGTCACAGCGTAGTTTCAGCGATAAAGACGCTCACATCTTGGTCGTGCGACAGCTACGCTTAAACATTCATGAGGAGACTGAAGACTGCGTTTGCAAGTGCATATGCTCTGGATAAGAAATTACAGCTTTGACGACACCAGCCCTTATATATAGGCTCAGCCTTACAAACTGTATTTGAGGATGCACTTAGAAAGCAGATCAGTAGCTTAGTAAACCTCTGAATGAATTAGGCAAGGTACGTGGAAATTCGGGTTTGAGAACTTCCAACTTGATCTCGCCTCTATAAGTCTTCTTTATGGATTCACCATGCAAATTGTACGTTGATGCCATTGTACAGCAGAAGCTCGTCTAACAGCACGTCCCTGTTTGTTCAGAAATGTATCCAAACAGCTTCTTCCATTTCACCACTTTTTGTTGGGCTATTAAGGGCACCGAAATATTAGTGCAGAATTGTGCAAGTTGCTCTCGTGTTTTCGCTCTGCTAATGCAGTTTTTCTTGAAGTGTTTAATTGCATGTTAATATTCCTGTGAGCACGAAAAATAAAGATAATGGAATTGTAGGTGAAGGGGCGTTCTTTTTCTGGATGATACATTTTTGGAGTGGCCGTCATGCCAGTAACATCAGAATCCTTGAAGAAATATCGACAGTCACTTAGGAATGCGAAAACTTAATCCCTTCACGCATCTACACCTGCAATTGTCACGTGACCATGATACGTTAGTTCATACATTGTCACGTGTTCTTCACATTTCTACCTTAATCTCCCGTAATCCACCGTGCTATAGTTTGTACGAACCTTAATGCAATTTATTCCACCCTTATTCACATTATTTACCCATAATTGCTCATAATTAACGTTGTTGTATTTACTACCTTCTGTATCACTACTGACGTCATACAAGACGGGGATGACTTCACATTTTATTTATTTATTATACATACATTCAAGGCCTAGTAGGCACAACAGAAATGAGTGGTGAAAATATGCAATAATTGCAATGCAACGCAAGACTAGAAAATCAAACCATAAGATAATTTGAACGGCGACCTTGAATTAGTGGTGTCACCAATTGAGACTGTGGAGGCGGGAAGGCGATTGCATTCAGTGGCTGATCTTGGCAAAAAGGAAGAATGGCACATCAATTTTGTGTTGATGGTCGATGCGAGACGAGAACTTGGTGTGGTGAAAATATTTTCTTTACGAGAAGGGTTAAATTAGCATATTCTATGAAAAAGACAGAGACGAAAGTATTTGCGACGTAACCAAAGGTCAGGTTCACCTAGTGTTCTTTTCATGGACGTGACGCTAGAATGAAGTGAATAATTTGAGAGAATAAAACAGGCGGCGCAATTCCGAATGCTTTCAAGGGAAATGACAAGATTGGCTTGAGCAGGGTCCCGTATGGATTGTTGTTGCGGAGAACGCCACCTTTCCTACCTGAAAGGCCATGAAACGCTTTCGTATTAAAAATGCAATTCATACACACATTGCTCAATGCGTGGACGTGTACACGTTACTCAGATTTATGCATCAATACGTTCAACACCCTTCAGGCGTCGATTTAACACCCTTATTCGAGCAAAGTCGCACCTTATGTGGGGTATACACCCTTGTGATAGGGTGCTTTGGCCGAGAAGGGTGCTAAAAAGGTGTGGGCATGGGTGTAAATGCCGAAAGCACCCCTATTAACACCCATAAGGGTGCAAAAATGTTTAGTGTGTACCTTGGCAGAAGTTTGAGAAGAAATCCTTGTCGCAAATCTCGGGGCTACACTTTGCTTCTTTTCTTGTGCGTATGCTTTGTGCGATCATCAGAAGTAAACATTGTTAAGTTTTAGTGACGGGGAAGAAACTGCCGGTGCCACAACTGTAAATTGTGAATCTTACTGTTTGCTGCGTGTACTTGTGCCCGGAAAAAACAAGTAACACTCAAAGCACAACGATAGGGGGTGACCGTAATCCTCTGTCGTAGAAATCTGATCTCTCGGCTCAAGTCCGTTCATGATCTGTACATGCATTACACTACATCCGCTCCATGGTTCAATAATTTTCTTGGTGGACAGTAGGCGTGTCCTGCGCTGAGTGACAAACCGATAACAGTGACAACGAGGTCACCATTGAAAAGCAAAACAATGTACGCGTGATATCTCCTTTCTTTTTGAAAGAAAGTGACGATAAAAAAATTCCTATTTCACTGGTATTTGAACAAAGACATCTGAGTTGGTCCCGAGCGAAGCGATATTGGAGCGCGAGCTTTACATCCAGTTAAACAACGCGGCGAACATCATAATCAAAGTAATGGAACCAGATCACTTTATTCGTGCCCGCCAATGTGCGTACTGCAGCACTGTTTCTCGCGCTTTCTTTCCGAGTCATTCTCGTAACTGGCTTACCTTAATTTGTTTCTGCACTGTTTACGTGCCGATATATCAAAAAGTAACAGAATAACAAAAATTCAATCATTTCTAAAAGTGTAAGCAGTAGATAACACGAAGCATTGTGCGCAGAAACGCAGAAGTTAGATACGTATTTTTTTGATAACGAAAATGTTCATTGACAGAATAGTTACATTTATCACCTACAAGTGACGCTGTAACACCACTGTACTCCCATTCCTTTCGAAGGGGAGTACAGTGGTACAAGGGAACGCTCTTATCATCATCATCAACAACAACAACAACAACTGTACAAAATATGGATTGATGTATATGACGTGCAGCTGTACTGGGCGTCTCTGTTTGGAGCGCATAATTAGCCGCACGGCGAACTAGCCATGGGGAGGTAGTTGATTGCATCCGTTTTGGTCAGGGCTATAGACATATGCTGTTTTCTCTTCACCTTCTGGAGAAATGTTTTTGACACAACCCCCACGACCGAGCTCGAGTAGCCGGCTGTGTGTAGCCTCGCCAATTGCTTATCAAAGTCAGCCTGCATCGCGGGAGGGCACGACTTCATGAGAGCAGATTCAAGGCAAACGATAGGTTCAATGCTCGACCTATCGTTTCTTACTTGCCCTCCTAAGTCTTTATTGTCCTGTTGGCGCAACAATGTAGTCACTAAAGAAAAAGGTTTGGTTTCTTTCTGTGCATTTCTGTTAAAACCACATCGTATGGCTGTCCATACATTTCCGCATTACTTTTTATAGTTTTTGGCTACTTTAATATCACGCTGTTTAGTCACATGTCCTTATAATGACCATTTGCTTGACAAGCTTCTCCATGTTCTCTTCCTATTTAGCGCACAGATTTTCGCCCGCAACTGCCCTGCTGTCTCTGGCCCTCCTGTGGCTCCTGGTGGCCGACCACTGAGGCGACAGGCGCAGTAATCTTTTTTTCCACTTCACCCAACGCCGCTCACTCGTCGACTTCAAGTAACCCCCCCATCTCTGTACGTTCTCGATGTGTTCTTGCTGTCACCTAAGAAGATGAAGCAAAAGAAGCGACAAACAACGGAGAAAGCACAAAGACATCGACACGCTTCACACCTTGCGCTCCCGCGCCTCGGCAGGTGCTCCAAAGCTCGACCGTCTTCCTCGGAGAAGTGGACGAAGCTCGTGCTGTGTTAGCGCGTGTGCACGCGTGTTCGAAGTACCCGCTGTGTGAGAGGGCGGTGCCTGCGGTCCGCCGTACGACGGAAATCCAACGCACACAGACTGTCGTTGACGGACTTCACGCCGATTTCATTCGATCCTCCCGACGTCTCCCTCACCCCGCTTCACTGTGACTTGTATTTCTTCTTTCCCCCCTTTCTGCGCCTCCCTGCTTGTTATTCACGTGCGGTGGTGCAAACAGCGTGCGACGCTCGACGTCGGGTTTACGCTGTTATGTGAGTGTACGTTTATGTGCGCGTGCGTGTTCGTGTGTGCGTGCGTGCGTGTGTGTGGCAGGTCATTCGAGCGCTCCTCTCACCCGCGGAAAACCGAAGGACTCTTTGCCAAAGAACCTCGAAGAAGACGCTTTCTGCACTTCAGCGCGCCAGCGGGAGAGGACCGCGTGGTGAAAACAGAGCAACGTGAAACACGGAACCAAACAAAAAGAAAAAAAGAGACAATAATGATGACGATATGTCATCCGGTGCACTTTCATTGTCTCTCTCTCGAGGAATAAAACGACGACAGAGTATAGGCGCGGTCACCGCGAAGTGCGCTGTTCTCGAAACGAGGGCAACGACCCCATCTACAATATGTCACCCACCCACCCCACCTCATGTTTGAGCTCCGTGTCATAAGCTTGCGTTGTTGTTGTTTCGTTTTGTTTTGTTTTGTTTTTTCTTTACCTCGAACGTCCCGACATTGTTTAGGCCACGTAAACGCATGGGCGATGGGACGCCGTTCGTCAAAATGCGAACGAGTTTGGCCCCAAAAGCCGTTGGCGTTAGTCGTCCTTGCCCGGCCTATAATGAAAACGAATCGGGAGATGGGAAGCGTGTTTTCAAGTAGGTGTAGATGGTGTTGATAAAGATGTAAATCAGCTTTTATCTTATCTCAGACGTCAGAAGCCTACCGAGTCACTTACGTGCGCGACGTTAAAACGGCGTGTCCATAATAAGTGTTGGTTTTCTGTGCGCGGCAGTTCATGAAAGGAAAATATCGCCATCCATCTCTGGGTAGCTCGAGACTACAAAGGAAACTCATACGGGCATCCCCATCGAAGAAGAATTTGTCTCATCCGGGTATCGAACGTTAACTAGGGCTTTCAAGGACTTTCAAAGGCTTCCACTCTATCATATGAGCTCACCCGGGAGAGCTGTAGCTGGCAGTGCGAATACTAATCAGTTGAAAGCTCGAGGTGCAGGAATTATCCTCGAAACTTCTAAAGAAAATGCAAATCGTGCCCGTTGTGACTTGTCACTAAAGAAAAAGTCAGTGGCGGCTTAGCAATAAATGCGAGAGAAATGCGTTAGCGTTACGTCGCACTTCTTTGAGGTGCCGGATCCATGATCGAAACTTCGTTCACCTTATTGCAAAGTTTTGTTCAAAAGCTCACTCGATACACGTCCTGCTTCTTTGATCTTTGAGCAGCGAAGTGCAACTGACATATATATATATATATACTCTTTCAAACACACATACACGCTCTTTTAAGCGCTACCATGTGACCGACTTCCCACACTTCAAACAGGCACACTTTTCACTACTTTGACACTCTTAACGCATTAAAATCTTGTCTTGGCTAAATCTTGGCTTGGATAAAATCTTGGCTTGTCGCGCTCACTTCCATTAGTTACCACAGCACTGCCGATATACTTTTAGCTTGCGAATCACACGCGCGTTAGAGCTCAACAATGCATTCCCGACTTTCGTAACAGCAATGTATGGAGAACGCAACGCTTAAAGAAAATAAACGCGCGCTAGGTAGACACTTGTATTGTTTGGGGACACGGTAAGCCGCAATGAGTGTAAAAACGCTTGTTCTGTTCCTTTTTTTCTTTTTTTTAGAATCTAGGGACTTTCATACTGTCAATGAATTCGACCTCGAGCTGCCATCCGCTAGCTTCCTGGCCAGCTTGTATAACAGAACGACCGCAACCAAAAAGGCTTTGGTCATTGGTTCGACTACCGGACGAGACAAATCTTTCTTCGCTTTTGAAGCTTTCTTTCTACGTGACCCACATTGGGGTTTGCCCTGTAGCGCAGTGCTATTTCCGGATGGATGAGACTGCTTTCCGTGAAACTTCCATCATTTTGCGGATTTACACAGAACGGATTTGCTGCAGTTTTCGTTCTGCGGTTAGTGCTCAACCCCTTCATTGGCTGAAGACAGGCTTATTTTAAATCAATATAACTGGCTCTTTGTATCTGTCTTGCTTAATTGGCACTGAAGGAGGAGGACGAGTGCCTTTACCCGGATTATTTTCTTTTCCTTCACATTTGAACCTTAAAATCCGTGGCGAGATTTCATTTTTATTCTTTCTAGCCACGAAGCAGGGAAATCTTTGTAGACTGATCGTTAGTTTTTTTTTTTCCATTGACTAAGTTTTCATGTAGATGCCCACGACAGCGCTCAGTAGCACTGCGAATTAATACTCATTTGGTTTCTCAAACACCTTTGTGTATACATATATATATATTTCTTGCATCGCACGCACAAACCGAAGCTTTACCCACGCGTTCTACTACTCGCATTAGGTTATTTCGTTGCATTGTGTGAAGTTGATTCGCTTCTGCTTTTGTTCGGACTGCTCTTAGATGAAGTTGATGCGCACGATAAGAGCAAGAACAAGACAATGTAAACACAAGAAGTTAAAGAGTGCAATGTTGTTTTTATTTTGTCTGATTCCATCTATGAACAATAAAAATTACTATCTTGAAAAGCGTGTTGATGATTTCTCATGGATGCGCGCAAATGGTCTCCGTAGAATTGGCAGAAACCATCGGAAGACGAGTGTCAAGGACGAGGGAATAGCTTCCTGCTGGACCTGCTGCAGGGACGCATATTCGTTAGCGGTAATAATTTATGAGGCGTGTAGGTGATGCGACATGTGGACATTTGCGTTTTCCTGGAATCCGTCAGGTATAGTCTTCGGCCTCACCGGGAGACAAGATGAGAGGCATGCCGATTGCACCTTTTCCTGCAGCTGTGATTGTACCATCAAGTATGCACTGGCTAGCCTCTCGTGAACCGTTGTCAATGCGGCAAAGGCGCTAATTTTCTAAAGGGACGTTGTTGTTGTTGCTTTTTTTTGCGAACATTCCTAGGACTTTGCAAACCATTTCGGCTTCTGCTGTCTTGTCGACAGCCACGGCAGCACTCGTAACTCTTACAGGCCAGCGCTTATATGACAAATCTTACGTGTAGCCCCATCTGCAAAAATCATTTGACGGTGGCCGGCACTCTTCCCTACGGAATTAATCAGTGAAACAATAAATGGCTCCTAAACAATATATTCACTGTGGCAGATATGTGCCTACAAGCACATAATTTCCTCATGGAAGCTGAGATTTCTATGCCTTCTTTCTTGTATGTTGGATTGTCTCCTCAATTGATTCATAGCTTAGTAAAGTAGGCCTATACAGTGTAATGGCTGAGTCCGCAGTTCATGGAGACTGCACTAATAAACAGTAAAGTGCATGGGCCAACCCTAGAGACAGCGCAGTGGTTGTGTGGGCGCATCCTGGAGAATAGTGTGCCCGAACTTTTCTAGTACGTGACCCCTTTAAGTAGTACAAAGCTACCATGCCCCTCCCCCCCCCCCCCTCCGTGTCTCCACCTTAGTAAACCTTATGAAAGTTTACTTTTTTTTTATTACGCAGTGGCATTTACATTTTAATTTATGTAAAAGACATTACCCGCATCACGGCGAGCTGCCAAAAATACTTGTTAATGTCTTTATAACAAGGACTGATTTCTTCATCTATTTTAATTAGAAGGATGTATTTGCTTTCTTGACACAACGGTATCTGCTGAACCCCAATTATATAATTCATTTGAGACAAAACTGGCTGCGGTTGCAAGGCCGCGTTCGGTGATGTTTTCTTTTTAGCAACCACAGGTTTAGATTACTCTGCAAAATAAGCATCTTTTCATGAGTGATATATATATATATATATATATATATATATATATATATATATATATATATATATATATATATATATATATATATATATATATATATATATCCTTGGTGCCAGTGTTTGTTGGCTTCTTCTGTTAAGACTAATATAATCGGGCCCCTCGGTTAACCCCCTTTCTTCTCATTCTTTATATATGTATATATATACACGAGAAGAAAGGGGGTTATCCGATGGGCCCCATACCGTGGCGCCGTTTCCCCATCCACTTTCTTCGGTATTCTTATTATTAGTGGAACCCTGGGAGCGTCAGCCGGCGCCACCACTCATAAACCTTGGTGTCTACAGCATGAGGCACGAGAACGTGATCTTTTTGGGTGAAGGCAACCGGTCAGTAAACCCACACACGCTACCTGAAGGCATCAATGTTGCCGGATTATAAACCCTCGGTCATTACATAACGAGGGTCCTACCTTTTAGAGCATGCTCCATCAGCCTGTCGTTTGACACCGTTCAGTCTGGCCGGTGTAAACCTTTACAAACATCATTGGTATGGAATATACAACCTCTGACGAGCATTTAACCAACGGACATTCATACCTCGTTTGACACCCTCGTTTGCAAGGTGAAAAACAAAGCTGGAAGGAACAGGGTTGAACCCCAGTAACCGAAGGTGAGACCTTTCGTAACGCGTGAATAGGTGAAATAGGCGGAAACACTTCCAGTAGGATGGATATTGATGTATATGCCCCGAACCAGCCTTTTCCAGAGAAGTCAGTGGACATGGCTGTTTTGACATTTTACTGGACTATTATAGGCTTACCTTTTTATTTTCGGAAATGCCAATTTTCGTAGCCCATTTATTCATCGCGTGCATAGGCAGAAACACTTCCAATATGATATAGATTTAAGTATATACCACGAACCAGCGTATTCCTGAGAAGTCAGTGGACATGGCTGTTTCGACATTTTACTGGGCTATAGGCTTACCTTTTTATTTTCGGAAATGCCAATTTTCGTAGCCCATTTATTCATCGCGTGAATAGGCAGAAACACTTCCAATATAACATAGACTTATGTATAAACCACGAACCAACGTATTCCAGAGAAGTCAGCGCACATGGCTGTTTCGACATTTTACTGGACTATAGCCTTACCTTTTTATTTTCGGAAATGCCAATTTTCGTTGCCCATTTATTCATCGCGTGAATAGGCAGAAACACTTCCAATATAACATAGACTTATGTATAAACCACGAACCAACGTATTCCAGAGAAGTCAGTGCGCATGGCTGTTTCGACATTTTACTGGGCTATAGGCTTACCTTTTTATTTTCGGAAATCCCAATTTTCGTAGCCAATTTATTCATCGCGTGAATAGGCAGAAACACTTCCAATATGATATAGATTTATGTGTATACCATGAACCAACGTATTCCAGAGAAGTCAGTGCACGTGGCTGTTTCGACATTTTACTGGACTATAGCCTTACCTTTTTATTTTCGGAAATGCCAATTTTCGTAGCCAATTTATTCATCGCGTGAATAGGCAAAAACACTTCCAATATGATATAGATGTATGTGTATACCACGAACCAACGTATTCCAGAGAAGTCAGTGCACGTGGCTGTTTCGACATTTTACTGGACTATAGCCTTACCTTTCTATTTTCGGAAATGCCAATTTTGTAGCCCAGTTATTCATCGCGTGAATAGGCAGAAACACTTCCGATATAACATAAACTTATGTATAAACCACGAACCAACGTATTCCACAGAAGTCAGTGCACATGCCTGTTTCGACATTTTACTGGACTATAGGCTTACCTTTTTATTTTCGGAAATGCCAATTTTCGTAGCCAATTTATTCATCGCGTGAATAGGCAGAAACACTTCCAATATAACATAGACTTATGTATAAACCACGAACCAACGTATTCCAGAGAAGTCAGTGCACATGGCTGTTTCGACATTTTACTGGGCTATAGCCTTACCTTTTTATTTTCGGAAATGCCAATTTTCGTAGCCAATTTATTCATCGCGTGAATAGGCGGAAACACTTCCAATATGATATAGATTTATGTGTATACCACGAACCAACGTACTCCAGAGAAGTCAGTGCACATGGCTGTTTCGACATTTTACTGGGCTATAGCCTTACCTTTTTATTTTCGGAAATGCCAATTTTCGTTGCCCATTAATTCATCGCGTGAATAGGCAGAAACACTTCCAATATAACATAGACTTATGTATAAACCACGAACCAACGTATTCCAGAGAAGTCAGTGCACATGGCTGTTTCGACATTTTACTGGACTATAGCCTTACCTTTTTATTTTCGGAAATCCCAATTTTCGTAGCCAATTTATTCATCGCGTGAATAGGCAGAAACACTTCCAATATGATATAGATTTATGTGTATACTACGAGCCAACGTATTCCAGAGAAGTCAGTGCACATGGCTGTTTCGACATTTTACTGGACTATAGCCTTACCTTTTTATTTTCGGAAATCCCAATTTTCGTAGCCAATTTATTCATCGCGTGAATAGGCAGAAACACTTCCAATATGATATAGATTTATGTGTATACTACGAGCCAACGTATTCCAGAGAAGTCAGTGCACATGGCTGTTTCGACATTTTACTGGACTATAGCCTTACCTTTTTATTTTCGGAAATGCCAATTTTCGTAGCCAAATTATTCATCGCGTGAATAGGCAAAAACACTTCCAATATGATATAGACTTTTGTGTATACCACGAACCAACGTATTCCAAAGAAGCCAGTGCACATGGCTGTTTCGACATCTTACTGGGCTTACCTTTTTATTTTCGGAAATGCCAATTTTCGTAGCCAATTTATTCATCGCGTGCATAGGCAGAAACACTTCCAATATGATATAGATTTATGTGTATACTACGAGCCAACGTATTCCAGAGAAGTCAGTGCATATGGCTGTTTCGACATTTTACTGGGCTATAGCCTTACCTTTTTATTTTCGGAAATGCCAATTTTCGTAGCCAATTTATTCATCGCGTGAATAGGCAGAACCACTTCCAATATGATATAGATTTATGTGTATACCATGAACCAACGTATTCCAGAGAAGTAAGTGCACATGGCTGTTTCGACATTTTACTGGGCTATAGCCTTACCTTTTTATTTTCGGAAATGCCAATTTTCGTAGCCAATTTATTCATCGCGTGAATAGGCAGAAACACTTCCAATATAACATAGACTTATGTATAAACCACGAACCAACGTATTCCAGAGAAGTCAGTGCACATGGCTGTTTCGACATTTTACTGGGCTATAGCCTTACCTTTTTATTTTCGGAAATGCCAATTTTCGTAGCCAATTTATTCATCGCGTGAATAGGCAGAAACACTTCCAATATGATATAGATTTATGTGTATACCACGAACCAACGTACTCCAGAGAAGTCAGTGCACATGGCTGTTTCGACATTTTACTGGGCTATAGCCTCACCTTTTTATTTTCGGAAATGCCAATTTTCGTTGCCCATTTATTCATCGCGTGAATAGGCAGAAACACTTCCAATATAACATAGACTTATGTATAAACCACGAACCAACGTATTCCAGAGAAGTCAGTGCACATGGCTGTTTCGACATTTTACTGGACTATAGCCTTACCTTTTTTATTTTCGGAAATGCCAATTTTCGTAGCCAATTTATTCATCGCGTGAATAGGCAGAAACACTTCCAATATGATATAGATTTATGTGTATACTACGAGCCAACGTATTCCAGAGAAGTCAGTGCACATGGCTGTTTCGACATTTTACTGGACTATAGCCTTACCTTTTTATTTTCGGAAATGCCAATTTTCGTAGCCAAATTATTCATCGCGTGAATAGGCAAAAACACTTCCAATATGATATAGACTTATGTGTATACCACGAACCAACGTATTCCAGAGAAGTCAGTGCACATGGCTGTTTCGACATCTTACTGGGCTTACCTTTTTATTTTCGGAAATGCCAATTTTCGTAGCCAATTTATTCATCGCGTGCATAGGCAGAAACACTTCCAATATGATATAGACTTATGTATATACCACGAACCAACGTACTCCAGAGAAGTCAGTGCACATGGCTGTTTCGACATTTTACTGGACTATAGGCTTACCTATCTTTTTTTTTTCGGAAATACCGATTTTTGTAGTCCTGTTATTCATCGCGTGAATAGGCAGAAATACTTTCTATAGGATAGAAATTGATTTATATGCCACGAACCAGCGTTTTCAGGAGAAGCGATTGGCCCTGGCTGCGCTGACATTGTAACAGGCTATAGGCTTGCCTTTCTTGTTAGGGAAAGCCAATCTGCGCACGTCCATTTATTCATCGCGTTAACTGGCGCCAGTAGGTGCATTCCCAGAGGAAGGGGTGTATGCGCCGAACCAGCGGCTTCCGGAGAACTAATTGGGCCTGGCTGCACTGATATTGTAACAGGCTGTAGACTTGCATTTCTTGTTAAGGAAAGCCAATCTGCGCTTGTCCCTCGATGCATCGCGTAAATTGGCGTCAGCACGAAGCAGTAATTATGTGTTGAATGGGTACATTTGTTTCACTTAGGGCACGCAGGTACGTTTTGTTGTACAAAGCGTGCACTGGCCCGCCGCTCCATCGCGAAAAATAAATGTTATGACGCTAGGGCAGCTCGCACCAAGACGAAGCACGCTGCGCTAAGAGTACAGTCTGTGTACTAGGGACACATGGGCTGTTCTGCGGGCCACTGTAATATCGTTCCGCGAGAAATGCAGTCAGCGTAAAGTACGAGGGTATGCGCATTGCTGGAATGCCAAAACCCTCTCTCTCTCTTTTTTTTTTTGAGGACGCAGCTGCGGTCAGGGCTCGTCTTTTGCACCTCACATTGAGCGCGATAGTGAAATTAGAGAATACTAGGTAATGAGGCTCTTGATTTCTTTAAATGTCTTTATTCTTTTTCTTTACAGGAATGCACTGAATTAGTTAAACAAGGGGCGGGAATGAAGAAAGAGAGAGGAGTCGTGATGGAGGAAAATTATAAACTGCATCGGGGGGCGGGGAGGGGGGGGAGGGTAGGGAACTGACGGTCGAGATGGAGAAGCCTGGTGCCAGTGGCCGGAACGTCAGGATTATCCAAGAATACTCGTTGCGACCGCCGTAGCTCGTTGGCGGCTGCAGTGGTGTTCTGCCCGAGTAATGCCAGGATATGGGGGAAGCAGGTCGCCATTGTGTCGGGAGCAAAGCAAACGGCCCGTTGCTTAGGGCCAGAGAACAGCAGGCAGTCCTAGATTAGATGCTGGAGGTCCTTCCGGGCGTTCCAGGAGGTGCAGCTACCCATGCGCGAATGTTCCAGGTCATCAAGTTCTTCCTTCCTGCGAATACGCTGCACGAAGAAACTGCTAAATTTTCTGACAAAGTTTCCTTTTATTCTGTTTTGTTGTCATTCTTGTCCTGGGAGAAGTACTACTATATTCGTGTTTCGAATCTGTGTCTTGACTGTTACATACTCACTGGTGGCGCTTTGAGGCTGGCATCTTTACCAGGTGCCGCAACTGCCGCTGGAACAGCGATTATGGCAGAACGAAGCTTTCTAATAATGTCGGTAGATGGCAGCATATATCGCCGCCGCGCGCCGAATAGGCTTTCTCTGAAACCATTGTCGGGTCCTTACAGCACAGAAGAAGCAAGCTGAAATTAAGTTCTGGAGCTTTGCGCACCAAAACCACCACCTGATTAGAAGTCACGCTATAGTGGGGGACTGCAACAGAACGTATACTACCTGTGGCTCTTTAACGTGCACCAAATACACGGTACGAGAGGATTTTCGCATTCCGCCTCCATGGAAACGCGACTGGACTCGAACATACAACGTCGTGCCCAACATCACAACGCCATAGCCACTGGGCAACAACGGAAGATGGTAGCAAATTTCTTTCTTTCCAGTGTGCCCTAGACACAGCGCGAAGTTCAAGTCAGCTCAACTAGTCGCGCCATCAGTACTAGCTAGTACGACGTAATTAAGCCGCGAGTATTATTGGCTCTAGAATCCACGCCCCGGTGATGGCTTTCTTGGAGTAGCAGATCTCGAAGCCTTTACATTTGCTGGTTACAGGAGCCAGAAACACCTCGTTGCCACTATGTTTTCGCGATCACGTTGTGTCGTCCATTGCAGAAGTGCCGTTAGCTGTCACGACCAAATGACCGGTGTTCCTTCAAAGCCTACGCTAACAAAGGGCTCCCCTCTATCGCGAATGGTGACGCACTGCACCTGTTTCAACTTGCAGATGGAAGTCGCTGAGCCGTCCGGCCTGCTACCACCATATGCTACCATCGCCTTCTTGAAGCGCGAGCTGCTTATACTTTCAATAAAGAAAGCCGTTAATAAAGCGACGAGAACTTACGCAAACACCGCCTTTTGATCTAATTTAAACGTGCCGCTGCAACGTTAAGGTAGTTGGTCTTTCGGAAACGCAGACAGCTGTCGTCTACCAGCTCACCCTGCACCCCTGACGTCGCTGAGAACTAGTGTAGGTAGTTCCCCTTGAACCTCTTGTCCTTCCTAGATTTCACAACCTATTGCGGCAGCACACGCATAATTAAGCACCGAGTAATTATTTCATTGCTTCCTTACCAGCACAAGAGCAGTAGATTGGGGCCTCCATGACATCAATAATTGCTTCACGACTAATTGGCTTGCAACAGGCATCAGCAGGACAAATTTATCTATAGCATGCATACTGCAGTCAATGCCAATGCACCCGAGCCAGCTGACGCCGGCGAGCACTTAGAGCATCAACTGGAACTTGACAGGAGGCTGAACTCTTTCAAAGACTTCCTTTATTTCAATCACAGTCTCGCGCGTCCGCTCCGCGCTGCGAGTCCACTGCGAGGGAGGACTTGGGTGCCGCCTGAAGAGCACAATGTGGCAGCAAAGGACCGTGGCAGCAAAGGACCGTGGCAGCAAAGGACCGTGGCAGCAAAGGACCGTGGCAGCAAAGGACCGTGGCAGCAAAGGACCGTGGCAGCACACGGGAAACAGCGCCGGCAAGAGCCCTGGGATCTGTAGCGGCACCAGCAAAAAGAACAAATCTCGTTAATCAAAGCAGTGCAACGACTAAAACGCTAACAAATCAAATCGTAACACCCGCTACATGTGTAATCACATGCGAGTGCGATATGCAATGTCACCCCGCAGGCGGTTCCCAAGCATGGTTCTAGAATAGAATATCATAACGGAGCCTGAAAGTGGCCTTTCACAGATTCAGGCGAATATGAAAATACAATGATGCGTTCCAGCCGCAGATGACTTGTTCGCATATATGTTGATAATACACGTACATGAAAATGCGATGGCCGAGCCCAAAGGTTGGCGGCGCAGCCATCTCCGGAAAGGGCAGGCGGCGCGACGAAGCACCGCTTGCATCGAGCCGTCCGAAGAGCACGAGGCGGCAGCGAAACTCCTCCGCATGGTTTCCCGCCCCACGGAGGCCACGAGGTAGATCCGGCAGAACCGTAGCTGAGCCAGGAACACTGTGCACCAAGCGCCCATACGGGAGGCCAAAGGGACCTGAAACTGCGATGGCGGAAATAAAGAAAAAAACGTTAGTAAAGCGCAACCAATGGTGGGATGTACTCACCCCGAGAAGGCGGTGACGGACGGGCGCTGAACGAAAGGCGGGGGACGCGAAAAATAAAGACGTAGGTTTCTTCGAAGACCCATGGCAAAGGCAGGCACGTGAAAATATTGCAGCTGTGGCCGTAGCTCTGACGATGAGTTGGCGTTTTTCCGGAGATGGCCGAAGAACACACTGAGCCACGGAAGTTGCACCACACGGCAATGCGCAATTGGCAAATGTTGCTGTGCATGGGCGTCGGACCTGCAATGAGCGCAAGAACTGGTGAAGCAAAACAGAAGGTAACGAAGACAGGATGTACTCACGTGAAAAGGCAGCGGAACTTCGGTGGTCCAAAAGGCATGGCGGGGTTCATTCGTAACACGCGAAAAGGCGTCGTCGAAATGCGAAAAACGGTTCGAGACTGCAACGAAACAATGGAAGTTAGCAGAAGAGAAAGCTGCAACACCCGTTCGTCGGTGTCACCCGACTGCCTAATTCCGAATGCTAAATTGCGCACGGGAAGCACTTATCGTTCAAGAGCACCTCTGTCGCGCGCGGGCATTCCTTGACACGATAAGGTGCGCCATTTGCAACCGCATTCGGAACGGGTCGCCGTCCGCAACGCAAGCGTAAAAGGGGCAACCCTATACAAGCTAGTCCTTCCCAGTGTTCGCTAAACCTGAAGCTCGTGTTCGACGACACCCCTCACGCTTCCGTCACTGACGGGACCCGACGTAACGACGGCGGACCATGAAACCTTCCGTTCAATTGAGCGCAGCAATATAGTCGTCGCAATATCGTTAGACACAAATCACGCTCGAGGAGGCTCACCTTTAGTTAACGAAGCCCGCTGTTCCGAGTCGGCTCCCTCCGCGCCGGCCCTCTGCGGTGTGGTCGCGGTGGTTTCCAGATGCCCCCGACGACCGGCCTGCTCTCCGTGTAGTACAAGCACGCGCACATGAAAACCATAGTCCGGTCCAGTTCAGGGGTCCCTCGGGCAGGCAGCACAGACAAGTTGCAACGCGAAGTGACTCCGCGGTGCAGCTACGTTGTCTGCTTAAAAAGGCAAGCGCAAACGGCGCCGACCAATCGTGGAATGTTCTAGAAGCTTCTATCTTGATAACGAGCAGAGGCGGCGCGCACGCCCTGGGAGGAACAGCGAGTGACGCAGCACTTCTGCTGTGCTCGCTCCTATCATCAGACTATAGCTTCTTGACGGCGTCGTTCGCTAGCGCGTGTGCTTTCTATTGAGTGTATTTGAAATGTTGTCATAAACAGCTATAATTTTCCATCTTTGCCAGACAGCGACCATATTATGTTCTGTTGCAAAGCTGACGCAGACCGCGACGATAGCTTGAAATAGTGAAGCCTGTAATGATCCACCTATTTTGCTGTTTGAGGAGCAGACGACACAGATCAGTTTTATCCACCGGGCTCTTAAGATATTAACATTGTTGGGACGTTAAAAACTGAGCGTTGGTGCTGTTTAGGAGACAGCCACCACCTTGGGAAAACGCAAGATTAGGTGTGCGATACGTATGAGTGGTCATACACCGGAGGTTTGAGTTATCGGTTGCCTGTAATGACGGCGACTAAGTAGCCCCATAGACTCAAATAGACTATGAGAGAAAAGGCTGACTTTTTATTTCTTTGAAATTCTGAGGAGATATATACAAGACCTTTTCGATTTGGCAACAAAAAAATATCTGGTGTCGTGGGTTCGGCGAACGATGTCCAGACGTGTTCCGATACGCAGTGATGGTGAGAAAGAGCTCCCTTAGTATACAACTGCTGGAACGAATTGAAGCAGGGTACGTTAGTCTGTCGCTGACAACGTTCGAAGCGCTAGAGATAGATCGATTGCGGAGTTCTGTCTTCAGGGCGTATGAAACTCAACGACCGCTGTCATTGAAAAGAGAAAGAACACAGAAAGGTGGGGGGGGGGGGGGGGGTGGCGAGGCAAGCAACAAGTTGCAGTATAAAAGTCTCTCTAATCAAATATTAGAACATAGGAACTCCCATAGCACCTTCACCAACTTCTGGTGTAATTACTCTATGTGCCGGCATTTTGAGGACAACGGCAAAGGACACGTTGAATAGTTCCCTCGCTACATGAGCCGTTAGAAGCACAGCTGTCGGTTATTCCGATGGGAAAACCTAAAGATTTTGTGAAAGCTACGCAAAGCCACCCACAGCGAAGTACAGGTGTCTGTGTTCGACATAGACCAGGTGGATAACGGAGGCAATGAAAGCAATCAATGCAGACGTGTGTGATGCAAACTTGGTTATGTTCCATAAGACATTGTCGTGAGACATCATTCACAAGCACTCAGTTTCCTTTCGTCACCAATGTGTCACTGACAAGAGTCTCGAGAAAACTTTCGGCCCCCTGGCTTTATCAAATCTATCTGTTATTAAGAGGAAGCTCTACCTCGGGTGCTCCTGTATACCTAAATACATGTAAAATAGAACTCGTTTTTCTCGGCAACCACTGCACGAAATTTGACGAAGTTTGTTGCATTTAAAACAAAAATTTTAATCTAGTGGCTGTTCTTCTCGAATTTTTTATTTAGGTTGTTAATTTTTTAATTAAAATTGGCAAAAATCAAAACTTTTCTGAAATCCAGGCTATAAAGTTTACAACTTTGTAACTCGGCAATGAAAAATGATGTCATAATTATGTGAATTGCATATAATAGTACATCTAAAGCGGACAAAATTGATATGTTAGACATAAATCTCAAAAACATTTTGTAATACTGAAATGCAGCTTTCTCAGAGCCCTTGTACACCACGTAACAAATTCTCGTAAGATGTCTATTGACGTACCAAATTTGTCCACTTGAATGATCTAATGGATGCCCTTTACAGAGCTGCGATACCGGTTCTTGAAGCAAAGTTATTAATTTGTAAACTTGCGGTTTCTTTTTTTTAACCTTACGTATTCTTTAAAATTCTTTTAACAAAGTTCAGATTCTAAATCGAGAATCCTCTTCCAACAGTCACTAGATACTCTCTCTCTCTTTTTCTCTCAAACTCAATAAAGTTCATTAAAATCGGTCCAGGGGTTGCCTCAGAAAGGCCTTTCTGTGTTTTACATGTATTTGAATAGACCGCGCCGGAGTTGGGCCCGGCCTAAAGCTTCCTCTTAATTATGAAGAACTGATCAAATAATTCAGTGTTCCACTGATGGTTCTTGTGTATATTCTCGAAATTGTTGGCACATTTCCTGTTCGTTGAAGTTCCACATTTGTGGAAGTCGGGAACTCCGGCAATAAGCCGCTAAACGCGGCCACGCCCTGAAAGTAGCTCTCAAAGGCGGAGCGAGATTTCTCGGCGGCTTTCAAATCTCCCGCCGAGCAACGCCAAATGCGAAAGCAGTTTGGCAGCCAGCGCCATCATTCCCCTTTCCCTGTAAACACGCAGCGAATTGCGCGCCCTCCGAGACTCGCAACGCCGCACTTTGCTAAAATTTGTCGATAGATAGCGGTTGAGTGCTCCTTGGCTGCAGCTCGGTAGCGTGGTTACAGGATAGGTCCCTAAAGAAAGAGGGCATTGAGAGGAAGCTTCGGGTAGGGCCCAACTCCGACGCGGCCTATTCAAATATATGTAAAAGGCAAAACGGTTTTCTGAGATAACCCCTGGACCTATTTTAATGCAATTTAATGCCTTTGAGAAAGTTAAATCCTAGTGACTTCTGGAAGCGGAATTTCGATTTATGGCCTGAATTCTGTTAGAGAGATTTTCAAAAATTTAGAAATTCGAAAAGAAAGAAGCACAAATTTTACAAATGAATACCTCTACAATAAAAACAGATATCGCGGTTCTCTAAACGGCACCCATTAGACCATTGAAAGCGGACAAGTTCAATATGTAATTTTGTATCTTTAGTGAATTTGTTAGGTTGCGTACACGGGTTCTGCAAAATCTGTAATTTCATATTACTAAATTGTTTTCAGATTCATTTGTGACATATAAATTTTGTCCGCTTTAGGCGTAGTATTCGATGCAATTTACAGAATTCTGGTATCATTATTAATTGCTGAGCGACAGAGTAGTAAACTTGATAGTTTCTTTTTCTGAAACTTTTCGATTTTTGCCAATTTTTAATTAAGAAATGGACGACCTAATTCAAGAAGTCCAAACAAACAGTCAGTAGATTTTAGGTTTTTCTTTCAAATGCAACAAACCTCGCCAAATTTGGTACAGTGGTTGCCGAGAAAAACGAATTATCCTTTTACATGTATTTATGTAGGAGCAGCCAGCTAAAGCTTCTTCTTAAGACATTGTTTTTGTTTTTCTATTTTCTTTTCTATAAATGTTCATACATATTGAAGAAAGAAGGAAATGTACCACATTCATCTGTTTTGAGAGCGTCGCAACAGCTGCAGCGTGAGAGAGAGAGAGAGAGACAAAGAGGAGGAAAGACAGGGAGGTTAGCCAGTGTAAGTACCGGCTGGCTACCCTGTGCTGGGGAAAGGGGTAAAGGGAATAAAAGGAGAAAGAAGAACAGGGGAAAAAATTAAGGAAATTCACGCAGTACCGCGATACTACGCGATACAACACTCAAAGGCGATCGCACAATTCGCATGTCCTTAAAAACTTCAGCAAAGCCCTTAAGGCCTTGAGTGCCGAAGCCCGTCCGGACCAGTGTCCTAGAGCCTTCTCCTCTGTAAAGGGGCGATTGTCCAGTTTTTCGAGCGCGGTTACGAGCACTGTTCTTGGTACTTTGTAGCTGGGACTGTCACAAAGGAGCGTGAGTGTTTATCTCCAAACCTCCCCGCATGTTCTTGGCACTTTGTAGCTGGGACAGTCACAAAGGAGCGTGAGTGTTTATCTCCAAACCTCCCCGCATTTTGTATTGCCAAAGTAATACGTAATGCACCTTATCTGTAGGCTGCCAATCTGTGAGGCTCTAATACTAAACATAACGTCACGGTAACTTATCTTCCCCTAACTTAAATATTACCCGCGGTGATAGCGCACTTGCTAAGTGGCGTTGGCGTTGTACAGCTGAGAGGTTGCAGGTTCGAAATGTAAAAACGTTGGTGTACTTCGATTTGACTGCACGTTAAATAACTCCAAAATAATCCGCAGACCCACTTTACGGTGTTCCTCATTATCATATCATGGTTTAGTCACGTAATACCTGAGAATTTAATCTTAATTTCACAATTTGGCATCGGAAACAAAATAAACAAGGAAAGAAAGCAGGCACCCTGTCTACATGTCTCCCTGTCTCATTTATTATTATTTGTTTTTATTGCTGCCATTCTTAAATGCGAACTGTTGGTGCTTTTGCGACGAATCTTCGCAAATCCCCCTCGTCGGTGCAAGCCAGAGTATGCAAGGTGGCAGGAAAAACGACAAGGACGACGACAACAAAATGACGCTTTCCTCTCTCTCTCTCTCTCTCTCTCTCTCTCTCTCTCTCGTTCTACCGTTTTTCTTTAATGCGAAAGCATTTCTGTGGTTGCCCGACGATAAAACGGTTCGTCCGTTCCTCCTTCGCGTAAGACGATCGCTTTCAAGATAGAACCAGCCAGCTGCGCAAGAAGACGACGACGAACGCGCGAGCATTGGCATGAAAATTTGGGGTGGGCCGAAATCCTCGCGCCCAGCCGAGTGTCCTTCAGGACCCCAACTTGGGGAAATAATGTTTTACCACCATCACTCCCACCAGTTTGTAATATGGGGAAAGGCCAAGTTAAATTTCGGGGTGGGCCTACTTATAATTGGGGATAAGCCAAGCTGAAATCTGTTCGTGGGTCAACTTCAAATTTTTCGGTGGGCATACTTATGTCAGTGGGTGGGCCACATTGAAGTTTGGGAGCGGGCCAACTTGAAATTTGGGTGTGGGCCTACTTGAGATCTTGGGGTGGCTCAATGTCCAATTAAACGTTGCTGAGCGCCCTTCGAGTTATGAACACCTCGCGGTCAGGCGAGCGCGTTGAGACGCTTGGCGCGTTTTCATTGGGCCTCACCGAGGCGCAGTCAGAACGCAGAAATGGTGGGCGACCCTAATCTTTCACCTAGGTGTCTCTCAGTGGCACTCGCACCTCGATGTTGGTGCTCTTTAGCTTAACTTTAGGCGAACGCAGCATACGAACCGAACTCGAATGCAACTGTTTTTAATTAAATAGCCTGTTAATGATCATGCCAGCATCTTGTGTGTGACGTCATTAGGGACGTCATAATTTCCGCCTTTTACATCCGGGTTTCCAGGAATCTCTCCAAAGTAGTGCTCACGTGGAGGATCCAAGTTATACATTTCTGCGGTTTGGTCTGCGGTAAGCAGTAATTTCTCATTATTATAATTATTTCAGACAATTCCGTAACTCCACATGTTGCTTAAGATGTGCTCTGATATCATAACTCTAATTAAGCCCATAAATTTTGCACTGTCCTATTCTTTCTCAATTTTTTTTCTGATGTATCTTTATTTTCATCCCCGCTCGTCTCAGTGACTTCTATTTAATTTTAATTATTGCAAACACTTCAGTAACTCAAATTGTAACTAAACTTATGCTCTTAAATTATATATATAGTGAAACGCATAAATTCTGTACTGCACTGTTGTTTTATTTACTTATTTATTTTGAATTTTGTCTCCGGCAGTCTCGGTGGTTTCTAAATAATTCAAGTTATTCCACACCCTTCAGCAACTGAACATGTAACTAAATTTATGGTCTGATATCATATCTTAAGGAAACCCATAAATTTTGTACAGTACTATTCTTTTCTATTTTTTCTTATTTATTTTGACTTTCATCCACGTTCGTCTCAGTGATTTCAGATAATTATAATTATTCCAGACACTTCAGTAACTCAGCACGTAACTAGACGTATACTCTGATATCATATCAATAAAGAAAGTCATGAATTTTGTACTGCACTACTTATATTTCTATTCTTTCTTCCTTTATTTAATTTCGTCCCCGGTCATCTCAGTTATTTATAATTTATCCTAATTATTCCGTACACTTCAGTATCTCAACATGTAACTAAAATAATGCTCTGATAACATTTCTATAACTAAACCCATAAATTTTCTACTGTACTATATTTTAAATTTTTTCTGATTCATCTTAAATTTCGTCTCCGGAAGTCTCACTGATTTCTAATTATTTCCAATTATTGCAGACACTTCCGTAACTCAAGCTGTAAATAAACTTACGCTCTGATATAATGTCTATATATAATGAAACCCGTGAATTCTGTACTGTTATTGTAGTATTTCTTTCTCAATTTTTTCTGGTCTATTTTGATCTTCGTTCCCGCTCGTCTCAGTGATTTCTAATTAATTCTAATTATTCCAGATACTTCGGTAATTCAACTTGTACGCTTATGCACTGATATCATATCTGTAATGAAACCCATGAATTTTGCATTGTACTATGTTTTCTTTTACCGATTTATTTTGAACTTCCTACCAGGTCGTCTCAGGGGTTCAAGTGCCAGTGGTGCTCAAGAAATAAGGGTGTCAGTTGATCCTTGAGCCACTAAAGAACAAGAACGTCCACTATACCGAAGGCACCACGATCTTGGAGCTAATTAGAAGACAAAAAATATCAAAATAAATTCTGGGGGTTTACGTGCCAAAACCACCTTCCGATTATGAAGCACGTCGCAGTGGAATACTCCGGAAATTTCGACCACCTGGGGTTCTTTAACGTGCGCCTAAATCTAAGTACACGGGTGTTTTAAGTGTTCTAAGAACGGAGAGGCTGGGAGGCTGGTCCCGTTGAGCTCCCCTTTCCATCAGAAGCAAGTCAGGTCTTGAACCGTAGCGGCGTCCTCCGCCAGCTGAACAGCCCAGAGGTGGTATGAGCGTTCGCCGAGAAGTAGAGCTTGCCATTGCTCGGCGGTGTGCATTTTAGCATTGTGATTTATGCTGTGTCCGATACTGTTTGGAGGTGATGGGCATTCCCACATACTGTGATGAAGGTCTGCACGAGGGGATGATGGCCGTCGTCGCCGGTTTATACGGAAAGTGCGGACGCAAAAACCCTGATTCGAGCACTTAGCTGATGCTGCGGTAGATTGTTTACAGGTACCCTGAGCCTACACGTGTCGCAATGGACGACGGAACACCAACTGGCTGATTTTTTCACGAGCCTGACCTGTGCTGCATGCTTCTCTGTGGGGCGGCAGAACTCGAGATGCAGCAAAAACATGGAACAAGCAGTTGCTCCCGCACAGCTTGCTGACACTTTTACAGCGAAGCTGTACACTCTGCCGTCCAAGGAAATTTTTGTGCCATTGTTGGCGGGGTAAGAAAGAAACTCCGCATTCGTGGGCCGATCCCGGAGATAGTGCACTGCGGGCCGACCCGCGGCGCAGGATGAAGCAGACGTTAAGCACTCGCCATACGTGGGCCGATCCCGAAGATAGTGCAGTGCCGGGCCGATAAGCGGCGGAGGTGAAGCAGACGTTAAGCACTCGCCATACGTGAGCCGATCCCGAAGATAGTGCAGTGCCGGGCCGATAAACGGCAAAGGTGAAGCAGACGTTAAGCAATCGCCATACGTGGGCCGATCCCGAAGATAGTACAGTGGCGGGCCGATAAGCGGCGGAGGTGAAGCAGACGTTAAGCACTCGCCATACGTGAGCCGATCCCGAACATAGTGCAGTGCCGGGCCGATAAGCGGCGGAGGTGAAGCAGACGTTAAGCACTCGCCATACGTGGGCCGATCCCGAAGATAGTGCAATGGCGGGCCGATAAGCGGCGGAGGTGAAGCAGACGTTAAGCACTCGCCATGCGTGAGCCGATCCCGAAGATAGTGCAGTGCCGGGCCGATAAGCGGCGGAGGTGAAGCAGACGTTAAGCACTCGCCATACGTGAGCCGATACCGAAGTTAGTGCAGTGCCGGGCCGATAAGCGGCGGAGGTGAAGCAGACGTTAAGCACTCGCCATACGTGAGCCGATCCCGAAGATAGTGCAGTGCCGGGCCGATAAGCGGCGGAGGTGAAGCAGACGTTAAGCACTCGCCATACGTGGGCCGATAAGCGGCGGAGGTGAAGCAGACGTTAAGCACTCGCCATACGTGAGCCGATCCCGAAGATAGTGCAGTGCCGGGCCGATAAGCGGCGGAGGTAGAGCAGACGTTAAGCACTCGCTATACGTGGGCCGATCCCGAAGATAGTGCAGTGCCGGGCCGATAAGCGGCGGAGGTGAAGCAGACGTTAAGCACTCGCCATACGTGGGCCGATCCCGAAGATAGTACAGTGGCGGGCCGATAAGCGGCGGAGGTGAAGCAGGCGTTAAGCACTCGCCATACGTGAGCCGATCCCGAACATAGTGCAGTGCCGGGCCGATAAGCGGCGGAGGTGAAGCAGACGTTAAGCACTCGCCATACGTGAGCCGATCCCGAAGATAGTGCAGTGCCGGGCCGATAAGCGGTGGAGGTGAAGCAGACGTTAAGCACTCGCCATACGTGGGCCGATCCCGAAGATAGTGCAATGGCGGGCCGATAAGCGGCGGAGGTGAAGCAGACGTTAAGCACTCGCCATACGTGAGCCGATCCCGAAGATAGTGCAGTGCCGGGCCGATAAGCGGCGGAGGTGAAGCAGACGTTAAGCACTCGCCATACGTGAGCCGATACCGAAGATAGTGCAGTGCCGGGCCGATAAGCGGCGGAGGTGAAGCAGACGTTAAGCACTCGCCATACGTGAGCCGATCCCGAAGATAGTGCAGTGCCGGGCCGATAAGCGGCGGAGGTGAAGCAGACGTTAAGCACTCGCCATACGTGAGCCGATCCCGAAGATAGTGCAGTGCCGGGCCGATAAGCGGCGGAGGTAGAGCAGACGTTAAGCACTCGCTATACGTGGGCCGATCCCGAAGATAGTGCAGTGCCGGGCCGATAAGCGGCGGAGGTGAAGCAGACGTTAAGCACTCGCCATACGTGGGCCGATCCCGAAGATAGTGCAGTGCCGGGCCGATAAGCGGCGGAGGTGAAGCAGACGTTAAGCACTCGCCATACGTGGGCCGATCCCGAAGATAGTGCAGTGCCGGGCCGATAAGCGGCGGAGGTGAAGCAGACGTTAAGCACTCGCCATACGTGAGCCGATCCCGAAGCTAGTGCAGTGCCGGGCCGATAAGCGGCGGAGGTGAAGCAGACGTTAAGCACTCGCCATACGTGGGCCGATCCCGAAGATAGTGCAGTGCCGGGCCGATAAGCGGCGGAGGTGAAGCAGACGTTAAGCACTCGCCATACGTGAGCCGATCCCGAAGATAGTGCAGTGCCGGGCCGATAAGCGGCGGAGGTGAAGCAGACGTTAAGCACTCGCCATACGTGGGCCGATCCCGAAGATAGTGCAGTGCCGGGCCGATAAGCGGCGGAGGTGAAGCAGACGTTAAGCACTCGCCATACGTGGGCCGATCCCGAAGATAGTGCAGTGCCGGGCCGATAAGCGGCGGAGGTGAAGCAGACGTTAAGCACTCGCCATACGTTGGCCGATCCCGAAGATGGTGCAGTGCCGGGCCGATGAGCGGCGGAGGTGAAGCAGACGTTAAGCACTCGCCATACGTGAGCCGATCCCGAAGATGGTGCAGTGCCGGGCCGATAAGCGGCGGAGTTGAAGCAGACGTTAAGCACTCGCCATACGTGAGCCGATCCCGAAGCTAGTGCAGTGCCGGGCCGATAAGCGGCGGAGGTGAAGCAGACGTTAAGCACTCGCCATACGTGGGCCGATCCCGAAGGTAGTGCACTGCCGGGCCGATAAGCGGCGGAGGTGAAGCAGACGTTAAGCACTCGCCATACGTTGGCCGATCCCGAAGATGGTGCAGCGCCGGGCCGATGAGCGGCGGAGGTGAAGCAGACGTTAAGCACTCGCCATACGTGGGCCGATCCCGAAGATAGTGCAGTGCCGGGCCGATAAGCGGCGGAGGTGAAGCAGACGTTAAGCACTCGCCATACGTGAGCCGATCCCGAAGATAGTGCAGTGCCGGGCCGATAAGCGGCGGAGGTGAAGCAGACGTTAAGCACTCGCCATACGTGGGCCGATCCCGAAGATAGTGCAGTGCCGGGCCGATAAGCGGCGGAGGTGAAGCAGACGTTAAGCACTCGCCATACGTTGGCCGATCCCGAAGATGGTGCAGTGCCGGGCCGATCAGCGGCGGAGGTGAAGCAGACGTTAAGCACTCGGCATACGTGGGCCGATCCCGAAGATAGTGCAGTGCCGGGCCGTACTGTGGCGGAGGTGAAGCAGGCGTTAAGCACTCGCCATACGTGGGCCGATCCCGAAGACAGTGCAATGCCGGGCCCACTCGCGGCGGAGGTGCAGTTTTCCATTAAGGGCCCACATACACAGCTTCGCTCGTCATCCTTCACAGAGTGGAAGAGCACCGTTTTTTTTTTAGCTTCAAGATCACGCCCACGTGCATGCACTCTCGTGTATTGCAGCAGTCCCGTTAGCTGCCACGACCAAGTGACGCGTGTTGCTTGAAAGCCTACGCTAAAAAAAGGCTCTCTTCTATCATGACTGACGATTCACCATACAGATGGTCGTCGCTGTTCCATCCGGCAAGCTACCACCATATCCTACATGGCGCTTCGCGGCCTCCATTTTCCGCGAGCTGCAGGACTTACCATTTCAGTGAAGAAAGCCGTCAATAAGGTAACCCCAACGCTTCGCCAGAACCCACGTAAATACCGCCTTTTTATCGAATTAATTTAAACGTGCCATTGTAAGGTTAGGATTGCTAAAGTCTTTCGGAATCGATGGCACTCGTCTACCAGCTCACCCTGCACAGCCATCGTAGCTGAGAACTAGTGCAGGTGGGTTACAGTACTGAGTCCTGAGTCCTATAAGTACTGAGTCATTATTGCACAATTCACTTACTAGCACAGGAGCATTAATGTGCGTAGATCGGGACCTCCGTGGCATCAATAATTCCTTCGACTAAATGGCTTGCGACAGGCATCAGCAGGGTAAAGCTGCTATTGCATGCAATAACACCGTCAATGCGAATGCGCCCAAGCCAGCTGACGCCGGCGGGCACTTAAAGCATCGGCAGGAACTAGACAAAAGGATGAACTTTTTATACACTTCCTTTATTTCAATCTGTCACGCGTCATCTCAGGTCTGCTAGCGGAAGTCCACTGCTAAGGAGAAGTTGGGCGCCGCCTGAAGACCGCAATGTGGCAGCAAAAGTCCGTGGCAGCAAAGGAAGCTCAGATAGCAGATGGCATGACGACAGCACGAAACCAGCCGTCGCAGCAGCACGAGGCAGCAGAGCCGGCAGCATGCGGGAAACGGCGCCAGCAAGAGCCCAGGGACCTGTAACGACAGGAGGAAAATAAAAATGTAATTCATCGAAACAGCACAACGACTAAAACGCGAAACAAATCTAATCGTAACACCCAATGCAATCACATACGAGCGCGATACGCAATGTCACCCCGCAGCCGGTTTCTAAGTACGGTTGTAGAATATAATATCGTAACGGCGACTGAATGTGACGTTTCACAAATGCAGGCAAATGAAAGAACACACTGATGCGTTCCAGTCGCAGACGACTTGTCGCATGTATGTGGATAATATACGTACATAAATATGCGATGGCCGAGCCCGAAGCTTGGCCGAGCCCGAAGCTCGGCGGAGCAGCGAAGCAATGCGGACCATGGCCGAGAAGGATGGCGCAGCCATTTCCGCAACGGCCAGACGGGGCGACGAAGCACGGCTTTCACCGAGCCGCCCGAAGACCACGAGGCGGCAGCGAAACTCCTCCGCACGGTTTCCAGCCGAACGAAGGCCACGGGGTAGACCCAGCAGAAACGTAGCTGAGCCAGGAGCGATGTGGAGCAAGCGCCCATACAGGAGCCCAAAAGTACGCGTAACTGCGATGCAAGAAATAAAGAAAAAAAGTTAGCACAGCGTAAGCAACGGTGGGATGTACTCACCCTGAAAATGCGGTGACGGACGGGCGCGAAAAACGCTACAGAAGAAGTAGCAGGACTCGGGCGCTGAGCGAAAGGCCGGTGTCGCGAAAAAAAGTTGGTTTCTTCGAAGACCCATGGCAAAGGGAGGCGCATGAAAACATTGCAACTGTGGCCGTAGCTCTGACGATGAGTTGGCGTTTTTCCAGAGATGGCCGAAGAACGCACTGAGCCACGGAAGTTGCACCACACGGCAATGCGCAATTGGCAAATGTCGCTGTGCATGGGCGTCGGACCTGCAATGAGCGCAAGAACTGGTTAAGCAAAACAGAAGGTAACGAAGACAGGATGTACTCACGTGAAAAGGCAGCGGAACTTCGGTGGTCCAAAAGCCATGGCGGGGTTCATTCGTAACACGCGAAAAGGCGTCGTCGAAATGCGAAAAACGGTTCGAGACTGCAACGAAACAATGGAAGTTAGCAGAAGAGAAAGCTGCAACACCCGTTCGTCGGTGTCACCCGACTGCCTAATTCCGAATGCTAAATTGCGCACGGGAAGCACTTATCGTTCAAGAGCACCTCTGTCGCGCGCGGGCATTCCTTGACACGATAAGGTGCGCCGTTTGCAACCGCATTCGGAACGGGTCGCCGTCCGCAACGCAAGCGTAAAAGGGGCAACCCTATACAAGCTAGTCCTTCCCAGTGTTCGCTAAACCTGAAGCTCGTGTTCGACGACACCCCTCACGCTTCCGTCACTGACGGGACCCGACGTAACGACGGCGGACCAAGAAACCTTCGAGTCAACTGAGCGCAGCAATATAGTCGTCGCAATATCGTTAGACACAAATCACGCTCGAGGAGGCTCACCTTTAGTTAACGAAGCCCGCTATTCCGAGTCGGCTCCCTCCGCGTAGGCCCCCTGCGATGTGGTCGTGGTGGTTTCCGGATGGCCCCGACGACCGGCCTGCTGTCCGAGTACAAGCACGCGCACATGAAAACCATAGTCCGGTCCAGTTCAGAGGTCCCTCGGGCAGGCAGCACAGACAAGTTGCAAAGCGAAGTGACTCCGCGGTGCAGCTACGTTGTCTGCTTAAAAAGGCAAGCGCAAACGGCGCCGACCAATCGTGGAATGTTCTAGAAGCTTCTATCTCGATAACGAGCAGAGGCGACGCGCACGCCCAGGGAGGAACAGCGAGTGACGCAATACTTCTGCTAGGCTCGCTCCTATCATCAAACTACTGCTTCTTGGCGGCGTCGTTTGCTTGCTTGTGTGCGTTCTATTGAGCGTATTTCAAATGTTGTCATAAACAGCTATAACTTGCCGTCTTTGCCAGACAGCGACCATATTATGTTCTGTTGCAAAGCTGACGTAGACCGCAAAGAAAACTTGATATACCGAAGCCTACTATGATGCCACTTGCTTTCTATAGGGAGCAGATGACACAGACCAGTTAGGAATCTAAAAATTGAGCGTGGGTGCTGCTTAAAACAAAGGCACTGCCTTGAGAAAATGCGTTTGTGTATGCGATCGTGCACCTGTCCCTCACTACCCCCCTTCCACTCTCTATCTCAACTTTGTATTCCGTCTTTCCCGTCCCCCAGAGTAGGGTAGCCAACCAGCCGCATTTCTGGTTAATATCCCTGCCTTCTCTCTTTCTTTCCTCATCCACACCTATATACGTATGCGATCTGCATGGGTCGTCATACACCAGAGGTATGCGCTATCGCTTGACTGTAGTGAAGCCGACTAAGTAGCTCCATAGGCTCAAATATGATATGGGAGAACAAGGGGGCATTGTATTGCTTTTGGAAGTTTTCGGAGAGAAATGCGCACAGAAACTTTGCGGTTTGCATTGGCGACAAAAACAAAATTATGGTGCCGTGGTTTCGGTGAACGATGTCCAGGCGTTTTCCAATACGCACTGTGACGGTGTGAAAGAGGTGCCTTATATATATAGGTATTGTAACTTATTGAAACACGGACCCTTATTATGTCGCTGACATCGTTCGAAGCGCTTGAAGTAAACGGATTGCGAAATTCTTTCTGAGCAAATGAAACACAACGACCGCTGTGATTTAAAAAGAAAAGGGGGGTGGGAAAGGTGAGGAACACGTTGTAGTATCGAAGTCTTCCTAATGAGATATTAGAACGTAGAAACTGTAACCGTAATGCACACCGGGCAACGTTGGCGGCTAAATGCAACGCGGACTCTTGCATGGGTAATGATGTTATTGTTTCGCCCTTTTTATATTTGAGTCAACGATTTACCATAAAGGGCATGCGCAGTCGTGGTTTTCTTTCATGAAATTTTTTGTGGGCTGCCAGGATTTACTTTGTAAAGAACGTAAGTGAAGGTATGCGCAACGTTAGTGATAGAAGAACTTTAGTACCGTATAGAATATGCGTGATTCTGACGCTGGACTATCGACGCTGGACGAGGGAGGCCGACGGCGGATTTTTTGCGACATGGGGCCCTTGTCGTCATAGCGTTATTAGTTCCCTCGCTGCGTGACCCGTCGAAAGTACACCGGTCGGCTGTTCCAATGAGGAAAGCAAATTATCTGCGAAAGAAACGTCAAGCCACACTCAGCAGAGTACTGCTGTCTCGGTTCGAGGCAGTCCAGATGGGAGACAGAGCCAATGAGAGCAATCAAAGTGGTGCAGACGTGTGTTATACAACCTTGGCTATATGTTCCATAAAACATCATTGCGAGATCATTCGCAAGCACTCGAAGTTTCGCTGCTTCATCTCTTCTTGACAGCGGGATGCATGTTCTACGTCGTCTTCATGAGCAGCTTTACGGCATGCTCCTTGTTTATTATGGCACATCGGTTTGGAAGCAGTAAAACTCAGTATCGTGCTGGGGCATGTTATGAAGCAGCAGTTGATTTCTAGAACTAGTTGCTAGAACACTACCCACGGCGTGAAGGGGACAGTAAACAACATAGAGCAGCTTTGGGGCCACTGAGAACACTCCACATGTTTGAGAAGCAATTACAATTTTGCGAGGGGAGCAGGTTAGCTACCGACTGCCCAAGCTAGCTCCCTTTGCCTCAGGCAGCGCCTGCAAGCGGCATTCCTGCCCTGTCTTTTCTAATACTTTACCTTTTTCACGTATCGCAATCAAGAGCCCACATAACGGTCGCGTCACGCATACCGTCACGAACCTGCATTATTTTATTTGTGTCCGTGTGGCGCTTACCGTTTTGGGCCTGGTGATCCCTCGGAGCAAAGGATGCTTCACAGGCAGACGTGGATCAGTCACGGGTGCTGTTCACCTATCATCGTTCATTCAAGGCCACTAAATCAGTGTCACCTGAGACTTACGGACAAGCAGTCATGTTACAGATCTTCGGCTTTTCGAACGCCCAGAAATCACAGCTCACTCACTTCAAGACAACAACATCGCCTTCCGACTGTCGTGAAGGCCAGTCTCCCAATCCTGACAGATTGACCGTCACGGATATGCCTCTAATTGATGACAGGGTCATTGTCATGGACTCCCAGGGAAAGGACGTCTACGACATGTTCACAATTTATCACGTCATTGACTCATATTGTGCAACGTCGGAGACAAGAGACCCGGCAAAACGGTGGGACGTTGAAGAGAGCTGGCAAAACCGTAGGACGTTAGAGGCAACAGAGCCGGCACAAGGGGGGCAGGTGGGGGGGTCGGCAAAAACAAAGTGGGAGTTCTGTAAAAACGTGGGACGTTGGGACCGAGATATGTTGTGAACGGTTCGGCATTTGTGATTGGCCAGTAAATTCCCTCGACGAGTGAAAGGGAGAAAAAAAAACGGCATAAAAAGCGGATCTCGGACTGCTGTAAACGAGGGATGCTCGGACATGCAAAGACTTAAGCATGTAGTGTGCTGCGAGAATTAGAGACGTGTTGGTAAACTCAATCATGTACATTTGAATATAAACCTTTTTTCATCTCTTCAACGTCGCTCTGGACCTTTCTTTCTCCCGGCACCTGGAACGACACCATCCATGGGACCTAAGTGGCCGCATGGACCCGCGACTTCACAAGAACCGCGAACTTCTGGGATCTGACTTTAACAGGGAGCACTCTTGTGGCTTTTGCTGGTTGCTATTGACCTCTGCATAACGTCCTAATAATATCTTACCTTACCGGCCAGACCCGCAAGGCTCAACATGCGTCATCGTCTTTGTTGGCGGAGAGTCTTGCTGGACGAATTAAGAATGCACGGGCTTTCGTTTGAATTTTCCGCACTTTTCATAGCGTACTAATCTGCGGACACATACCTCAGCGCGAGATCGCGATGTCCAAACCTGGCCAGTTAAAAAATTTTATCTGCTATCTCCCCTTTGCCACAGCTCTAAAGCGAGTCGCGCTATCCGTATCAAATGGTAAATATCTTACGACTGCTGTGTGCCTTTCACGAAGGCTCAGCCGACTGCTTATAGGACCTTGTAATCTACCCGTATGCTTCATCTTGCGATTCAACATTACATCTTGTGGATCAATGCTTCTTGCTCTTTTGTGGGAAGGTTTTCGCCCGGGATACGTACTACGTTCGCGTTTTTTGTCATGGATCTTCACAGGCAGCAGATTGGAGCTATTCACGTGAAGCTTTGCATGCATTGGGAAACGGTAATGGTGGAGGCTACAGCAGCAAGCAGCGGCTGAATTAAGCTCACGGAGGTGGAAGCCGCCACCTAATTTCATGTCCACTGCAGGAGGTAGGGCTCCCCCCGTGATCTCCAGTCACTCCTGTCCTTCGTCAGGGACAACGGAGCCGCAAGTTCTCTTTGGAAAAATAATTTAACTATGCAGGAAATTACGTTGAACTGTTGGTCAGTGGTCGGACGAACAAAAAGTGATTTTCTTCATGATCGCGCCGGTCCAACGCCGATCTAGAGTCGTAAGAGGGTAAGACGGCATACAGCTATAAACGTATAATGATTCTACAGAACAAACCTCTACGGATTCTCCATAATTCTACGGATTCTTTATCTCGCAGTTGCCGAAAACTCGTTCTGCTCAGGGGGGTGAACCCGGCACCAGAAAAGTCGCTCCACCAAAATCCCAAACCTTTTATATTTCCGAGAAAATAAATATAGGTAAGCTTCTTTCATCATCAGTGGACCATTCACAGAGTCGCGAGAACCCTTCCGGCGCCCTGGCTTTATGAAATGTATTTGTTTTTAATTATTAAGAACTCACTAAATAATTGAGTGATCGACTGATGTTTCTGTCGCATTTTCTCAAAATTGCTCGCACATTTGCAGTGCGCCGGAGTGTGCCCTTTTTGGCAGTCAGGAACTCTGGCAATCTGCGGCCAAACACGGCAACGCCGCTGAAAGCAGTTCGTATACGTTCCGGCAACGAGCGACATTTCTGGGCGACTCTCAAATCTCCCGCCGAGTAACGCCACACACGGAAGCAGTCTGGCAGCCAGCGCCATCGTTCCGTGTCCAAGTAAGCATGCAGCCAATTGAGCACCCTCCGAGACTTGCAACGCGTCGCATTGCTAAAAGTTGTCGATAGATGGCGCTTGCGTGCTCGTTGGCTTTGATGAGTGCTCCTTGGCTATGATGTACATGGTGAGGATGGAGAGGGCGCTACAGGGAAGCAATATCGTCTTTAATCTCTCATACAAACCGGTGGGTACAGTAGTAGAGCAGCAGCTTCCAGGTTTATTTTATGCAGACGACATTGTGTTGTTAGCTAACAAGCAAAGTGATTTGCAACGTCTGGCTAATATCTGTGGACAGGAAGTCAACAATTTAGGTTTGAAATTCAGTGTTTGAAAATCAGGTGTTATGGTATTCAATGAAAACAGTGAACTGACAGTGGCGATACAGGGCCAGGAAATACCTCGAATCACAGAATATAAATACCTTGGTATATGGATAAACAAAGCCAATAGATATATGGAAACACAGGAAAAAATAATAGCAGTGAAAGGGAAGAGAAATGGGGGGGGGGGGGGGCAGCCATAATGAAGTACATAGCGCTATGGGGATACAATAGGTACGAGGTGCTCCGAGGTATGTGGAAAGGTGTAATGGTTCCAGGACTTACTTTTGGAAATGCGGTTGTTTGCTTTAAATCAGGGGTACAATCAGGACTCGATGGGAACCATAGGTCAGTGGGTCGGCTCGCATTAGGCGCTCACGGGAAGACTACAAACGAAGCTGTGCAGGCTGGACTAGTTTTGAAGTAAGGGAAGCTCACAGCAAAATTGATTATGAACGACTGAGGTATATGGAAGAAGGTAAGTGGGCTGGGAGAGTGTTGAGGTATCTGTACAGGAAAAACATTGATTCACAGTGGAGGAAAAGAACTAGGAAGCTTACCAGCAAGTATGCGGCCTGTAGGGTGGGCAGCACAGCAACAAAGAACGTTGAGCGGAAAATCAGAGAGGTTGAAATAATCTGATAGGTGGCGGCAATGGAAAAGAAACCTGCTATGAGAAACTACGTAAGAGGAAAAAAACGAAATCAGGAAAGAAACAATTTATGATAACTCAAAGGGAAGCTCATTATTTTTCGAAGCGAGATCGGGATGAAATTTGGTACTGAAACTTTGGTACTGCAGAAAAAGACAAAGCAAAAAAAAAGGAACCAGACAACCTGTTTGTATGTTTTACTGTTTTGTTTATTTATTTTTTTATTGCCTGTATTCTTACTGGCACTCTTAAATGGGCACTGTTGGTGCTTTTACGTCGAAACCTCGCCACTCCTCTTCGTCGGTGCGCGCGACAATATTCAAGGTGGTAGCAAAAACGACCAGGAGGGCGACAGCAAAATGACATTTTCTTCGCTCCCCTCTCTCTCTCTCTCTCTCTCTCTCTCTCTCTTTTCTTTCTTTCTTTCTTTTTTGAGTAGTCTTTAGGACTTTATGACAGCCGATCGCAAAGAGACCTGCCTTTCCATGTTTCTTCCCATAACAATAATTATAGCAGTGGCATCCGCCGTGGTGGCGTAATGGCTATGGCATTGCGCTACTGAGCCTGAGGACGCGGTATCGAATCTCGGCAGTGGCAGCCGCATTTCGGTGGGGGTGAAATGCAAAAACGCCGATGGTGCGGTTCATTAGGTGCACGTTAAAGAACCCCATGCGGTCAGAATTAATCTGGAGCCCCCAGTACGGTGTGCCTCATCGTCAAATTGTGGTTTTGGCATGCAAAACCCTTGAATTCAATTAATTTAGTTTAGATATACCAGTGGCGACAGCTCTGAATACTTACTATATCTACATTAGTGTTGTCCATGAACCTTCGGGGCATACAATTACAAGATTGTAACTGCAGGCATGCTAACACTGTCTTTCTCTCTTTTTCTTTTTTGCGTCAATACAGCGAAAGCTAATTAAACGAAAATAAAGATGTCTTGAAAGTACATAACATTCAGTGGCACAAACTGGGCGAATGGCAATGTAACATCAATGTTGCCGCCCTACATTGGAAGCATAGGTCTGCGAAATAAACGAAACTGGCTAAACGCACTTATAAAAGATGCTTTTTGCTTAGGGAACACTCGAACTCAGACTCACCAACATTCTACTCAGCCAGGCTACCTATGCAAAAAAGGTGAGGGGTGCAGACAGGACACAAGAGAAGTGGATAATGAATCCTTACCAACTGAATAATGAACCCTTACCAACTAACTCAGCTTTATGTCGTTCCAGGCTACCTATATAATCACAGTTTGCCTACCTATAATTGCGCGTAAAAAGCCACTATTTCTTGTAGGTATCATCGCACTATGAATAACATATTCACGCGTAAAAAAAATGGTGAGCGAGAGGATAATAATGAGGTGTTAATTACACTGGTAACATAAAAAAGAATGTCAGTTTAGCCAGAACGGCGAAGTATCTACACCGATAGCTAAGTTAAGCACTGCGCCTCCTCGGATCTCCTCGGAGGGTGTTCCAACAATGCGCAGTTGGGGCATGTTGGCGCCACGGAGCACGTAAGGCAATTCCTGCTGGGCAGATGGAACAGGACGTTCCCTCCGGATAAGCAAGCGATTGATTACTACAGTGTTGACTGCGACGACACCGAGCAGTAGAAATGTACACAGTGGCATTGCTAGCGCCATGACAGCGCTAATGCAAACGTCACTGTCTTCATACCTTATGTTATGCGTACATTTTACACAGCGGAGGAAGTGAAGTTTAAACTCTTTGCGCGGCAGTTTTAATATGCCCCTGTCATTTCTCTTGTAGGCCTTCAGCGTAGCAGAAAGAATGAACTGTAAGCTCTCTTTACCATATTTGTGCTTACCCGAAGTGTGGTTTCTCATCATTATTTCTTATTCTTTCTTAGTTCTATTTGTTTTGTCAGGTTTTACGTTCCAAAACCACGATCTGTTCATCAGGTGCGCGGTAGCGGTGGGCTCCAGATTAACTCAGACCACCCAAGCTCTCTTAACGTGCACCTAAATCACAGTAAACGAATGTTCTTGCATTTCGCCCGAAATGCGCCGCCGCCGCGGCCGGGTTCGAACCCTCGACCTCGAGCCCAGCAACGCGACGCCACAGACACTGGGCCGCCCCGGCGGGTTCCATATTGAGGAGTGGCATGCCTGATGCGAGAGCTTAGTGTATCACGTCGCGATCTCCATTGGCGACGCGCTCAAGAACGCCTAAGGGAAAAGCACTGGAATGAGAAAACCGATAACCCAAACACCTTTCTTGCCAATAATTCCAATAAAGGACATTCTCTTTCTCTTTATCAGCGAGTGGTATCACGCGCTCAGCCCGTTGAGAGGCACTGTCCTTTTGTAGCATGGGTATGTGTATATATATATATATATATATATATATATATATATATATATATATATATATATATATATATATATATATATATCCGCAGATGTATGCCAGAACGAGCAACTGGTGCATCGTAGTTAGCGAAGCTGTATACACAAGCCACTTCATTTACCTGCGGAAGGACTGGGGGCCTGTTCTTTGCGGTGATTCATCAATGACGCCATGTCATGCGGCCGCTTCGGGGCTCTCAGGAAGACTGCGTTGCTGGCTGATTGTTGACGGACATTTAATTTTGGCCGCGCCGTCAGTTTCTACCCGCCGCAGACGTAGAAACTCCTAGCTGACTGCCAAGGTGGTGCGAGACATCAGAAACAAAAATTACGGATTACTGTTTAAGAAAAGAAGAAAAAAACTCAGTGCCTTTCCGCTCTGTGAGGTAGGATGACCAGCGAAGCTGTGTATGTGGGCCCCTTAATGGCGAACTGCACCTCCGCCGCGGGTCTTCGGATCTTCGGGATCGGACCACATATGGGGATTGTTTAACGCCTGCTTCACCTCCGCTTCGGGTCGGCCCGGCATTGCACTACCTTCGGGATCGGTCCACGTATGGGGAGTGCTCAACGCCTACTTCACCTCCGCCGCGGGTCGGCCCGGCATTGCACTATTTTCGGGATGCACCCATCTATGGGGATTGTTTAACGCCTGCTTCACTTCCGTCGCGGGTCGTGCCGGTATTGCAGTATCTTCGGGGTCGGCCCACGTCGGCGCAGGCCGACCCGCGGCTGAGGTGAAGCAGGCGTTAAGCACTCCCCACTCGTCGGCCTATCCCGAAGATAGTGCAATGCTGGGACGATACGCGGCGGAGGTGGAGCAGGCGTTAAGCACTCCCCATACGTGGGCCGATCCCGAAGATAGTGCAATGCCGAACCGACCCACGGTGGAGGTGAAACCAGCCTTAAGTACGCCTCATTCGTGCACTGATCCCAAAGCTAGGGCAATACCGGGCCCACCCCCGGAAGAGGTGCAGTTCGCTCTTAAGGGGCCCACACAAGCTTCGCTAGTCATCCTTGTTCACAGAGTGGAAGGGCACTGAGTCTTTTTCTGTATACTATATATATTCATCCACACGGTTACCTTTGTCTCACTTGTACGTCTCTCGGTCATATATTTTCTTCCCTCAATGTTTTCCTTTCTTTTTTGCCCTCCTCTTCCTAGGGTCTTTCTTCCCCGATATTTCCCTTGCATACAGTATATCATGAGGCTGCTAAATACACTCCGGCAGAAATATGTGTATTGTTTGTTTTGTTTGTTTTCATTATGAACTTTACCAATTTCTCCTCTCTATTAGGAATAATGAAACGAGCCAACGTCCACTATACCGTAGGCACCACTTGCTTGGAGCTAATTAGAAGACAAAAAAGAAGAAAGTCAGGACCCGCAGAAAGTAAAAGAGGTTAGTTTACTGGGGGCGAAAACTCAACGAATAAGCATACTAAAAGTAACAGCAAGTGCTCCTTATAACACAACAACGACAACAACGAGAATGCCGACACGAAGACGAAAGCACGACACTGACAATTGGCTGATCGGAACTGAATTTCCGCTGAAGTCGTAGGTTTGTTGGCAGACATGACAAGTTTGGATACCTGAACATAAACAGAATCATCAAACTCTAACCATTTCTCAGGATCTGAACACGTCATACTTGGACAGCACCTGGCCCTACGTATGAGCCAATACCGCGCCAACTTGTCATGGTCGACTTCGCCGCGTTGCACGTGATATCGTCCTCATACGATAGAGTGCTGCCTTTTTTGCAGCCTTCGAAATACATGCGTTGGAAACCATTACTCTTGGGATATTTGCAGCATCCAATGCCCCGCACAAACTGAGTTCAAATGCTGGTCGCACGGTTGTTGGTAAAATGTCCGTCCCCTTTGTTCGGCCTCTGGTGAAGGTCAAGAACACGATGCGGAGAGAGTGGGGGGGAGAGAGAGAGAGAGAAAAGATCTTTTTTGGGAAGTGCCTGTTGGGTTCGAAGGAAGAACGGAGGGGCCGGGAGGCTTCTCCCGTAAAGCTCTCCTTTCCGTCAGATGCAGGTCAGCCCTTAAACCGTAGCGGCATCCTCAGCAAGCCGAACAGCCCAGAGCTGTTCTTTTGGGCGTTCGCCGTGCAGTATAGCTTCCCATTCCTCGGGGGTGTTCATTTTAGCTTGGTGGTTTATGCTGTCTCTGATACTGTTTGGAGCTGATCGATGGGCTTTCCTATGTAATGTGATGAAGGTCTGCACGAAGGGATGATGACCGTCGTTGCCGTCTTTTACGGAATGTGCGGACACAAAAAAAACCTGCTTTGAGCATTTCGCTAAAGCTGCGGTAGATTGTTTACACGCTCTCTGAGCTTACACGTGTCGCAATGGACGACGAAACACAAACTGGCTGCTTCCTTCACGGGCCTCACCTGTGCTGCATACTTCTCTGTGGGGCAGCAGAACTCGAGAAGATGCAGTAAAACATGGGACAAGCAGTTGCACCCGCACAACTTGATGACACTGTTTTTTTGTTGTCGTTGTTCTTAAAGTGCGAAAACACGTGATAGCGCAAGTGCGTACACACACATCGAGCCGAATCGTTATGTTGTATTAAAGCAAGCATATAACTGCAGGGTCCAGCAACAGACAGACGAACCGGCTCTATAAATCTCCCTAACAGGCTTCTTTCGGCCGGTACCGAGGGGAGCCTCCTAAACGTGTGAAATTGGCGAAGGAGAAGAATGTGATGAGGTCGCGGCGGTGCCCGACGCGGCTCCAAGCCCAGAAAGAAATAAATAAACCAGCGGCGTTGTGCGCGCGCTCTTCTCTGGAGGCGCCGCGGGCGCGCACCCCCCTTGCACGCAGCCGGCTCCTCGCTTCACGATCTCGCGTCGATGGCGGGACGCTTTCCGCACCTCCGCGTACATCACCGAGCCCCCCTCCTCCTCCCCTTCATTTCTTCGCTCTCTCCTTCTCTATTCTTACCTGTCCCTGACGCTCCGGTCAATTTTGTGCTTGAAGATTGCTTCAAATTTGTGCCGACTTTGCGCTGCGTCCCGCGTTTCCCCGCAGTACACTCAGCACTACGAAAGAGCTACTCTCTCTCTTTCTCTCTCTCTCTCTCTCTTTCCCTCGCTCGCTCCTTTCTTTCTCTTATCTTTCTCCCCACTCGTTCTCTCGTCATATTTCTTTTTTTCTTTTTCTCACTTTGAGAAAAGTCGTTTGCTGTTTCTTTTCGATTTTTGTTGACGCTTTTCGTGTTGCTTTTGCTCTGTATGTTTCCGGTGTACGTTCGGTCAGCGCATTTTGTGCCTCTCGTGTTTACTGCCGCTAATAGCGCGCGGCTGTATGTGTTCAGCGCTGGCCGAAGAAGAACGAAGGACTCGCTCGCTTCTCTTCGCCACACGCTATCGCCGCGCTTCCTCCGACGTCCGCCTTTGTGGGCTTCGGCCGCGCAGGCGTGAAGAGAGGTGCTAAGTGCCCCGTAAGCCCGGTTCGTCGGGTACCGCCTCTGATGAAAGAGAGAGAGAGAGTTAGGAGGCAGCGAATGAAAAATAGAAGAGGAAAGGAGGTAACACCTGTAGTCAGCGAGCAACGATCTTTTCCTCGCCATACCCTGCCACGCGTTCGTGTTAGCCCATGCTCTACGCATAGGTGTCGCTCCGGGCGCAGCAATCGGCGGCATATCTTTGCGAGTCGTATGTCTTACACCCTGACGACCAACCGGGCTTCTCTCTCCACATTCACACACCTCTCCCCAGCGCTCCCTGCATGCTATTGCACAACTTTTCTTTTACTTCTTCGGCTAGGAACAACCTTCGCACCTTTGTGTTTGTACGGGCTTGTCGGTAAAGCAAAGTGTATTTGCTTCCTTTTTTTTTTTTTTTCTAAAGCCGTTAGCGGCCACACGCGGAAACGGACACGACACCTACAGAGCGTTTATCTGCGCGTTAACACTTCACTAACGTCAATTAACTACCCCGACGACAGGTATATTTCTCTCTTGTTCTCTGGTCGGTCTGTGAAATGTGCGTGCGGTGCGACGTCCGCGTACAGCCAGACCATGCGTTCGGTATTATTTGGCTGTGACCTAGCAGATCGCCAAAGGCGTATTTGTGGTTAATATCTCAGTTGGCGTTGTCCTAAGTTACGTTTACTCTAGCAGGACCACTATCGGAGCGATTGGGTTTGTCAGATCGAAGTCTGGCCTTCTGTTTCGTTTAAATGCTATATATATGTCAGATAGCGTAGAGATCTCGACCGTCGCAAATCTGTATGTACTCAAATGCGTCCGGTTCACTATTTCTATAGACTACAGCAAAGTGTAGACGTGCTATCGTATACGTTTTCTCGGAAATAGTACGTATACGTATATCAGGCAACAGTGGTGCTGGTAGCATTTGTTACGGTTTAATAAACCAGAACGCGTCGTAAGGCACTTGTGCTGCGAATTCAACTATTTTAAGAACGTCGTGAAAGCTATGCCACACCGCCAACTCATTATACAAGAGAAAATCGGAACACGGTCAGTCATTGCAATGGAAACGGACTGTGCCTCCGCAACCAAGGCAGATCCGCGAGCCCAAAAAACCACCCGAGGAGAAACACGCACATGCACCAGTCACGAAACCGGATTATTTCGAAGAAAATCAAGCTTCTTTTCGCCGCGTATAGTTACATTGGGGTCAGCGTGTTTAGTCGGGTAAATCTTATGCGGTACCGAAATGGTTGAAGCCGGTGCAAGTTTGTATCACAACGTAGAGTATCGCAACGTAAATGCAGGCAGATCTCGGTGGTGGGGCAACATGTTTTCCGGCTTCCGTTAAGTTGGCTGTCAGTCTTCGTCTGCGCTATAGTTTGGTTTGGTAGCTGAGCCCGTAGGCGTCGTCCTCGATGCGCGATCGTTACGGCCTTCTTCGAGCTGTTTTCTCTGAGTTGTTCTTTACTGTGGTGCGGCAGGGCTCGCTGGTGGGAATTTTCAGGGCGCGTTGGTTGAACATGTCGTCGCAAAGAGAGGCTATACCATAAGTATTGTTCGCGCCGGAGCTTTCTTGTGTACAGGCATGCCTTGCGGCTGTACACGCGTGCGCCATGCTAAACTTAATATACAAAGCCTACGGACCAATCTCTTTAGGACCGTCACTATAGCGTAGGATCGACGTATAACACGCTGCCAGGGCGCAGGAACAGTCTGAGCCAAAGGGTTCTTGCATGCGTCCTCTGGATGCTGGAAACCACACATGTCCGAAAGAGAACGATGGGAAACGATGGCTCATTTCGACCAGGTAGGATTCCTTAACATGGTCGTAAACGTAACCGTCCCAGCTGTCTCCGCACTCATTCCCCGTCGAAATGTGTCCGGGAATCTGACCAGCCATGTCGCTCTAGGTGGCAAAACTGATCACTGAATTGAGCCCGCAGGGTAAGAGACCCCACCCACCCCCACCCCCCTCCTCCTCCTTTTCAGCCCACAGAGGCTTCCAAACAACGCGGGTATCACGAAACCCTCCCGTACAAAGCCCGGAGGCGAACTCCGAGATCGCGCACGCAGTGACCTCTGCACATTTCTGAGAAGACTGCACATCGCAGAAGCCAGAACAAGCGAAGCAGGCGGGCTGCAAGCCGTGCTATAGCAGCCGAATGTGAGTAGAGAAAAGCCACAAAACATGAAGGCCAACGGGCCGACGGTGGCATGGGTGCCGAGAGACATGTTGCCACGAAGTCTGCTGTAGGCGTCCTCGAAGAGGGCCCCTCGAACAGCCGGCAGCCGTGAGTCGCTTCTCTAAGTGCCTCTAATAACGAGGCGCGACGACGCGGGCAATAGGAGCACCACCAGCAGCAGCAGCAGCCGAATTCAAAGCCCAAGCAAGCTGCGGGGATGGAGATAATTGCAGCCTTATTACTCTCTCCGCCTCATTATCGGGGATTATCGGCACCGTGCGCCAAGCCGCGTCGTGAGTGCCGTGCTGAAAAGCGGTGACGAAGCGTCCGCCTTGCATTTCTTGCTTTACGACGACCCCCAACCCCTCCTTCGGCCCTTGTGAGCGCTGTCTGTGATCAAACCCGTGCAGTGCGGCCAGAGGTATACCAGCTTGCCGAGGCACCGCTAAGTTCGAAGCAAAACGTAGCGTCCTGCTTGGATGAGGCCGCAGCCTAGCAACCCTGCAATGGTCATCACATTGGTGGCTCGACATTTAGCGTGAAGGATTTAGATCCAAGCGTTTGCGAGTGATTCGCTAAAACTGCGAGCGCAGCACTTTTACGAGAAGCGGCGCGGATCTGCCGAGTCCCTCAGTGCACCACACGACGTGTTGCTTCCGCAGATTTGTATATATATACACGCCGCTCGATTGCCCGTCGCATTGGAAGAAGCGGCCCGGGTAGCCTCGGCTGCACTGCACGGGAAGACGGGGTGTGCGCCGCCCGCACCACCCCCATGCCACCCCTGCAAGGCCAGCTATCCAGGGCCGGCGCAAGGCGCGCGCTCAGCCCGCCAAACAACTTCACGCCCGGCCACCACGCGTCGCCAGCGTCGGCCAACAAGGTGTCAACAGGTACCTCCGGCGGCGGCCGGCTCCTTCTAATTTATGCCAGCATCCCCTGGCGCGGCGCTCTTGCATATCAAGGCCGTAATGAGGGCCCTTTGTACCGCGGATGCTTTTCGCGCCGGCCTTTACCCAGTGAGAGAGGAGGTGTCATAGGGTGAGGAGCAACAAACAAGCGGTGCTTTTCACGCTGTATCCGTATGCGCTTATGCGTGCGCGAGCGCCTTGAGTGAGCGTGTGCAAAGACGGAGAGCTCCAGAAAAAGCCGGCGCCATGACCGAGCAGGCGAGAAACAAACTCCATCCAGTTTTCGTCTATGCAAGGAAAAAAATGGCAGTATTAGAAGAAAGAACGGAGATAAAGAGCCCACATTTGGAGCCTTTTGTGAAGCGAGCCACGGCACCCTATAGCCGCGCTCGAAGTGCTCTTTCTCGCGCTCCGGTTCTGCTCACTCCGACCAATCGCGTCCCTATAGTATCTGCCCTTTCTTTAGCGAACTGCGCATATCCATCCAGTGGTTCGCACACAAACGCTGTCCGATCAATGTAATCAAGGCACTTCTGTGCTTCTGTATAGGCATATACGGCGCCAAAGTATCCCAAGTGTGACAAAATAGTTACCAAAGCAAGGGCACAAAATTAAGGAAACAGAGTTTGCAGTTCATTTTCTTCAGTATTATCAAGCTTCTCCCGCCGAACGAGCGAACGCGGAGTTTAGATATAACACTTTACGAGACCAAACTAATTAAACTAGGTTTTGCTGTTAAACTATAGTCGCTCCACACTGCTTTCGTTCCTCTGGCAGAAAAAATTTTCATTACCCAAGAAAATACCTTCCGAATTCGCTTTGTTTAGACTTGTCTTATTTTATTGATTAGATAATTGAAATTTCTTGATTGCTTGCTTGTTCAAACATGAGCGCTGCTATCTGAGTGTGACGTCACGTATTTCGAAGGAACTTCCCGTATTTTGGCCGTATTGGAGAAAGAAAGGCCGTCTACAAATCTGCTACGTTCATAGTCTTGTTCATTTATAATGCAATGCCGACCGTGCTTTTCAGCTGATAGGAAATCAGCTAGACCTTCCACTTTTTGTGGAACTCTTTCGAGCTTGTTTCTTTCTCTACGCTTCTAGTCCCTGCTTTAACCGGCGTTTACTTTTGATGATTTGCCTTTACTTTGAAGAAATTGTGGCTATTTCCGTGTGTGCGTGCGTGCGTGCGTGCGTGTGTGCGTGTGCGTGTGCGTGTGCGTGTGCGTGTGTGCGTGCGTGTGTGTGTGTGTGTGTGTGTGTGTGTGTGTGTGTGTGTGTGTGTGTGTGTGTGTGTGTGTGTGTGTGTGTGTGTGTTGTTGTTGTTGTTGTTGTTGTTGTTGTTGTTGTCTGTGCGAGGACGGTGGGGTGTTTCCTATCGAGTAAATGCATATTGTCTTCTTTCAGTTGTTCTCTCTCTCTCTCACTCGCTCTCTCTTTTACTGCGAATGTAGCTTTATGCGAATAAATAAATGAAAGGTCAAGTTTCTAACAGCCACCTTGGAAACACAGGCTTGGCGGGCGCACTCCCGTGAACGCAAATAACCGACCAACCACCCTTCCTCCCCTGCTTTTAAGCAGAACGGACGCGGAAGCATTTTTTTTTGTTTTGTTTTGTTTTCTGCTTAAACAGGTTCGGTTTCTCAGCTGAAACGCCTGAATCAGGGAGCTTTAGAAGTGGATCTCGTTTGAAAATCAACGCAGTACAAATACGGCTTTCTATAGGATACGCAAGTCTTATCAGCTGTACTTCTGGCGGTCGCCGCAATTACGCAGCTATTCGAAGCAGTATACGCGTTCCACGCGATAGAGGTCCTGCAGACGAAGCAACGGCGCCCTCCGCGAACGACGACTTCGCCGTCATTTTTCGTCCCCGACTCGCGAATCGCGGCGGTGCGTTTGCGAGGAACGCTCCGTGCGGCAAAGCCCCCTTACCGGCGCAGATCGTTCACACCTGCAGGCGCGTGATGGGGGCGTGACCCAGGCACGAAGCGCAGGTCCACTTCGCCCTCGGTCTCGTTGCTATATACGCGCGCGCTGCGCACATGACTGCGCGGCGTATATGCACCGCGAGCCCGTATGTGCGCGGCGCAGTATATAATACGAATGCCGGCTCGGTGTATATATGTATAGTATAACACAGCCGCGCGCAACAGAGCTGCAGAGTGCGTCCGGCGCGTCACGGCGTATCGGTGCGATCGATCTTTTCCGTAATTGCCCTCCAAGGTCTTCTTCGTCTTTCCACGTTTCCTCGCACGTGGGCACCGCGGCCTGCAGCGTCTCCGCGCAGCACACGACGTGTCGGCCGCGAGCGATGCCGCGTGCTGATTATCTGTATTACGCTCCCGCTAGCGATGGAAAACGCGCTGTTACGCCACTGCGCGCGTCGTATGCGAAGCGAGATAGCCGGCCCGTATGCAGTAATGGCGACTTGTTGATGGCGTGAATCCCTCTGCCCTGTTATTACAGGCGTGCCATCTCCCCCCTCTCTTCCCGGTTTCTCTCACTCCTTCGAGTTGCGCTTCTTTGTCTTGGACTCGCATGTCGTTATTTCTTTTTTTTTCTCGTTGTTTATATACTTTATGTTTCTTTTTAAACGTTTGTTATTCATTTTTGCGGGCCAGTATTTTCGGCCATTCGAATTGCTAAGGCCCCATTCTGCGTCGATCGAACGCCCCCCATGGGGAGGAATGCCAGTTATCACTACGTTTCCCTTGTATCTCTTCTGCTCTCTCTCTCTCTCTCTCTCTCTCTCTCTCTCTCTCTCTCTCTCTCTCTCACACACACACACACACACACACACATTTCGTTCTGTCTTTCTCTCTATTCTCTCTGTTACTCAAAGCACGGAACAACACAATTGTTCGGGCCATCTGTGTATACGCAGTGAAATGTGATGATTTCGTAACTGCGCGCAAAATTGGCGAAATATTGAGTGTCTGGGTGTCGTCAATTTTCTCAGTGACGAAGACATTGTGCGCCTTGTAAGAACCCGCTGCTGTTCTGTGGAAAAGAAAGTTTTGCTTCATAAGCTGGCCCCTAACTCCCCCCCCCCCTCCCCCACTTCTCCCTTCTTCCACAAACTGGCCATAGAACACGATTACACAGTTGTCTGTGCAGGAAACAATACGGCGTATACTATACTGTAAACTATGAGGCATACAATTAAACGATGTCACCGACAGCGGCACTTCGGTAGACTGGCCAAGTTTCCTGGAGATTTAATGACACCTTTACTTACCCAACCTCGGCAGCGCCTCTGATGCGGCTTACGCTGGGCTGCTATTTATAAGTGCACAATCTACGACCGTTTGCTTATTAGACGCGAACCTGATTATGATGCACACCTACCTTTACGGCAGTCATTTCTCACTGAAATAAAAGAGCACGAGTGACTTTGTTTCTCTATTTCCTTCTTTTTTATTAATAATAATAATAATTATTATTTTTATACGGGGGGGGGGGGGGGAAGCGACTGTCGACCATCCCCTGCCCGGTTTTTCAATAAAGAGAATAAAACGCCAGCGCCCAACTTACAAACATTTCCCGGGTGCGCAAATTACGCTCCGGGACTAATTTCAAAAAAGCCACGTTCGTCGTGGGCTGTAATCGTTTTTCGTAGCCACACGTGAAGCCACGCGTGCGCGTCCTCATGTGCAAGCCACACAACATGTGTACGTGTGTACAAGCCGCCCGCGCGACGCAAAGAAAGCTGCGGCGCTCAAGGCGAGAGATCGTTAATCACACCGCCGTTGAGCGAAATTGTGTTCCAGGCTGTGATTAGTTACGCGTGGGTCCGCCGTTGAAATTCGCCCCACCTCGACGGACTGCGATTTAGCCCCCGTATTTGGAACGCTTTGAAAATCGCCATCGGGGCCAGCCATTCCCTTCGGCTCCCTCTTTACGTTTCCGGTCAATGGGTTCGTTGTAGCCGCGGTTCACCGTGAAACCCTCCGATTTTCCGCATCTTCGCTTCCGATGCTTCGCTTGCGGGGCTTGCCTTCAAGTTTGATAGATTTCACTGATTCATGCGGTTTAACGTCGCGAAATGACTAAAGAACCTGCGCTCTGCTGCTGAGCACGAAGAGAGAGGGAAAGAGGAAAGAAAGGAAAAGCAGGGAGGTTAAATAGACTTTGTCCAGTTTGCTGCCCTTTCCAGTGGAAAGATGCGGGAGTGAAAGAAAGAGAGAGACAGAGAGAAGACGCCAGCCTAGATCACTCGGACGCACTATAAGCAAAGCACAAATCTATACAGTCGGGCACTCAATTCTCTCGCCTTCGTGCACTGCGGGAGAGTTCGCGTAGCTTTCTGTGCTGATGAGCTGTGTGGCCAGATTCCCAAGACGTGTGCTTCTGTTAATGGCCGATCGCCCAGTGTACTCAAGGCACACTGGATAGTCTTGCGTTGTTTACCTAAACGGTAGCAGTGGCACACGATATAATCGATGGTCTATCCACATCTGCCCTTAGCGCGCACGCAGGCGTCAGCCATTCCAATGCGATGGCTGTGTGATTCAACGAGGGCTACTCCAACCCACAGTCGACTAATCGCTAGGTTCGACCCCCAGCTGCGACGCAAAGAGAGCCATGGCTACGGGACTCGAACAACTGAGCCACCACGATGATTGCACAGAAAGCTCCAGAAAAGCGGCTGCATGCAAACATGCTTGCTATTTGGGTGCAAACGTGGTTGCTTTTTTGGGGCAGAGAACTAAGTAAGAATAACCTGTGAATTCCCAACGTATCTATGTGCTGCGCTGAATTTGAGGCCTCAATATGCTCATTTATGTGCAGCAAAATTAAAGCAAAATTCATAGTGGTCATAGTTGCGTTTTTTTTTTTATTTATTTACCCTAAAGGCCCAGCTTGGGCATTACATAGGGGGGGAGAACAATTGATATACAATATAAAATGATATACAACATACATTGTAAGTCGACCATCCTTATATGAAGTAGTACATGCTATACAACCTTTACATCACTTCTAATTCGACAACATCATACGCCAATAATTATTAAATTATACAAACAATAATATGACATCTGAAGAAAGGCAGGAAGAAATGTTAATGTTATTAATTCACGAATGTTTCTTTAAGTGCTTGTTTGAATATAATATGGTCAGTTATTTCAGCTATATTACTTGGGAGATGATTCCATTCCGAAATGGCTAAGTGCAGACACGAAAACTGCAATAGGTTAGTACGTGCAAATGGTTGTTCGACCTTAAATTCGTGATCAATTCGTGAGAATTTTCTTTTGGCTGGTAAGATGTGTGCCTGAGAGAATATATTTGGGTTATGAAAAAGCTGGTGGAAGAATGTTAGCCGAGATATCTTTCTTCTAGTCTGCAATGGGATGAGTCCTAGGTCATGTTTTATTTTGGTGATACTTGAATGTTGTGAATAGTTACCTGTAATAAATCGCGCTGCCTTGTTCTGAAAAGATTCTTTGTTAATAAGATGCGTTTGGTGCGGGTTCCATATAAATGAGGCATACTCAATCTTTGAACGAAGTACGGTGGTATATGCAAGAAGTTTAGTATCACTATTAGCCTGACGAAGCGTTCGACGAATGAAGCCAAGAGATTTGCATGCAGCGGAAACAATACAACCCACGTGATTATGCCAAGACAAAGTCGGAGAAAGATGAACACCTAGATATTTAAATGATTCTGTAGTTTCTAGAGCCTCACCATTAAGAAAGTATGTGTGTTTCGTAATTTCACTGCAAGTACTAAATCTCATAAGTTTAGTTTTCGAGGTATTTACGCTCATTTGCCAGTCTGAGCACCATCTTTCAATCCTGTTCAAGTCATTTTGTAACTTATCACAATCACCCTTACATTTCAATGGCCGATACAGAACGCAATCGTCGGCATATAACCGGATTTCTGAGTCTATACCCTGGTGAATATCATTTATATAAATTAAAAATAGAGTGGGTCCCAAAACGGAACCTTGAGGCACACCGGACTGAACAGGTTGAAATGAAGAACGGACATTATTGATTACGACAGCTTGTCGTCTGTTACTTAAATATTCTTTAACCCAGTTTGTTACTTTTTCGTCAACATTAATCAGTTTCATTTTATATATGAGGCGGTTATGAGCCACACGGTCAAAGGCTTTAGCAAAATCTATAAATATGGCGTCAGTTTGTGTAAGTTCGTGAAGTTTAAGGTGAATGTCTGTAGTTAGTTCAAGAAGCTGGGATTCACATGATCGGCCTCGTTGAAAACCATGCTGGTTTGCAAAAAGAATGTGGTTGCTAGCCATGTACTGCATGATTTGAGAAGATAATACGTGTTCAAATAGTTTGCATACGACAGACGTAAGGGATATAGGCCTATAGTTTGTTAGCTTGTTTTTGTCGCCGGTTTTATATATTGGTATGACATGTACCAATTTCCAGTCGTCTGGAATTTCGGCGATGTCGAGAGACTGTTGAAACAATAGTGTAAGTATAAGAGCAGAATAGTGCTTTGTCATTTTTAGTAGCTTAGTACAAATACCATCAGGACCTGGACTAGAAAACGAAGGTAAACGCTCAATAGCTTTCACAATACCGTCACTTGTCACAGTTATACATTCCATAAATGGAGAACTATCAGAAAAATGTCTTGACTTATCTAGGGGCTTTTCGTCACTAAATACACTACAAAAGAATAAATTAAACCGTTCAGCAACATCCATGACATCAATCACAGCACCAGACTCAGTGTCAAAAACAGGTAACTCTTTTGTAAGTGCGGGAGAAATGACTCTCCAAAATTTTTTTGGATCTGTTTTTAGAAATTGCGAAATATCCTGGTTGAAAAACTTATATTTGGCAGCCTCAATATGTAATGCACATTCTTTAGAAAACGATAAATATTCTGACCTAGCTTCAACAGATTTTGCGCTTCTTGCTTTTCGAAACAAACGTTTCTTTTTATTCAGATATCGCTTAATCTCGCGAGTAAACCATGGCTTGTCATATCAAACCATTGATATGCCATAAAGAAGTTCCAGCCAAGGACAGTTAAACAAACCAATTGTTAATTAAATAATTGGTGTATTAATCAAGTTATACCTCAAATAACATTTCACTGTTTTGTGTGCGTGTGTGGGTGCGTATAAATGTACCTTCCATGGCTAGAAACAAAAGCTGAACAATTTTTTTTATGCTTTCTTGATGTAGAACTATGTGTGGGCATTACAGGGTTAACGTGTGATCATGAAAACCACGCTAGTGCTAATTCATACCAGCGTTAAGTACGTGGCTAATTGAACCATCCACTGTATGAGACAACGCAGACGAGTTCAGTAGCCCAAGGGGATAGGCTAAATTCTGTAAGTGGGCTTTCCCAAACAGCTATAGCCAAGATGACCACGGCCCAGCTAGTAGCACTATAGCTGTTAAACCTGAGACGCACGTTTTCAAAGGTTAATCGGATGGTGTGAGGGAGGTACGGCAGTAAGAATGGTGTCAGTAAGAATGGTGTCCCCGCATGTCGACATCTTAATTACGGTTCTAATCCGAGGTCCGTTATCGTGGTTAAGCCAAACTAGGTGTGTGAAAAAGCCTGCTTATGGAATTTCGCATACCACCTTTGCGAAATTAGGCAATGTTCTCCGACAGGGAGGTTTTCCTTCACATCTACGGCATGTAATAGAACCGCAGTTTGGTTTTACAGTTATTTAGCGTTGTCATAAAATGAGGTACTGGCTTCCAAGAATTCTGCAGGGTTTGTTTAAGTGCGTAAACATTACAATGCCTACATAACGAGAACTTTCTCCATCACTTGAGACAATGAATGGCACATACCCCCTTAAACAAGCGAAAACTGCAATGGTTCTTACCTACGTAAGACAAAGGCTACAAATCCTCAGCAAAAAGAAGCGAAAAGCCCATATATTCATTGAAATCATCCATATCAACATACAGAACAGCATAAGTTTCAATAAAGAACATCCGATCCATCAATAAAGCATTGCATACCGCCTTCAGCAAATGTAGTGGTGGTTCTGCAAGAGCTTCGCTAAATTAACCTTTGTTCACCTTAATTAACACCAAGGGTTGTGAGTTCGAGGGCCGTAGTGAACTCCATCTTAATTAAACCTGCCTTATTATGCTCCCTATCGAACATGATAAGCAGACGACCGATGAGGGTTGACAAGAGTTTATGCTAGTCGGATCAAGTTCCATAACACTGACAATAACACCGGGCTGATTGAAGGGGAGTAAGCGGCACAGTGCTTACACATACTTAGGCAACTACTAGAAGAGTTCCTGCATGACTTTTTATTTATATTTTCTTTTCTTTTTTTTAAGGGTGTGCTTTTGGCAAAGACCAGAATATTCGCCTGCACGGGCACTAGCGGTGGCTACCTGCGTAGAGCTCTAGAATGACAACGGCGCTCTTTATCGACGGCTGAAACTTGCGCTGCAGCTGTACCATGCGTACGTTTCCTGTTTCGCTTCGGTGCTTCGAAACGACAAAGCACAGGATGTCTGACGTAACTTGTTTCTCCTGTGCCCGCGCCTCCTGGCGAACTGTTAATATCGGCACTTGTTACAATTATCGGCCCAGACCCGTCCACAACCGCAATAAAAAAAGGAAGCAAAAAAAAATTGCGAGAAGGCGCTCGTTTCAACCTCCTCGACGGCCGACCCACGGGAGATTACGCTCGCAATTACGCAAGTGGATAACACCTCGACCGGTCGAAACTACGCGAGCCGTGCTCCTCGCGGGACGGCCAGGATCTCGCGCCATGCCGGGCTCTGTCTAATCACGAAGCCGCATCCACGGCCGTTCCGAATCGTTTCGGGACGGCCGGTTTGATACGGACGGCGCGCGAGGTGGGCGGACACCGTCCGTGTCTTCGGACCTCACCGCAGAAGCGCCGCCTGTTAAGATGCACAACAAGCGCGGCGTGAGGCGTCGCGGGAAAGGGCCGGCGCTCTGTTTATATACCCGAAAGAGGGCGCAACATACCGAGAATCAAGCTGGAAGAAGAGAGAGAGAGCACCGAGAGATAGGGAGGCCTTGTTCTTCGCAGCCGCAACATCGGCGTTGACGCCTTTTCGCGGCGAGTGGGGTTCGCACGGCAAGAGCGCAGCTCTTCGTACCAGCCGGGTTTCCTCTTGTCCGCCGTCCACTGCTCGGCCGGCGATAGCCGGCGGACTGCGTGGTGCCCCCTTTCCCCGACCCTCGCCGCTCTCCGGAGCCTCCCACCCACCGCCATCGCAGCCATCACCTCCGCGCGTGTTGCAGCCTTCCGTGCGTACAACGAGCCGTGTCTAACATCCGACACCCTCCCACAGACAGACCCGTCGTCCGCTTCCTTTATCAAAAGTTCTCCGCTGCCCCATTCGAGGGGGGCCTCCCCATCATCATCATCTCCTCGCTCCTTCTTCGTCTTCCTCCCTTCTCCCTCCTTTGGTCGGCTTGACCTCTTCGCGCCTCGAAACAGGTTTCGGCCAGCCTAAATCGTCCGCCGAGGCGCGATAGGCATCGACCAGGGAGGCCTGACGGCGAGGCAAGCAAGGGGCCTTCCTACCTTATGCTAGAAGGGAGTGGAGGGGGGGGGGGGGGGGGGGGGGTCACTTCATCGGCGGCAGCCGCGGCGGCGCGTCCGATGCAATCGCGCGCAGAAAAACATCCTGCTGCATCGCTTCTCCCCCCCCCCCCCGTGTTCCTTTCCTTTGGCCGAATAGGTGTACGCGAGGTGGTCGCCGCCGAGCGCTTCCATATACATGCCTCATCGACGAAGCCGCGCGTGGCGCAACCGGGATGCCTGCGGAGCGCTTCGACTCCGGCACTAAGTATCTACTAAGGCTGCCTGGTAAATTCCACGCTTTGTAGGTGTTCTGCCGCATGTTCCCCGTGGCATATATTACGCGGCGTGCGGGCATGCGGAATTCGTAAATTTTGGCGAATCGGAGTGAAAAACCGGCCCACATCGTCGGCACGCCGTAATCTGAGACACCAGCCGTATAGTGGACATCCGTGAAAGTGCTCGCATTTTGGCCGTCCCGTGGCGGTGAGTGGTTGAGGAATAGAGCCGCCAGACAGCCAGTCGCATATTACATAGTAAACCTTGGTGCACTACTGCATATCGTCGGCACGACAGCTGGTAATGAGAGTGCAGCACGACGATGCGGAAAGCGCGTCCTTGAGTGTACTATAAGGGGTGATGCTCTTTAAGCCTTTTGGAATTTTTAAAGATCGCCTGTTGCAGATAACATAATTCTACTCCTTCAGCTGGATTGTTCAGACAAATGGACATTGATTGCACAAGAAAGCCAAGCACATAGTCAACTAATTAACAAAATCACTAACTATCTTCTCAATTAAATACTTTACAGCACATGATGCAATTTACGAATTCTGGCCGGTAAGTTTGCAAGGCGTACCCGCTTAGAACGAATTTCCAGAATGACGCCAGTTTGGAGATACGCGCCATCAAAGTCGCCGCCGTAAAATGCACTCTTGGTCCACTTACCTTTTTAACAAAATGCTGTTTTATGCATTGAATCACTGCACAACTGGAATGTTCAATATGTTATTATTTATTAATAAGTTCATTAATCATTTTGTTAATTAGTTGAATATGCGTTTCAATGTTTCGTGCTAGTGATATCCGACTCTTCGAATAACCCAGCTCAACGACAAAAAATATGCTACGTCCCACAGGCGATCTTTAGAGATTCCGTAAAACTTGAGAATTACCATCCTGTGGAAAGAAGTCCGTATACGACAGCGTAAAAAGCTGTCAATGCAGCACTTCATTTTTTACTGTATTTACAGGCATTCACAATAATTGTTTACAACGCTGTTAGACTGTGTGCTAACGTTACTACGCTCGCTTTGTTTCCCTCCACGCTTTTCCCTATATTGCGTTTTTATCCCATGGCACTTTCGTAGCGAGAAAGCGTATAGCGAACCATAAACGTCCCTGGTTTCATGCGCTTGAATGTTTTATTAACATGTCTCCTTCGTCAAAGTTGTTCACGATTGTTTTGTTTATACACTCTATTACATTCTATGTTTTCAAGAATTCAGTTCGACGAAAATTTGCCTCGTCAATAACATGATCTCAAAGTTGCACTCACCGATCCAGCCTACAAAAAAAGAAATAATGAAGGAGACATATAGGAGACCACTCTGGTACCTTAAAAGTAGCTCTAAAACATAAATATGAACCGGTCCGCAAGTTCACGCCAAGTGATGACCTCTAGCTAGCGCAAGTAAATAGCAGATATGTTCCCATTGGTCCTGTTTAAGTAACTTGAAGTCATTTTTATGTATAGGAGGAATCAGGACAAAAGGCTGTGAAAACCAGGTATGAAACGGGAATTGAACCAAAACCGAAAGAAATCATTATGTTTTGCTTGAACCGGAAAGACACCGTAACGTGACTTTCTTTTTCTTCAGAGCGAAATAGAAAAGAAAAATATACAGGTTTTCGTTACGGCCTGGCTGCATTTTCTTGAACTTTTCATCCACGCATTGCGTGCACTTGTGGCTCAACTATATATGCTGCCTCATCTGTAAATACACGCATTCTCCCCCTGATCTCAGAAGTAGCCGCCCCATTAGTAGGGCTTTCGGAATGTCGCGTCGGCGAACAGACACGTTAGTAATATACACTCGTAAGCATCAAATAGTTTTCCACTAGTCGCGTACATATATATATATATATATATATATATATATATATATATATATATATATATATATATATATATATATATATATATATATATATATATATATATGTGTGTGACCGTTTAACAGGGTCTGACTACCGATTTTTGAGGACCCAGTTTGCTCACCCTCGGTAGTGTTTACAGCTGCAGGGGTTACTTGGATATTTTGGATTATTTTATTTTGGATACTTGGATTACGTGGATATTTTGTAAGCAGAATTCTTTCGACCCGCGCAGCCTTTAAAAAAGAAAGAGGCCCTCCTCAAGCAACGCTGAGAAGTGAGAGCGATACCTATAGCCAACCTCGTAAATTGTGAAAGCCGCTCATCGTTTTGCTTTCACAGGAGTGATTGCAACTATAGCGCAATTGTGGCTAAACACCTACATTTTGATCTTTTCAGCCACTTTTGAAAATAAAAAGCTGGTGCAATAAGTTTGCGCTGTTGTAAAGACCTTTTTTTGTATTTCTACTTCTTTTTTCCCCAAGTACACGCCTATGTCACGGCTATAGCTGACCCGCGGCGTCGTTATTCTGTCGATAAACGAGCCAAGCTAACTCATCGAACACGAAGTGCAAGCAGTGCCACTTTTCTACTCACAAGAAACGAACGCTTATCTGCACTTTAGTTAGAAAAAGCTTTTAACAGAAGAAAGGTGTACTGATTTTCAATTGTAGTAAACAGACGAGGAACTGCGTATACGCTTGTAAAAGGTCACGTGAAAGGTCACTTATGCATATTCATGTTTTTGCCACGCGGGACGACAAAGGTGATCTTTCGCTACATTTAGGGAAGGATTTATAAAAAACCTTGAATACACGTTTAATTTGGCTCGTTTTAACCGATACTATAAGCAATGTTTGCATCAGCGAGGTTTTCTTGAGTCATGTTCTCAGTGGTAGTCTGTAGTTTTAAACTTAAAAAAACACTTCCTATCTGGGCCGTGGCTTTCAGTCACACAAGTTGAAGTGGATGCAACAAAAGTAACCTATTGCCTCCGACGTATGCTTTCCTCGGCATGCTTTGTTAAATCGAAGGTTTCGTGGCCTGCTATCCCGGGTTCTTGCAAATGTTTTATTTACAATAAAAAGATTTGACCTGCCCTTTCGGCGATGTCCACGCTCGGGGCTGAATGAGACGGAGAACTATAGCACATATGGGTTCAAGTTAAAATTGCGCCCACAAGGATGCCTCGCTGAAATATTCCACGACAGCCCAGGATCTAGTTTCTGTGCTGTGGTTCCCCTCTTGACCTGCGGGTCGGAGGACACCGGGTATAGACTGCTTATAACCTTGCCTCGGTGTTTTGTAAAGACTGTACAATCCCACACACGTGGTGCAGTACGTCGGCTCGCCTTCCGATGTTTCACCTCAAACTACGATCTTTGGATGCGTCCGATCCACTTTGAAAAGAAGTCTTCCCTTTAGAAAAATGTGCCAAACGCCCATAGGTCAGATCAGTACCCTTCCTTATTTTGACCGCTGGTCCACGTTGCCGCCGAATAAAATCTGGGGCCCGAGTTCACAAAATGTCTCGTTCGTAAGTGTTCTTTTTTATTGGCTAATCGCCTTCGCTATAAATATTTCCGGCATCGGGATTGGCTGAAATTTTTCTTTACGAACACTTCTAGCGTAACAAGTGCTCGTGAATGCTGGCCTGTGGCACCTATTCACGAGAACTATTTTCTTTTTAGCGCCAATTAACAACAGGCAGTTGAACAAAAATATTATCGGGCCCTTGCCCGGACACAACGTCAACGAAGCGCGCCGTCAAGGCTCTCTCACAATTTCTAGTCGACGCCGGCTTACATTCAAGGCCGATGTGAATGGGCCATTCGGACAAGTGTGCGCTCATCCTGCTGCCTCTCTTTACCATCAATGCACATACCCATATCTCGTTATATCCTGTTTTCCTTCCCTCTGCTGAGAAATGCAGCAGACTAGAGAACCTCTCCGCGTTTCCTCTATAAACTATATTCTCCCGCTCTCACTAAAGTACTTCGCTTCACATAGATTCTAGCATTGGTGTCGGACCTGTTTAATTGTCTAACTAGGCGCGGTCTGAAGAACAATACGCGTAATTTTTCCAAGCAGCTGAGCAGCAGCGTTGTACTTTCTTACAAAATAAATTGACGCTATTTTTATCTAATTATTCTTCTGCTATGCAAATAATCTTGAAATGGTTCAAACTGATTTGAACCATCACTTTTTAGCCCCGGAGTTGAAGTAGAAGTGAACCGTTTTCGCTTAACCGGAACGAAAGTCGGAACGAAAAAAGTTTCGGTTCGACACTCTGGCAAAGACCACTTCATAGGGGTATCGGCCCCCTGTAACATAACAGCTGGAGTAACATATATTAATTACTTCCTGCAAAGCGATTATTGGGGCTATAGTTGGTAGACGTTCATGATTGTATTGCGCCTAGTGTTAAACTGGCGGAACTTTAACAGTATTAGACGAGTTGGTAGCTTGCGCCGCGTATGTCCACGTTTTGTTCCTTTACGTTCATTCATTAGTTCCGTCAGAGTAACGCTAAGCGCAATACAATCATGAACTAATCACTTAAACGGTAATACAAGTAGGTTCATACACATTGTGATACGCACCGATAACATGCTTAATGAAGACGTGTATTATGAGAAACCAAGCTTCAATCAAGCCCTGAAATCAGGACTTTAATTAGAGTGATAGTGTCAGCCGCCGTATGGAGGAATAAAGATTCTAGCAAAAGCAAGGTTGTTGGACTCTTTTCTTTGGCTTCATCCGATCTATTCCGGTGACCATGGTTGTCAGCGGGATCAGCGTGCCATTTCTTTATCTTTCTTTTTTCTTCTTTAAGCGAAACCTTTTTTTTAATCTCAAGTTAATCCGTATTCACATATACTGCATACCTCATAATCCTATCGATGGTTCTGGCAGGTAAAATCCCAGAATTTATTTTTTAGAGCATACCGCATACATTCTGCCTGCTACGTTGAACGTCATGAATACTTTGTTGAGATAATTTAAAACGTCAGCAGGGTCTCGAAAAGCACAGCGAGTTCTATAAATGTTAGATTAATTTGAGGCGCCGTCGAGATCTTACGTCACGTTGAACTTTTTGCTGAGCCAACAAAAACTAAATACAGCGTCAATAGAGAGGACAACAATACTGAGGAATTTGCATATGTCTATCGGCAAAGTGCATCAGCAGCAAATTTTCTCAAATGCACACTGCAGAGCGGACTGGATCAACTTAGGCTGGTAAACAATTTCTTCAAAACATTTGTTGTCGGTCATTTGACGGAAAGCTTTTGATTGCTACAGGAGAAAGCGAAGGCCAAACGTAAAACTTTTTCAGGAGAATGTGAAAGCCAAACTGAGCAGACGGCACTCTTGACGCTCTAGAATCGACTGACGCGAACCGTATCTTGCACCTTAGATACCAAAATTTTCACAATTTTACAGAGAAGCGCGAGAGGCAGAAATAGCTAACCTAGCAAAGGTAAAACAAAAAAAGAGAAATAAACAGAAAATCCCCCCCCCCCAAAAAAAAGTGCATCGCATAGTTTCAAGGACATTTAAACCAAAGACTGAACCGAAAGGGGGAAAGTGCCAAAAGAACACAGGTGGCTGCAGCATCAATTAAACAGGAGCATTAGCGCCGTGACGCACCTTAAGCGACTTGAAAGGACTCGCATTACAAAGAAAACAAAAGGGGGGAGGTTTTCAATTAACGTACCCGCGGCTGCATCACGGAGGCCAGCTTAACCGTGACTAAACGCTCTCTTTCCGCCTCGTTTGCCCGAATGCGCCTTTCTCGCTGTCTGCCATCGCGCGTGGGCTCGTTTATAGCGACGCGCGAGGCTGCGAGGAGTCCAAGTCGGCGGGAGGCCGGCCCGCTTTTACCTCCCGTGAGAACACGTGTTTGGGGGTGCCGTCCATTATTTCACGCCGCTTTCCTTACCTTGCGTTCATTTCGCGCCTATAGCCCTACCCCTCGGCCGCACCCCTCTCACTTCCTTCCTTCCTCCTCCCTCTTTCTAACCCCTTCCTCGCTTCATCCCTGTCTCCCGCTGTCCGCGCTCATTTATCTTTTCGGCTTTATGGTTATTGAGGATGGCCATCCGTCTGCGCATGCGCTGTACACTCGCCGCCTGGCTCCGGCCACTCTTCGGCGACGTCGACAGCATCTCGCAACTTCGCGGCTACCGATCAGCGAAAACTCTTACTCACGTCGAGTCAGTGTTGATGGCTTGCTCGAGAAGTCACGAAATCTCAGCGAATTTTTAGTCACCTTAACGACGACTTTGCCTTTTCGGCGTCAAAGGGACTTCTTAAGCGACGTAAACAGCCACGCGCTGGTTCGCGAAGCCCGATATCTCTCATATGGGCCTCCGAGATGTTTAACCACCGAGAACCGTATTCGATTCATCTTCTCTCGAGCTTCATTTGTCTATTATGCCTAAGCAATAAGTAAGCAAGTAAATAAATAAATTAATTCATTAATTAATAACAAGAAGTAAAAGCAAGCAAGACTATGCATCCAAATTACTGAAACAGCACTCACCGAGTCCATGCTAGATGGCGCAACAACACCTTGCCACAGCAAACAGAGGTATTCTATATCTCCATCGTGCACCTGAAGCGGCAATTAATGAACAAGGGCACCTATTTCAGCGGCACTGTATGCATGACAGATTGCAGTGTTATGTTAACTAACTAATACATAATTGATAATTAACTTTGTAATCATTATTCTTAGGGCACATGTCCGAAATGATACTGAAGCAGGTGACTAATGAAATGACATACATTTAGCAGAAATCCTATGCTTAGTTAAGCCCCAGCTTTAGTTTGCGCAGCGCTCACAGTTGGACGAAAGACAAGGAAATTACACGGGACATGCGCATCAGCTAGCATCAGCTTTCTAAGCATCAGCTTCATTAGCATCAGCTTCAATAAGCACGCTCTCCATTTCTGCGGCAAAATGCATCGATGCTCAAATTAACATTTATCATTCGTGTAGAAAGTTGAGTCTCTGATAAGCGGTAACTGAAACATCGATGCATTTCGCGACATATTTCGAAGATATAGTTCTAAAAACTGGCTTTAAGTACATTCGTTGGTGGGATCTAATATGACTTCGTTACTGCTCGGCTTCATACCAAAATTATAGCTTGTACCCCAATGTTGACAAGCTACAAGGTAAGTCAGTTAAATTTTGTTAATTAACCAACATCGAACAGCGATTTGTCATCCAAGCAATGTGCGCATCTATAGCTCATGCTGTTGTTGCAAAACAACGACATTTGCTGCAAGAGATTTCTAACAAGCTGTTCCCACTAAAGAAAAATCACGTGGTGCGGCGAGACAGTTACTGTGAGCCCGGTGGAATGCGCACCGAAACAAAGCAATCGTCGTGGTCATAGACAATAGGGAAGTGGCACGTCTGTGACCAAGATGACTGCTTCCTCCCCCCCTTCCCAATTTCCACAATTTCCGTCACTAAATGTTATGTGGAGAAAAAAATAAAACTTCGATTGATCGACTGGTTGACTATGCGGCCTCACCTAACCCTCACATAGGATTTAGAGGGCGCAGAAGGACCGAGGGAACATATACAGAGTAAAATGCTCAATTTCCAGTCAGCGCTTATGTTATCTATACTCGCCTGCCCGTATGTTTCATCCGGCTTCAGTGCGAAACCTATCCAACTTCCAAAGCCAACGCCTCACTCCTAGTAGCAGTTATTTAGAAAAAAAAAAGAACGCATGAAAGCAAGGGCCATGTTCTCTCACGACGATAGAGAATCTGTAACTCGTATGTCAGCATCGACTACCCGCATGCCTTTTGGCACTGAGCCGTAACACCAGTGCCGGGAACGGAGGGCTTTCATAAATCTCCGCGTTTTGCTTCCTTTTCCTTCTTTTTTCTGCGGCACTTTCGCGCTTCGCCTTCTACCCTCGTGCACTTCTTTGTACGCCGCCGAGCAATTACTCTTCGTCTGTCGGTGCAGTCAGCGGTCACTTTCGTGGAGAAGCCAATGAGCCGCGGAGGTGCCGGAGGTCAGAACCGAGGACCGGACTTGGGAAACAGAAGGGGGGCGGGGTGGCGCTGGAGGGGATTTGGTTGAGGTGTAAGGGTGCCGCGGGTTTAGGAGAAAAATGGGGGCGCATGACAGCTGGTGTCGGGTGTTGTCGAGGGGGGAGTTTGCGTGCGCGCAGAGGATGCCGGAGTAGCCTCGACACCTCCATCAACCCGCTCTTGTTCTTCAACTTTCCTTCTACCCTCCCCCCCTCCAACTTCTCTCCCCCCTTTTCTCTCTTCTCCAGGGCCGTTTATTTCCAAAAGCGTGCTCGTTCGTTTCAGGGACTGCCGGTCGGTCCTCTTGGACAGAGATTAATGAAACACGCTTTCGAGAGCTTTCCTTTCTCGCCTACCGTGTCACGCGGCTCTGTTCACGTGTACGCAAGGAGAGGGGGGGGGGGAAATAAAGAAAACAAATATGCGAGACCAGCTTCCGTGCTTGCGGCGGCGGTCACTTTTAGGAGAGTGATAGCTGTTGGCACACACGACCGTGAACTGTTTCTCGGTGTACGATGCCAAAAAAAAAAAATCCTTGGTGGCGTGAAGCACACAGCGTATGCGCGTGATTTGTTGCTGCGCGTTTCGTACTTGTTAACTGACCACTTCGATTTTGGAGTCGATCAAAACGCATTCCTTTCTCATTTCTTTCTTGCTGTCAGCGCTTTAGTAGCCAAGCACGTGTGAACATGCAGCCGTACGTATTGATACCGCGTTCTTTTTATTAAGCGGCGTTTGAAGATATCGTGCCAAAAAAAGCGCGCGCATGAGGGCGGGTCGTCAGCGCACGAAATGTTTGAGTCGATGTGCTCTGTCATATATCCGTTGGTTGTGGTTAAAGGGTTGATCCTCCGTTATATGCCCCAAACCACTGCACTACCGAGGATAGGCCATGGATTGGGTGGTATAGTACAAAAAAGCAAAATAAATTTAGTAATTTAGAGAGTCGATATTAATGGGATAATAATAGTACATTAATGAATAATAATATTAAAGCAGCTTAATTTCCCTATCTCCTTTTTAATATATTTTCAGAAATATATTAAAGAAGACATACTAATAATGTTGTCAGTCGCTTACAGTGAGAAATAATAATGAAATGACATTACAGCCACTTTGTATACCTTGCAAAATTAATTAAGGCATCACATACGTTTCTCTTGCAGAAATCTAGTGCCCACGGCTACAGTCACAGAAGAACAGGAAGGGCGCACATACGGCCCAGCCCAAGCTGGCGGCGAAGTGTACCTTCAAGAAATCGTCCGCTATGTATCATAAACCCACGTCATTCTAAAAACAAAAGTTGCATAGTTTGAGGTTTACTGCTAAAACAACATTGAGGGGCGCAGTGCCAAGCCATACCAGGGCGAATCAAAATTAACGAGTAGCATGCGGCCACGGTAGTCTGATAAGTAAGTGAAACTTGAAACGTGTATCCGTGCCACCTCATGTATGGAGCTTCTGCTTTCTCCGTTTGTCTGCGTACAGCCACCGTACGTCCAGCTAACGTGAGCCCGCACCCCAATGTCGATTACAGACAGCAAACACGATTACATTAAATTCTAGTTGAGATTAAAGAGACGTGGAATTAACAGGCCGCCTAACGTGTAAAAGAGATAGCGTTGGCCGTCTATAGAAAAATAACGGGTCCCCAGGAAAAGGAAAAAAACGTCGATGGCGGGAAAAGGTAAGCATGAGTGATATACTGACGATTACTTTCAGATCATAATGTAACGGTTCCGGTATAACAGAGGATCCCTTTCGCCACGATTCTATTCCTCTCCTATCAACCACGGCTCACGACCTTCTGATCCTGGTGGTAACGGAGCCCCAGTCATATAAGCGCGATAAAAAAAGTAACTGAAGCATAGTTGTTACATTATCTCCGTCAAGATTAGGAACCTTGCATAATCAGAGAATTCGACACGGGTACTAGGGGATTTCTAGAAGAAGCGTACATCCTGCGGTGGACTTAAATCGGCGTCCGAATCTGATGACAAGATTGATGATAATGATGACGACGATCACGATGACGATTTTGTTATTTCAATTGACTCATTCAACAACGAACGCGCAGTAAACATTTTAAGGCACTCAACTTAGCTAAAAGGTTGCTTTTTGGTGTTTACACTCTCCATTACACCTATTTAGCTCTCTTGTATATCCATTACACCCCATAATATTGGTGTGTGCGAGAACAGCGTATAACGATGGTGCTGGTGTTGCCAACATTTTCAACTCCATTTCGATGATTTTTTTTTAATCCTAATAAAGAATGTATAGTCGGCCCCGTCAGAAACGTAGTGCACGACGAAGTTGCCGCACTCTGCAGAAAGCGATGCCGTCGGAAACAGCGCGAAGAAGCCCTCTCGTGGGAGATAAAAGAAACACGCATACCCACGCACCGCATGTGTGTGTATACAGTACGTGTTGTCGGACTCTTTGTCGGCGCCTGTTCTCCGCGCGCGGCCACTTAAGGGTTCGCGACCGCGCTCTTCAAGTGGATGATGCGCCCCAACCTCGCAGTTGCCCTCCTCCTCTAGAACTCTCTTGGCTCCTCTCGAACTCTCTCAACTCTCACAGCGCGCAAGTGGAACACTTCCGCTCTCTATAAATGCCGTGCCGCCACATCAGCTTAATAGAGCGCGTGTGCGTTTCCTCTCCGCCTTCGTTTGTCCTCTTGCGCTCGGTGCAACACGGGAACCGCCACGCTGCAGTCAAACAATGCGCATGCGTTCAGGGACGTTGGTGGGCCAAGTGCCTATAAAACGGCAAACAATGGCCCACCGACATCCCGCGAAGCTTCTGCTGCTCACACCACAGAAGCGAATATGCTCGGACCACGGTGGTCCGCGTCGCTGGGGCAGATATTAACGCCGTGATAGAGTCGACTACAGTACGTGGTTTCACCAGAGGTCTCTGCGCCCGTTCGTGTAGACTTGGTGCGCACCTTTAAGTGTGCGAACTGGGGCTCTTTTTCTGCCCAAATATCTCTCTTTTCGTCCCTGTTATTCCCTTTCCCTTAGTCTAGCGTAGCAAACTGGACATGCAACTGGTTAACCTCCACGTCTCTCTCTCTCTCTCTCCACTGTGGAGATATCAAAATCAAATGGACATTGCGACTGACCGAGCTTAACCTCTGGAGCGCTAAGCTTCATGTATGTCAACGTAGTGTTCGGCAGGAAGGATATGATCTGACCACAATCATTAGTCATATCTTGGACAACGGAAGTGATTCTTGTTTCTTGTATCCACATGTATAAAGGGACATAAATGAGCGACACTTAATAAAGTATTCCTTTTATTCCAATAATTGATTTACGTTTACACGACAAGAAGTGCTCGTTATTAGCCGAGGAAGCGAATGTTTACCCTACCGAAGTGCGTGCCTGAACGGCAGCGCCGTTACGTTGCTATTACGTCACGGATATCATAGTGTCATCAATTCAATTCAGTTTATTCATTTAGCATTCGTTTTATGACGTATTTTTGAACCGTTCTTTGCTGCTTTTCGAATCGATTTTGCTTACAAACACAGTCACTCTCCCAAGCAGTGGGACGACGTTCGTCCACTGTCCGTGCAGACGCTATACTGTAAAGCCACACCTACCGATCATCGCACGAGAAGGTCGTCAAGGCAGCTTAGTGCATTTTGAGAACGACCGGGCTGCGCGAATGTTTTTGACTGCGTGTTGCTGTGCCTGCGTGCATGCCTTCTTACAGCACCCTCCTTTCTCTCTATCTCAATCTCGTCTTTATGTTTCCCTATTCGCCTCCCACGGTGGAGGTTAGCCAACCAGGCGGTATTTTAATAAACATCACTTTCCTTTCTCTCTCTTTCTGTTCTCGGAAAAGGTCGACGAAAACTCACTAAGTTGGGTATTCGGTTCCATCAAAGTTCCTTTCCACTATGAAACTCGATCGCGTTCATCGCTTCGATATTAGCAGCCGTTGTCCAAATCACTGATACAAATCTCACGCCGTCATAAATACAAATCTTATACCCACCGTGATTGCTAAGTGGCTATGGTGCTGGGTTGCTATGCACGAGGTCCCGGGATCAAATCCCGCCACGGCGGCCGCGTTTCGATGAGGGCGAAATGCGAAAACACCCGTGTACTTAGATTTACGTGCACGTTAAAGAAACCCAGGTGGTCCAAATTCCCGGGGTCCCCCACTATACGGCGTGCCTCATAATCGGATCGTGGTTTTGGCACGTAAAACAACATGATTTCAAATGCAAATCTCATGGTCGAAAAGAATAAGGAGCTTTGACGCGCTCTGCTTTTTATATAATTAACATGCTATTATGAGAAGAGACAACGTAGCAATTCATAGGGGAAAATGGAAAAAGCAGCACATATAGAAACCATGGGGGAAAATAATCGTTATATTTGGGTGAAATGTAGAAACGTCAGAGAAAAGGGAAACAAAAAGTGGACAAAAAGACTACAAATCTTAAGATTTCGCGAAGATCTAGATATCGCGCTGGAGCTTCAACGCAGTCTATCTTTCCGCGTCTTGTCTGGTTCTTTTCTTTTTCCGATTTCGGTAACGCTGACAATTCTAGCGTATACAAGACGTGCAATTTACCAATGAAGTTCAAACTGTGAATCGCTATGGCGTCTCCTCAACACCTGGAAACGATGGTCGCCTGCAGGAACAACCGGCACACCGTTCTCGAACGCTCCGCCTTGTTCTGCTGCAGCCGTTCCCCGTCTTCGGCGGTAATAATCACGGGCAAAAAAAAAAAAATTATACGGCCAGCCGCGCAGTTAGTGTTTATTTACAACGCTCCCTTTACTTTTTTTTTCTCCTCGCCCTCCGATCTCCCCAACCACTTTGCGGCTGCCACATTTAGCCAGCGCAGTGAGCTTGTCGTCAGGTCAGTTTCACGCCAGTGATAGGATGTTAGCGCGCCCTGTTTATGGGATCCGCCGTAATTACGCGCAGCTGGCGGAGAGAACCGTTACGGCCGCGAAGCATGGGTCGAGCAGGAGAAGCGTATAAGCGAGCGGATCGGGAGATGTCGTGAAGGGACGCCGCAGCGTGTGAGCATCGAGCTCGGCGCTTTTTTTCGCGGAAGCGCCGTGTGAACCTCGCGTCTCCGAGCCGCGCGGAGCACCTGTCCGTAATTGCGGCGCCTGCACCTTTCTTTAGCACTGTGGCTCCTTTCCTTTTGTTCGCTTTCTTTCTTTCTTTCTTTTTTTCTTTCTTTCTTTCTTTCTTTCTTTCTTTCTTCCTTTCTTTCTTTTCCTTTGGCTTCATCTGTCTATTCGTCGCTTGCGAGAGCCCTCTTCTGAGCCGGGCGATAATTTACGCCTGACGGGAAGTGGCTACAAACTTGAAAAAGGCAGCCGCAGCAGCTCTCCCGCTGCCCGGAATTCGCTGTAGTCGCATGACGGTGGTTTAGCGCCTATAAATGGCGTTCTGCTGCTTGGCGGCGCACGAGGTCGTGGGTGCGATCTCCATCCACGTTCCAAGTGTTGGCGCAATGGAAGAACGCACGTGCCCGCACCAGTTCTCTTATTTATACGCGCGTGAAAGAAGGCGCAAAAATGGACCCAGAGCCAACTGCGTCACGGCGTCTCCCACAGCCCCGATGTTGCTTCGGTAGGTTAGACGCAATCAATTAATAGAGACTCTCGGTTCGGTCGCGTTAGCTGCACGTAGCTTCGCCGTAGACCGTTTGGCGCCCGCTTGCTCTCGACGAGTGGTTCAGGACTTATCGCGGGATTAATGTCACGTCGTCAAGCATCGGAGCTGGACGTCAAGAAGCAGAGAAGTTTGCGTTATTGTGCTGGCTGTTGTGTTACCGAAACAGAATCGTTTTCAATGACCACATTGAAAACAGAGACCTCGAGCGTCATTGGCTGCCTTCCATGGCGTCGCAGAAAAGAGTCAATAAGGCTCGCGGATTTCAATATTTGATGATCATAGAAAGTTAGCATGTGATAAATGGAGCAGAAAGATAGAAGAACGCTGTTCACTACATACGAACCGCTCTGTCGCATGTGAAACGATGCCTGAGCGAACTCGACTTCCCTTTTCTTCTCTCTCTCTTCCTTTTTTTTTTTCTAGTACGACATTGGGCTCGTTCATGTACGGCACGATCATTGAACCACGTTTCAAGAGAATGACTTCTATTTGCTGAGTAGAAATATACGAATCATTTACAAGGCAATGACATGACTCAATTGTCAATTTTTCCATACGACGTGTTTGATGCGTGACGTGACTCCAATGAATTTGCCATCTACAGGAGCGAAACTTACTCGTGCTTGCCTTACCAGTAAAAACTAGTCCTTTCTAACGCAGAAAAAAATTAGTCAATGGATTTCCGCGATTTCTGCAGTTCGAAGACACATAATAATATGGAAGAAGTGCAAGACAGTTTTACGACGTATATCGAGAGAGAAACCACTGCACAACACATGCACTCATGTGTTGTCTGGTGAGCCGTCTATTCATGACCAGAGTTTTTCTGTTCCCTCGGGCTCCGGTTCAACTTTTCTTCGTGTGAGAGTGAAGGAAGCTAGGGGGCGCTGTCGTTTGCCCGCCTGGTAGCGGTTAGACATAACCAAACGAAGGTTATCTGATTGGTGGCTAAAACCAAGGCAAGAGTGAAATTTCACCCTCCATTAAGAACAAAATATAGCACTAGTCACGGCTAAGTGGCATGTGCCACCGCCCAATTTAAGGGTTCAGCCTTATCCATCCATCGATCCTGGTAAGAGCTGGTTCAAAGCACACAAACCATTGAGCACGGCAATGACTCTGACTGATCCGGCGGAACACTGCTTCTCATCTTCAAAGGAGCATTACTCTGCGCTGCTCCGCAGCTATGGAAGCTAAGACACGCCGCTGTCGGTAAGCGCGCAGCAAGTTCTTGCAGTGATCGACGACATTTTCGCCCCTGCCCATTTTCGGCTAAACTCTGCGAATTTTCCGCAAGAAAAGGTTCGGTCGGCTTCTTTCTCTTCGGTTTCGCATCCGAGGACACGGTTACATGGGTGCGCACGGAACACATTCGTCGTGCCAGACAAAGCGAGTCACTGTCCACCACGTCCTGCAACGAACACCTCGACGACCATGGCGCGACACTCCTGCGGCCAGCGCCCAGTTTTCTGGGGGCCAGCTCGGCGCCGCACCGCACAAAAGCACACACAGACATACATACACTTGCACGAAACTTAACACACACACGGACAAAGAGAGAGAAAAGTTTGAGAGAGGTTTCAGTCACACGCACACAGACATACACTCTCTCTCACACACAGACACATCTACAAACACACGCGCGCGCGCTCAAGTGCCCGCACGCACACACGCACAGTTCGTTTCGAACCGTGTCCAAAGGGCACCCCGCACTTTGCTCGGCAGTCGGTGCACCAATTGGTGCCCGCCGCATGCGCACAGGGTGCAGCGCTCGCTTTCTTTCCTCCTCCTCACCCGTTCCCTCCCCAATGTGGGAGCTGAACAACAAGAGCGCTCGTGTTATGGTGCGGCCCATTAGCAGCGGCCGTTGCCTCTGCGTCGTCGTTCGAGATCAACGATGCCTGAGGAATGAGAAGGGGCCTCCCTCACTAGACGCCGGTGGCGAGGAGGCGGTGTACTCGCTTGCGAACTACGACGGGGGGAAGCGTTTCCTGGGCGCCCCTCGCGTCTTCTGCATCAGAAGCGGCAGCAGCAGCAGCAGGCGGTTGGTTAATGGCGGCGACCAGGCACACGCATCGGCAGCGAGTGTGCCTCTCCCCTACGTTCTCCTTCTCTCTCCTCCTTTCCTCCTCCAACAGCTCCGTAAAAACCGTGCGTCGGAAAACATCAAAGGGCGCCTTGTCGCCAGGTGCGAAGATATATCGGCTGCATTATGCACGCTCAAAGCGGCCCCCTGCACCCCCTCTTTCTTTCCAGCCGGGGCTCGCCTATGGGCCCGGCCAACGCGAATGCGCGCCTTAGAGAGCCCGAGTGTGCCGATTTGTTCGTCCAGTAAGCCGCCCTATAGCGTCAGGGAGTGAATGTTGCGACCACCGCGTCTCCGTCAGCGAGAACGAAGGTGGCCTCGCCTTGATGGACGTTTAGGGGCATCTGCCGTCGTTCTCTCACCGTTTTCGCCGACTGTATACACAAAAGCTACACGGATATCCTAGTTGAGCATACAGCGAAGGCATTGACGCACCGAATAGAACCGCGCGTTATCTGTCGTTTGTCTTATGGCTGCTGTTTAGCCTCTCCCTGTTATCATTCATTTTATGGAGCTGATGTAATCAAAGGTTCTCATAAGTTAAAGGTTGGACAAGTATTCGCGCATATCGCAAACGTTAAACGAAGCCCTTTTTTACCACACTTCTCTCAGCTCTTTCGTCTCTTCAGCCGAGTCGCTGAAGGCCTCGGTTCCGTAAGTATGCTGGGACATGGCGCTCTCGCGGTTTCATGTGCAGTAACTGTTCTCTTCTATTTTTACATTTGCCACGCCGTGTGCATTTAACAGAACACGTCATGCCGCGTACAAGTAACAAATAGTATAACATGCTCAAGGAATATGCACGCAACGTTATGACTGCTGTGTGTTTTCTAATTTATCGCACCTTTCACAGCGCTATTAATCAGATTTTTTTTATATCATATCTATCGGTTCAATTGAGTACGGCTAGTGCGAGAAAAATTTTTGGAAAGCCTTGTTTCGAACACATTGTCCAACCGGCCGAACGGCGCCTGCACGGAACAAGCATATAAGACACTCGGTGGTTTCCCGCCAGCTGTTTGTTGCGTCCGTAGAGCGTCGTGAGCACTCAAGCGTTCACACTGCTTACGTATGCTGATGGCCAGCTTTCGTTCGCAGTGTGCGCATTGTGCGGCATGAATCTGAAATGGGGAGACGCAGGCGCGTCAGAGGCCATCGAGGTGCGTTTTATGCGTGTTGAAGATTTACCCACCGTTCGTGAGAAGCCTTCATAATCACGGCTGCATACAAAGGGCCGACAATTCTTCAAGCATATCGTGTCAACAAAAGCAATCTGTTGGAAGGTAAAACGACCTTCAAGAAAACTGCGCTTGAGTAGTGAGCGACCTAATGGCGTATTTTGTACTTCGTGAAGTCACAAGAAACTCACCTTCTGCAAACAAGATTGTCGCCACGTCGTGACCAAGTATATATATACTTGCATGCCGAGCAGTGCTTTGACAGCTGAAAGGCAGCGCTTGTGCTCGTTCCTTCTTTTCCGTGTGCGTCTGTTGGTCGCGCTGATAGATAATGAGTGCTTTGACAAAACGTATAAGCAGTCTGCAGACCAGCAGCGTTTAATGGTAACGTTTCTGCGGCTGGGAGCTGGTGCCACCAACAAAGGCCACCACCCCATGCATCGTGTGAGAACTGAGTGCATGTGCACACATGCACTGTTATTTAAAAGTGGACGATCCACTTCTCTTTGTACCTTATGTGGTCGCATCAGCGATGTTCTCGCAGTTCGACAAACAAAGAAATGCTTTACTTCACAGATTGCAGAAGAGAGGCCTGTCACGCACGCGTTTTCAAGAGTTCCCCTCAAGGGCCCACGGTAAACGTGGGAAAAGTCTTACGCCCGCTGATGGACTTGGTCCGGGACGCCAAAGGGATGAACGTTTGGTGGAACACCCGCGTTTGCTAGAGCTATTCAGGTGAAATGATTGGCGGCCAAGTACGCTAGGTTATAGGAATTAGTACGCCGCCATAGGAAGTCACGATGAGACATGCATCCCGCAATAGTACAGTGCGAATTTGCAGGATGTGCTACGAGCACAACGCTCATGCCATTTCCGCGGTAAGCAATACCAAACAAACTGGAACACACTATCGGTGGCGACGCCGCCTTGGAGTTTTCGTACCAGCTATACGTGACGTGACGAATTTAGGCATGCAACATCTGCTCGGGTCTAGATTTATTTATTTATTTATATATTTACTTATTTATTTATTTATTTGCTTACTTATTACTTCAAGATAGGTTGTTTGGACTTAGCAAGAGGGGCATATTTCTAGCACATACGGTATAGACTGCTTTTTCGTGGGCGCCGCCAAATTGCGTAGACAGTGGCGCCATCTATAGGCAGTCTGCATGCTGTCTCTGATTGAGCGCTCCCCGTTGTAGGCCAGGTATACACTCAGTGGCAATTTCTGGCGACTTTTTTAGCCTCGTGCGGTCTGTTTAGTATGACGTGGCGTATTGTACGTGGGAAATGGTTCTGTGAGACGCACTGAAGTGGTTTAACTCGGCATGGGCAGTGTTTCTGGGGCGTTGAGGCGGACGGAGCACCCAGCGAGATTGTGTACGCGCGTGTTTGAGCCTACAATCAGCCTTGGATATTAGTTTTGCATTTCTAAAAATTTATTTAATCAGTTTGTCCTTACTGCAGCATTCTCACCGTAGTTCTAAGCTGTGGTTTAGCAGCAAATAGTAGTTCCTAAACATATGACGATGCCAACAGCGTGGGTATACTGTTTTGCTAGGGAATAAGTATACTGCTGTTTACTTTACTTCGACAGGCCTTCAAATTGTATTCTGTAGATACATTGTGCGGCTACATCGATCGTTGGACGAGGTTTCCGCCCACGAATAAAATAGTTTCGGTTAGTAATAACAGCATACCGTACAGTGTTATTACACTTGTCGTATAGTAGTCGAGTGGCCGTCTTTGGACTGCGCGATCGTTCGAAGCAGTGGTAGATGCTGGGCTGTCGATACGTTTGTTCTATATAGCGCATTGTCCAAGCATGCGACATGACAACGCAAAATCTTAATGTGGCGGTAGTGCGTTTTCTTTTTCTCTTACTTTTTCTCTCTTGCGAGAGAAGAGAACGAGAACCGATTTCCTTTTTCCTTTTTGTTTTCGGTCTTGTTAGACACGCCCTCTAGGACGCACTCAACTGCCTTACGGAAAAGTTGTGTACTCGAAAATAGTCATCGGCTTCATTCTGTGCGATCCCCTTCGGATGTTACTGCATTACAAGGCAAAAAAGCATTACCGAGGCACAAAGCTAACTTACATCTATCATGCTGGTTTACCAACCGCAGTGATCGCTGTGTTGAGTAACGCCATCGGCCTCATACAGAAGGCTAGCGTATAGACATAGGATAGTGATTCCAAGTCTACTAGATTTTAAATGCCTGAGAACGGTGGCGGTGGCTGACACAAATATTTTATAACAATTCGCACGTTGATGTCTCGGGGTTGTATTGGGTTGGCCGTATACTTACAAAAGCACGCACCTGTATATCTAGTTTTAGTTCCCCCGCAAAGCGCTCGGATAGTGAGAGTAATTTCCAATTAACTCTGACAATGCGCAGACGTCGCTTCGCTTCGTGGAGTGAAAAACTGATGCAGCCAAAAATCGTTCACAACACGTACACACACACCACGACTGATGGTACACGTCGCTTACTTGCGCACCCAAGAGAAATTCCCGCACATTACAGTTGTTGTTGCCCCAAAGTGCTACACAGGGGTTCCCCGACGATTTGGTATGAACTGACATCGCGTAAATTCCATGGACAACGAGCGAAAAAAAAAATATCCAACTCGTTCCGCAGCACGCGACGGCAACACATTCAAGCATCGGCGCGCCTGCTAGCACCAGCAAGAAAGAGCATGAAAGGCTCGCCGGCCGCGCTTTCCTATTCGTCCGATGAAGATGTCTATGCTACAACACGTAACTGGACATTGAAAAAAAAGTTTCACATAATTGCACGAAAGAATTACACAAATTTACATCGTTGTCGAAAAAAAAAACACATAGGCCTATCCACTAATGAAATTGAGTACAAATATAATCAATGAACTATGAAATTCAACATAAATGAAGGATGATTACATCGCATTTCTAGGGGACGAAGGAACTGGACCTGGCAATTTTCTAAGGCCCTTCCCTTTTTATTTTATTTTCCATTCTTCTTTTCTTTTTTAATTCGGAAGTTTGCTCGACAGCATGAAACGAGTTAAGGCATAGTATTTACTATAAGCATAACATTTATTTTCCAACCCGCCGTGGTTGCTCAGTGGCTATGGTGGTGGGCTGCTGAGTACGAGGTCGCGGCATCGAATATCGGCCACTGCAGCCGCATTTCAATGGGGGCGAAATGCGGAAATACCTATGTACTAAGATTTAGGTGCACGTTAAAGAACCCCAGGTGGTTGAAATTTACGGAGTCCTTCAGTACGGCGTGCCTCATTATCAAAAAGTGATTTTGGCACGTAAAACCCCGTAATTTAACATGTACTTTTCAGTTTCACTTTCATTTGTAACAGTGGCTTTACTGAGACTCCCAAACGTACACTTGAGCCTACTCCATGCTTAGAAGCCGGCTACCAAGAGATTACACGTCGCCATGTATTTGCGCGTAAAAGGCGTTCGCTGCTGTTCGCGTTTTAATTTATGCTGACGGTACACGTATAGCTTGTAATGTTCAGTGGAGTCCAGCCCAGATTTATTGCCTAGGCCAAAGATCCGCAGACGGTAGTCGGGTAAGTGACGTGTGTGTCGCCCAACTTTTTACAGATATATAGTGGCGCCTTGATGAACGCAGTCCTGAACAACTCTCCACTGGGGTGCAGTTGATCTTCCCACTCTAAAACAGGCAGAAAAGACAAGAAAATACACAGCAATCAGTGAAGTCGCACTGATGTACCGGCGCTGCAGTTCGGGTGTGAAATTCAAGATTTTTTCTCCGCTTCTATGGAACATTTTCTAGTCGAATGGCAATAAGAGCTATAAAAGAATGTCAGTTACGTTTATTATTGTTATTGTTGTTATTGTCGTCGTCGTCGTCGTCGTCGTCGTCGTTGTTGTTGTTGTTGTTGTTGTTGTTGTTGTTGTTGTTGTTGTTGTTGTTGTTGTTGTTGTTGTTGTTGTTGTTGTTGTTGTTGTTGTTGTTGTTGTACCATCGTTATCTAGAAGAGCGGCTGACAACCAAACATCGGCCAGCAGAGGAGAGAGAGGGTGCATTTGAGGAGAGCGAGGGAATCTAAGAAAGTGTGATGAGGTGTGGTAGGCATGCAGAGGAAAAGCAAAACGTAATTCTGATACAAAACTACTACGACGTTCGTGCTATAGTGCACATAGAAGTGCAGAGCTGGTATAGAGTGCAGATCCAGATATATCGAGCCCGTGCACTTTTCAGTCATGGAGCTTAAGTAGCGCCACGACACTGTAAGCTGCCATGAGCTCCAAAAAAAAAAATGTGATACACTTTGTGATTTGTGGGGGATCGCCGAGCATAAGTCATGCTAATCATATTTGTATGAGTCCCCAGTTTAGTGTAAGTACACGAAAAAAAAAACTGAAGTTGAGAATTTGGAGAGGACAGAAACTCTACCAGTACATATAGCCACCACCGCTCAACCTCACAATGCAATGTGGCTTAGCTAAAGAAATGCGAAGATATGCTACACTCGGCGCTACCCACAATAACGTACCACCTTTGCTGGTCACGATGGTCTGGCACCAGCAGAGTACGGTGGCAATGTGACGCGGAGATATGTCCTGCACGAAACTAACGCAGACAACTGCGTCTTCGATGACGCGCTTGGTCCAGCATACCTCTTCTCGATATTAAATAAAATATATTTCAAACACGGACAACTTACACGTGGCGCTCCAGAACACAGGAATCAGCAGCTGGGCCAGCGTTCCCTCCAATACACTTCGACAGCGTCAGAGCCGGCAACAAAGAAAAAGAAAAAAAGGAAACTGAATATGTTTCTATCGGGGCTTGTACAGGCACGCATGCTTGTATACGGTTGCGCTCGTAAAGTTGAAGCAAGCCTCCGCAGTGCGAGCCATTCTTCCACTGTGCATGTGTACCGGCCTGTAGAAACGCTTGAAGAGGTTAGTTCCGAACACCTGTACAAAGTTCGCGCCTCCAGTTCGAACTCCAAGCTGGGAGGCGGACTCTCGCGAAACTAACGCGCTCACAATACGGCGGCTCACGCCAAGCTATTCAGGAGAACTTTCTTTCCGCAACACAATTTGTGAGCCGAACGAACGCAAGGTATTCTAACACAAAGCGAACGTTTGAACACGCCGAACACCGAGGAAATGTACGTTTACCTTAAACGAAAGATAGAACAAGTACGTGGAAAAGTTTCACAAAGGCGGGTACATATGAAATTGCTTCTTTGCAGGCGAGGTACGTGTACGAAACGACGGCAAACGGAAACAAAGGAACACTTTTGAAGTCGCCGCTCGTCGTGCGTATGCTGTCTCCTCGAGTCAATTCGTCATACGGGACAGAACAACCGACCCACCAAACGTGTGTGCAAAAGCTCCGGCGCGTGTGTGCTGTATAGCACCCCTAATTGGCGATACATCGGCGCTATTCGCATACGTCGACCGCACAGAGCATAATCGACGCCTCTCGGAAAGGCGTCGATTGTGCTTTCAGACGTCGACCCTTATACGCCGATAAATGCGGCACGGCCGCGCGGCCCTCTTTTTGGCCCAGACCGTGACGAGCGGCGGGCGCGTGAAATGCGCCCGAGGTGCGCCTCGCACGGGTGCCCTTCTCCCGCGCGCGCGGGCGCCTGGGCTTCTTCGGGTGGGGCCGACGCAGCTTCTTTGGGCGAAACACAAACGCACCCAGCGCCGATGCCGCCCAGGGCGCCCTGCCCCGGTCCCTGGAGCGTTGGCTATCATTGCGGCCTTTGGTGCATGCACCGCGGCGTCACCCAAGGCTCGACCCACCGCGGGGGTCCCTCCTCGCAATGCTTGAATGCTTCTTGGCCTGGGTGCTTCCACGTTGCTCGCCATTCATCCTTTCATTTTCCGGTGGTGATGCCGCTCTCGTGCGGTAAACGTTCTGGGTGAGAAAGGGCGAGAGAGAGAGGTAGAGAAAAAAAAACGAGGGGAAGAAGCGGAGGTTAGCCACTAGTGTAAAAGCCTTTGCTGCTTTGCTTAATATGACAGAAGGCGAGAAGAGACTGAATAAAAGCATAAATAATGGTGCTCGTATCGACGCAGTGCAGCGCGCAATGGCGTTGGAGTTCTATCACCGAGTCCACATGTCCGCAAGTAGCGGAGCAGCGGGCTTCTTAAACCCTTATGTGTGGCAGAATTCTCTTATCCGACAAAGGGCCATCGCCCACTCTTTCAAGTGCAGCCTAGAGCTCCTTCTCTAAGCACACTGCAGGTTAGCGAGGGCGGTGACAGAAACGACCGATAGACTCCGTATACAGTCCTGGACCAGAGCCGTGCTCCCTCAAGGGTTGCAGAACATAGTGCCGACGTTTCCCTTCCTTATACAGAACCACTTCATTCTCTCTTTACAGTCACGCTCGTTGCCGGCTTGCAAGCTGCCTGGCTCGCAGCGAATGGCTCCGAGAGGCCGAGCATCTATACTCGGCCCCTCCGTTGTCGTCTGATACCGAAACCTTAATTCCGTAACGGCCCATTGCACCTCCTTCTGGATGCCTAAATGGACGCTAAAGAGCAACACCAAATCTGTTTAGAACAAGCAAATATTTTTTAAGGACTATGCATTCATTTAGTGGAAAGAGATTGATCAAGTGCGGTGGAAATGAAGACCAAACTTTTCGTTACTGAATCAATGGTGTCCAAATCGCAGCCCTATGTAGCGTCGGCTCCTGAGGACCAACGGGCGCTAAGACTTTGCTTTTGCGCGCTTGAAGTGCCGGAAGCGATCGTGGGTTCAAGAAACACATCACGGCTCCCGCATTTTCGAAGCCACCTATTTCGCTTCTCAACCGCTGCGTCAAACGTCACTCTCACGTCAAGAATTTCAAACTATTGTCCCATGTATCCGATATTCCTGCACTGAAACCGTTACCAGAACTTAAAAACACTTCTTTTAATGCAATTCCATATTCATTTAGTGATTAAACTAATTAGTTCGGAACAAATGGTGTTAAAATCCCTGACGTCACGGAGGGTTGGCGGGGGAACTCACATAGGTCTCAGCTGAACACCTCATAGAAACAGCAGCCACAACGTTAGCGCTTCGCCACCAAGCTGAACGCGTCAACCAAAGATCCCATGATGACTTGCACGAGGCAGTACTCGTGGGTTTGTATCTTTTCAGAGTCCTTGTCGCGTGTCGTTCTCTCGCATCTGATGATTCTCCATTCATTGTGAGCGTCAAAAGCCTCTGCCATTACATGTTGTTAAAGTGCGCAGTGGTTGTCCTTATGTTTATACTGAACTGAAAACTCTAAGAATGTATATGTCCTCAACAGCTAGACAAACACACAGTCACGTGTGAGTGGCCGCATAGTGACTGCGCACATCGACGAAACGATCCATTTTTCAATAGGCAATCTCCCTTAGGCCTCTGCTCTTGCTACAGCAGCCAATCGCACAGAAGTGGTGTCTCCTCCTTCTAGCTGAACGGCGCGAACATCTCTTAGAGAAAGGCAGATTCAGAAGATTGACGTCATCATATCTCTTCGTTCGCTTCACTCTTTGTTTGGCGAATGCAGTGACTGATTTTTAACTCACCACCAACATCAGACGCATAACGCACTTTGCAGTATCGCGGGTCTGACGTGCACAGGCTGTATGTATGCACCTTTAATTTAGCTGCCGGCGCACTGCTGTGAATGGGCGTATAACCACTTCGCACCTCTTTCGGCGATGAAAAGGTCACATCCCCAACAGGCAGTCTATATACCCTCTATACTATAGCCAACTGTCTCTCTCTCGGAGCGCCGTTCTGTTTCAAGCCAAACAGCTCGAGCAAAGCGGCTCTCTTATATGAAAAGCACGACTCGGGGCTCTCGCCTCGTCGTACCTCTTTGGTTCTCCCCATCTCGTTCTTCGTCCGGATGCAACGCGCACGTCTTCGTGGGACGAGGCCTCTTCTCCTTCCAGCGTCGTATACAAACAAAGAGGCGCAACGCGCACCATGCGACTGCGCACGTGCACGCGTCTGCCGCAGAACTTTACGGCTCGCCGCCCGTGGAGATCTCGTCCCGACACCGTCTCCTCCTTCATTCACGCCTGAGCCACGTCGAGCTCGTCCTCAGACACTTTGTGCACGTGGGCGGGGAGCGAGACGCCGCGAAAAGGCCGTAAACGCTATTTCAAAAAAAGCTCCCCGAGCGAGAGATGCACCCGGGTCGTCTGTTGTGCGTGGTGCGAATATACCATACACACCGCGCGTCGCGCGTCGTCTAGCTCTTCCTCACACCGCAAGGCCCGGACAGCGGCCTCTCCTTTTTCACAGGGCGACATTTTTTTTTTTTTTATCTCCCTCGCTCTCGGCTATTTCGTATGTCTCTCCGCGTCGCCCGCTTTCACGAGGAACCTCTGCAAGATGACGCTGCCGTGAAGAGAGAATAGAAAAAAAACCAAAACTGAAAAGATTCTTTTCAGTGTCGGGCGGGCTTCGGCGACAAGGAAACTTCTTCAGCCATAAAGTGCGGCTGTGCGTGGGACGACCTCCGGCTGTGTCTCTTCGCCGGCCCCGACTGAAGAGACGCGCATCCCGATAGAAGACGCTACAGGGCGCGCAGGTGAAGTCGTGGGCGATAGCGTTGTATACACACGCTCGGCTGTAGCGCGTGCGAAGCGAAGGCTGACGCAGATGCGCTTCCGGCCCGGAAATGTGGGCTGCAGGTCGCCACATTTTCGGGGAAACGAGGCTTGAAGTATAGAAGCAAGCGCACGTGCGCATGTTGTGCCGTTCCAAGCCGTGGCGCAAACCAGGGTTATACACTGCGCGGCGATTCCTTGAAAAACCCAGCTCAAAGTGAAGAAATATGAAGTGAAAGTTCCAGAAATTAAGTACGGCCGCGCATCTGTGATAGTTGTACAGCTACAGTTACATGCTGTTGCGTCTCAGTACGATTAAAGGCGTTTATTAGACGTTGGCCACGAGGCAACCCCACCCATCCATCAGCGCCTACCAAGAAGTCAACGCCGACTAAGTTGACACCGACTGTTGACGGGTCCGCAAAGGCAACCATAGCACTAGGTGACTGCCTGAACTAATGATGAAACGTACCAACGTCAGATGCTACCGAAGAACGGCGCCGACCTTGGATTCCCAGGTTGCTATCCTGTTACATATTCCATACCATCGGAGGTGCGGATGCTTTGGAGGTGCATGCTGCGGAACGATGCGATATCAGGGGTGTGGTATCGCAACCGATTCGGCGATGGTGATTGGCCCCGATACAGTCACTAGATTTCCTAGTCGCGTGGCCTAGGGTAGACGACGTTATTAAAAGCAGAGACTTTTTCTGCAGTGGGGCCGACGTGTCCTGATGTAAACTCGGACGTTTAACATGCTCCTGCATCGAGTGAGCTTCCGTAATTGGAGCCGTGTAACTAATGTCAAATAACGATTTTTTTTCCTTCATTGCTACTACTGGATGTATTCGTCGATGGGCTTGGTGGATTCCTTACCCTAACGCCACCTCGAGCCACAACAATGTTCGAATTGATGTTCTTGAATGCAACCTATCTGCACCAGACACGAAAGATCCAATATATAACACAACGTTAGTCAAAGTACCTCAATCGTTCTCACTGTTGTTTTTAAGAGTAAAATGTAAGAAAATGAGAGAAATACCTTGAAACTCGCTCACTCCTTTCAACCGGCACGCATGGTTACCAGCAGCTAGCGGGGGAGGATCACTGCTATGCTGAGGTGGCCGAAACGCATACCGGCTGTGTTGGCTGCGAATTTCGCCACTGTCACCTCAGCTGTAACGTTGCGCTAACTCTCAGCAGGTGTGGGCCCCACACTTGGCACGAATAAATCAGAGCACATACAAGGGGACAGTTGCAAAATATTATATAATCAACTAACGTGGTTTGGTGGTGAACTCTCGATTCTTAGGTTGGGCTCCCGATTGCTGCCGCTCCTGGGCTGGCGCGGCTGGCTGAGTCGAGACTTAGACTAATAATATACGAACTAGGTGGCCATGGCGACGGCTGAACTGGATGGCCTCAGACGCAGCTGTTGTTGCTCTTGCCACCGCGGTCCGGTCGCCACTTGCGATGGCCGGAATAATGGCGATGACGTTGCCTCGGTCACAGGCCCCGTCACACTGCCGGTCTCTTATTCCCGTTTGTTGTCTCGTGCTCCGCAAACATCTTTCTCGGTGGCCTGTTGTTCAGACGCATTTTCTTCAATTCTCTCGCATTCCGTTTGAAACGTTCTGTCGGACTTCTGTCGTTTCACCTATGCGATTTCTCGCGGTAACCCTGGGGCTCCGACCAATGGCTCCATGCAGGTTAGGAACTCTTTCCTTTCCACTCCATTCTCCATTCCAAATTCACTCACCGTAGATCTCAACGGGCGAATAGACGAACACTTCTAGAGAGCTATTCGCTTTACTACTTAAGGAGTGATGACACTTGAAAGCGTATGCAGGGTGTTTCTCATAATCTGAGCCAAACTTTAAAAATATGCAAATGCCAACCAGGTGGACAGAACCAAGGTAATGTTGTCTGGCGTCGCTTGGAGATACTCAGATTATGCCTTGAGTTCCGCCTACCATACACACAAAATTGCCGCACGACTGGCCCCTCAAGGCACTTTGCGTGTATTCGCGGGCTAACCGCGGAATAATCTATGAAGACTACTTAGGCGCGGAATAACCTGAGTACCTCCAAGCGACGGCAGACAACATTATCTTGGTTTGGCCAAGATACGTGGCATTTGCGTAATTTTAAGTTTTAGCTCGAGTTACGTGAAACACCCTATGTTTGTCACAATGAGGATATTTCCTTAGTGTTTTGCTGTTTCCCAGCGTAAATTCGTACAGAACAGAGCCGCCATCCAGCACATCTCTAACGGTGGTATAGTTGTCTATATTACATAGAAGTCCATTCGCCATGTCTGTTGTCTCCAGCAGTGCGAGCGCCGGCGCGGAAGGCGACAGCCATCCTCCTCTGCGCGCGTGGCGGGAAAAGGGGACAGCGCTGTCCTTTCCGAGCGCTCCACCGTAGCATTTAAACCTTGAGATGCGCCAAAGCTCTCTCGCGGCAGCACGTGCATCTTAAGTTCGCGTTCGCCGGTGAACGCGAAGCCCAACTTGGTTGCGCAGGAGCACGCACCCTTTGCACGTGCGAGTTTGCGTCATTCGGGAAAGTTATAAACAACCACCGATCACCACGAGAAATAGAGCGAGAAGCCAAAGAAAGCTGCTCGATTTAAAGATTGAATGACCGTTTAAACAACATCCGGCCACTACGAGGCATCCCAAATCTACGGCTTCACAAGCATACACCGATTTCGCGATGCGGACGCATTTCGAAAGCCGCAATTCCCACAGAGCCCCGTAATTGCTGAACACCAAGATCCTGCGCCTGTTTGCCGACCACGCAGTCTCGCGACGCGCGGTGTTTTTTTTGTTTTTTGTTTTTGTTTTTGTTTTTGCGAAGCGTGCAATAACAGCTGAACAGGTATAGACGGTCGGCAAAGTAAACGCGCCCGTATTTTACGTCTTTCCAATTTGCCCACGCTTGCTCCTCGATCCGACATGCTGCGTTGACGCCCGAGGGCGGTGCTAGTGGTAACTCAAAGGGAAGCTCATTACTTTCCGAAGCGAGATCGGGACGCCTTAGAACACGCACCCATAAAGCGAGATACGAGAAGGAAGCAGAAGCATGTGCTTGCTGCGGTAAAGCTATAGGGGAAGGATGGAGCATGTTTTATCAGAATGTGAAGACGTCTGCCCAGCGGTCGATTTAGGCACCACTGGCCTCCTTGAAGCCGCCGGGTTCAGCGGGAGCAGGGGAAAAGTAAACATGTGCACAATAGCGATTAGTGAGAGGCGACTGGAAGATTGGTGGAAGAAAAGCAGGGAAGCGACAAAAAACGGAGACGTACGAAAACAAAGTGCGCAATATGGGGTCAGGAAATTTTGTTATTTTTTTTTAACCTAGGTAGGACATTAGGCGGTATAATAGCAAGAGCTTGGTGACGCAGCCTACCACCCCGTTCCAAAGGGGACACTCATAACATCCATCCATTCGTTTTGGCCGACGCAACTGTTCCGCTGCGTGCGTCGCTGGTGCATTTAGAATAGCCGGCACGCGTGGCACTATTTCCCGTTCGTTGTCACGCCCGTCACAGATCTATTGCAGGCGGGGCACTAGGCAGCTGGCATACCCCCGCGCCTGTATGCCGCCTCTCGTACGCAGGACGCGTGAAATTGAGCATATAGTGCAAGCTTCGACGCAAGGGCAAGCGCAAAACAACTCCAAGTCGAGCAGCGTGCCGTCCTATTTACTTTCACGAGGACCAGCCCGCTTCAATCGGGTCACGATGCGCCTTGCGAGAGACACAGCTAGTGCGCCCACCTTGCACCTCCAGTTCAAAAACCCTGGCTGCAAAAAAGAAAGTAAGAAAAAAGGAAAAGATAAACGCTGAATAAGGACAAAACTCTTCCACTTTTATGTATCATTTGTTGTTACGAAATATATAGTGTCGCATTGCCGGAACACAAACACGGGAGAAAAATGCTGCCGTTCCCTCAATTGCTGCACATAGGCTGACTAAACGGAACGGGCGACAAGATTAAACGGCACCGGGCCGCTCGACTGCCCACTTTGCCTGCTTCTAAGTTCACGCACTACGGGATGCCTTCTGACACACAAAAAAAAAGGATGTTCCGCATTCGTCGCCCCGACCGTGAGTGTAACATTCACATCCTACACTGTTTGGGCTGCCATCTAAGACTTCCTTGTACAATCAGCGAGATTTGAACTCTAAATTAAATATTTAAGGTTTCCGTTTCTTTCGACCAAATTGATTACCAATTGGTTTTATTTTTATGTTTTTCATTTAACGCTAGATTTTCATGAAATTATTCTCTCCAATCTATCTCTTTTGACTCGTATTCAAAAAATCTGCGTTCCTATTCCGTACATGCTTTATTTCTTTTGTTAAAGTGAGTTACTCGGTTTTTTGGCCAATGCCACAAAATGAGTATGTGCCAATAAATCCAAGGATGTATGCCTACACCTCTTCGGCGATCACATGAGGCCAACGGACAATGAACTTAAGAAAAACTGAGTAGAAATTAACTGTAACTGAAATGTGAGAATAAGAAAAAGTGCAAAGGTAAGTAAGAGGGAGATAACTTGCCGTTGGTAAGAGCCGATTCCATATCTCACGCATTATTTATGCGTTTCGTAATTGGCTTCTTTGTCGGTTCACTTCATACCTCTGTAACTAAAAAGAAAAAAAAAACCCTGAGCACCCCTGCTTTCCTTATTCTTAACTCTCGCTCCCTTAGGTGATGTTATAGCATCATTGCTCGACGAGCTTGTACTTGACACCACGAAACCACGACACTGTAGCGATGTGTGAATAACGAACCATCACTGAAAGAGAGCGAGAGGAGAGAAGAAAACGAAGAGAACAGTAGAAGTACGAAAGCCGAATCTGCAGACAGGCAGTCTTGATGAACGTCGAGCTGCAGACAGGCGGCAACGGCAAACGCTCGCTGCACGCTAGAGCCGCGTACTCCGCGGGGCGCCATTCAAAGGCTTCAATTCTCGGCGTTTGTTCCGCTGTGCCGTGGCTGACGGACCAGGAGAGCGGCGCGGAGGAGGAGGGTTCTAGGCATGGCGGGAGGAAGGGTGTGCGCAGGATGTGAGGCGCCAACCGACGGTCCAGAACCTCGCAGCAGACCGCAGCGCGCTCATCTCGCGCCGCCCGGCAAAGCAAGAGCCCTCCCCCCAACCCTCCACCCCCGAGTCCCCGGGGGCCGTCAAGAACAGTGGGTCCCTATTCACGGCCCTTCCCGGGAGGTTCTTCGTCCACGCTTGAGTTGATCCGTCGGCAAGACTCTAGCATCCCTCCTCGTGGTCTCGCCGTCTCCTCCGGTGCGACCGACCGTGCGCTTCTTCTCTCCCACTCCTTGCCCGCGCAAATAGTTCTTTTCGCAGCGTCTTCGAAAGCGACGATGGATTCTCTCGGGATCCCGCGCCCCGCATGCGGGCGGAGGAGGTCTTCTCGTCGAAGAGACACACCGCGCGGCCGAGAACGAGGGGGCCCTGCTTGTACCCGCGGAGGAGGGGGGGAGTCGGCGCACGAGCACGGAGCGAAGGAGGGTCCGAACACAAGGGACCATCTTTGTTGCGCGGACCAACACAGGCGGCCCCGTCCCCGAAGCGGTGTGGCGCAGCGTGGCGGCCTCCTTTGGCGCATATGGTGCAGAAGCAGCCAGCGGCCCCCCGAGTGTCTGTGGCGCCGCAGCTTCGGCGTTCTGCCCCGCGCGTACTCGAGCTCCATGAACCTTGGCTCGACTCGGCTCGTTTTCGTACCATAAAGCAGCGCGCCTGTTTGAAACCGCGCCACAACCCCTCCCCCAACCCTCGCAAGCATATACACGCGCAGTTCCCCCCTACGCCTTCTATGTGAAGAAGAAGAAGGGGACGACTCGGGTCGCGCCGTGGGGTACTCTGCGCGCGGTTTCTTACGCCCAGCCGACCGCAGTCCCGTTCGGATGCCTGTGCTCCGCGCTGCTGCCGCTGACTCGAGCGTGTTGTTAACCCTGGTCGCTTTGGTTATCCCCTTTTTCTCCGCTCCGTGTTCACCCGCTCTCTTTGTGTTCGGCGTTAAAGGCGAGAAATGGCAGTCGGGAAAAAAAGAAAGAGGTGCGGAACGGCGGCGAGACGAGAAAGTGATACGCGAGGCGGATTATTTTGTGTGTTTTTTTCCGTGAAAAACATAAATCGAGTTAACCGGCCAAACTTCGTTCCGCGGCTTCAACGGCACTAGAGCCACTCGTGGAGGCTAAGGATGTTGCAATTTCTAGATTAGTCGGAGCGTGGCTGGTTTTTAACTGTCGGTGGATGTACGCCACCCCTTTGTACCGAATTAGCGGGTACTTTAAATGGACTCCACGAGAAATTTGATAATGCACGACAAAAGAGAGAAAGCTTGTGCTGATACATATTGAAGAACTTTTCCTGCACTTCAAACATTCATAATATACAAAAAACAAATTAATATAAAGAGAGTATAATTACTTATTGTGAGTGACTTCACCGTGCTGAAAACGGTGGTCTCTCTTCAAGAAGGTCAGTTTTTTTTTTAATTAAAGACGGAGGTCATTTCAAGTTTAGAAACAGAATATTCCACGTTGTAAGTACAGCAATGCATTTAAAATGCATGCTTACGTCGTGCAAAGTTATAAAACGCAGAAATAATTGCTACATATAGGACGAAATAGTTGAGCTTACTCATACAGTGTAAACTACATGTTTTCTTTACTTTGAAAACTCTGCAAAAATTTGAGAGAAAGAGGGTAACCAGGGGCCTCGAAATTTGTGAACGTAACAGTGAATGAAGGATAACAGACAGTCAAGGGAAGCATCAGAAAATTAAATCTGTTTTTCTTTTATTTAGCAATCAATAGTTGCAAATGAAGGCGAAGTGTAGTTTATTTTTTTCTCCTCGGTAAAACAAAGACAAACTAAAAATGAAAGTTAGGACACCTCGTGTTGTTGGTTGGACACCTCGTTCGTGTTGGTTGGAGTCGAACTTACAACATTCATCCGACGCACGCGACTTAGTCACAGGGGCGGCTGCACTGTCCAGAGCGTCATGTATGAACATGCATCTGCAGTAATCTACTCCCGTTATTTATAATCGTGATGCGGGAACATATCACACCAGGTACATTCAGAGTTCACAAAAGCATAATTCGAATGTTCATTTCATGTATCAACTAACGAGTAATACCTCCAGGGGCAGTCTCTGTTTATCTTTAAGCTTCACTGCCCTCAGTTTACCGACTGAGAAATAAAAATAAAAGGAAACGTTGTATAGGGACGTCGGTCAGGCAAGTTCAGTTCGAAGACGGCAAACCTCAAAAGGAGCCGACCGGTGAGTTCGGAAAACTGAAGAGTTCGCAAACAAGTGAGTGAGCACTCGAACAGGTTTGTTCAAAAACAGAAAGAAACAAAGGAAGACACAAAGAAAGAGAGAAAGGAAACGCGCTGCCAAACTGCTCTCCTGCATTGTATATGCGCGAATGGCGTGTCCGCACGTGCAGAAGAAGAAGAAATAGAAACGCTTCAGCCGTAGAGACCGCGCACTTCCAACGCTCATTGTCATCCGCACACCGAACGACACGAAAGCTGCCGACGCCGGCTCAGTGTTTCGTGAGCCGAGAAATCAACCACTTCTCTCTCTATACACTCACACACAGGAGACACTCGTGGCGCGTCTTCAAAGCTCGCGCCCTTCTCGCCTCCTTCGACTACGTATATACTACGGCACCGCGGTAAGAACAAAGTCGTGCTCACTGATCGTCGCGGCCGCCCGCTTACACGGAAGGAGCCCGCGGTCGGCTTTCGCGGTGTCGCCTTTCGCGGCCTCATTTGACTTGCAGATTCCGGGCTGGCGACTACGCGAAAGGGTGCTGCTGCCCGCCGATGCTGTTCGCGTTCGCCTTTCCCCCGTGTGCCGTCTGTTACGCTGCACTGCGATGATGCTCTGCATCCCGAGTTATAGCGTCGGGGTGTGTGTTGCAATGGCGTAAAAGCGAGAATAATAGCGGGATACGAATGGCTCGGTTTTTGCAGCGAAGCTGTTAAAGGCTAGACCCCCATGATCGTGTCCGAGTGTATACAAAACGTCCCGAAGCCAGTGCAATGCCGGGCCGACCCGCCGCGGAGGTGCAGTTGCCCATTAAGTGGCCGACATACACAGCTTCGCTGGTCATCGGAAGGATAGCGACTTTTTTATCACAATGCAAACATATGAAAGAAAAATTACCGCAGAACACATCTCCCGATGAATACCGAAGTTAACTCGATTAGCATTGAAAGAATGTACAGAGACACTGTATTGTAACCTCCCAAACGCGTCATGTATGAGCTGTGTATAGCTGCAGCCGGGTTCCTCTCTAGCACGTCTGTCTGGACCCGCTGTGTCACCGTCTAGCGGCGGCGCCGTGAAGTCCGAGTGCGACGCGTGGTCTGGACATACAAGGTGTCACAGCTAACTTTAGCCAGAGTTTAAAGTTATGCAAATGTCACATAGTTGGACAGAACCAAGGTAATGTTATTTGCCGTCGCTTGGAGGTACTCAAATGATTTCTTTTTCATTCCACCTAATTTGTTTATTAGTCGTAATTAATTTTTAATCGGTTTCTCAAGTAAGATCATTATATGAAAAGTGTCAATGAGAAAATTGTAGAGCGACATGATAAACTCTCGATGCAGCTTCCTGTTGTTCAATACGTGCTACATAAAAGTGTTTTCCCGAGCGTGAAAGAAGCCCGCAAAGGCACCCAAATTTGCCGCGCGACTCACCACTCGAGGCCTTTAAGAAGTTACTATTTTATTTTTTCCTCATGGTCAAGGTTGGTATAAGCGTGCTCGACATTTGGACTTCTGTATAGCATCGATGCCAGTGCCATAGAAATACTCCTTCTCCTTCCACAAAGCGCCGTACCTCGTTCGCCACACCGTCATCTCGAACAGCTTGTCGAATAGGTAGCAGCGACTGCACGGAAGCTCAACATGGCATCACCCATACCCTTCATCTCTTATCCGGCCTGCTCGCGTCGCGAGGAAGGACGTAGTTAGTGGGCAGTCTTCGAGACTCGCGTGCACCTATCACGTTGACGCCGGAACCAAACGCCAGCGACAGCACAGCGCAGCTTCCCTATGCCAGAGACACGATCGGCGTCCACCGCATGCCACGAACAGTCGTGTTACCCTTTTTCTCTTTCTCCATATACGCTGCAGGCTCGCGTCTGTGATAGCATGTGTCCAGCGCTTGGAAGGGAGGACGAGGAAAAACGTTCGGTGCCGGCCTTCAGAGCTCTGTCCCCTTACCCTCCGTAACACACACACACGCTGCTCAAGAGGAGATCCCAACCTCTCTGACAGGAGGAGACGACCCCCGGTCGTGCTACGGCCCGTCACGATCGACAAGCGATCGCGCGAGAGCCGCCTCTCGTTGAAGCGAGCAGGCGCCGGCGAAGACGGCCGCAATCTCGGGTCAGAACACACGCACACGCCTCCCGTACTCCTCGTCGCCTTTAACTTGCGCCTCCGCGTCTCTTGTGCTTCACTCGGGGATCACGCGGCGCGTGAAAGACAGCGCGGCCACAAGAGAGGTCCGCAGCGCGAACACACAACGCCGACCGGTCTGGTCGCGCGAGTTCTCTTCTGGCGAGCGTCCTCGAGTCGCTCGTTAGCTCCTCGAAGGCGCCGCATTGCTTTCTGCGTCTGACGACAATTGTTGCGGTGGGAAGCGGTGGCGACCGCGCCGGGGTTATTAGGACCACTGAAATTCTATCAGTACCTGTCTCCATGTACAAGAGCGAAGAAAATTGTGATCGTAACTCCACAGCCCTAGTGCTTTTCTTTTGCTTGTTTTCGTTTTTCGACAACGATACTTGAAATATCGTGCTTTTTAAAAAAACCCGGGAGGATTCGTAATATTTAGAGATGTCCTTATACGCTCATCGGGCATTTAGTTTCTGCGTTCAACTGCTTCGATTCTTCAAAACCGCCTTACTAAAACGTGCAGTCCTTTGCGTGCACGTGAGACTGTAAATATAGGCGTATGTGAGAATATCAAAGGCCGAAACGAAACTGACCGTCATTCCTCAGTGCGCACAATTCCTTGTGTGGTGCATTTGTGCCACAATGCGTAATGTCATAAGGTACGCTCGTTGTACAGCAATAGTAACGCAAACACCACCAGTTATTCAGGTTTCTAGACGATACTAAAATATGTCACCAAATTACTATTGTACAGCGTCACTGGCCACGGACAGGAGCTACTCGGAAATACATTTTCTGAGGTTTCGCGGACCGTAAACTATTGCGGTCGAGTCTGTCTGTCTGTCTGTCTGTCTGTATGTATGTATGTATGTATGTATGTATGTATGTATGTATGTATGTATGTATGTATGTATGTATGTATGTATGTATGTATGTATGTATGTATGTATGTGCGCGTATGCGAGTCCGTGAGATCTACCGCTAACCATGTCATATTGAACTTCAAGACCCATCATAATCACCATCACCATTTACGTCCACTGTAGAACGAAGACCTCATCCAGCGATATCCAATTGCCCTGTTTTGTGCCATCTGACACCATTTTATGCCTGCAAATTTCTCAAGTTCATCACGCCACTTAGTTCTCTGTCGTCTTCGACTGCGCTTCTCTTCCCTAGCCCCCCATTACGTAACTCTAAGGGAACACACATGTCGTCAACTCTACGCATTTCATATGGCCCACGATATTACATGCAAAAGACACTTAAGGCAGGAAGAGATCGCCAGCTATATACCGAGGGTGGATTCAGCTGCAGACCCGGGCGGACTGTAGAGGCTACTGAATGCCATGTCATATGACTCTCTCCTATGAAGGAGAGAGTTATGATGTATGATCCTCTTTCGACTGATATACGACTGATATATGACTATGTCATGATATATTACTTTCGTATAATATATGACTCTCTCCTGGCTTTCGCCAGGCAGTCGGAGCTACATATACTGCTCCGGTCGTAGAGACCGCTCCTAGTGGCAATCTCTCGCTCTTCAACGGTACATTCCCTCCAAACTGCAGGCCAAAGCGCCATCATTTACTGATAAACGTTCTGTCATGGTCACCGAAAATGGACATAAGGAGATGGTTACTTCACCCGCGTACAAGATATGTTGCTTTCAGCATCTTGCAGTAGTAACGAACACCCAAAAAAATGCGTTTTTCACTTTCGCAACTTATCGGTCGGTAATAACTTGGAAATCGGTTATGCAAGTGAATTGCCTTGGCTTGAGGAACTAGGATAAGTGTTTTTGCTCCTTAAATCATCCAAATGAATCCGATGTTTTTTTGACAGCTTTTGTGCCGTTTCTTCCCACTTAGTGCCCAAGTCCCGTAACTGCGTGCGTCTCGGATACCGTTTGTAATTCCGCTTCGTACTGCATAACTGCGGGAACAACAAGGAATCTATGCATCTCTCGACACGAGCCGCACCTGCAGGCAAACAAAACGAGGGCTGAATCGAATACCCTTATGCGGGGTGCCGCTCCGAGACCGCGCAATGTCGCACCCCGAGAGTGCCTGTCAGTAGCCCTCTTGTCGGACCCACCTTCTCGCCACCCCTGGAAGTCTATACCCCGCGTGAGCCCCTCGAAGACTCCCTCGGCTTTCATTCCGGTCACGTTCGGCGACAAGATGCGGTCTGCGCCGTCTTCGTCGCGCCAGAAAGCCACCGCGTTCGCTGGCACGCCGCGCTCTCACGAGGCCCAGCATGCGAGCAGCCACGCAGCGAGGCTTCTGAGACCGGTCGCCTTCTACTGTCTTCTCCCGTTTCAACGCTCACTCTCTATCTCTTTCTCTCTCTCTATCTGATACACACACACCGAGAGACACAAACGCAAGTGCCGACTACATCGCCGCCACTTTCACTCATGTTTTTATTTGTTCTGTTTTTCTGTTTCAGTAGCAAATGAGCTGCACAAGCGTTGGGCAAACGTGAGCTGCGAGTCGCGCTGCTGTACGCGCTCGCTGTTGGATCTAAAAAAAAAGGAAGAAAGAAAGAAAAGAAGTTTAAAGACTTAAACAAAAATATTTTTTGCAGTGGGCCCCTCATGGGCTGTCTATCTTTATCAATATTAAACCGAGTGCTTGTTGTGCATGTTTTAGCACGTTGACCGATGCTGGCTACCGATTTTCTCTTATTTCTAGGCTACGGCGGCGAGAGAATATGCAAAACAATGAATGGAAATAACAGTATACGGTGAAAATTTCAGGGGGGCCGAGCAGGCTTCGTAAACATTACGTAACGGCCTCATGTTTACGGCACAAGTCGCGTGCAGTTAAAACACGTGCGTAGCTGACGCACGTTGCTGCCCAGTTCGGATTAATGGCTGAGATGCGCAGCACCGCTACAGACGAAGCACTGTGTGTGTGCGTCGTCTTCTGCCTGTCTTCGTCTGGTCGTAGTGCATAATTTATATCATGTATGTACAATACCCTACCCAACGAGTGCATCTCGCCATCGCCAACATTAAGAGAGTCCTAGTATTGCAAGACCTTTCCTGGCATTCGCACCGTCTACACTTACCTAAGGCCAATGGTTGCCTGTCTGAGGTGCGCTTATTGGAGTCAGCGGGCTGCCTGTAGCAACTTATTGTCGCGTAACCGAGGGAAGAGAAGCATCTACAACATAGTATTTAAATAGAAAGCATATAGTGGAAAATAATAAGTTTCTTGGCCTTACAGCAGGCTGTGCAACTCTGGATGTAAAGGCAGTTCCATAGCCTTTCCGAGACACTCGACTATATACGTACGGCTTCAGCGGTGTCACAGCGCGGTTGACTTGCACATACACACACCTGAAATGCTTACTTTAATATAGGAAAAATGGACTTTATTGAAAACGAGAGAAGCATTGATGCCATTGCTGTAACTCATACGCTCGTGTCCGGTATGAAAAACTCGCCCTAAGACGGGTCGTTAATCCAAATATTTGCAACCATTTTGACTCTCGTCAACTGTTCGTCGCCTTTCTTGGGTTTCAATTCTAAGAGAATAGCGACTCGCTGCAATGGCGCGCTCCCTAATATGCTGCGCTACTGACATCAGTCAAGGAAGTAACCTCACTCTGGGCGATTGTTCGAACCAAATCGTTTCTTTTTTACCCGCTCTACAGAAAGAACCATCTTAAACCTCACTTCTCGTGTTTTTCGCCATCGTCTGCAAGAAACATTCGGAGAGCAGACGACTCGGGCACACGCAAACGTATACCATACGTACACATGCGGCGCCGAACAAGCGGGCTTGTGCAATCAGCGGAAGTCACTTTCGAACTTGCACGACACACTGCAGCGCTTTAGTGACGCACACGCGCATAGGCGACCGTTGCCGCCACTTCCAAGCAGGCCTTATCCGCCCGACCATCGGCGTGTATATTGCTACAGACGGCGCGACCCGCAGACGACGCGGCGTCCGCTATACACGCGGCCGAGCACATTTTGGCACCGGCGGCTTTTATGGACTCCTCCGGACTTGTCGAACCAGACGGCTGACACGGTTGCGATAAGTTCTCTCTCGACTTCGCTGCCTCAGCCCTCCGTATCGGAGGAGGGTCGGGGGGTGCTCTGCTGTACGGTTATCTTCTTTATGTGAAGGGAGGATATAGAGAAGATTGAAAAGGAAACAAGAACAGCACGGGAAAGCGAGAATCCGTAAGACAGATAGATGGAAAGAGATGGGCGGCGGAGGCTTTGATTTGCCTTTGGGGCGTGTTCCGCCCCACAGGAACGGCGTCCCACTCTTTCTCTAATCCGAAGGCGGCGTTGTACGTGCGTGTAGGGAGCCCGCCTGCGAACACACGCATGCGCGCGCTCAAACATTGCGGACCTCTTCAGCGGAGTGGTTTCAGGAAACGGCGCGCGCGGCCGGGTCTTCCTTCCTATGCCGCGGCACTTTGCTTTGCATGCGGTTCGACAAGGTACAAACACTCCGCGTTGCATTGCTGGTCCCTCTTGTTGCGCTTGTTCTCGTCGGAGATAGGCACGATAGCGAAATTTCTCCACGTTGGATTGCTGTAAACGGTTGAGATGCTGTATTGCTTTGATGACGCGCCAACTTTGTTATGCGGCGCCACGCGTGCAGGTACGACATGGAGCTTGCCGATCTTTTCTTTGCCGGTTTGTTTCGTTTTCCACATTGCGCGGATTTCCGGAAGATGCACGTGCGCTCCGATCAGTGCCGCTAAAGCGATTTGTGACTCTCTGCGGTGCCAGCGTCAGTTCACAACTGAGCACGATGTGCATTATCTTTATGAACGTCTACAGGGTGATCATTTCTGAGTTCAAGGATTTTTTAAAATCACCTGTTGCAGATAACATAATTCTTGCCCTTGAGCTGAATTATTCGAAGAGGCGGACATCACTAGCATGACAAATCGAAATACATATTCAAATAATTAATGCAAGCTCAATGATTAACTTGTTAATTGATTTTTTTGCGGCACTTATTACAATTTACGAATTGTACGTAGCCGTTGAGCTTGCAAGACGTATCCACCTTAAACGAACTTCCAAGATGACACCAGCTTCGAGATATTATAACTTTCATTGCTTTCGTGCTTCAATGCCTAAAACAGCTTTTCTTTAAAAAAAAAGGTGAGTAGGACAGCAATGCATCTTTTACGGCGACTTTGATGGCGCATATATTCAAACTGGTGTCATTCAGTAAATTCGTTCTAAGCGGGTACGCCTCCCGAACTTATCGGCTACAATTCGTAAATTGCGACATGTGCCGTAAAGTAACTAATTAAGAATATAATGAGTTATTTCTTGTTAAATTGTTGAGTATGCGTTTCCCTTTCTTGCGCAAGTGATCTCTGCCTCTCTGAATAATTCAGCTCAAGGACTAGAATTTTGTTATCTGCAACAGGCGATTTTTTAAAATTCCCTAAAACTTCAAAGTGTTCACCCTGTATATTAACGGTGCGGTGTGCATTTATTTCATTCTTAATGAACTATTTGTTGTTGGCCGAAAGCTGCAAGATGCTGAACAAATGTTTTGCTCTATACAGTCACTGTGTAATAACAACGGTTTACGGGCGTTTGTGGTAAAGCATAAACGACGATTCCGAAATTCTACGCCAATAAAGATTTTAAAAAAATTAATAAAATAAAACCTTTTCTTTAAAGAAGGTGACGGCTCACGGCCCCTCTTGGGGAACAAAAAAAAATCTGGAGCCTAGACGAAAACATGCCTTCGAGCACACACGTGAACTGTTAGATGTTCGAGAAAGACAAAGTTTATTTCAAGCAATACGGTTTTCATGTTTGCTAGATTGCACTCGTGTAATGTGCATGCCACGCCGTATATACGTGAAGAAAGTTGGCTGTAAATGTTTGATCACTTTCATGCTGAAGAGAATGTGATGCCTGGATTGCAAGCGTTGCAAATGATGTGCTCTCGTGAAGCGTGTGTACGTTCTACAGACGTCATAAATAAGTGCTGTCAAAGTCGACTTACGACTTTTTCCTCTTAATTTTCAGCAGTATATTATCACCAATTCTCACTTCTGCTTTATTTCAAGGGGCTTCCTTTCTATAAACGATACCAAAGAATTGAAATAATTGAAACTATAGTCGGATACAACTTTAGAAAAAAGGGGAGGCCCCGCCCAGATGACCGAAGCGGCGAAGTCACCGGCCGTCCGGCGCATGACGTCGGTCCAGAATGCGCGCCCATTGGTGCACCCGCCTCAGAGGAGTAAACGCCTCCTTTTTTCTAAAGTTGTATCCGACTATAGACTGCAATATTGCTCGTTTGAAACTCTGTTTCACGAATTTGTACTGCTAATAAATTTGACTTAGTAGCTTGGTAGCATTAAGATCCTCCCATTCCTAAACTTGAAAAAAAAATTTTTTTTGAGCTTTTACGGACCAAAACCAAGATCTGATTATGAGGCACTCCGCAGTGGGGGATTCCGGAAATTTCGGCCACCTGGGGTTCATTATTGTGCATCCAAGTCTAAGTACACGGTTGTTTTCGCATTTCGCCCTCATCGAAATGCGGCCGCTGTCACCGGGATTCGATCCCGCGACATCACGCTTAGCAGCTCAGCACCATAGCTAGTAATCAACCACGGCGGGTCTTCCTAAACTTCCTGCTTGAACGTTAGCGTCGATGGCGTCGATGGCGTCGATGTAATGTCGCGAATTTCGCAGTCATTTCGCTCATTCAAGCCTTCTCGCGAAGGGAGGTGGGCCAAAATTGCCAAAATTGCCAAAACTTAGCTTTTGGCTTGTTTTCGAATTCTGCCTCGGAAACTACATCTCGAAGCGCAGATTCCCGGCAGAGGCGTGTGGTGGAGCTTGTACTGAAACCTTGGGTTGGCCACCGAGTACAGTATTTCACCGAGCTGAAGCCCTCTTCCAAAGCTTCTTCGCTGCCACTGCCTCCGTTGACCGCGAAGGGGCGAAACTGCGGCGCAAGCATACGGCAGGTGTTCAGACCGAAGGCGAACAATTCGACGTGAATCATTTTCCGAAAGCGCTGCACCTGACTGCGACTGTAGGTGGGTGTGGAGCGGCTCTCCGAGCACCTCACGTTGCGTAGATCGTCCCCCCGAACGTCCTCCCTCCCACATCTCCTTCTTCACCGTCCGCTTACCCGCGCGGCCACTAACGGCAAAGTTATGTGGCTGCGTTCCTCGAAAACCCCTTTCGATGTGGGCCGCTCCGCCTAATCGGACACCTGCAGTCAGCCCTGCTCTTGGCATCGATTCGTTGCTTATTTCATCCTTTCTTTTTTCTTCTTCATTTCCCGGTCAAGAACAGCGGTGCGTCGCAAATTGCCGACGAGCCGGCCTGAGGTGCGTCAAGATGACGAAGGAAGCAAGAGGGGGGCAGGGAAGGGAGGGGGGGGTTCCCCCACCCCAGGCGTATATAGCGTACAACAAGGTGCTCCGCATCCAGGACGGAAGGTGTATGACGGCGAGGGAAGGCGAGTGCAGGTTAGGCACGCATAGCGAGGAGGGAGGGGGTGCTGTGAAAAATGGAAGAGCTGTTTGCCGCGCTCCGAACACAAGAGGAGGAAGATGGAAAAATGAGATGGAGGGCGAGGGGGTCCCGAGAAGCCACTGCAATATAGCGGTGCTGCATCGCGCGGGCGCGCGCGCGCGTTGCGTCAAGGTCATCTCACGTTGTGGCCGGCTCCCCCGGCCGGAGTGGCCCTTCTCTTTGGAGCACCGCGCCCTCCTCGCCGAGCGAAGGAGCGCTGTGCTCCTGGTGCCGCGGCCGTAGCCGCCACGATGGTGCCGCTGCTTGCTGAGCGAGGAAGACTGATGGACAACCGCCTTGGACAGGGAGCGCAGGCGTCCCGTCAAGAGGAGTGGTGGTGCGCTGATTCGAGGGCCGAGGGGAGTAGCTGCTGCCCTGCTGGAACCTCCTCGAGCCGTTTCCTTACTGTCTTACGCACTGCATCGGGAGCGCCTCATGCTTGTTTTACCTGTATACATATGCAGGTAAGACACGCTAGATAAATGAAATTGGCGCAGTGCGAAACATTTACCTCGCTGGGCTACGGAGCTCAGTCGTCACATTAAATGCCTGGACAAAAGAGGCCCTTGCCCACCGGAAAGCCATCTACCACAGGTTGTGGAAGTCCAACAGAGGTTGCCTTTGATCAGAATAAGCGCATCTCTCTCTCTCTCTCTCTCTCTCGCTCGCTCTCCATATATATGTCTTTTTCTCTCGAATTTTTGGGCGGTAAGGAGTTGATCCTTACTTCAGAACATGATAGGCCAAACATTCTTGAAGATAGCTTGAATCCTCAGTGGCAGTACATATCAGTGCGGCGTCACGGATTCAAATGTATTTATCTTATTTCGGCTCTTTTTGACACTAGGAACCCTTTTCTAAACTAGCTAGGTTGTGTCTTTGGTTTTATTAGAATGCAGTGCAGCAGTGGTGCGGCAACTTCAGAGCAGCGACGTCCCGGGTCCTCTTTCCTTTTTGAGTCATTTCCGGGCGACTAAATCTCTTCTGACCACGGAAATGTCCGTTTCGCTGTTCAAAAAGTGTAGCTTACGGATAGAAATTAACTGAACAATATTTTTCTTTAGCGTCCGATTAACAGATGACTTCGACGCGCAGCGGTTCACTGCCGCTCCAGAGGCTATTACACCTCACTGCCCGTTTCTCGTTCGCTGCCAGTGCATTGCTGGCAGGTAGGCCTGACTCGCGGACCGATCACCTGGACGGCACATTTCCCACCTTCTCGGTGCTTTCCGTCCTAGCTCCTTCAACTTCATTTTTCTTTTCGAAATTGTCTTGCAGTTATGCACTTGGTGCACAGTACCCGTCAGGGGCACGTCCACCGCTATCCATCCAGGAACGAGTAGAAGAGTGCGTGACAGGGTGTTAATGGTGTCAGCGGGAGGGACCGAGGACGTGTTTTCGTGAAGGGTCGTTTTCATTGCCTACTGTCTTTTTTAATCCTTGTTTTTTGTTACTCCTTTATCCAGTCAACCTTGTTTGCTCGTTTTTGGTGACTATGCTAACACTTTGTCGCTATTGTTGTTCGCGGTTTAACTTCTGTGCTAGCGAAAAAAAGAAAAAAGCCTAATAAAGGCGTGCAGCCTGCCCTTGAAATGTCGGAATTATAGCAACTAAGATTTGCACTTCGCTGGTAGGGAGGCGGGGAAGGGTGGCAACGGCACCTGCGGAGCACATCTTCTCGAAGTCGTCCCACTTGAGTGAAATCATCATCATCATCATCGTCATCATCATAATCATCATCGTCATCATCATCATCGTCGTGATTTTTATTTTCACCACTGGATACAAGGTGAAAAAGGGAGAGCCGGAAAAAAAGACGGAAAGAAAGACGACTTTTCTTCGGCTTGACAAAGCTGACAAAGACGGGCAGCCGACAATGACAACGCAGCTTGACAATGACGGGCAGCCGCGTATCTTGCGATGACTTTCGTAAACTGGCATGAGGGCGCTTGAACGCACGTTGCGAAAATAAAACTAAAGAGCTTGAGAATGGTACGGCGCTTACTATCAAGTTAAACGTTTATTACGCACGGAAGCGGGTATACCAAGAACCCGCTGGAAAGACCGACCACCACACCATGGACGTGCTCGGCACTCTTCATCTGTGAGACGACGCCGACAGCTCCCGCTGATTCGCGGCCACCATCGCGCGGCCGTCAGGAGATCGAGTGGTATATTCGCGAGCGCCTGCAAGCGTCGCGTCTTCCCTGCAGTCGCCTTGAAGTGACCGGCGCACGTTTGCCATGCCCATACTATCAATACACTGCAGTGCACTTCTTCGCGGTGCACCACGAGCAGCAGCCGCTGCAGCAGCAGCATGGAAAAGAAGCCGTGCACCGCAGATCTTCGCGCCGAGGCAACGGGCCGGGCTTGTCTGTCCGGGGCGGCAATGTGTGTGCGCTCGCCCCGCCGCCAAGCCGCAGAAACGGCGGCCGCGCGATGCTATCGGCACCCTTCGGCGGCGAGAGTCTGTTATATATGGCACCGGCGATTGTCTGCCCAGATTAGGCCTGCACGCGGCCGCTCTCTCGTATACGTTCGGCGCGCATTTCAAGCCGCTCCACACGGCAGCGCTGTGTGTGTGTGTCGGTTTTGTGTACAGTAATATATACACACACACACACGAGCTCGGTTCCGTCTGCTTGTCAGCCACTCCCTTGCAAGCAGACGGCACTGGCTGCGTGCACTCTTGCCATGCGCGCCGCGCGGCCATGTGGCTCTGCATGCAGCCGTGTATGTACACACGTACGCTCTCACACTGCCCGTGCATGTGTACGCGGTTTGATAAGCGGACGGAGTGTTTCTCTGTACCCCGTTCGCCAGACGCGCGGAGCACAACTCTTTTCGGACGCGGAGCATTATTATAACTTGCGCGGGAGGGCAATCAGCTATGATGCAAGACAGCGCCGGAGCCGGTCGCACCGCTATGAGCTGTCTCATGTCAAACAGCCGTACGCCGCTCTAATTAGACTTGAAAAGACTTGAAAAGGAGGGAGGGGTGAGCCAGTCAAAAACAGCGGCGTGCAGGAGAAAATAAGTAAAGAGAAAAGATCAGTATAGGTATAGGGCTTTCCCTTGGTTAGCTCGGGATATACTTGCTTTAAAACTAAGGCACGTGCGATCTGGCATGTCTGACAGTTGAAACAAAACGGTAGGCTACAGAAAAGTCTCGTGTTAGGGCTTCTCGTGAGTCTATGTTCCCAGATTCCTTTGCTGGCACAGCTATGAGCCTCTGCACAGATAGTACGCCATACGGTGACTTCTTAAAATCAAACTAGTGCTGTTACCATTGCATAAAAATGACCTAACAGTGGTAAACTTTCTAGCAAATTAGAAAACGAGAACTTATAAAGGTATGCTCTTGTGCCTAGTGGCTTATCCCCACGAGACCACAACCGAGATAGAAAGAGGTAAAGTTTTATGCCAACTGGAGAGGTTAGCTTGGCTGTAAGCTTGGACTAATACTCCGGGTGTAGTATATCAGAAGGGATGAAAGTAAATGGGAGAAAAACACGCACACGCCTTTAATGCACTGGCACACGAACTCACGATATAGTTCACAGTCTCTAAGAGCAATGCTGTGCGAACTGCATCCGCTCTGATGACAAAATTCAGAAGCTACAACAGTTATCGAAAGGAAAATATTCAGACTGACGTATGAAGTAAAAAGGAAAAGGCAAATATTAAATGCGAGGTAGAGTTAGTCGAAGTCACATAGATTTCAGTCATGGTTTGAGAGAGTATAATAGCAGATGACATGACCACCTTATTAAAGGAGAGCTTGAATCAAGCGGCAAGTATAAACGTAATCGACCTAAGAACAGGCGTTATAAGGCTCCGTCATCGAGTGCTAAAATACTCAGAAAGCAATAAGTGACCGTACGCATTATATATAGTCGAGGGATGACACTTGTGTGAAATACCGCGATACCGAACTTGGAGTCGTTTGGTTGCGGCATTCTCTTGGCCTCGCTGGGATCTCTGACATACTATGGCTTGCTTGACATTCTCTGCTACTATCTTTCTTTCTTTCTTTCTTTCTTTCTTTCTTTCTTTCTTTCTTTCTTTCTTTCTTTCTTTCTTTCTTTCTTTCTTTCTTCCTTTCTTTCTTTCTTTCTTTCTTTCTTTCTTTCTTTCTTTCTTTTTTGCCGGATATCAACTATGCAAACAATATTTTCATGCATATGTTCCGTTCAGGCGCTGTCATTCCTCTAGTCACACCACGCTTTCCAGCCTTCTCACTTTCGGCTGTCAAATATTCTAACGACGGGACATTTGTGCGTTCCGCGTCTGCTCCTCAACGTCTCCGATTAGTACATCTCTATATACTTAAAGAAAAAAGCGTATTCACTGGCTCTGGAAGATTCCCGCCCTACTCTTTCTGCTGAATCTTCAGAAGAACCCCCGACGGCACCTCCTGGCGCCAGAGTTCTCCGCCGAGCGATTCTAATCTCGTAAGCCACCACATGGTTGACGCATGTTCCTCGAGCCTGGTCATGCAGCTCTCCGCATATGTTAGCGACATACGAGCCACGATAAGATACGCGAAGTCTGAGATTTTGGGAAATATATAGCGCACATATATTTTTAAAAGAAATTCGATAGGTGACTCTGTGTTTGACTTTTCTATAGAATTATTGTACAGACTCGCTTAAAGTGAGCCTATATATACGTGCAGTACCTGTACATACAGGAGTGCAGCGGTGGCGTAGAGGTAGAGCATCCGCCTCGCGTTCAAGAGGACCGTGGTTCGAATCCCAGTGCCGCGCAATTTTCCACTGAATAGAAAAAAGAAATCCGCGTGTTGATAAAATTGCATAAACAGGCCTGGAGTGCGGCCTGATCCCGGTGAACAGAACCGGTAACGCACTCCCTCACCAGAGCAGGATTGGCCACCCTGGTGCAGTATTGGCCACAACCTCCTATATGGTATGGTATGATGAACTTTATTTAATGTGCTGAAGATCAACCCTTAGATTGACGCAGGCGGCTCCCACGTCGGGACAGTAAGGCTTAACCTTAGGCCCATGATACAACCTCCTATATGAACACAACAATCAAACCCCGGCCGTAAGTCCCCAGCATCTGCGAAGCAACTGACCACGGCGGCAGTCAGACCTGTGACGCAGCAGAGGGTGCTAAGGATCCCTGGATCGGGACAGGCCGCCATTGGAATCTGAACCTGGCAACGTTTAACGCTACAACGTTATCTAGAGAGGCAAGTCTAGCAGTGCTATTGCAGGAATTAGAGGGCAGTAAATAGGATATAATAGGGCTCAGTGAAGTTAGGAGCACAAAAGAAGCATATGCAGGGCTAAAAAGCGGGCACGTCCTGTGCTACCGGGGCTTAGCGGAGAGACGAGAACTAGGAGTCGGATTCCTTATTAATAAGGATATAGCTGGGTAACATACAGGAATTCTATAGCATTAATGAGAGGGTGGCAGGTCTTGTTGTTAAACTTAATAAGAGATACAAATTGAAGGTCGTACAGGTCTGCGCCCCTACATCAAGTCATGAGGACCAGGAAGTCGAAAACCTTATGAAGACGTGGAACCGGTGACGGGTAAAGTCAAAACAAAATACACTATACTAATGGTCGACTTTAATGCCAAGGTAGGCAAGAAGCAGGCTGGAGACAAAGCAGTGGGGGAATATGGCATAGGCACTAGGAATAGCAGGGGAGAGTTATTAGTAGAGTTTGCGGAACAGAATAATATGAGGATAATGAATACCTTCTTCCGCAAGCGGGATAGCCGAAAGTGGACGTGGAGGAGCCCGAATGGCGAGACTAGAAATTAAATAGACCTTATACTCTGCGCTAACCCTGGCATCATACAAGATGAGGACGTGCTCGGCAATGTGCGCTGCAGTGACCATAGGATGATAAGAACTCGAGTTAGCCTAGACTTGAGGAGGGAACGGAAGAAACCGGTACATATGAAGCCGATCAATGAGTTAGAGGTAAGAGGGAAAATAGAGGAATTCCGGATCAAGCTACAGAACAAGTATACGGTTTTAACTCAGGAAGAGGACCTTAGTGTTGAACCAGTGAACGACAATATTATGGGCATCATTAAGGAGTGTGCAATAGAAGTCGGTGGTAACTCCGTTAGACAAGATACCAGTAAGCTATCGCAGGAGACGAAAGATCTGATCAAGAAACGCCAATGTATGAAAGCATCTAACCCTACAGCTAGAAGAGAACTGGCAGAACTTTCGAAGTTAATGAACAAGCGTAAGAGAGCTCACATAAGGAAGTATAATATGGATAGAATTGAACATGCTCTCAGGAACGGAGGAAGACTAAAAGCCGTGAGGAAGAAATTAGGAATGGGCAAGAATCAGGTGTATGCGGTAAGAGACAAAGCCGACAATGTCATTACTAATTTGGATGAGATAGTTCAGGGCCTTTGCCCTGCAGTGGGCGTAACAAGGCTGATAATGAGGATGATATATATATATATATATATATATATATATATATATATATATATATATATATATATATATATATATATATATATGTATATATATATATATATATATATATATATATATATATATATATAAAAGAAAATATATATATAATATATATAAATATATATAATATATAAATATATATAATATATATAAAGAAAAGCTTTGCCGAAGTGGCGCGTCAGGGGGCAGCGTCACAACGGCCTCCGGCGACTGTCCGACCCACACGCAGTGAGTCGGCAGTTACGCCATCTGCCCCCACGGTGGTTGCAGCTAGCGCTGCTCCGCCAACCGAGGAAAAGGGGCCATCGACCCCGAAGGTTGGCGCAGCCGAGGCTGCCCCAACCTCCCCGGCCCCTTCCAGCGCTGGCAACAGCCGGCGCAGCCAAATCCCGCACAGTGCCCCATCGACCTCCGGGCTGGTGGGCGCAGGGGTCTTGCCCTCCAAGTCGGGACCCTCGCTGGTAACTTCCCGCTCGCAAGAGCACGTGTCCGGCGCCTCACAGGAGGCAATGGACACTACACCTATCTCCACGGCGCGCCAAGCGCCTAAGGAGCGGCGAGGCTCCCTCGAACGCTCCAGAAAGGGCAGAACACCCGTTACAGGGCCTCGAAAGAGCTCTGTAACCTAAGGCATCACCTCCGTTTCCGTAAACACAGCACCAATTTTTCTTTAAATATGGATGCACAAATCATCCAATGGAATGTCAGAGGTCTTCTCAGGAATCTCGATGATCTGCAAGAACTTATCCATAAACACAATCCAAAAGTGCTGTGTTTACAGGAAACACACTTAAAACCAAAACACACAAATTTTCTTCGACAACACGTTACTTTTCGCAAAGACCGCGATGATGCTGTCGCATCATCGGGTGGTGTTGCCATTGTAATTCAAAAAAGCATAGCGTGTCAACGTTTACAGCTACGAACGGCCCTCGAAGCAGTGGCGGTTCGAGTTGTCCTGCTGAACAAACTCATCACTATTTGTTCGCTTTACATACCCCCACATTACAAATTAAAGAAACCTGAATTTCAGTCCTTCATAGATGAATTGCCAGAACCTTATGTTGTTCTTGGCGATTTCAATGCACACAGCACCTTGTGGGGAGACTCTCGTATCGATGCGCGAGGTCGTCTCGTTGAACAGTTCCTTTTCTCTTCTGGTGCGTGCCTTCTGAATAAGAAGAAACCCACATATTACTGTCTTGCAAACAATACCTTTTCTTCAATTGATCTGAGCATAGTTTCTCCGTCCATACTGCCTGAACTAGAATGGGAAGTTACGAACGATCCTTACGGAAGCGACCACTTCCCCGTACTATTAAGAACACTTAAAGAAGACGAATATCCACCACAGGCTCCTAGGTGGAAGACTGAGACAGCAGACTGGGAGAAATTCCGTAACTTAACTAGTATATCATGGGATGACATGTCCTCGTTAGGAATTGATGCTGCCGTGGAATATTTTACAGCCTTTATAACAGATGCCGCAACTAAATGTATATCACAAGTAAATGGATTGGCATGCAAACGGCGAGTCCCGTGGTGGAACGACGATTGTAGGATCGCTCGTAAGAAACAAAACAAAGCGTGGGGGATGCTACGCGCCTCCCCCACTGCGGAGAATCTTATCAATTTTAAAAAAGTAAAATCCCAAGGCAGGCGAACCCGCCGACAAGCCAGAAGAGAGAGTTGGCAGAAGTTTTTATCTGGTATCAACTCCTATACAGATGAGGCCAAAGTCTGGAACAGGGTTAATAGGATAAAAGGGCGACAAACATATTCACTTCCTTTGGTGAACACACAAGGTGAAACACTGAAAGATCAGGCAGACACACTTGGAGAACACTTTGAGAGCGTGTCGAGTTCAAACCACTATTCGCAATCATTTTTGAAATACAAACAAATAGAAGAATGTAAGCCAATAATACAAAAATCCAGACAGAATGAACCTTATAACCGGCCGTTCAGTATTGCAGAGTTGAGAGCTGCTTTGACCACATGCAAAAGCTCTGCACCGGGACCTGATAGAGTCATGTACAAAATGATCAGAAATTTACACACTGACACCAAACTTACACTACTCACGCTTTTCAACGCTATTTGGGCTATGGGATGCCTCCCATCCGCACGGAAAGAAGCGATTGTGGTCCCTGTTCTTAAGCAGGGTAAAGACCCCTGCTTGGCGGCAAGCTACCGTCCGATAGCTCTTACAAATTGTCTTTGTAAGGTTTTTGAAAAAATGGTTAACCGCAGACTTGTACATTTCCTTGAACTTAACAATGTCCTCGATCCCTTTCAGTGTGGCTTCAGAGAAGGGAGGTCCACAACCGATCACCTTGTGCGCATTGAGGGAAACATTCGCGACGCCTTTCTACATAAACAATATTTCCTATCCGTATTCCTCGATATGGAGAAGGCGTACGACACTACGTGGCGCAATGGAATCTTGAGAGACTTGTCGGGAATTGGCATCCGTGGCAATATGCTCGTCATAATAGAAAGCTATTTGTCCAACCGTACATTCCGCGTGAAAGTCGGCAATGTATTGTCGCGGCCTTTTATACAGGAAACTGGTGTACCTCAAGGAGGTGTACTTAGCTGCACGCTCTTCATCGTGAAAATGAACACCCTTCGTGCTTCATTACCGCCAGCCATTTTTTATTCTGTTTACGTAGACGACGTACAGATGGGCTTCAAATCCTGCAACCTTACTGTATGTGAGAGGCAAGTTCAACAGGGCTTGAACAAAGTGTCCAAATGGGCAGAAGAAAACGGATTTAAAGTTAACCCCAACAAAAGTTCTTCTGTGCTTTTCACAAGGAAAAAAGGGCTCATTGCAGAACCCACTATCGAAATGTATGGTCAGCGAATTCCTGTGAAAAAAGAACACAAGTTCTTAGGCATCATACTTGATTCCAAATTAACGTTTATTCCACACATAAAGTACCTCAAGGACAAATGCTTAAAAACAATGAACTTGCTTAAAGTGCTATCCCACACAACATGGGGCAGCGACAGAAAATGTTTAATGAATCTTTACAAGAGCCTCATCCGATCACGGTTGGACTACGGTACCGTGATCTATCATTCTGCAGCCCCGAGCGCGCTAAAGATGCTAGATCCGGTCCACCATCTAGGAATCCGACTGGCCACTGGAGCTTTCAGAACAAGTCCTATTGAAAGCTTATATGCAGAATCAAATGAGTGGTCACTTCATCTGCAGAGAACATACATCAGCCAAACATATTTTTTGAAAGTCCACTCTAATCCTCAACACCCGTGTTTTAATATCATTAACGATACGACATATGCTACACTATTTAATAATCGTCCTTCCGTAAGACGGCCTTTCTCGCTGCGTGTGAGGGAACTTAGTGACGAAATGCGTGTCCCAATCCTCGAGCTTTGCCCAATGCATCCAGCCAAGCTGCTACCTCCTTGGGAGTGGCAGCTGATACAATGTGATATATCCTTCATGCAAGTTACAAAACATGCTCCAGAGATTGAAATCCAAATGCATTTCCGGGAACTCCAGCACAAATACTCCTGCACGGAGTTCTTCACAGACGCATCGAAGTCACACGACGGGGTGTCCTATGCAGCCGTCGGCCCATCCTTCTCTGAAACCGATGTACTGAATCCGGAAACTAGTATCTTTACGGCTGAGGCTTACGCACTGCTGTCGGTCGCAAAGCATATAAATAAGTCAAAACTCCAGAAATCAGTTATATATACAGACTCCCTTAGTGTTGTGAAGGCCTTGATGTCTTTCTGTAGCCACAAAAATCCGGTAATTAATCAACTCCACTCCGCACTGTGTAAAGCATATATATCAAACCAACATGTGATTATATGCTGGGTACCTGGTCATAGGGGCATTGAGGGAAACGTACTAGCTGACCAGATGGCCACATCCATTTCATTGCATTCAGTTAGTCCTACTGCTTCGGTCCCTGTCACAGACCTGAAGCCTTTCCTAAGAAGAAAACTGCGAAACCACTGGCAACGTATGTGGGACGCAGAAGTAAATAATAAACTGCACGTAATAAAGCCACAGTTAGGTTCTTGGCCCTCCGTAACAAAATCGCGGCGAACAGATGTCCTATTCTGTCGCCTCAGAATAGGACACACATTTGGCACGCATAACTATCTACTCACTGAAAATAATCCTCCAACCTGCGGTAGATGCGGGGAGAGGCTGACCGTCCTCCACGTCCTCCTGGAGTGTCGGGCAGCCGAATCCGAAAGAAGGAAACATTTTTCGCTAGCATACCGGCAGCACATCCCCCTACATCCCGTAATGCTACTCGGCCCAGAACCTTTATTTGACACCAACGCAGTCCTAAGTTTCCTGAAAGATGTTGTCCTGCATGTTTTTAGCCCCACATGTTCGTAGCGGGTCCTCTCTTCAGAGGATGCCGCTGCGATAGCTCTTTAGTATAGCACATGCCTCTAGGCCCTTGGGTTTCAAGGGCTCTGGCGAGGCAGTAGTGCTCCAAGTTTTTTTACCATCCTATATATTTTTATTTTGCATCATTCTTCTACGATAGATTTTATTGTTCATAGTATTCGTCATTAGTCATCGCCATAATTTTATAGTACATAGATTTTACCCATTTACAGCGACTATTTTTAGGCCTCTTTACAGCCAAGTCACATCTTCCACAATACATCGATAACACTACCACTTGTCATGGCGCTCTTTGGCCAAACCTGGCCCTTGCGCCACAAAACACCACACATCATCATCATATATATATATATATATATATATATATATATATATATATATATATATATATATATATATATATATATATATATATATATATATATATATATATATATATATATATACAGTAACTCTAATTTTTCCCTCAAATCGCGATTTTTATATGTTGGATATTCCCCCTTGTTGCAGATCGTTATTTTCTCTGAGTGCCTCTTGAATGTTATGCGTTCTCCTTATTTGATCGTTTCTCGATAAGCATCGGTCACTGAATAGCCTTCGTCCGTCCCACAGTTTTTATTTCTTTTCAGCCTAAAGAGACGCTAGCAACTGACACAAAGTGGGCCCTCGTCTGCATCCATAATACATAATCCGCAACCCCTGATGTTAGTTCCCGCGTTCAGAACAAAGTTCTGCGAACTGGATAATGCCTCAGAAAATATGAAAGATCGATCAATCTCATAAATTCCCCAATGTTCTCACAAATTCGTCGAGATGTTTGTGTAACAGATGGCTGCGAAAGGCAGGCACTATTGAAGTTTCATAGAAGTTGAAGTTCCCGCTCAGGGTTCGTTCTTTATAGGATACCGGCCCCAGCTCTCGGCTTGACCACGTCGCTACCTCATCTGCTGAGGGATCAAAAGCCAAGGAAGTCTCGTACCGGCTTCATTGGGTTGCTCGAAGACGCACAACCTCGTGCTGAGCTGCGACGATGGGCGGCATGATAGTGAGCTGGTCATGCAGAGAAATAGCCGACGAAAAATACAGTAAAACCACAAGGGTAGTCTCCCTGCCAGTACAACAAATATTCTTTTCGTCCACTTCCGTAATGCTAGACCTGCTATATGTAGAAACAGCTGCAGCTGATCGCACGCACACGTAAAAGTCCTGTCAGAGGTCGCATCCCTGCAAATGGCACCGTCGGTGGATATAGGGCGTGGAATAGCCGCCCACCTAGAAGGCACAAAACATAGATAGTTACCCTTCCTTCCTTTCTTTATTTTTCCTGTTTACATCTGCGAATTCCTCCTACACTTTTCTCCAGCGAATGCGGGGGCCCTCATGCAGCGGCGCAGGCCGAACGAGGCGAGATGTGCCGCCACATCGCGGACTCGTCATTAACTGCGTCGATCCGGTGTCAGTCATACGTCCAGCTTCTTTTCATTTTTTTTACCCCTCTCCATTGCGAAGCCCTGACGGGCCCGTGACGGTGGAAACCGGCAATCGGTGCCTCGCGTGTTCTTTGGCCCCGGCTGCGCCCGTTTTCGACCGCGCGAGGTGGCGTTTCAATGGCGGCACGTAGGCGTTCTCCGCGAGTGGCCATTTCTGGCGGGACATTGGGGTGCGTGCGTGCGTCTGTGCGTGTACTCGCTGGCTTTCCGAAATGGCCCGGGTGATGGAAGGAACGACCTCGCGTGCTCACTTGCGGGGTGGATGACCGAATGACCCTCGGGAACGGAGCTGCACGCGGGTTGTTGTTATACGTGCAGTTTCCCAACAGTCACGTGACACCTACATGGCGTGTGTGACGGAGCCATCCCATTCCTGTGCTGGATTCGTCGAATGTTGCTAATGCGTTCCGAAAGTCCCAAGTTTGAGCACTCTTCGCAGCTGAACTTGCAGTCTGCTCCTTTGCCGTTCAAGGCACATTAATGAGAAATGTGAAAGCTCAGATAGATCGGTTGATCATGTTTCTAGAATGTAGCAAGGAGGCCGGCCATAGAGCGAGTTGAGGTTTGGTAAACCAGAAAGGACGCAACAACAATAAACGAATGGCGAGGACTTGTCCAAATTTCTGCACCAGCTCCCCCGTAACCTATTAGATTTCGGCAGCTTTCATTCATCGATAGAGTTTCACAGAACTTTAAAATGAGCAAGGAATCATTCTGGCAATCTTATGGAACCTAAGAACTCGCCAAAATACGGGGGAAAAACTGTAACATTCATGATGAGCCACTGAAGCCATGAGCCTAGCGATTTAGGCTCAATATTCAAGAATGGACATAGGCTTGGCCTCCTTTTTCTTCGCTAGTTTTGCTTTAAATATCTATGGAGTTGGTACAAAAGGAATTTTTTAAATAATTCTCCAGCAGCGGTTAAACTGATGTCAGTGTTTCCGTCGAGTGTCCCTTTATTAACGGGATTGTGTTATACGGTTACCTTGTATAGATTAACGTCCTGTTGTAATATAGAACGAAACTTAAGCGTTCGCTGGTACACTTTTGAGGCATTGAGGGGTTCTGGAATCGAAACACTCCCTAAGTGGCAAAGGCTATTTGTCAGCTCCATGCCGATTTCATGTAGTCGTCGAAGCGCTGCTGAAGTTCCTTGACCATCAGTTTTTCCCTATTCGTACCTCGCTGGCGGGTTTATCTTACTCTTCTCGTCACTCCCGGATGTGTCGCCTCTCGTGCTATATATTTCTTTAGAAATTCTTGCCACAAAAAGGTGGCTCAAGATTATAATGGTTGCTTAATTGCGATTAACGCGCGTTACAATCACGATTAGCAACGTGAACGTAACTATGTGGGGGGCCGACGAATCACACATTCGAACCTTCGACCGTCCAACACTATTGATCACACCACTATATTTGGAAATGTCAATTTCACCCGCGCATAGGCTCGTCGTCACGTCATTTGCGAATCAGGATTGCCAAGGCCTTGCATTCCGAATATTTCTCAATGGTTAAACCTGCCTTTGGTTAGTTACGATGAAACAACTTGGTATCTTGCTTATCATTTCCAATAATTCTTTCAAATATCGCTGGCCGCGTGTTGCGCTTGCTGTAGAGATGTGAAATTTTAAGCATTATCCCTGTTCTACCGAGCAACTATACTAACAACATTAAAAGCTTGTCGCTGCTGTCAGCGCTGTCAACGATTTTATCTCGGGCATTCCATTTCTTTTAATCGGCACGTTAGGAAGAAAAACAAGGCAAAAAAGAAAGATAACCAAGACAAAATTCTCCTCAAATGGATGGGCACCGTGATGTACCGGAGGCATTTCACGATGCTATCTGCTCGCGTCCATGTCGTTTTCCTCCTTATTTTCTCTGCCCTTTCTCGTTCTCTCTTTCTATTCGGCTGGACCTATCTTTCCGAATGCGAGAGGGCATGGGCACAACATCGTGATCTGTGTCTGTACGGGCTATAAAACCCAGCCACCTGTGCAGCAATGGGCCGTGCCTCGCATGGCAAAGAGGCTGCCCCCGCTGTGCAAGTCAGCGCTGGAATCGGCATGGACCGGGTAATCCGTCTGTGTGTGAGGCACGTAGCAGTGGTTGGTGGACTTGTTCCCCCCTGTGTAGGGACCTCAAGTAGCGAGGTAATCCCCAGAGGGATTAGGGTCAGCTTAAAGCCTCCTTCGGCTTTCTGCGACACGGCTGCAACGTGGACGCACCCCGGATTTGAATTATTTATGGCCGCCCGGTGGTAGAAGGTATACCGACAAAACAAAAACAAACAAATAAAGTAAAATAAAAACGAATGCAAACGCAACATCAAGAAATCAAAAGCAAAAACGGGAAACAAACGAGGAATGTCGTTGCAAGCGAGGTCGCTTTCATAGAGAAGCTTCGCATACCTTCCCATAGCCATATTCAACGTCAATTCTTCCCTCCTTTGAGTATTGTAATGATGCACACATACTCGTCTGTCGTGTGGTCATTTCACGTTTCCGTTCGCCCATTCGGAGGCGCTCCCAAACAGCGAAGCCGTGCCAGCTGCGAAGCTGTGCCATGGACCATTTGTAGTCTCGAATAAATGCTCGCTATTCTTTTGACCACAAAACATTGGAAATGTAGTCTTTAGCATCAAGGAGCTGTTATTAAAACAAATACTTACTCCATTCTTAATGTTTGACTCAAACATGAACATTAAGCCTCATAAGTTTTCCACAAACACCTCGTCATACGTCTGGATGCATCGAGCATGTGCAGGTTGTTTGAGCTCAGAACTGCAATGAGACGTTTAGGTCGCCACAAGGACTTACTGTAAAGTATTACTTCAAAAGGTTCATCGGTGGAACGTATTTAACGGTTGATCAGGTATTTGCGCCATTTGCAACCGACGCTATCAATGTTCCTAATGTTTCTTCGCACCTACTCATAGCCTCTACAATGTCAAAACCATTTTTGATGTAGAACTTCACCTGCGCGTTGAGTAGTGGCAATGCCCCAAGGCGACGGTATCTAACAGTTTATTTAGCTAAATACTGTGTTTAAGGAACATAATTCTTATTATTAGGTTCAGATGCCCACGGTCATGCTCTGATTTGGTTTGGTGAAGTGGAAGCTTGGCCGAGTTGGTGATTCAATATGGACATATCTGCACAGCGCAAAGACGAGGACAGGAGATAGGACACAACACAGGTGCCTATATGGGTACGGCTTCCGTTTACTTTTCAGATTTCTTCGTCTCTACTCAAGGTATTCACAGGCCTAATCCCCGTTGTCCATCGTCATAAACCTATTTTACATCTACTGCAGCACAAAGGTCGCTCCCATCGGTCTCGAATTATAACCCTTTGTTGCACCAGCTGACCCTATCCTATGTCTGCAAATTTCCTCAGCTCACTCCACCACATATAATCTTAGGTCGTCATCGACTGCGTTTGCATTCCCTTAGCATTCATATCGTGACTCTAGAACACTGGTTATCTTCTCTTCGTACTGACTAGCACAACTTGTCTCTCTCTCCGTTTCATTACGTCTTGTAACGCTAGGCCTATCATTTGTTGTTATCGAGGGTTGCGCTGGACCCGTGAGCACTTGGAAAGTCCACTCGCTCCGCACTAGCAAGAACAGTGCCATTCATTATAGAAATTTCCACGCGTAGATTGCTCGTTTCACAGCACGTAGCCACGTAACTTTCTCTATCCTCAAAGTTTTGACGCACAAGAAGTTACTGTTGGCATAGTATTACGATTACGTAGTCATCAAAGGTATCGCTAGGGGGCCTTTCATGACTTGAGAACGGTTCTCGTGTGCGCTCCAACATATGCATGGTGTTATTAGGTAAAAGACAGGGGGAAAGTTGATTGGCTAGGGAGAGTGCACCTCTTGCCTTCAGGGCCGCTTTATAGCTCAGTCCTCGTACGAAAAGCCCCAACCGAAACTCCTTGACCTAGTTCTGCTGCACTCCATTTACGGAGCAGCGTTCCTTCGCATAGCCTTCTATTTTACTTTATTAGGAGCGTGACTAGTTCTGCTAGAACTACTAGCTAGCTGTTTGCCTACGCGATCAAGCACCAGAAGGGCTTGCCTACACTTATCTAGTCGACCGTTATGGTATACGCACATTCTGCAGTCATTATGCTCCTTTGCTGCCAAACGTGGTTTTAATGGGTGGTTTCACTTCAAGTCGCGGTGGGCTGACGTACAAGTTTCGGTGTCACGCGCCCAGGATATATTTCGGGCGAGAAACATGACACAGCTTGAGAAGTGCCAGTGTCACGCCGAATGAACTCGAAGCGTCTTCCAGGCGGTTGGGCGTGGCATAAGCTGGAAAAGCATACCCTCATCATTTAGGAGATGTGTCCGACTGCCTTTACTGACAACGTTGACACTGGCTCATTGATGGAAAACCTCTATTGATCTAAATAACTATTTTAGATTGAGATTCTTGTGAGCATCTTGTTATTGAGTCAACTTTAGTTTACTGCAGTTTCTTCCCCACTGTTGCGATTTGACGAGTGCGTTTTGTTTTCTATGCACGCTGCAATGGCGTGTAGATTAAATGGCATTAAGTACGTTGGTTGACAGACACGTTGATGGCAGATAAGTACTAATGCTACGAAGTCGCAGTGCAAGACGTGAAAACGTAAACGCATCTCAAGAGCTGGAATGCAGATACAAAAACGTATGACACAACCTTGTCAACAACGCAAAAACAAACCTCGACGGCTTTCCTTGATGGCTTGCAGATGTATAGTGACAACCATAAGCTCATGCAAAGGCTTTCCAACAGTCACATTAGTTGTAATGAAGCCTGCAAACTCTGTGAATCACTATGTATCTGTGCGGGTACGAATAATTATCGGAAGCAGAACTATGATCAGTCAGAAAAATAAATATTATTCAATTCTCATTCATTTACACACCATTGATGTGCTCGCAACTCTCACACGCAAATTTCTATGTACAGGGGACAAGTTCTGCATATGTACAAGTCTTATGTCACTGTTCTGCATATGTACAGACGGAGGGTCACTGGGTCACATTCACACCATTGTCACATGAGTCAGCGCTTTTCTGTGCGAGTGGCTCTTAGTCCTTCCCACAGAAGATGTGTTCAGCGGGTGGAACTGGTGGTGATGCTGCGGCGTCGGCAAGCTGGCCGGCAGCGGAGGCTTGGTGTACTGCACCCTGCTGCCGCGAGACGCGCGGCGACCGAATCGCGACCCGCACAGCTTGCCCCACGCTGTCCACGTCTTGTTGCTCCAGATCCACACGCCCGTGGTGATGCCCACGAGGAGCGACATGAAGATCTTGAGCATGAAGACCTCTTCCAGCGGAATGCTGTCCTGCAGCCTGCAGGGCGCCGAGGCGTCGCCCCGCTTGGCGAGACATTCGACGACGTTGGCCGTCGCGCGGGCCTTCCACGCCGGCATCTGGTGGTACTCGTACAGCAGGCACGCCAGCAGCGTCAGCGCGGGCACCGTCGACAGCACGGAGAAGAGCCCGATGCGAACCATGAGCCGCTCGAGCTTACTGGTGTTGCGGCCCCCTTCCTTCATGAGCCGGCGTATCCTGAGCAGCGACACGAAGCCCAGCAGGATGAGCAGGCCGCCCAGGCTGAGCACGAACCCCAGGGGCGCGATGACGAAGCTGAGCAGCGCGTCGCGGCTCTGGTTGCCCACGAAGCACAGGCCGGTCAGCTCGTCGCCGTCCACGTGGCGCAGCGCCAGGACGACAATGCTGAGCACTCCCGGAACGGCCCAGCACATGAGGTGGAAGTAGCTCGCCAGCGACTCGATGGCCTCGTGGCCCCACTGCTTGCCCGCGGCCAGGTACCAGGAAAGCGTGAGCACGAGCCACCAGAAGGCCGCGGCCATGCCGAAGTAGTAGAGGAGCAGGAAAACCACGATGCAGCCCCAGCGGTCGATGCCTTCGACGATGAGGTGAGACTCGACGCCTTCCGACTTGTTGCACGAGACTAACTCGGAGCCGGCGAAGATGCGGAATAGGTAGGCGATGCTGCTGAAGCAGCAGCATAGGCTCAGGAATATGATGGGGCGCTCGGGGTAGCGGAATCGCGTCGGGTTGATCCAGAAGGTGGACACGGTGAAGATGGTCGCCATGAAGCACACGGCGGCCCAGATGCCCATCCAGATCTCGGCGAAGTTCTTGTCGTTACGAGTGAAAAGAAAGTCCGAGCCACAACGCGGAATGCACCGGTCTACGTTTCGGCCCGGCAGGTCAACCATCGTTTCGGGGCAATTCTTGGAGGAACGACCTCCAGCTGATGCCTCAGTGGAGAAGGTGTCGAAGAAGCGCCCATTCTGAAACTTCTTGAGTGGCGGAAAAGCGTGAGGCAACGGCAAGTTCAGCAGCTTGCTGTGCGGGGACAGTTTGCTGGGCTCTGGTTTCTCAAGCAGATATTTGGAGTAGCGCTCGTCGGCACCGGGCGGGAATTCCATGCACAAGCCGTTCTTTTCAGGCACAGGAAGTCTGCTGCAGTTTAGTGCCTGAGGCCAGTTGAAGTTGAACTGCGCCAGCAGGGGCAGGCACTTGGACTTTACTTCTTCGCAGATGGACTGACAAGACGGTATCGGCGTGTCCACCTGCTCCGTGCACATCGGAGCGTAGAGGGAGCACAGGAAGAACTTGAGATGCTTGGAGCAGCCGATTTCGACGAGTGGCACAAACTCATGCACCTGTATGGCCGCCTGGCTCTGATCCGTGTGTCCCATGAGATTTGGCATGCGCGTCAAGTTGTACGGCATGTCCTGGCACATGGGAATGGTGATGCGCTCACATTTGCTGCGCCGTCCCTGGTCGAACTGCATGCGCTGGGCGTCCGCCGCGGTGTAGACGAACAACACGAGCAGCGCGAGCAACAGTCGCCGGGGCCTCCGGGTCATCATGCCTGAAACACACTCGACCCGCGGTAAACTCGCGCACACTTGGAGCCACGGATGAGGAGACGTCAGCAACGTTCCGTCAAGTGCTGCAGCCGAGCTGGCATGTCGCGTACGAGCGCGAGTGTGTAATCCGTGCGGAGCGCGATCTGCGAATGAGCATCCTGCGGTGAGCGCCGCACTTGAAGTAAGCAACCGGCACGGCTGAGCCGTAGCCGGCAGCGGAGGAGTTGGAGATGTAGTCCGTGAATAGACGTGCGCGTCTCGTTCCGCGATTCTTTTCTCGACCCCTTGAACGTCGCAGCGACTCACTCTGTACAAAGTTTATAAATATTATTTATCACACAATACGCAAATCGAGTCGAATGTGTTGAATTCAAGCCGTATTTGTGCCGCAAACAATCAGCCGGCATTAGAATTATTTTCTATCTCGGACGCTCGATGTCAAGAGAGCGGTGCGGCGGTGCAGTTGCTGCGTGCGGGGCTGACGCTTTTGAAGTTCGCCGCCAGTGCCGGGAGCACGCCGCCGCTTCCTCGGAGATGGGAGGGGAGAGAAAGAGAAGAGGGGGGGGGGGGGCTTTTCGGCATTTGTTTACGTTATTTTTTTTCGTCCGTCGGGAGGATGTAAGGCCGGCACGAAACGAAGCTTACAAAGCAGGACCCGCGAGTCGGGCTGCGGTGGAGAGGAGGGAGCGCGTGTTATTTCGTCTTCCCTTGGCGGGTTGTAATTAGCCGGCCTGCCATGGGTACCTGCTAGAGAGCAGCCGGCTTGGGGTGCCGTGGACGTTAAGAGCAGAAGGGTGAGCGGGAAAGAGGGTGTGTGTGTGTTGGTGGGGGAAAAGAAGGCTGGCTGAAGGTGGAGGTAGAAAGACTACCTTTGGCCCCTCTCACCACTTTACGCAGTTTCGCCGCTACGGAGTTTTTGCCGCGTTTTCTCTTTTTTTTTTTGGGGGGGGGGGGGGCTCTCGTCACTCTTGTGCTGCTGCGAGGACGCCTCCCCCCCCCTCCCCGCGCATTTCCCTTTCCTTCATGTACTGCTACGTCCACCCAACAAGATGGTGTACGCGCCTCGCTTCACTTCGCCCCGTTGTGCGTGCCGCCGACGGCGGCTGCTGTAGCTGCCGCGCGCTTGCTTTTTGATACCGGCGGCGAGCTTTTCCATCGCCCTTTTCGGATCGCCTGTTGCTTTCTTTCATCCTCGCTCTTCGCTGTCTCTCTCGCTCTCTCCCAAACACGCTCTCCCGCTGAGCAGTCGTTTTCCTGTCCCCTTGTTCGCTCTTTTCACTCCCTGATGTCGGCTGGATGAGGAGTGCCTCTCTTCTCAGTCGTCTTTTGGACTCTGTAGAGCCATCGTGATTACCTCCCCCCCCCCCCTTTCCATGTTTTCTATATACCTAGGTGCTACTTCCCGAGACGCAATCGCGCATGTAAAGCACGAAGGCCGAGGAGTGGTCAAGTACGCAATAAAATAAGAAGTACAACCTGTGCTCTTGTCCACGGGCAGTACCGTCTTAGGAGAAGTGTGTTTAGTAGAAGAGTACGCGTTTAGGCTGATTGGTTCATGATTACGAACAGTGAACAGCGCTAAACAACAGGACAAAGAGAGGGACACAGACCACAGCGCTGACTAACAACCAAGTGTCTTTATTCTTTCAATCAGCGTATATATATTCTCTGCTCTCTGAAAGCACAATAATTGTGCTTTGAGATATTATTGCGCTTTCAGATAGCGGTAGAGCATATATATGCTGACTGAATTGTTAAGGATGGTTGTTAGCCAGCGCTGTGGTATGTGTCCCTCTCTTTGTCCTGTTATTTAGCGCTGATCACTGCTCGTAATTGCGTTTAGTACACGAGCATTCTATTATGGCTGAGCTCCGCGACCAGCGATAACCAATGCAAACACGTCAACAATTCTAACAAATAAAAAAGTAACGTGCCCCGATGTAAGATGATAAGCGACGTTTGTGTTATTTTATATGGTACAACAACAAGGATGTAATGTCCTAGCTTTTATGCAGTCCTCGCTGATAACTGTGTGTGGAGCCAACGTTCTTGATTCGAGGGCTTGTATTCGCAAGAAGCTCTAACGCCTGAAGTGTTCGTAACAGAAAATTCCAGCCAATCCCGACGCTGGACATCACATTACTGAAGGCGACTGGTCACTGGCAAAAAGCACTTACAAAAGAGAAGCTATGTGAATTCGGCCCCGATTCCCCGCGCTCGAGGCCTCTGAAGGAAAGCCTGGGCGGGATGGCAATGGCAACATGGCGGCAACAGGTCGCCAACAACTCCGTATTTTCAGGGATTACCCCAAATTTAACGAAGAAGTCTCAATACTTGATTTGCCCTGCCGGGACATAATTTGCCTGGTGGCCTGGAGAGGCTCACAGCCGAATTTTACTCTTTAGCGCGGGCGGGCGTGTCACAAGCATTCTACGACACCCGCCAGCCTTGGAACTGCCAAAAAAATTGGAGGACGCTTAAGCTTCGCCTTCAAGAGTGGAACGCGATAGCGTTCCCGTCGACCCGCCAATGGGTGTAAGACAATGGGCTACAGGGCAGCCATCACTTACGAGGCGCCCCGCATCAGACGCGGTGAGCGTCGAGCCATATGGTCGAGCAACGCGGCGTTCGGCGCAGCAACGAAACGTGCGCCTGAGCAAGCGGAGCGAACCAAAGAACTCGGTATCCCGGAGGGGGAAATGATGCACGCCAGCCAAACGCCGTGATCGGCACGGGCAGAGAGATAGAGAGATAGTGATCTAAAGAAAGGAAGGACGCTTGATTCTACAGAGGGAGCAAGGCGAAGCGTTGTCAGGGGAGAGAGTCCGAGCCGCGACAGCTCCAATGCGCGCGTGGCGCGCCATCTGTCGGGGCAGCGCCGTACATGGAGAGGAGGGGGTCTTCTGTGTTTGCCGCAAGATGGCTCTCCGTGTGCGGAAAGCGCAGAAGAAATGCAGCGAAACGCACTTCGCTACTCGTGTAATTGCGACTTGTGTAAGTTACATGTTCATAATTACCGATATATACCACAGTATAACTTTCCACGGCTCGTTTCGAAGGCAACACCGCATTCACTAGAGGCGCGTTTGTACCTTTTGGAAGCATCGAAATCGTGGCTGAGTGGTAGCGTCTCCGTCTCACACTCCGGAGACCCTGGTTCGATTCCCACGCAGCCCATCTTGGAAGTTGCTTTTTATTTATGGAGTGCCTGCCGTGATTTATCGCTCACGGTCAACGCCGACACCGACACCGACGCCGACGACACCGGCTTTTCTGCGACACGAGCTCCTTAACGCTATCGCGTTAAAACTCTTCAACAAATGTAACTTCAATCCTTCACTTGAAGGTCTGTTCAATTTTTTCTTCTTTGGCACTTTGCTCTTTCCTTCACATTTCGCAGCCACTGGGGTTGACTTCCTCTATTAGCCAGACAGCCATTCCTTGGGTGCCCTATTCATTCCAGGCCCACATCATTCGTTTGAATAGCAGCCTCAGGTACCGTTCTTCTTGCGCGTTCAAGGCAGCTTTCCAGTTATCGGGAAAAGTTGTTCGAAAGGCGACATCATGTGCTGACAGCTTTTAGCTGATCCCAGAAATAGGGTGTGTACAGGCAAGGAATGAAGTCCGACGAGCGCTGCCTTGTTATGTGCCTTGTGCTCTCGAGTGGAGCAGGATATATATATATATATATATATATATATATATATATATATATATATATATATATATATATATATATATATTCAACCGTGATAAGACCGGTACATTGGTCGCAACTATTGAAATACTGAGAATACTGGGGTCTGTTTTTCTTTTAGCATCCCTCAAGTTCTTCACGTTTGAGATGTAGCCTGAAGACTTTCTTCTGCGGAAGACAGTCGAAGGGAGCTCCGGTCACCACCCGAGCTGGCCGAGACGGCCCGTCGCCGCTGCTTGGAGCTGTGCCGGTCGGCGCGCGCGCGTGCTTTGCGAGTGGCGGCCTGCGGGGGCCCGGCGCAGCAACACACTCGGGCAGCGGCCAGCCATAGCCGTACGTGACCGGTTTCTCGCTTTGCAGGGTCTTTTCAGCTTCGCCGTTCTCGTCGGCTTCGCGCACTGCTGGCTCAGGGCGGAGGCTCGGCCGAGGAGGCACCGGCGCTCTTTTCTTCGACACGGGTGTCACGTCAGGGCGGCGGGATCCCCTCTCGATTCTTCTCGGGGGTGTGAGGCGTCAACTTTGCTTTTTCTCTCTTTTCTGACTCCTTTCGACGGGCACGGGCCGAGGAGGTATAAGGGTTGGGTTCCCCCTGCGTGTCGGGATTGATGATGGACCGCCTGTGTGAGCGGCGTGAGCTAGCCGGTGTTCTCTCCTGCGGCTCGTCCCGTTTCCCTTCCACCTTTGCATTTCTCTCTCCCCGCTGCCTGCAGCTATGACCGGCCGAAAAAGACTTGCGGCTCGTTTCCTCTGGAGTCGGCCCGCTCGCATCTACACCCCCCTCCGACGCTTCTCTCGGCCTCTTGCTGTTTCTTGCCACCTCGAACGACTCGCCGGTCCGTTTTTTCTTGTTCTTGCTCTCGTCTTTGCTCGATTTTTGGCGGAGCGTAAACGATTCGCCGCGCTGGCGCGTTCGCGGAGGGAGGCGGCGCGTGCTGTGAGAAGGAGAGAGCGCGAGCACGCGTGTGTGTTGTCAGTTTCGCGCGCTTCGCGAAGCGCTGCTTATCACGCGCTTTGAGGCAGCCGCCGCCGCCGCCGCCGCCGCCGCCGCCGCGACTCGCCTGTGATACCTCGTTTCCAGCTCTGTTTAACGCCGCCTTCGCGTTACTCAAAGTCAGCTCGCTCTTCTCTCTGCTTCGCACCCGCCGCTTTGCGATTCGGCGCCGCGCGTGGACGGGCCCGTGTCAGCCTAACGAGGCTGCGCTTAGCTGTACGTATAGTAGCAGCGTGTAACCGGCGCCCCGGCTGACTCCCCTTGTCTTCGTCCTGCTTTCCACGTGAAAGAGTGCAAGCAAACTGGACGAACAACTGCCTTCCGGTAAAACAGTGCTCCCTTTAATTGCCATTAGAATCGTTTGTCTCAACCGCCACGCTCTCGTCTACGCGAGACAGACAGACAGACAGACGGACGGACGTAAACTAGTGGAATTTTTATTGGTGATGATAATTTTATAGTGTTGTACAATATGAATATTTATTTATTTATTTATTTATTTATTTATTTATTTATTTATTTATTTATTTACTTATTTATTTATTTATTTCAATTGGAAATATTGGCAGCAAGTGGAGTATGCATATTTAGGAATTTGGTCACCCCAACGTCAGGGATGTTGCTGATGGCCGGGCGAAAGAACAGTTGCTGCAAGTTTGTCCTTTGAACACTTATACCGGATATTTAGTTAGTTTCTTTAGTGAAGGATCGGCGGGAAAGGAAACGAAGTAAGGAGGAGGGGGAATGGAAGCACCTGCTGCATAGGTTTGGCGAGAAAACACGCTTCGGCGCGAATATAGGTAAATGAGGTCGGAAGAGCATGCCGCGCTCTATGTCCTTCGTCACGGGTTGGCGATTTGCATAACGACTCAAGGTGCCGCGGAGCAAAGATCAACACAGCGCAATAAAGGCCGTCGTCCTCGACATCCATACGTGATCCCCCATGTAGGAAGCACGCCGTCATTAGTCGTCTCGCCAGGACATGACCTCCATTGCAAGCGAGGAAAAAAGCGCGCGCAGGAAAACGAGTAATTTCTTCCAGAAATCACGCCGTGAAGGTTTTACGTGCGAACGAGACGCGTAAAGGATAATCGGGAATGCAGAGGCGACCGCGATAAACGAATCTGCGAGAACTCGTGAAGTCCTGCAGTCGCAAATACGCTAAAGGCACTCAGCACCGAAGGTCAGAAGCAGAAACCAAACAACTTCGAGCGTGAAGGCACCCTTTAACTCATACGCCGGTCGATTAGGCCGCAGAAAAATTATGGCGGTTTCACGTGCCAAAACCACTTTTTGATTATGAGGAACGCCGTATTGGAGGACTCCGGAAATTTTTGAACACCTGGGGTTCTTTAACGTGCACCTAAACCTAAGTACACGGGTGTTTTCGCATTTCGCCCCCATCGAGATGCGGCCGCCGTGGCCGGGATTCCATCCCGCAACCTCGTGCTCAGCAGCCCAACACCACAGCCACTGAGCAACTACGCGGGTGATTAGGCCGCAGCAACACGCAACCTAATTCGGACGCCTTTTCGGCGTCGCACGGCGTCAGTGCGTTCATTTCGTGTCGCGCGATAACCACGCCGTATTCACGGTCGAAACACGCACTGTGGCGTACCCTTTTTTGTCTGCTAATCATGGAGGAAATTCCTTTTAGCTTATTGAGAGCTCGGCGTACGTGCAGATGCGTGTAAAGTATGTTCGCGCCGACACTTGTACTCAAAGCAAGACCGTAAATAATTCGTATATGCGCTACTTGTACCTTTTTGCTTATAACTGGTTGTCAGATAAAGGTATCCTTCAGAATTTACGTGCCAAATATTCGCGTCCTTGCAAGGTGTCGTTTCTATTCGGAGATTATAAGGTCCAATAGAAGGTTCATACACTTCGTCTGTTTATCTGCTTGGCCTTAATATTCAAATTTGTGTAGAAATACGTAGCTTTTGTCGACGATGCCAATAGCTCCGACCAATAAACGATTTTCTGCAGTAGAAGAAAATAACATGGTCAACGAAAAGCAAAGGGAAGGGCAATGTTAACGTTCCTGCCTCGGTGGTGATTACGTATCGATGGAAATGTCAAGGTCAATTATATATATTAATATATGACACTCAGGAGGAACGTTATATAAGTTGTTCATATATTATTACAGTGAAAGCTCGTTAATTCGAACTTCAATAATTCGAATTTATGGATAATTCGAACTGTACGATTTGGTCCGGCCAAGCTCCACAGAAGTCTATGTATAAAAAAGTCCGTTAATTCGAACGCGAGAAGGTTCCCTCACGGATAATTCGAACTACGCTCGCCTGGCACACGGCCAGAGAAACGCGCTTACTGCCTACACACAAGGCTGTATTGCCTCCGAAACGGAGAGAATGGCGAGAGAAGGCAAAATCGGAAAAAAATCTAACCGACGCGGGGTCAGCCAGAAGGCAGCGGCGGCTGCCGCCTCTCCGTTCTACGATACCTCCGAGACTTCTTGCCCGTTTCGAATCTCGGAGGCTTTTGCAAATCTTGTGCAGCTGCTAATGTTCTGTGGAGATGGCACGGCAAGCGCCAAAACACAGCTAATCAAGTACGTCGCAGCTGCGCTTGCAATCAAGAACCAACGAATCAGGGCCTTCGCCACCTTCACATGTTCAGCGCCTTTGCGTCGGCAGTCTTCATCGGTTGTGCACCTCTGTTTTCAGCTTAGGAGGTATCGGCCGTCGTGATTCATTGGGATGGTGTTAGGCCTCGGCTAACGTTCGTTTCGGTGGACATCGGTGGTGTGGCACAGTCGGAACCAGAGTTTCGACATGAAGTTGGCGTGTGCCCGCGGCACACGCCATCACTTTCTGACACGCCAAGTTTCTGACATGCCCTACTACTTCCAAATCACAGTGTACTGTTGCTGTGCCTCACTTTCGTTAGTTCGAACTTTCGTTAATTCGAACTGAAGCGGCTTCCCCTTGCGGTTCGAATTAACGAGCTTTTACTGTATATAAATGTTATATAAGAATGTTACATAACAAATCGCACCTCTGTAATAACTTAAACCTCAATCTTATCACGACGCGTGGAGCCTCGTCATTAAAGCGATAAAAGACGCCACTAGAGACACGCTTCAAGTTCCCGCTCCAGTTCGTTGAGGTTTCGATCGGGTCGGTAGGGGGTGAGCATCGGAACGATTTCCACCGCCTTCGGTTTCTTCAACGCGCGCCTAAGCCTAAGTACACAAGAGTCCTTGCATTCACCGCCATCGGAATGCGGCTGCCGTTGTCAGAAATCGAACCTGCGACCTTGCGCTGAGCAGGAGAACGCCATAAGCCTTACAGCCACCGCGACCGGCATATAACAAGGAGTTTCACTGCGCTCTGCGAAGAAGAAGGGGGGCGACTACTTGGCAGCACACACGGCCAGAGTCAGGCTGAGTCGTAAACACACTGCCAGTCGGGCATGCCACCGCGCACACAAGGCGAGGCCGCGGATGGTCGGTGCCGGATGCCTCGGCTGGAGACTCGAGCGCCGCTGCGTGCGCATAATGGTCGCTGAGCGCACACTTTTACGAGCGCGCGCGGTCGTAGCTTTGCCTCTTGACTGGTCTTCCGGCGCAGCTCCGCGTTGTTCCAACGGGTCGCGCATAAGTGCAGAGCTTACGTCGTTGGCCAGGTCATAAACACGCGAGCCCGAAGAGGGCACCCGGCGGAGATTCCTGCCCCCTTGCACGCCGCAGTTATTGTACGGGGATCTCTGCTGGTCTGAGTTATATTCTTCTGCAGTAGAGGAACGCTAAAACGTGATTATTGCGAAACCTATTAGGAATCGACAAACTCGTAAAAGCTACTGTTGGAGCAAAAGTTGCAAAAGCTGGAGCAAAATTTTGCACGAATGAACAGACATAAACACAGTTATCTTCCTTGATTAGTCGAAAAGACAGACAGACAATGAACTTTATTTGATCCTGAGGAGCTTCAGCGGAGGCCCCTATCGGGGACCCGCGGAAGCCGCTGGCTGCGTCCAAGTCGAGGCAGGAATACCGTGATGTTCCGCCCTTTCTCGGGCCCTCTCGATTGCCTCTAGTTGTGTCTGGAGCGATGGGCTCCGGAGTGCCTCTTCCCAGTCGGCTTCGCTGGATAGAGGGCCGTTAGGTAACTCGGGGCATTGCCAGAGCATGTGCGCAATAGATCTCAGTCGAACAGTGGAATTATTTGCCGCCCGATGTTTGAAGCCCATAGTTGCACTACTGAACTGGAGCGTCACTATATTTTTTATTAATCCCAGTGTTGTCATGTCGCTTACATGATACGTCTTCTACAAATTATTTTCTTCGAAGGATTGAAACCTCGTTTCTGACCTGCGCTGCTTCGCAGTTAAGTTCGGCCGTAATTTGTTTTCTATCCCGGTTTGGATGGATGGAAACAACTTTATTCTGAATCCGGCAAGTTTGACGACCCGGGCTCAGGTCTCCCATGAGGGGACTTCGAGGCCTTGCCTCGTCGCCGCCTCTCGGGCTTGCTGGACAGCCCACTCTTGTGTCTTGAGGTTGGAGCTGCGCAGAGCGGCGGCCCACTTCGACGCAAGAGCCTCCGGAGCTACTGCCATTGTAGCTGATGTAACCCGACACTCCCACAACATGTGTGACAGCGTCGCTCTAGTTGCCTGACATAATTTGCAAAGAGCAGTCGGGTATTGCGCGGGGAAAATGTGCTGCAATCGCACCGGACTGGGGAAGGTTTGTGTTTGCAATTGTCGCCAGATGACTGCCTGGCGACGTTTCAGCATGGGGTGAGGTGGGGGCAGCAACCGCCTGCCTAGCTGGTAGTGCTTGGTGATGTCATTGTACCTGACCAGGCGTTCTCGCGTGTTTTGAGCCAGCAGTTCTGAACTCGAAGAGGCGGTCTCCGATTCTGCGCGGCGGGTCAGTTCTCGCGCAGAGCGGTGTGCTACCTCGTTCAAGTTAATGAGGCCCTCATCGGTGGGGGTGGCGACGTGCGCTGGAAACCATATGATGGTGGTGTTATCTAAGTGCTGTCGACCAGCTTTCCTTAGAATCTGGAGAGCTTCGGAGGAAATGCGCCCCCGCGCGTAGTTGCGAACTGCGGATTGTGAGTCGCTAAAAACTACCTCGCAGAGGGGGTCGGTAAGCGCAAGCGCAATTGCTACCTCTTCTGCTGTTTCGGGGTATTCTGTTGCGACACTACACGCGCGCGTAAGCCGGGAGCTAACGTCTACGACTACCGCCGTGAACCGGTGTTCTCGTGTGTATTCTGCGGCGTCTACAAAGCGCGTAGTCCTCTTTCCACCCAAGGAGCGCAGCAGTGCCTTGGCACGGGCCTGGCGTCGGCCCCGATTAAATTCGGGGTGCATGTTTCGAGGTATAGGGGCGACAATCAGCGTGTCGCTGAGGTCAGGTGGAATGACCTGTTTCTGACCGTGTTGGACGTGGTAGTTGAAGCCGAGTTTCTGCAGGATGTAGCGGCCCGTGGCTGTCAGAGACATGCGTTCGAGTTGAGAGGTTCTTTGCGCATCCACAATTTCCTCAAGCGTGTTGTATATCCCCAGCTGTAGCAGACGAGCAGTGCTTGTGGACTCCGGTAGGCCAAGGGCGATCTTGTAAGTCTTGCGTATAAGGGTGTTGATTTTCTCCCTTTCAGTGACAGTTGTGGAAGGCAGCCACATAAGTGATGTGACTGATTGCGAACGAGTGTATGAGGCGCATGACACTGTCCTCCTTCATGCCCGTGTGCTTGTTTGTAATGCGTTTGATCAGGCGGGTAGCCGCTGTAACCTTGCCTTCGATTTTGCGAATAGCTTCTATGTTTGACCCGTTGGCTGTTATATGCATGCCTAGGATGCGTATCTTCGGGACTCGGGGAATGCAGGAGCCGTCTTGCGTATAGAGGATTATGTCGTCACATTGGCGCGATTCGGCTGTAGGCTTGGGCCGGCGGCGCGAGCGGTAGACGAGCAGCTCCGATTTCAGTGGAGATAGTCGGAGACCTGTGTCTTGGAGGTAGGTTTCGACTGCAGAGACCGCTGCTTGTAAGGTGCATTCTATCTGACCATCACTGCCCTTGTTGACCCACAGGGTGATGTCATCTGCGTACAAGGCGTGATGGAGGCCATTGATCTGGTCGAGGTAGGCCGGGAGACCCAGCATAACGAGGTTGAAAAGGAGCGGGGATATGACCGATCCTTGAGGAGTGCCGGTGCTTCCTAGTGTATGTTCGTCGGATGTCATGCTGCCGACCGCGAGGGTGACTGTGCGGCGCGACAGGAAGTCTCTGACGTAGTTGTATCTTCGCTCACCCAAGTTGAGCTTGTTTATGCGGCTCAGGATTGCTGCATGTGCTACATTGTCAAATGCCTTTTCCAAATCTAGACCGAGGATGGCCCGGTTGCCACTAGTTGGGTCATTGATAATCTGGTGGTAGAGCTGGAGCATGACGTCTTGAGTGGAGAGGTGTGACCGGAAGCCCACCATAGTGGGTGGGTAGGCTCCAGTGTCCTCGAGGTGGTGGTTGATGCGGGAGAGGAACGCGTGCTCCATCACCTTGCCAACGCAGGATGTGAGGGAAATGGGCCGCAAGTGATCGAGGCTGGACGGCTTGCCTGGCTTCGGTATCAGGACTGCTTTAGAGCGTTTCCACGCCTCTGGGATGCAACCTGCTCGCCAGCATTTGTTGATGTATGCCGTAAGAGCGGTTATCGAGGCATCATCGAGGTTTCTTAGAGTCTTGTTCGTAACCTTGTCGGGACCAGGTGCTGATTTGCCATTAAGGTCGTGGAGAGCTGCGCGGATCTCTGACTCGTGAAATTCTTCATCGAGTTTCACATTTGTCTCTCCAGTGTAATCTCCGTGTTGAACATCGGGCCGTTGAGGGAAGTACTTGGCTAGCAGGCGTGTCACGAGCTGGTGATCACTCGTGGTAGCCTGTTCCTTGTGCAAAAGGCGTTGCAGGTTTGCTTGCTGAGCAGACTTGCTCTGCGTTTCCCCCAAGAGGTGACGAAGGAGGCGCCACGTACTGCCATTGTGGAGCTGCCCATCGACCGCGTTGCAGATGTCATACCACTGTTGGCGGCTTAAGGTCCGGCAATGTTCTTCCAGCTGGCGATTGATATGTGCGATCTTCTTACGAAGCTTTCGGTTGTGCCTTTGCTTTTTCCATCTTGCGTTTAGTGACGTCTTGGCTTCCCAGAGGTGGGCTAGTCGGCTGTCGATCTTGTCAACCGGGACTTCGGGTGCGAGCGTCTGCGTCGCCTTGTTCATGTCGTCGTTGAGCGTCTCCATCCATGCATCGATGTCATCGATGTTCTCTTCACCTCTCTGTTCAGCTCGCTGCTTTCGGAATTTGTCCCAATCCGTCCATTTGAATAGCTTAGGAAAAGGGGGTGTACCCGCTTGAGGAATTCGTGTTTCTATGATCATGTGGTCACTACCCAGATCTTCAAAGGTATTGCGCCACATTGCTTGAGGGATGTTACGGACCGCCGTCAGGTCTGGTGTCGTGTCCCGTGCCGTAGAGGTGCCCGTGCGGGTCGGCGCCGTGGGATCGGTAATAAGAGTTAACTCGGCATCATGTAGGTCCTGCCACAGGCGTCGACCTTTGGCGGTAGTGTAGCCATAGCCCCAGGCCTCGTTCGGGGCGTTAAAATCTCCCCCGACCAGAAACGGGTTTGCGCCCGCCAAGGCAAGCGCCCCTCGGAACAGAGAGAGGAAACGAGCCCGTGAGTGAGCCGGATTACTATATACGTTCAGGAGAAATACACTGTGGTTGCGTGTTCTATTGGGAAGGAGCTCTACAAGCATGTTTTCCGCATGTGTGCCGCTTACGCTGTGTTCTCGCGCTACTGTCCCTTTCCGAATTAAAATTGCAAGTCCGCGATCAACGGGAATCGGCGAGGCATGCGCAGTGTAACCTGGAAGCTTTGGTACGGTACCTACTGTTTCTTGTATCATTATGATGTCGGGTTTGGGTTGCGCGTGTCGGACGTATTGTTGCAGCAGTGGTTGCTTCTTAGTGAAGCCCCGACAGTTCCACTGCCACACCACGAGCTCGTTAGTGGGGCTGGCCATCGTGGTGCTGTACTTGTGCGTTACCTGAAATAGGGCTAGGGTGAATGACTGTAGGGCCCATGGTGGGCATCATTTCCACGCCTGGGCGAAGGCCTATGTGAGTCTCGATTTTGTCTATATGGACTTCAACCCTGTCTGTTCGAGCAGTGAGGTTATTGACCGCAACGCCGATGTTGCGGATCCCAGTTTGAATTTCTGAAAGCAGCTTCCTCATTTCTTCTTGTTCTTTCCGCCAGTCATTTATCGTGACATGTGCTTTGCGCCAATCACTTACTGCTGATTCGAGGTTCTCGAGCTGTTGAGACTCGGAACTGGCCGCCGCGCGTTTCTTTGTGGGCGGCGCCGCACTGTCGTTACCGTTCGTGACGGGAGTCGGGACTAAAGGAGGTTTAGGTATAGATGGCTGCGCCATGGACTGTTTAATCTCTCGAATTTCTTGGGTTAATTGTAGCACGACCGTACGTAATTGTGCGTTTTCGCGCTGCATTTCTTCTAAGGCCACATCCCTGGGGTCCCTCTTATTATTGGGTTCTGAGGCAGTAGGCACTATTGGAGTTGAGGCAGCAGCTCCCTGAGCCTTGCGTCTCAGCGAGCCCTTAACCGCCGCATCTGCCCAGCTCACCTTGTCAGGTAGGTCCGAATCTTGCTTGCCGGCTGGCTTCGGACGCCGAGAGCTCGAACGGCTACGGCTCGCCCTGGGAGTTTTGCTGCGCGCCCGGCTCCGAGACCTGCTCTGCCGGCGGGATGGAGACCCCGCAACCGAGCGAGATCGGGCCCGGCCTCGAGAGCGGGAGCGGGAGGCAGGTGGAAAATGTTGGTCGTAGGTCTGTTGCTGTAGCTCGAGGGCGGCCTCCGCAGCTGCCCTCTGTCGGTCGCCGCGTCGTTTCTTAACGAGATAGGGGGTCTTGAATCGAGCCTTGCAGGCCTTGTCCGCAGTGGGATGCGCTCCCCCACAAAGGTGACACCTTGGCGTGCATGTGTGATTGGGGTCTGGGTTCGAGGCTCCGCAGCCTCTACACACACGGTCTTGGGGGTTCGGGCAGACGTCCATGCGATGGCCGACGCGTCCGCACTGGTGGCACATGTCAATCTGCTTTCTGTACAAGGTACACCTGAGCATAGCACCCCCGTAGTACACCCACGTTGGTACTCGGCCACCATCGAAGGCGATGATGACCGACGTGGTCTTGCTGAGTCTTTTGGCCGCTAAGGCACTGGGGTTCCTCTTGTTGACGATATTGAGGTGAATGTCTTTCGCGTCTTCTTCGAGAGGAATGCCTCGGACGACTCCCTTGACTGTATAGTCGGGCGCAGTTTCATATGCCCGTATCTCGAACTTGTGTCCGTCGACCTCAAAGCTGTCGAGTCGGCGGTACCGTTCTGCATTAGGAGAGTGAGGGGTACTCACAACGATGATATTTTGCTGAATATTTGGGCAGACAATGTCTTCCGTGGCGTCTTGTGGAGATACGTTTGCCGCCCTATATAGGGCCGAAGCGAGGCGGACGACCCCGACTTTTGCAACGTTCAAGCCGCCCCGTGGCCTGATAACTACTTTGTGGTGATCACGTGGAAGAGTGGGCATCTTCCCTGCCTTCAGAACTTGCTGCTTGTGAGCGCGCGGGCCTCGCTGCGCCTTGTTCGTGTCTCCAACGCCGGTTTGGGAGGCTGATGCAATGTTAGGGTTAGCGCGCTTGCCCCAAGGAGAAAGTCGTTCACGCGGGCCAATGGTGCACCATCCTGCTTCTTCGGAAATCTCGGTGGGTGAGATGTCAGTTCCTGCAACTTGTATTTCCATGGCGGCTTGAAGAAATTTGACTGCGGCTCACGTAGCGGCCGGAGCCCTAAGCTTAGCAGTAAGCTTAGCTCGGCGGTGCAGCGGCTCGGCAGAAATGGTCCAATAAAGCGGTGAAAATGCAGTTCCCACCTTGAAGATGAATATCGGTAGAGTCAGGATAACTTGCGGGAGATGATGGTGCAAAATTACAGAGATATATTGCATAAACACTGCGAAATCATTTACGAAAGACAGAGCCGGCGTGAAGGGCATCCGCTCCCTTCGGCTTCTTCTTCTTCCCTCTTCTATCCCAGTTCTGCAATAGTAAAACAGCAATTCTTATCGTGGGAGGCGGCTTCGTATGCCAGAAGAGACACGAAGACCAAACAAAGATGGAAGGCGAACCGGCCTGGCGTTCATTTGCTAGCGTACCGTGGTGTCAGTAGTTTTAGAGCGCAGCTCTTTGGCGTCCGTTCCTGGGTTTCGCGTCGTCGTCGGCGTTGTCGTCGGCCTCGTAACCAGCTCCGCCCCCCTTTCATCCCCCCAGCGCTAGCAGCGACCAACTGATACCGCTGGATGCCGCTGACGCCGCTAGAGAGTCAAGATAACGTGACTGCATAGAACACCGTCGCCGCCATGCAGAAAGAGGAGGAAAGGGTCCCCCCCCCCCCCCCTGTTCTTGGGTGGCGGATGGGGTGCTCTTCAGTTGCCGACGCGCCGGTTATTTCACGTAGGCCCCGGCACGTCGACGAATACGTGACCACCTTCCCACGGCTAGATAGCGCTGCGGAAGCGAGAGTATCATATTGTTTGTGTCGGCATCGGCGGCGTTGTCCCTGAAACCAACTCCGCAGCTGGGGTTGACTCACTATCGGCGTCAGCGGCATCAGTCAGTCGCTGCTATCTCTTCCCTCCTCCCTTTATCGTGTTGTCCGCTTGCTGCGCGCGCTTCTGCCCCCATCGTTTGCCGCTGGGTGTACACGCCGCCCCCCTCCCCCCTCTTCCTGCGAGTCTCCGGTTGTCAAAGCGCCGGCTCGAACTTAATTCCTTTCTTCGCTCCTCCTCCAATGCAACCCCTGTGCGGTGGCAATCAGAGAGCCAGATCGGTGGCGGCGGATCTGTATATGTGCACCGCCCGAGCCGAAATTGCCGCTGCCGTTCGCCACTGCGAAATTATCTACCAGTTCTTTCTGAGCCATGAGCGAGACGACTGATGGAAGTCCTCCGTCTGCTGCTGCTGCTGCTGCTGCTGCTAAACGAGCTGCCAGAGCAGAGGCCCAGCGCCGTCGCCGTCAGAATCCAGAGGTGCGTGCCGCCGAAGCAGAAGCTTACCGTCGCCGCCGTCGAGATGATCCAGGAGTACGCGTCGCCGAAGCAGAGGCTAAGCGCCGCCGCCGAGAAGACCCTGCCGTTCGCGCCGCCGAAGCAGAAGCTTACCGTCGCCGCCGTCGAGATGATCCAGGAGTACGCGTCGCCGAAGCAGAGGCTAAGCGCCGCCGCCGAGAAGACCCTGCAGTTCGCGCCGCCGAAGCGGAGGCTCATCGCCGCCGTCGAGAGCAACCAGCAGTAAGCGAGGCTGAAGCAGAAGCTCATCGCCGCCGCCGAGAAGACCCTGCCGTTCGCACCGCCGAAGCGGAGGCTCATCGCCGCCGTCGAGAGCAACCAGCAGTAAGCGAGGCTGAAGCAGAAGCTCATCGCCGTCGCAGAAAAGACTCTACCGTTCGCGCGGCCGAGGCCGAGGCCAAACGCAAACAAAGGCTCGCAAACAGTCGGGGTGCAACAAATGCTTTGGCACGTCACATGAAGTTGGCGAACTGTGCGCCGCAAAGTTGCCCAACGGCTTGCTGGTAGTAGCTGCCTACTTCGCCCCTACCGCACTCACGAAAGACGTCGTGCACTTCCTGCAACTCGCATTAACCGTCCATCGATCCACACCGATGTTAGTAGTGGGGGACTTTAATGTTCACATAAAGACAAACAGCAATTTCCTAACACTTATGCGGGAGAACATCCCGTTCCTCTCGCTCGTAACGCGTCCCACGGCTGTGACAACCTCGCGAGGCACTTGTATAGATCTCGTCTTTGAGAATCAAGCATTGGTGTACCAAGTCGAACATATATCAGTCTATTTCTCCGACCACAAAGCTTCCTTCATGACTGTCAAGAACTGTTAGTGGAGTCTTTGTTAAAGGAATACGTGTGAAAAATAAAAAAAAATTCTGTGATAGCGCATACATGTGTTGCTCGATTTCTTTGCCTCAATCTATCGAAAAGGTGAAACAGCTTATTTGCTGCGCTCAAATTTCGCATTAGGAAGTAACGTAATCGTCGGTAATTTTTTTATATCGGCGCCCAAAGACTATAGTGCGTTTCAAAAGAACCAAATACTTAACCTAGCAGGTTTTGAGAACGCTTCCTACGCTGAAACGACCTGAACACGAAAAAGAAAGATACACTTTGTTAGCCGTGACGTGAAGTCTGACATACCGGCCTCTCCTATTCGGCGCGAAATACCAGAAAGAGATGTTTTAACCGTATTTTCTCCAGCGACAATAACCATTCTCCCGTATAATGAATGAAAATAAAGTTTTGAAAGTATATACCTTATCAGTCCAAAGTTATTTAGTCTTGCTCTTGAGTTTTCCTGTAAGGATGCGGATAAAAGTATAGGACAGACGTGTACGTTGGCAAAATTCGTGGCTAGACGTTCTCATTCGCAGCATTATTTATTTAATTTATGGTGATACAATGAAATGTGTTCTGCTAGGTTAATTCCTACCTGCAAGAATCTGTCACAAGAGAGAGAGAGAAACAGAAGAAAGGCTGATAGATTAATTAGTGTTCTGTGCGCGTCGCGAATGCACGGCCAGACTTTTCTTTCAAGAGGGAAGCGAGCCTTCCTTACTTTTATGGCTTTCTCTTTCACTGGCCCCCCGCGGAAGCCAAGCTGTGCGCGAGAGAAAGGACCCCGCTCCCTCCGTTCGGTTCCTGAATGGGACCCAGTGACGACGCTTGTCGGCTGTTGTTTCCGTGCCTGGGGGCGGCGACGGGGATGGAAACCGCAGTTGGAAAAGCGCGGGACGGGCAGACTCGCCCCACCAGCCCTAGAGACCGGACCACTTTTTTACGGGGCTAAAACTGAACGTTTTGTGTATTTCTGACTTGCTTTTTTGACCTTCTCAGTGTAATTAAAGTTTGTTTTAAATGTTCAACTGCGTTCGACCCGTTATCTAGCTGGACAGCGGACGCTTTGATCCCGTCAAGTGCGATCCGCGAGGCCAGCATAGTAAAAAAAGTGAAGTCGACTGCCATCGGCCGCCAACTCAACATCCGCTGCAGTGGAATACGTCGCACGGCAAGACCTCCGGTTTGACCATGACATCCGCCTACTGCAAGGACACGGCATCGCCTACAAGTTGAGCAGCTGACGGCACACAGGGCAACGACAAGGTGGGCTCGTTTCAAATTTCATCGCGCAGCTTAGCAGGCTTCACGGCATACGTCCGCTTTGAGTGAGATACGTCGTGAAGCACGCACGCCAAAATGGATCAGGACAAGCTGACGCCTGAAACGTCTCAAATTATGACAGCAGAGCATGAAGCTTCCACGGCAAATATTCGACCACAAAGAGCAACTACGTTTTCCATGAAAGCTAAAGAAACGTATGAAACGAGCCGCGAAGAGCACTGTCGGAGAATAGACGCTGCCTGGAAGAACGTGGAGACAGCTATTTTCAAAGTGTCATGTGCAAAAGAGGAAGACGTTAACAACGCCGCAACGCAGCTTCGCGCAAGCTATGAGCGCTACGAACACGTCGCAGCCAGATACTCTACCTTCCTCGCCAAAACGAGCAGATCTGAAGCCCAGCAGGAATTAGAACTTCAAAAAGCAATCGACGCAGATCGTTATGTGACTGTAAGCGACAAATTACGTGAGGCTACAGAACGAGAACGCGACCGCTTACAAGAGGTAATGTCGCAGCACTCTCAATCGGCCCACTCAAGCGTTTCTTCGAGGTCACGACGATCGGGCTCGTCAACAATCAGCCTAGCCGCCGTACAAGCACGCGCACAAGCTGAAGCCGTCCGGGCCAGAGCAGAGTTTGGTCGCAGAGAGGCCGCGATGCGTATTGAGAAGGCAAGGATTGAGGCTGAATTGGATATTTTGCAGCATGAAAAAGAAGCGGCAGCTGCAAATGCCCAGGCGAATGCGCTCGAGGCAGCCGTGGAGCAGGATGGCGGGGAGCGCATGCGCACGCTCCCTCCTGTGGACCGAACGCTGCAGACTAGGAGTTATATCGATGAGCAGCAAGCCCTACGCAACTCTGCGCTCGTGTTTACTGAGGAGGCCGTTACCAACTCAAGCGACGACGTAAACAATGCTCGCACGTCACCGAGGGCCAACACAGCTGCGAATAATTCGATGTGTCTGCGAGCTGATGAACGTCCACCTGACTACCATGCTGCCCCTAACAACCCAAGTTTTAAGCATGCTGGAGCTACGAGTCCTCCTATGGACTTACGAGTTGATCCGCAGCCGCTTGTGAATGCCCCGACACACAACAGTTCAAGCTCAGAGCTAGCCGATGTCCTCAAATTCCTGTGCCGCAAAGACCTTGTTTCAAGCGGTCTTACCAAGTTTGATGATCGACCTGAGAACTTTCGCGCTTGGAAATCATCGTTCAAAGGTGTCGTCAGAGATCTAGGTCTTTCTGCCCAAGAAGAGCTAGACCTTCTCATCAAATGGCTTGGCCCTGAATCTTCAAATCAGGCTCGGAGGTTGAAATCGGTGCACGTGGATGACTTTTCAACGGGCTTGAACGTTGTGTGGAAACGGCTCGACGACGTCTTCGGGCGCCCTGAGGCAATTGAGGATGCACTACTGAAGCGGCTGGAAGACTTCCCGAAGATAGCTTACCGGGAAAATACCAGACTCCAGGAACTTGGCGACCTCCTGCTAGAACTCGAGGCTGCGAAAACTGACCCGTATCTCGCCGGTCTTGGCTATTTGGATACCGCAAGAGGGGTCAACAAAATTGTTTCGAAGTTGCCATCTGGACTTCAAGAAAATTGGATGTCGGCGGGGTCGAAATACAAGAAAGATCACCACACTGCATTTCCACCCTTTTCTTTCTTTAGCAAATTTGTTAGAGATCAGGCCAGCATGAGGAACGACCCGAGTTTCATCTTGCATCCACAAAATGCCTCGTCTGAATTCAATCAAAGGAAGGAAGACAATGGTACCAAGACCACGCGGCAAAGATCATCTGTGTCAGCGAGGAAAACAGAAGTGGATCCTGTTTTTGCCAAGATTAGTCAAGATGCCACTGCTAACGAACAGCAACCGGAATCGAGGGACTTGAAAAGGTGGTGTCCTTATCACAAGAAACCTCACCCTTTGGAAAGGTGTCGCGCCTTCCGTGAGAAAACCTTGGAAGAGCGGCAATCTTTCATAAAGAAGCAAGGGATCTGCCTACGATGCTGCTCATCCAAGAACCACATGCAGTGGCAATGTCAGGCCGTTGTGAGATGCCTCATATGCGACAGCGCCGACCACGCCACAGCGCTTCACCCAGCACCGCCAACCTCAGCGCCGTCAAGGGCTAGTGGGTCTGATGACAGTACGACAGATGACTCAGAAAGAAGAGTCACATCTAGGCGTACCGAAGTGGCAAACGCTGGCAGCAGCACAAAGTCGTGTGCCAAAATCTGCCTCGTAGAGGTGACCCATGAGACTCAGCCTGAGAAAACAGTCAGAGCGTACGCGATTCTTGACGACCAGAGTAATCGCTCGTTGGTTAGGCCAGAACTCCTCAACGATTTCGGAGTGAAGGGGACGCCTACGCAATACACGCTCCGCACTTGCTCCGGCAGTACTGAAGTGGTTGGAAGAGTCGCTCATGGTTTTTTCGTGCAGAGCATGTCAGGCGAAGTCAAGTTTCCTCTTCCACCTCTCCTCGAGTGCAAGGCAATTCCAGAAAACAGAGAGGAAATTCCGACACCTGACGCTGCAAGGCACTACCCGCACTTGAAGTCAGTAGCAAATCACATTCCGCCTCTTGAGGAGGCTGGAATACTGCTCCTCCTTGGCCGGGACATCCTAAGAGCTCACAAGGTTCGTCAGACAATCAACGGACCCCACGACGCGCCGTATGCTCAGAAGCTCGACCTCGGATGGGTCATTGTCGGTGACGTTTGCGTTGTTCGAACGCGGAAAACGGGCAGCGTCAACGTGTTCAAGACCCATGTGCTGGACAGTGGGCGACCATCTCTTTTTGAGCCATGCCCAAGACATTTCTTTGTTAGGGAGGCGCCGATTCTCTACTCTGCGGATAAGGCCTCAAAAGATTTACGATTGGCAGCAACATTGGATGACAACCTGGCCCCGAATCTTTTCGAGACAACAGAATTTGACAACCAGCGTGCTCTCTCCATGGAAGACAAGACATTCCTCAAGATAATGAATAGTGAATTCACCCAAGACAAATTAAACAATTGGGTCGCCCCTCTCCCCTTTCGCACACCGAGAAGTCGGCTTCCGAACAACAGAGAACAAGCTCTGTCTCGTCTGCTCTCGCTACGGCGTACCCTGCGAAAAAATCCTGAAACAAGGGAACGTTTCGTGAACTACATGAACGAGCTCTTCATCAAGGGTCATGCGGAGGAAGCTCCACCACTTCACGTGGACGAAGAATGTTGGTATCTGCCCATATTCGGCGTTCACCACCCCCAGAAGCCTGATCAAATCCGAGTCGTGTTTGACTCCAGCGCTCAGTATGAAGGGGTATCTCTGAACAACGTTCTCCTGACCGGCCCTGACCTGACGAATAACCTTGTGGGGATTTTGATACGCTTCCGGCAAGAACCAGTTGCGGTTACAGCGGACGTCCAGCAAATGTTCTACAGTTTCATGGTTCGCGAGGACCATCAGAACTACCTGAGGTTCCTCTGGTTTAAGGGCAACGATATCTCCAGAGAAATCATAGAGTGCCGAATGAAGGTTCACGTTTTCGGCAACAGCCCATCGCCAGCTGTTTCAACGTATGGCCTTCGACGGACTGCCCAACAAGCTGCCCCACGATTTGGCGAAGATGCCAGGAAGTTCGTTGAAAGAGATTTCTACGTCGATGATGCACTTAAGTCTCTTCCGAGCGAAGAAGATGCCATTAGTCTGCTGCAAAGAACACAGAAAATGCTTGCAACGGCTAACATAAGGCTGCACAAGATAGCTTCGAATAGGCAGAATGTGCTGAATGCATTTCCTCGAGAGGACCACGCCCAGGGACTGAAGAACCTCGACTTCGGCACAGACGCGTCGCTTACGCAGAGAAGTCTCGGTCTGCTGTGGGACATAGGCGACGACAGCTTCGTCTTCAGGGCTCCTCGTCAGGACAGGCCATATACGCGGCGAGGAGTGCTGTCGACCGTCAACAGCCTTTACGATCCACTAGGGTTTGTGGCTCCAATAACGGTTCAAGGCAAGTACCTTCTCCGTGACCTCGTGACGAAGGGTTATGACTGGGACACACCGCTTTCGGACGAGAAAAAGCAGAGATGGGACGAGTGGAAGAACTCTCTCCAGACACTACAGCACCTTCACGTGCGAAGAACGTATGCGCCAGTCTCGACGCTTGAAGCCGAAAGCAGGGACATTCATGTATTTTCAGACGCGTCCACAAGGGCCGTCGCAGCTGTGGCATACCTACGCGTGACTGACAAGCAAGGAAACAGACACGTCGGATTTGTGATGGGAAAGGCCAAGCTTGCTCCACAACCAGAACACACCATCCCAAGGCTTGAGTTGTGTGCAGCAGTGCTTGCTGTAGAGATGACCGATTCTATACTACGAGAATTGGACTTCCAGCCGAACTCGGTCACGTTCTACACGGATAGCAAAGTGGTCTTGGGTTACATATACAACGAAACAAGAAGGTTCTACGTGTATGTGGCCAACAGGGTGCAGCGGATACGTAGCAGCACGCAACCTGAACAATGGAAATACGTTCACACAGACGAAAATCCAGCAGACCACGCCACTAGAGCGATTCCAGCAGCACAGCTTAAAAGCACGAACTGGTTGTCCGGACCTGATTTTCTCTCACGACGAGAAGAGGAAGCACGGTCGTCGAGCTTCATCCTCTTAAATCCTGATGAAGACAAAGAAATACGCCCTGAAGTCTGCACTCTGGCGACGGAGGTGAACAGACGACAGCGACTCAGAGCTGAACGCTTTCATAGACTCTCGAACTGGAAATCTCTCACTCGTGCTGTAGCAAGTCTGATCCAGGTTGCCCATCGCGCAAAGAACGCATCACAAGGAGAGGTAGCTCCCGTTGAGGCGCTCTCCAAAGCCAGGCTCGTCATCATTCGCGCAGTACAGCAGGACGCATTTTATGAAGAGATATGCTGTATCCAGAGAGGAGAGCAGGTTCACAAGACAAGCTCGCTTCGAAGGCTTGACCCATTCTTAGACGCAAACGGCTTGATCCGCGTCGGCGGCCGCTTGAACAGAAGCGACCTTCCAGACGATGAGAAACACCCTCTCTTATTGCCGGGTCGGCACCATGTGGCGAAGCTTCTCGTGCGCCACCACCATGATTGCGTGCAACACCAGGGCCGACACTTCACAGAAGGAGCCGTACGAGCTGCTGGGTATTGGATCGTCGGAGGTAAAAGGTGCATCTCATCCGTGCTGCAAGCATGCATTTCATGCAAGAAGCTGCGAGGGCGCTTTCACGACCAGAAGATGGCTGACCTTCCGGCAGACCGAATCAGCACAGATCCTCCTTTCACGAATGTTGGAATCGATGTTTTCGGTCCCTGGATGATTGTCTCTCGCCGAACGAGAGGTGGTGTTGCAAACAGCAAGCGCTGGGCAGTCATGTTCACTTGCTTAAGCATTCGCGCAGTGCACATTGAGCTGATCGAATCAATGGATACGTCGAGTTTCATTAATGCCTTCCGAAGGTTCCTAGCAGTGCGAGGGCCCGTCAAGCTAATACGCTCTGACTGCGGGACCAATTTTATCGGAGCTTGCAGAGAACTTGGAATCAGCGCAGAGGGCATTCATCGCTCACAAATAGGCAAGTTCCTCAGCGGAAACGGCTGCAAATGGATATTCAATCCACCGCACGCGTCCCATATGGGCGGTGCGTGGGAGCGGATGATAGGCATTGCACGTCGCATTCTTGACTCAATGCTCATGCAGTCACGTCATCAACGACTCACGCATGACATTCTTGCAACCTTTTTGGCAGAAGTTGCGGCCATCATTAATGCTAGGCCCATAACTCCTACTTCGTCTGACCCCGAAGACCCCACAATCCTAACTCCGGCGACACTCTTAACCCAAAAACACGGAAGCGCATCTGTAACAACTGGGCAGTTAGATACAAGCAACCTCTACAAACGGCATTGGCGTCTCGTGCAAAACCTGGCTGACGAGTTCTGGAAGCGCTGGCGCACAACGTATGTCACTACTTTGCAACAACGCCGAAAATGGCAAGCAGCAAAACCCGACCTCAAAGAAGGCGACGTCGTTCTACTCAGGGATAAAGAAGCAACCCGCAACGACTGGCCCGTCGGAGTGATTACACGAAGCCTGCCCAGCGCAGATGGAAGGGTGCGCAAGGTCGAGCTGAAAACAGCCAAAGACGGGGTTGTGAAAACATTCTTCCGACCAACAACAGAAGTTGTGCGTTTGCTGTGACCGTGATATAGTGGTGGCGTCTTAACAACGAAAGACACCAGACGGGGAGTGTTCTGTGCGCGTCGCGAATGCACGGCCAGACTTTTCTTTCAAGAGGGAAGCGAGCCTTCCTTACTTTTATGGCTTTCTCTTTCACTGGCCCCCCGCGGAAGCCAAGCTGTGCGCGAGAGAAAGGACCCCACTCCCTCCGTTCGGTTCCTGAATGGGACCCAGTGACGACGCTTGTCGGCTGTTGTTTCCGTGCCTGGGGGCGGCGACGGGGATGGAAACCGCAGTTGGAAAAGCGCGGGACGGGCAGACTCGCCCCACCAGCCCTAGAGACCGGACCACTTTTTTACGGGGCTAAAACTGAACGTTTTGTGTATTTCTGACTTGCTTTTTTGACCTTCTCAGTGTAATTAAAGTTTGTTTTAAATGTTCAACTGCGTTCGACCCGTTATCTAGCTGGACAGCGGACGCTTTGATCCCGTCAAGTGCGATCCGCGAGGCCAGCATAATTAGAGTAACTATCAAGCGGGCCACTGTCGGCAAATCTTCACAACTGGCACACAGTTCAATAACCGAACAAACTAGAGAAGCGAGGGCTCTTTTATCATTCACTCTTTTATCCAGCCGCGATCCGATTTTCATGCCTTTGCCGCTGGTGAACAATGTTTTGGCGAACCGTTGAAACCACGTTTCTATACGTCTTCCTGGACCTCTGAAACAGTAGGCGGCCACCGCCGTGCCAGAGAGGAGGGTTCCGCGTACACCTACCTACTCGAACGTGGAAAGCGTCAAACAGACGCTGATGTCTCCAAACTCCCGTTTCAATAAAGGTCTGTACTAGCCGTTGCCAGGAGCGAGCTGCCTAGGCTTTAGCCTACGGCAAACATTCACAGCACGTGCTGGCAGGTGAACTTTTGCAGCTGAGGCATAACGAGAGAGAGAGAGAGAGAGAGAGGCTGCGTCGAGAGGAGAGATTTTCATTTCTCGCATCTGGCCCTCCGAGAACACCCCGCAGGAGTGTCCCCATCTCGAGCACCATTCACGCTGCTTTCCGTCTTGCGGGCCATCCGCGTTTATACCAAGCTACTCCTCCGCTGTTTTTCCACAGGGCGTTGCACATGCGAAGGCGCATCTGCTCATCTGGCGCGCGCGCACATGCACACGTATACGTCGCGTGAGGCGGCGTTCGCTCGTAAAACGTAAAAGCACTTCTGCCCTGACCGCGTCGTCCCAGCCCTTCTCCCTTCGTGGGACTGTTCGTTCGTCTGTCTTTCTTGTCCTCTCGTTCCTCTTACATTTCTTTTTTCTTTCTGAATCTCGACTCAGTCGCCTCCTCCATTTTCGGCTGAGACGCCACATTTCTCGGCGTTTCCTATCCGTGCCTCTTTCTCGCTTTCTTCTTTTTTTTTTGGTTTGCTCTTCTGCTCCCTTGTGCTCTTTCTTTCTTTGCACCCTCAATATCCCGACGTTTTAGAGAGCTCGGGCGAAGCTCCGCGCGCGCGCGTGCGCGCGTGTGTGTACGTCGTATGCACGCGCGGACCCGTGAGCGCGAGGCGTCGAATGAAAAGCGCGCAAAGAGCTCGTGGCGGTCGGTTATTTCGGGACGCTCTCCCGGCGCGAGCGCCTTTTATGCCGCATCGCGCTCGCTTTTTCGAGCGCTTTGATAAAAGACGGCCGGCGCCTCTGAAGTGGCACGCGCGCGTGCACGCACACATACGCACGCACGCACACACACAAAACATTTCTTTCCATTTATTTTGGCCCGCATTGTTCAATAAAACGTAAGCGGTGCCTTCATTTGCCTGCTCCTCCTGACTTTTCGCTGACAACACAGAGACAGTGAAACGAAATGCGAATACAATACCTACCAAGAAAGTTTGGGCAATGTTAATGCTTGACCATTTTGTCCCGAACATACTGGATTTCGTCATACTCTCGATTTAAGGCGGTGAGATCAGTCTACGTCTCTGCAGCAGTTCTGCCTCCTTCGATATGGCTTCTCCGATGGACGTAAAATTTGGAGGTGATCGATTAGTTCTACGCTGCAATACTAAGCGTGGTTGCAGAGATGCGTTACAGCCCAGTATAGAGCGCTTCGTCGTTTATCGGCTAATTAGGAAAAGTTTGTCTACAGTGAGTGTCGGCGGCGGACGTAACAACACCGCTCAACGTTTGCTTTGAATTATGTCATGTCGTCATCGGCAAGAAACGAAGGCATCTGTGACGCGCTCGCGTGTTTCCATTCGTAATGCTCGCTTGAGTGCACACGCATTGTGCGGGTGATCCTGTACAAACGTGCACTTACGTATAGGGTCCAGTATGTATGTATGTATGTATGTATGTATGTATGTATGTATGTATGTATGTATGTATGTATGTATGTATGTATATGAACGCCGCTGAATGATACAAATAAGGCTTATGATGAGTGTATATATATATATATATATATATATATATATATATATATATATATATATATATATATATATATATATAAGGCTTATGATGAGTTTATATATATATATATATATATATATATATATATATATATATATATATATATATATATATATATGTATATATATATATATATATATATATATATATATATATATATATATATATATATATATATATATATATATATATATATATATATATATATATATATATATATATATATATATATATATATAAACTCATCATAAGCCTTATTTGTATCATTCAGTCGATAAATACTATCCCACTTGCTTTCTTTCAGTGGATGCATAAAGGACTCAAGCGTGGTTTCAGTTACATACTCGTACTTAACGTTCCGCTTTTAAATTGTTGTCAGAGCAGGCGCATTCATGAAGCAAAACACAGGAAGATTATCCCTGATTGAACAAGATATGGCAAGAGCTTCCATTTTTAAAGCAAATGAGTTAGTTATAAACACATTTGATGGGTCTCTATTGTAACTCTGGTTGGTACGTTAATCCCATTCAGGAACCCATTTGAAGGAAAAACAGTGGTAAGTGCACAAGTGTGTTGGTTGTTACTATTCATGTCAATATTGAAATTATCTCCGATTATTAGGCTATAATTATTACAAGAAACGACAGAGAGGAACGCTTCATAAAAGTCTAAGAACATGGACAGATTCCCATTTGCTGGTCGGTAGCATACAGGAGAGACATTCTTGCCTCCGCACAGTGACAATATCTATAGTCAGGAGTTACCAAAGTTTAATTATCCAATAATTATCCAGTACTTTTGGCAGCATCACAGAAAGTGTTCGATGTCTCCTGTCTCGTTGCATGTAGTGCAGTTCTGAGAACCGATACGCCCCGTATTAAATAACCATGCTGGTGTAATAGCAGATCCTGACCTTATTCGATATAGAACTGATACTTCTATGGACGAAATCTTTTGGTTACGCACGCAATATGTGGCAGCACCCAAACCGACTCAAACTGAATACAAATGTCAGATATCTTTACTCTATTACTCCCTGTGGCCTTGACTTTAGGAGGATGCAAGAGCCCTGCTTATGCAAGAGCATCAGCTTTTTCATTGCCGGCAATACCATTGTGGGAAGGAATCCCCAGGAACTTTGCTGTGAAACCTTTGTTGCCGAGTTCTTTCACGAGGGTTAGTGATTTGCGCGGTAACTTGATGCACGATAGACCACGACAGAGTTGTTGCAACGCGGCCTTTGAGTCCGTATGAGGTAACACATTCTCTACAGTCTTAAGTGTGCGTAAAGATTCAGCTATTTCCACGCTTACCACAAGGCTATACAGTCTATACGACTATATAGCCGTGTGCCACAAGGCTATACGTACCACAAAGCTATACGAGGCTTTACAGTCCAGACGACCAGACCAGAGGCAATATAGAAACCAGCTGCGTCGTGATCTTCGTCTACTTTGACAGACCCATCTGTGTATGACATGTAAATACCTGTAGGTGATTCGAGCAAGTCTTTGTCAAATGCACCAAAACTAGAGACGTGGCTTCTGTAGATGGAACGCAGCTCTAAATTAAATTGTGGGGTTTTACGTGCCAAAACCACTTTCTAATTATGAGGCACGCCGTGGTGGGGGACTCCGGAAATTTCGGCCACCTGGGGTTCTTTAACGTGCACCTAAATCTAAGTACACGGGTGTTTTCGCATTTCGCCCCCATCGAAATGCGGCCGCCATGGCCGGGATTCAATCCCGCGACCGAATGCAGCTGTTTGACTGCAGTGATAGCACACTTAAGTTTAATGTGATATCTTCGTATGTCCGGGGACAGAGAAATAGATAGAGAAACAAGCTTTAATGGTATGCTAGAGGAAGTGCTCACCCTTCCCTCTGTAGAGCAGCGCAATCCTTAGACTCGAAGCGTGTTCAGTGCTACATAAAAATGTTAGCGCGGTCTGTTATCTATACGTCTTAAAAGGGCATTTCCGGGCGAACACACTTAAGCCTAGTAGCTGGGTCATGAGAATATGGGGCACTTGGAGCTCATGAGGGCATGACTCAGCTTCGTGGAGCATCTTAAGCTATACGGAGCTGTATTGTTTGTATAGTACAGTTTGCAAATGCTAGGTATAGTGCGCCTAAGCTGTGGAAATACTCAGCTTCTTTTTTTTCAGATTTTGTGTCCCGTAAACTTTCGTAGTCTACACTAGTGTGCGTACGCACTTGCTGGCTCATCCGCATGTATCGGAAAAGCCTCACCGGAAAAATCTCTTGCTGTCCAAGCGCTATTTTCAATTGGCATGGTTCTACCTGCTCGTGCAGTCACATCTTCAACATAGGATTCATTCTCAGAAGCAATCACAAGCATTTAAGTTTGTCAATTTCCAATACTGCTGTAAATATTTGATAATACACTATGTAATTGTTATGTATGTTACGCTAGAAAGAGTGTCCTTCTAAATGTGCTTGAAGTTACTTTCATTCATTATAACTAGGTATATGTATTGCCTGTATGGGTTCGTTCCTACATTAAGTACGCGTGTATTCTTCAGAATTATGCTACGCTGCAAAGCGTAGCTTACATTAGAATCTTGTATTCATTACCTCCGCCCGCCTAAGGGTCGAACTGTAGCCCTGCAGTACTAGATATAGATTAGACATATACATAGACAGACAAAGCGCCGGCACAGCGCACGTCCGAACGAATGCGCGCGTACATTCGTATACGGCCCGTATTTACGGAAGAAGACAGGGTTGTGCCTCTGCTGTGGAACTGGCACGAAGCTGTAGCCCAGGGCGCATCTCTGTGCCTCGGGGACATGTGGGGCGCGCACGCGCTCGCGACTCTTTCGCGCGAAAAGAGCAGCGCGAGTTCAGAAGGGAGACAGCGACGCCATGGGCGTGATAGCTCGCACAGAGCCTGCATGACGTGACAGCAACGAGAAAAAAATGCCGAAAGGACCGAGCGACTCGCGTCCGACACGCGAATTCATGGGAAATGAAAAGACCCACGCAACGGTGAAACGCTTTTCTTTCTTTTTTCTCTTTCATTTCAAGGAAGTGTATTCAAATAAAAAGAATAAAAAAGGCGATAGTTGCATTGGGAGTTCCAGCTGAAGGAGCCGGTAAGTATAAACGCGGCGCGTATATTGCTTTGGTGATTTTGGTCGAAAGTACGTGTTCACGGCTTTCTCGGTGTCGCCTGAAAGGCGCTTAGCCTGCTCTCGTCTTAACACGTGCTGCAAACAGCGAAGCCACACTCGATGAAATGGCAGCGTAGAGCGACGAACCAATTTTCTGAACCAGTTAGGTGACGTATGTCCCGGGTATAAAACAGTGGGTTACGATATCGGAGATATCGTTGGTCTATCTAAAAGTGATAAAGTATATATGCTGAAACCAGAGCATAAAGCAGGTTACTTTGCTTGCCGCTGAGTCGGCTTCAGACTGTCCTGCTGTTTTCTTGTCTTGCACTCTGCCTGTTCGTAGTTTGTGTGGAAGTACCTATGTGTCTCCGCTAGCTTACTCCTTGAAGCGGGGCTGTTCGTTCACAAGGATACTGTGGTACAGGCTTTCCCTGTACTCGCACTAGATAGCTTTGAATGTTGGTCTGGGTATAACAGGGAGCTTAAAAAATGCATGGCACTGGGCCTCATGGTAAAGAGCAAATGGCTGCTTCGTTTCGAAGAACCAATTTTTCTCTGAACCGGGTTTTTATTCGTGCTCTTACGTTGTTTTTGCCGAAATCGATGGACAACGCCGAAATAGACATTTGCGATATATTCCTCGGGAATAAATAGTTCAGATATCACAACTCCCGCTGTTTTATAATGCGCTCATACACTCGCCTAAGCAGCTGCAGTAAATTATTATTATTATTATTATTATTATTATTATTATTATTATTATTATTATTATTATTATTATTATTATTATTTCCCATCAAGAAAGATGGAGGAGGCTGCAGGTAAAAGCTGCACGAAGAAACGGCAGCTTGACAGGGGCCTGCAGCCCCCTCTACAAGGCGGCAGTAAGAAAGGTTACAGGAAAGAACATCGACAACATACATAGGCACCGAAATGGACACTAGGAATGAACACAAAAATCATCCAATGAGAAAGACTAGATACCTTATACATAGGGTTGCCGTATTGCAGCATTAGTTATGTTTAAAATGTCAGTGGTACTTTTGTTGTAATTATTCAGGAGAGTGGGCAGGGCGAAGGACAGCTTTTTGTGGTGTAGTTAGCCCGAGGGGTTATAACATTCCATTTCTCTTTGTGACGGGTAATGTGTACGAAAATGTTCTCTTTTAGTGATGATAAGTCGCGTAGAAACATTATATTTTCAAGTACTTCGCGTTTGAAGGCTAGTGTTAGCTTATAGTCATGAAGATTTTTCACTGGTGTGATGTTTGTTTTTTGAAAATAACTGTATGTACGGCTGTTATATGGTAAGACATAAAGCAGTCTGACAATTTTTTTCTGGAGGGCAAAAAGTTTCTGTAGGTTAGTTTGAGTAGTTGTGCCCCAAACCAATAAACAGTAATTTAGATTGGAGTAAAAAAGCCAGTTGTAAATAAGAAGTTTGACCTTGAATGGCAAATATGTTCTTACGCGAGATAAGACGCCAAATACATGAGTTAACTTTGTCAAAACAGTGTCAGTGTGATTATCCCAAAGCATATTATTGGAAAAAGTTACGCCAAGGATTTTAATGTGATCAGTGATTTTCAGTGGTTCGCCCCCATACGTTAAGTTTACTGGAGCGTTGAACTGCTTCGATTTCGGCCTAAATATAACAGCTTTTGTTTTATTAACATTTATATTCAGCTGGTTTTCTATTTACCAATTTTTCAGGTTTATAAGGGGGGAGTTTGCTGCACTTACCGGTTGATTACAATTGGGAGCTGTTATAAAAATACTGGCGTCATCCGCATATAAAGTATGTTTTGTTTTTGCGTCATCCGCATATAATATATATTTTGGTTTTGTACATATATTTGTAAGGTCGCTGATGTAAATATTAAAGAGCAGTGGACCCAAAATGCTCCCTTGATGAACATCCCTAATAATAGATCTTAAGTCAGATTGGTTTGATTCAATTTTTGCAAACTTGCCATTGACTAAGGTATGACTGAATTAGTTGCAGGAAATGTCCGCAGATTCCATATATTTCAGGTTTTTTAAGTAGTGTGATGTGATGAATACAGTCGAAGGCTTTACGGAAATGCACATAAATACCCAGTACTAGTACTAACATTTGTTTTTCAAAATGTGATAAAATAAATTCCTTCTGTTCGAGTAACGTCATTTCCGTTTATTTGTTTTTGCTGAATCCAAACCTTGCAGGTGAGTTTAAATTGTGTTTGTCAAGGAAGCTGGACGTCATTATGCTATATAATAGAGCGGAGTAAAACGTGAACGTTCTTTGCACAAGTTAACGGGGATCCCATGTCAATGCGTAACTACTTGTCCTGCCAAATATACGGGCGTGTGAAAAAGTAATAGAGCTCCCAGAGGTCTTGAAACCGTGATTGGACGTCACTTGACTGAACAGTTATGGTCAAGTCTAGTTTGGGACGTAGTAATACACCTGAAAACATTTCCCCTTCAAGTAGAACCAACGACGAAATATTTGCTATTTTGTGCAAAAATTATATCAACACTATGGAGAATCAACAGGAAGGTCTCCATTACGTTTGCACGTGAGGGTACATTAGGCATGTTATTCCCTATGGAGAAATGAACGGGGCCAGTTTCTCGCATTTGAATAACATATAAACTGGAACGATGAAAAGAGGTGGGGTTTACTCACAAAGATTAGGGTACTGTCGCTTCTCTAAATGAAAAGTGTCAGTAATATTTCGGTGTTCGCGCTGTGCGAAAGGATGAAAAAAAAAAGAAAGCTTGACTAGCTGGAGCACTTGCACTTTCATGTGTAAACAGAAGAAACTCGCCGCAACTAACAAAGCTGTCGCCATGTTTTCTGTTTGCGCAGATCACCGGCAACGAAGCGGTTGCGCTTGTTTCTAAGTCTTCCATAATTTTGTACAGCGCAGATGGGTATCGTTCACTATGGCCCCGAAATCGAGCATCGCGAGCTACGTGCATGCCGATCTCAGAGGCCATGCGTTCACACTTATCCCCTATCGAACGTATGAGGCGTGCCTGGAAGTGGAGGAACTCCCAAAATGCTTGTGGAAGCGCAGTGTGCTATACCGGAGAAGTGGGCGATGCCTCTGCACGCTCAGACGATAGTTTGATCATTGAACCGTGTACTGTTGCCCAGCTGAAAACGCGATCGCGCTCAACAGCTTTATATCTCTGATGGACGATATCACATGAATATTGGTCTCTCTGTGTTCGGCAGCTTTCTGCCGGTCATTTTCTGTATATCTTCACAGGCCGCTTTCGCTTTCGACAAACGATTTATATTTTCATATTAATCGGCGTCTTTGTATATCGGCAACCGTCTCTCAAAAACACGTATCGAAGCAAAGAGCAGCAACTCGCAGCGCAGCTCAGAAGTTAACAAAAGTTTCCAAGCAGCCATAATGGCTCCCTAGCCTTGCATTGACGTACAGCTATACGCGACAGCCCACTCAGGTTTGCTGCATAGCTTCGATACAGAAACATCATTCAAGCCTTCGAGCGTGTGCATGCGTGTACGCCTACGACGCTCCCATCTTTGGCAACGATTCCTTTCTAAGCTGGTGACGACCTTCCGCTTCCATTTATTTTTATGCCTACGATTGTGCTCTGCCGAAGAACAATAGCCAGGGAGAACCACAAAGATAAGAAAGAGAGCAGATCCGGTCGGGCTGTCATTGCACGCCTGCCATCTGCGCCCCCCGGTCCGGTTATGCGTTTCCGCCGTTGCGGAGTCATTCCCGTGCTTGGGCCAAGTAAATCCCCGGACGCTTAAGGGCCATCCTTCTGAGAGCCATTTTGCGGACGCCTGGCCGCGCTGAAGGTCTCTGAGAGTAGCTCCTTTATTTCTCCGCGAGACTTCCCACATTCCTTCCAACATTGCATCAGCACTGTGTTCTTCATTCTCTTTATTTTATCGCTGGAATAAAAGCGGAACACGCGAGAAATAAACAAGAAAGGCATTCACTCTCCCTTGACAGCTATTCGGAAAGTATGATGTTCACTTTACAACTAAAAAAAGAGAGACAGGGAAAGCCTGCAACTACAGCTACCGAGAAACCATGCCATTCGCTGGTTCGATTTTTCCGGCGGCGCGATTTTCGCGACAGGGGGCGGGAGGATGGAATGCATAAATGTTTGGGCTTTTATATTTAGGCCTATAGTATGGTACTCTCTTAAGGCGAACACTTAACAGGTAAGGGATACATTATAACTGCAGCATCCGCAGGTGCCTAGGTTGCAGAAAAGTGACTTAAATGCGCCTTAGTTAGACATCGTATACGCATGTAAACAAAAACATAATTTACAGTATTCGTCGCATATTTCAGCCGTTATTGATAATGTAAGTATACTCAATAGGCGGTCCTTTTATGAGTAGATCCTACCGTAAATCGAAGGCTTCAGGTTGGTTGAAGTTTGCGTCTTTACGCAGCCCCTCGTCCGTCACCGCTGCTGCATGCAGTGTTTCGACGCAAAACGCAGGTTATTGTTATCGCATCACATAACCAAAAATATACCGGCCCGAAGCACCCGACGCGGTGATTCAGTCACTATGGCGATGTGCTGTTGAGCACGAGGTCACGGGTTCGTTTCCCAACCGCGGTGGCCGCATTCTGATGGGTGCGTAATGTCCAAACGCTCGAGTGCCGCAGCTTTATTGCCTGTCTTTCGAAGGGAGTAAAAAAGTAATCCGTAATCTTCCACGATGACGTTCCTCATAACCCATGGCGTAGTTTCGGGACGTTAGATACTACAGTTCTTATTTAAACGGGCACAAAATCACGAGGGACGAGGGAGGACACGGGACAGGCGCTCACTTAAAATTGATGTCTTGCTACCCAAAGCACGTACGAATGTGGAAGAATAAATTAGTATACTTCAAATGGTGGGCCTCTTTTTTCTTTCTTCTTATAGCTTGCCTAATAATTTACGAGTTACTAACTTGAAATCACTTCACCTTCGAAATGAAGTCACTTAGGTAAGACATCTGTCCGATGTAATAAGCCGGTACTTTTGCTTCTTGATTGCAACAGGAACTGAAATTTAAAAAAAAAATGAAAACGAAGAAGAGAGATCAGTAAGCCAGACGCCGAAATGGTCACCAACGTCATTTCTTTTTCTTCTTGTTTTTTTTTTTGCTTTCTTTTTTAATATAATTTTTAAGGTGCTCTGTCGTAATGCTGAAAAAGAAAACGTTAGGGCTAAATCATTGCGAACTTGATAACCTGTTCCTGTACGCGTCCGGCTTCGACTAAATGATGTAACTTTAAATGAACCCACCAACGTTTCCACGTTTTATAACGCATTAGCCAACCATACGAAGTAAGTAAAAAAATACTTCAACCACGATCACCGAGATTCACCCGGCTGTATGACAGAGGGATAAATAGAAAGAGTTTAATGAAAGCTCTGCTAGCTACATGCAGGGCTCGCGTCTTCAGATGAGTTGTTTGAATTCGCATGAAGAGGAGAATAATGTAAACAAAGTCAAAACCAAGTGAACGTATGAAAGAACTTGGAATAGATGAACAACTCAAGCCCAGATGAATAACAAAAGGTCAAAGAACTTCCTTACTAATAAGTCCTTACTGGCGGAAGTATAACAGCAGGCCCTTGGTGACTCTGACTGCGTCCCCACTTCTGTGCCGAAGCCCTACCACATCATCGATTTCCCGATGTATATACCACCTTTGCGTAATGCTTGTTTCAAGTTACGTGCTTCAACTGCCAGTTTTTCCATCACTGTGCCTACCCCCCCCCCCCTCCCCCCGGTGTGCCATTGGCCGGTTTTCCAGGTCTCCATATCGCAAGCGCGCCGTCGAACACTTGTTCATAGCACAGGCAACTGAATTGTTGCAAGCGAGTTCTTTTTTGTCGTTCGTTAAAGTTTTCACCGTAGCATTATCCAATGTTGCGAGACTGCACGTTTCATCCTATTGCTTGCTTTCTTTTTTTCGTTCCGAGCTTTCTCCTATATACGAGTCCAAGAAAATTGTCTGCTTCTCTCCGATACTTCTCAGTGACTTGGGTTTTGGTTTTGTAATCAGTAATCAATAAACTTTGTTCTCTCTCTCTGTCTCTGCGGCCATCCATTCATGGCGCTTATTACGTCAGCAATAAGATCACCGGCGCTATCACCACTTCATTTTGTTTGTATTTTTGCATGCTGTACCTTTGACTAAAAGAAAGAAAGAAAGAACGAAAGAAAGAAAGAAAGAAAGAAAGAAAGAAAGAAGGAACATAGACACAGCTTCTTACCCCCATCTTAGGGGCCGTATATATACATTCTTTTCTCGGCATCGCAGGCGAGCTTACACACCGGCTGTTCCCGACAGCGCATCCACCCCCACCTCCCGCTTCTCTCCGTCTCAAGTACAGCCTTTAAAAGCGACCAGAAGAAAACAAAGCGGCTCCTTAAAATCGCCTTATGCGCTCTCTTTTGTGCGCGCACAGGGTTCTATGCTCGTTAGCGCTTGACTCGGCCCCGCGGCGGCCATAAAGAAAAACTCTTCGCACGCTAACTTTTTGTTCTCGTAGCCACCGAAAGTAACGAACGAAAGAAAATATTAGTAAAACAATCAGAGACGAAGATGGCGCGAGCACCTTAAGGAAGCAGCAAGCAGGCGAAGACACGCGGGACGTCGTATCTGCGCTGCAACAGTGAACGACGGCTTCGCAAAGCTTTTATGACCGCAGCGCCGGGAGCTCGGAAAACGCTATGCGGCAAGGGCATAACTATGTTTGGAAATGCGGGGCGGTGAAGCCGGCTTGGGAAGCTGTGATCGCGGTTTGTTTTGGCCCCTCCGTGCCGGCTGTGTAACCCCGCAGCAGCTATTCGTTCTTTTAGGCTCCGCCAGGGCGTTGACGCGGCGGCGAGAGAATGCGTATGGCAGCGCGCAGAAGACGGGCGGGCTGGATGCGCGTATACGACGTCCATGACGGGGGCCGGCTGCTCGCGACGCTGCCGACCCTGCAGCAGCCTGGGCCCGCCCCAAATTGACAACGGCGTGCGAGGAACAACCCGCGAAACCTTATAGGTCCGCTCCATACTTCTATAGCTTCTATTGGGAGAACTTTTTGTTTTATTTATCTTATCTTATAATTCTTATCTGCGTTAGAGCACTACACTGACGATGCAGTGAGTTGACGTAGAGAATTCCTAAAATAGACGGTTTCTCTATACGTCAATGCACTGCATGCAGTGTAGTGCTATAATTCCCAAAATAGAGGAACGTCTGGTTTGCGCGAGCGGCGTTAACTCATGTACTGTCCGTACACGTCTCTACACCTTCTCTCTCCCTTCTCTCTTTTCCCCTTCTCCCTTCGCCCAGCGTAGGGTAGCCAACCAGACTCTTGACTGGTTAACATCCTTGCCTTCCTATATTCCTCTCTCTCTCTCTCTCTCTCTCTAAAATAGAGGATAATAAAAACTAACCTGAAACGATTTGGCGGCGGCCGTTTGTACGTGACACAATAAGAGCGCTAGCTGTATAGCAACCGCGCCGGGACGTAATTTTAACGTGATAAGCGTTAACCACGTTTTAAGCGTTAAGGGCCCCGCGTCGCACAATATCCGGGGTCGGGGTCCCACGTCGGACGTTGTTTCGGCAAAACGAATTTCCAATCACGCATGTCCAACCACTCTTCTATCCCCAAAGTTGCTCAGACCATGTTTTTCATTCTTTACAAATGTATTCCTTGGGGTACTGAGAATTATACAGCCCACAAACAAATGTCATGAAAAATAAACACCCCAAGGAATACCTTTGTAAAGAATGAAAGACAGGACAGTGACAGTTCTTGCCACTGTCACTGTCATGTCTTTCATTCTTTACAAAGGTATTCCTTATGGTACTGAGAATCATACAGCCCACAAACAAATGTCATGAAAAAATAAACACCGACAGTGCATACCTTTTATGTTAGAGCTTCTCGGACTTCAATATTAATAGTGCGAAACAATAACAGGAAATCGGCTCACGGAAGAGGCCGCCGCATTTCTACCAGAAAGCTCGCCTTCCTTCATGCATAGCGTTCGCCGCCAGCGTTTCCCGGTAAACATTACGGTTACATAAGCTGCAGAAGCCTGGAAGCGTAAACAGCAGTCGGGGATCCTTTAATGCTATTGCGTTCCACCCTTGAAGGCGAAGCTTGAGCGTCCTCCAAATTTTTCTTCATATTTCATGGGCTTTCTTCAGAGCTCGGGGGAAAAAAGACCACAAAAAAATAAAATAAAAAAATGAAAGCAACATGGAAACAACTTAAATGGGCGTTACTGAACGCGTCCTACAACTTCTGAAATGCAGCTGATCCCGTAAATAGAATAATTATAGGTTTGGTTAGTTAACCGTAACTCACTTACATATTAATCTCATTTCCAAAATCTGAGTAACTCATGACGACTGCGAACCATACGCCAGCCGTGCCTCTTACTTGTCTGAGGTGTATACTCTCTATTTTTAAGGTTTGGTTCGTAGTTTCGTGAAACACCCGTGGTATTTTGCGTATTCATCCCGTAAATACTGTTTTTAGAATGTATAATTCATAAAAAAAAAGAAATCTACAGTTCACATCCAACATAAATACGCAAGAAATGTTCCTGAACAGTTCATAAAATCAAGATGTTCTTGTGGGTGCTTTCATATAAATAATAATATCCTTGCGTTTGTAACAATAACGGGCGATACCTTTGTACTTTGACAAAACTACATCAAAGCGGTCACTAGAAAAATTATTGCGCAGAAGCCATCGACATGATTTTCTATGCAATCGATGTACCATTTATAAAAAACTGTCCGTGTTATTATAAAAGCAATGATGCGCTTGAAGACGTATGCTTCTTGCAGCACAAATATCTAGGTGGAGTTTACTGTTTCACTGCGTGATTCCGTAGAGAGAAGCGTTAACAAGCGCACATATGGCAGTAGAATGAGTGAACTCTAAGAAAAGCTTACACCCTTTGAGTCGTATCTTGCCGCACAACAATAAATGTCATCTGTCTTGTCCGCATTTCCTTTCTTTAACGCTGCGAGCCCGGTACTTCCCACTAACCGAACGGCATGCGCGTTATCAACATGACATAGCACTGCCGATAGGAAAGTAGCGGGCGTGGCGTTTTCAAGAAACGCAAGCAAGGGAGGTGAAGATTTATGTTGTGTGGCAGATATACACCCCAAAGGATGTAAAACTTTTTTTTAGAATGTGGCTGCACGGAGCTATAATAATAGATGGCGTTGGGCCGAAAACGCGCCCCGCAAGTGGGCTGTCATAGAGCACGCGCCCTTTGCACCGGCGCTTTGTATCGGCGTTGAAAGTCCGACCATAGGTCCGACCGTCACCGACGTCTACGAAAACGGACGAAAGAGACCAAGAAAGCCATAGCCGCTTTAAAAAAGCAGCGAAACGTAAACCAACTGTACACGCACGGCCTATGTCAACCGCTGATCAGGACGGCGCGGGGCTGCCCGCTTGCAATACGCAATAAACCGCGCTCCTGTTGTTTCTTGTTAGCGCAAGGTCGACGAGCCGCCCGTTCGCTGCTTCTGGTCAACGCCGAAAGGACGCCGCGCGGACACGCGAAGCGGCAGCCAAACGGCGCTGCCCCTCAAGAGCGAGCGTGTGCGACGACCTCGCACGGCGTGCTTGTTCGTGCTCGCCCGTTCGCGAGCAAGAAAACTGGCAGCGGCGCCGCAAAGGGAGCTCGTCAGGCCCCGTTCGACGCGCGACGGGCTTCGATCCCGCCGCCGCCGCCGGCGCCGTATCTTTATGGGGTCGTAACTCTTTTCGAGCGGTTCGCGTCCGCGCGAGGAGCACGGCGGTGGCAGCGCGGTTCCGTTTGTTCTTCCCCTCGAGTGCTTCCCTCGGGGCCGCACTGCACGCGCCTGCGTCGTGCTCGCGCACGAAACAGCGCCGCGTCCACCGCAGCAGCCGCTGTTAGAACACGCTGGCGCGCTTTAAAGGGCGCGCGCGAGCGCGTGTAGAGACCGTATAGCGGCCGGCAGCGCTGCTGCATGCGGCGCCGGCGGGAGAGCGTTTTATGTTTGGCCGAGGTCGTAACCGGAATACCGCGGAGTTGCCTCGCTCTCGAGAGCCCGGCGTTTATGGAAACCCTTTTAACCTCAGTTCGTGTGCGCAGCGCTGCTGTCTGTGTACATGGTTCGTTTCCTGCTCCCGAGTCAAGTTTCGGCGTCGTATAAAACCTAGGGTCAAACCTACGGGGAAATAAAAAGCATCGATGTGCGATGGCACGAAACTGCCTTCCGCCTGATAATGTTATCTTCGAGCCTGATTCGCACCGGCCGTTGCACTCAAACTGTTCCCATTCCTCCTCTCTCTTTTTTTCTTTCTTCTACTTCATTTCGTGATGTGAGTACTTAAACACTGAAGCGTGTATTCACAAGTTCCCAGACGTGTTGTACGTAATCTATAGCAACAACAAGGAAAGAGAGAACACATTTTGAGGGCAGATGTGATATACATGAACCGTGACATCGACACCTGGGCGAGAATTTCTGGTAGGCTGACCTTCCATGATGAAGACTTCGTTTAAATCAAGTAAAGGAAAACTAGGGAAGCGGAAGACGTAGTATTGCCTCTACGTGTTGCCAAGGAGACCCGTTTTGATCAAGACAAACACAGGTTCTGTCGCCGCGGACTAGATTTCAGCTGCGCGCCCTTATCCTTCCGCCTTCCGCTTTAATGCCCATCTGTTGTCTCTCGGTAACTCACCTTATCGTGGACGGGGTGGTCGAGCTTGTTCCTGCGCCAGTGATGCGGTCTCGAAACGGCCTTGCTTCCCAGTGTGCGCTGCCAAACGAGCGAGACACGAATGCTCTCGCTCTCCGATATCTTTGCATCCCAGTGGACGCGGGCGGCGATAAAGCACGTGCGCCGGTATGTCCGGTCTGGTTGTCGCGGCGGGGGGGGGGGGGGGGGGGGGGAGGGGTCCTTCGGCGTTTCAGTAGATCTGTGATCACTAGTAATTGAGGTAGAACTGTGCAGTGCGAGCTACATGTACAAGAGGGCATTCAAAGCAGGACGTGCAGGTGGTACCATAGCTGTCCACTTAATTCATAAGCACAGTGTGAAACCGTCACATTCCTCACCATGGCTGCTCTCTACTGCAAAATTCCATAGCCTCCCCGCCCCTTACGTTGTAACACTTAATATCACGGTCACACGTACGTACAGAATGTGATGTTATAGAACCAATAACATCCGCGTTCCCGACAATGGCGCCCTAGAGTTACTTGCTGCGTCTGTCGATTAACTTGGCTTCCCGTTTTACTCGCGACGCTGAACTTGCATCCTCTCCGGGCCTTTCGTTTTGCAGCGGGAATCCGGAAGGCAAATTAAAGTGAAACAAAGATGTGCAACGTCATCGGCCACCGCAGAGAAGCGCCGCTAAAGAGCATGAAGTCTCGTGTTCCCATTCAGTGTTTGCAGTGCGTGGTTATTTGCTTGTTGAATTGCAGTAAGCAGTAGTGACGGAGCACGCATGCGCGCAATGCCGTGTGGTGGGAAGGTCATTATTACTCTGCAATTGTAATACGGAAGCCGCAGTGGCGTTGGCGGACGGTTCTCCTCGTGGAGCTTATAAATAGAAGCATTGCATGATTACGGCTAACAAAAAATTGATTCCGTCGGATACCCATAATCTTCCCGTTGAATGATCGCATGTGGGCTTGCATAAGTACGCTCCCCATATAGCAGTTTCCTCCCCAAGATCAGTATTCGGTACGAGACGTGAGTTCACCTCATTTGTGACCTCGCATTACTCACATGCAGCTCACGCTCAACGGCTGAGCGCCATATAGGCATCACGGGTGTGCGTTGCATTGGCCAGATGGGGCTGCAACGCCTTTTAGCCCGCATCGCCACCACCAGCCGTTAGGGCTATACGAAGAAAATGATGCGACGCACCAACCAACATGGAGAGGGGCTTATATATATGCTTCATCGCTCGTCTGAGTGTGCACGCCGAGCGAGCAATGTTTTGCCGAACTCAAGCTGGGGAATGTTCGCGCTTCTGATTTCAAGTATGACCATGTCCCATCTTGTGCACCGCCACACGCACTTGGACATTTTCAGATCTGAAACACTGTTGACTTGTGATAAGCGACCGAAGGTGTCGGTGAAAACGTGCATCAGCCTCTCTCATTTTGCTCCTGCCACTGTGTAGGCTCTCTGTCCTGGCGCTGCTGTCATTACGTAAAGCTCAAGTGCCTATAGCCCATGAGCCACAGTGGTGGCGGGTAGCTCTAACTCATTTTTTTTTTCTTTTTAATAATGTGTAAAAGAAAACGCCAGTTCGTGGCAGTGGAATCTTCCAGTGAAGCCAGCCCGAGGCGGCAACGTGCGCACCTTCTTCGCGAGGGAAAACGCGCGCATGCGCATAAGTACAGAGCGCGGACCGTGGTTGCAGCCAGGACAGGCAGAAAGCCTCTCTCGATGACTCCGCCAACAGCCACCGTCATCTACCTCCTCGCCCTCCACCCCGCCCTCTCTTCCCTTCCGCCCATCGTCCTAATGGCAGTCGTCAGCCGCCAGGCCAGAGTGACGGAGCAGGCCCCGTCGCCGCGGCCTGGTGTTTAAGGAAAATGGAGTCGGCCTGGCGATGCGCGGAAGGCGTCACAAGCGGACGCCATCTTCTCTTTTACTTCCAGGAGCACCTGTTTGCTACCTGCCTCGCCTTCTTCTCTGCTTCGCGCGCTCGTTGCTTTCCCGTTTGGCGTCGTATATTTTTCTTTTCTTTCTTTCTTTCTTTCTTTCTTTCTTTCTTTCTTTCTCTGCCCTGCGCTGCTACTCTTTCTTCTTCCCGCCGCGTAATGGGGGTTCATCTTCGGGTGCCGGACTGACTGGTGCGTTGATTGATCGGCTGACTCGCGTTCCCGACGCCGTTCCTCGACGCCGAGTGGCGGCGCGCGAGTGCCAGGGCTGATTCCGGCGTCTCCGTCACTGGGCTGTGCGCTATAACGCGCCAGCCTTGCGGCAGCTAATCCATTTCTGGCGTGAATTACGAGAGTTGCACATAGGCCGGCATTGCGTGCGCATAGCTCGTGCATGGTGCAACAAGTTTATTTATTTCTCTTTCTTCGTCCTTCCTAACTTTTTTTTTTTAGTGAGCCTTATAGTGCATAATATGCGGTAGCCTTTTCCATGGTCTATACATATCGATCACGTAGAACGACGTTGGCTTACCACTGATAGGCGGTTAATCAAGAGAAACGGGGAGAGAAAGAGGGAAATGAATAGCGGTTAACTCGTTTAGCCATTTTACTCGCTACAAACATCTCATAACGTTTCCCCTTTTCCGCACGAAATTCAGCCTTCCTTCCCATCGGTCAGCACTACTTTTCGATCTTATTGCTCCTCATTCCAAATGGCAGTAACCGTTGCGTACCGCGCGATGTAGCTTGTTATATTAATCTTAATTACTACCATAACAAGAGCTTGTAGAGGCTCATGCATCTAAATGTTGAGGCTAGCGAGATGCTCAATAATAATCATCGAGGCCAGCATGCCGCTGCCGAATATTCTATGTTGCTCTCGGTCGGGCGAAACGTGTAATTGCTTCTCAAAGTTCTACAGGAAGATTAGAGAACCATTTAAGTATGCCGGCTACTTCACCTGGTCAGCTCTCACTTTGTAAGTTCCACGTAAATTACCTTCTTTTTATTAACGTTGTCTTCTTAATCTCTCCTTTTTTTAATTAATATTCACTTTTATCGCAGTTACAGACTTCTTTGAATGGAAGAGTTGGCCACGGCCGAGATCGGTTGGAAATCCTCCACGTTGGGAGGTGTGGAGAAATACAGATAAGAAAAAAGAAAGATAATTTATTCGCATCCCCTCTCCCGACCCCCACTTTTGTTTTCCCCAGGGAAATTTTACCATCCCATCCAAAGTCGATAGTGAAGTTCAGATGTCTCCAGGAAGCCCTGTTGCACCGTATAGTGGCTTTATGCGTATACGATAGCGCCTCTTCGGTGTTCCCAGAGGTGACGCGGTGGCCAATTGAAAATGTAAATAAAATAAGTGCACTTGAGGTGAGGCTACTTATTTCCACCAACCCACATGACGAGTGAAGGTTCCTGTTTCACTGCCGAGTGAAGAGTGCCGCTTTACGTGCAAATTCATGGCGCGATAAACGTAAGCGCAACTCGATTTTCTTCAAAATGAGCTACGTTAGCGTAAAGCGGGGAAGTGAAGTTCAGCGCACACGGAAACCTAATCCAAGGAAGAAATCGACTAAACAAACGCTGTTTTCCATAAGGAGCACGAATAACAAAACACACAAAACCCTCAAGTCCTACAGACATGAAAGTGATACACAAAGCACTGCAAACGCTGTGCTTACTGCTTTTGATAGGCAGTGTTTGCCCAGTTGATATCCTACTCAGTCCAAGTTTCCCAGTGTGCTGATCAATATGAAAATGGACGATATGATATGGGCAGACTCAAATGTTTTGTTAATCTACATCTTTATTTGCAGCGTTGTCACGATAAACACAGTAGACTCACGTTGACACTGCTCTAAATGACACTGTCTGTTTGCTTGTTTTTTTTTTTTTAAAGCTTATTCTGGATGGGGGGCGAGGGGGGGGGGGGATACAGAGCACGTGCCGGCACCGACGTTCGCACCTTATTAGATCGCTCAGCTGTGCGCTTCAAATACTACCTATGCCGATTGTGCCCTTCAACTGCGGGCATTGACAACATTAAGGCCATTCCAACATCGAGTACTCGTTAAAATTAAATGTTCGGGCCTGTAGGGATACAACCTACAAGTCTTCTATCGACCGGGAAGTGCGGATGAGTGAGGTAACACATTATGCGGAACCGCAGCGGTGGGTCGTTCATGTCACATCGACAGTTGATTTGTCTTTCAAATTACGAACAAGCCGCTTCCTTTCCGTCCATCATTAGCTTCAGCCTGAGTATGTTTTTTGTTTCTTTAAATCGGGTGGCCTTTTCTTCCTTTCTTTTCTTTCGCGAAACGTGAACTAGAGTAGTCAAAAGTCATGAGTAACTTCTTCTTTCTTCCTTTCTCTTTCCTTTTTCCTTTCTTCTTATTATTTTCTTTTCTTTTTTTTTCTTGAAGGGCGGGAGAGGCTTGGTCGCAAACAACTTCATAAGTTACTGCCAGTTAACCGCACCGATGCCTTCTGCATTCCGCATTGTTCTTTTACCGCGAAAACGCGACATAACTTTTTCTTCTCCTTCACTCCTCGTTCGCAATCTTTCCTCGGTACCCAGTGCCACAAGTGAGCCGTGCTTCTTCCGCCGAAAGGAAGGACAAGAAAGCGGAAAGCCTGGGGCCATAATGAAGCGTCCAAAGAAGGAAAGAATCAGAAGGTGGAAGCACAGCGGAGTTAAGCACCGCGACGAACTGCGGTGGAATCCTTTCGGCGGCGGCGGTCCAGGCGTTTTATCACTGAGACCCCGCTCGCGCGGGCGTGTCTTTTCCGCGAGCCAACGAGCAGACGACGCCGACGGAGCCGAGCGGAGCCTCCCGCTGCTCTTCCCAGTGCGCGCAGTGCCAACGTCCACATAATCATCCTTCGCCGCCGTGGCACTCAACGCAGCGGCAGGCAGCTAAGGCTCTTTTCACTCCTCGGGAGCTGCCAGCTCCTCGTCTGGTGCTCGTCTCTACGAGGGCTTCAAGCGTGGCTTCAATAGACCGAGCGCAACCTGGCGTCCGAGTTTGCGGTTGCTGCTGCGTCGCCCGGTCGTAATGACGGCCCACGGCTTGGAGTGCTGGCGGTGATTGCCACCCGTCCGTGTGCGTCCGAGCAATGGCTGCGTTTGCTTTAGCCAGAAGCGGGGGAAGACCTGTGCTGCGGCGATGGGGCGGATTGGTGCCGGTGGGAGGATAGGAAAGAGCGAGCATCTCAGCCCGTTCGGGGTGTGGGGAGGCGACACGAAGAAGAGAACGAAAGAAAGAAAGAAACGAATAAGAAAATACGCATGGAAGGGAGGAAGTCATACTCGTTCCGACGAAGCTCCGCCATTCCTGCGGCGTGAGGCGGCACAGTCGCGCGGCGGGGCCCGAGCTCGCAGGTGGTTATTTACGGGGAATTCTTTGCTTCTCCCTGAGCCGCCGCATTGCGTTTACGCGCGTATTCCCGGCCGGCGTCCAGTCGCACACTCGCCACCGCGAGAAGGGTGACGCGGCGGTAGGGAGGAGGAAGTGAAGTCGGTTGCGCAAGCAGGCTTCTCACTCTCTTTCCTTCTCCCTTTATTTTTTCTCGCCTTGTTTTCGTGCAGCCTCCCGCGGTCCCTTGTTTGATCCCGCCGAGCCAGAGACAGCGAAGACAGGCGTTGCGAGGCGCGCTGAGCTGTTAAGGATGCGTGACCGCGCGCTTTTCATTCGCTCTTTCTTCTTGTGTCCAGCCGCTCGTTGCGCCGCAGAAAGACGTGCGAAAGCCGGCAACCTTGTGCGGCGCCATGCGAGTCGCGCGATTTTCTCTTCGGCGCTGCGCCACGCTGGCGGCCAAGCCAGGGCAGGGTCGTTTAAGAGGCGCGCCGGTGGCAGCTGCGCGTGAGCAGAGGTGTGTTCTGGATGAGCGCCTCGCGTCGTGAAAGGGGGGGGGGGGGGGGGGGGGGCGACGCTGGCGCGGCGCGTCTCGCGCGTTTTTCGCGCCTCTGGCGTGGCTCCCGGCCGACCCCGTGCGGCGCGCACTGTTTGCATTATGCGCACGCAGTGCTCGGCGCAGCATGACGCTGATGGAGTGACGGTGGACACTGCGGCGTGCGAGAAGCGGAGCGGTAGCGAACGCGCAGCGCTGTGCGCATGTGGACATTGGGCGAAGGCAAAAGCGCAACTGCAGGAGTAGAGGATAGCTCGTCTGGACGGAGCAGTGTTGCGAAGCTGCGCACGAGATTACAGCAGTGATGGCGTCGTGCATTTTTTTGTGTGTGTGACTTATGGGACACCTCGGGAAGCGCTCGATCAGCGAAGCGGGTTTTGCGTTTGCAAAGGTCAGCACGAATTGTAGAAGCGCAAGCAGGTGACGACGCTTACAACCAAAATTCAAATAGAGAGGGCGATTAGAGCGAAAGAATGGCAGTAAGAGAGATAGAGCTAGCTCGCATCACAGCACGACAAAGAGACTTGTGGACCGGTCAACGGGAAAAGCTTCAGCGATCGTTTTGGCGCCGCAGCGTGGTGGCAGAGATCCCCGTATGACCATCCCTGAAAACAGTTCTCATTGTTGTATTGTTCCGAGTCTATTTTATCGTTCCTCGTGCCTTACCGCTCAAACAAACTTGATGTGCCGTCTTGCTGCTCCCATTCAGAGAGCGCGAGTTCCGGCTTTTGGCGGCAGAGGCGAGTGCTTTGACGCCTGCCTTCTCCCTCCACCCCCCCTTGTTCTTGTTTCTTCCATTGCTCCATCTTCCATCTCCACTTAGAGTATGCTGATTGCGCTCCGTCGCACAATCCTCGGCCCTCACTGCACGTAGCGCTCGATCAGCCGTCACGCTCCGACAGCTATTGTAATGGCCGCTTCGTGTTTTCCTTCGGCCAGCGTTTTCGTGCCGATTCGCTGGGCTTTCTCACGCAAACCCCTTTGTGCTGTCAGGCGGCGCGAGGTATTGCCCTCCCCTGCGTGCGTGAGTTCGCGGAGTTCGCAGCGGGGCACTCGGACTGGGAGAGGTTGTGTGCTCAGAAACTTGAGCGACGCTGCGAGACGGCCCCGTTGTGTTCGCGGCAGCGCCTTGATGTAACTCAGTCTGTCTTGGAGATGATCTAACTTCGCATGGGAAAGGCACGAACATTGCTTTGAGCGTGGCTCTTAGTAAGATATCAGGTCCTTCAAATATGAGCAATAGATTACTGCATACCATATCTTTTGTTTCACATATCACGTCTATCCATGTTGTGAAACACGTTAATCTTCAATCGCCGCGCGACGAAGCGAGAGATCACTGTTTGGATTCTTTCTCGGCCGCGGCGGTCGCATTTGGATGGAGATGGAAAGTAAAAACATCCGTGAATTGTACTTGGGCTACGTTAAAGAACCCTCGGTGGCCAGAATTAAACCTGCGCCCTCTGCTACGGTCTCTGTGGTATAGACGCCGTGTTGAGTTGCTAGGTTACCGTTAAAAATCCCACAGTTGAATGCATGCGTTCCCAACAGGTCAACGTTCCCAGCTAGAAGAGATCAGTGAGCCCATGAGGTATGAGAGGAAGCGAACTCCGACTTGACCGGTCTGCCGGCTTTAGCGCGTGAATCATGAGTGTATTCTCACTGTACAAAAGGCCAACGAACTTTCTACTTTTGTAAAATATTGTTTTCTCCATGTGTTATCCAGTTATTCTCCAAGCACTTTTGCAAGTTAAACAAAAATGAACATGAATAACTTGTACCCTAATGTCTGTTTGCGCCAGCTACTGCGACGCTTATTCGCCTCCATAGCAACTTCTCACCTCATGTTCTCTCCTCTATAGTGTAATGTATAGTAACCATGTGTAACCTGGTTAACCTCACCACCCTTCCTTCTCTCTATATTCTTTCTTTATTTTTTTAAGTGACGCTGTTAGCCTCTCGGTGGTCGGCATTTTTCGCGTCCATGTCCTTTATCAGAAATGTGGGCCGATCCCGGCGGCAGTGCAGGCCAGGAGCAGTGGCTCGTATCCCCGTAAGGCAGAGACTTCAAGCACTCGGCAAAGAGAAGCGAACACTGCATACATTTTTTGGAATCACGCATGCAACATACAGAACAGCATGCGTCTCAATGAAGAAAAAGCACAAAACAAGCATCCGAACCAAATAATTGAAATAATCGATGCTCCTGATAACAATTCGAAGCACGTAGCGCTCTCCACATACGTTTTGAGGTAAATATTACTGTTGCACAAGCTGCCGCTGCGACGGCAGCTTGCGACGTGGAAAGTGATGTTGCTAGCCTACCCTATATAAAAGTGTCAGCCCAGCTACTGATTTTAATGTTGTCGCACCCCCGCCCTGGGCGGCGGCGTGCTGTCAAAATTACCATTACTCCCATTACTACCGTTACTCTAAATTACCATTACTACCATTACTCTAAAGCAATAAAGCATTGCATTCCGCTTTCAGCAGTTGTAGTGGTGGTTTTCAACAGCTTCGCTGGACATCCACTTTCGCAGGACCGGGATGTCGAGTCAATTATTTTTTCACTCTGCTATTCTTTCAGCCTTCTTTTCAACTCTCCCCATTTCCTCTCACTTAATGTAAGGCAGCACCCTCCTACCTTTCCCATATATCTCTCTTCCTCCTGCTCCTATTGCCTCAGAGCTCCGTGCTTTAGTGTCCTCGTCCTTTCCTAAGCAGGATAATCCTTCGTCCTCCTGCTGCTATGGAGCTAAGATGGAGGAACTCAGTCTTCAATGTTCCATACTACAGTTACTGAATGCTTTTACTTTTAACGAATTGTGATCACTTAAACACCTTTGGGCGTCAGGAAACCAGCTGCACTCGTAACAAGCCGTCATTTCCCCCATCAACTTGTTCCACCGTTTCCTTCCATATGCTGTCACTTCATCCACGAAACTGCGGCTTCAAGCGTAAATGCTGACAGAGGGCATTCATTACGTACATTTTGTTTACTGGCTCTACGGTAGCCCCTTTCAGCGCATTCCTTCAGACACGAACCGAAAGCGGTCAAAGAAATACCCCGCAATGTTCCCTGCAATTCGCGGGTCTCTGTTATCGAGTCCTTCCCTTTCCAATTCTTCTACGCTCCTCTGCCACGGCCAGAAATGGCCTGTTCCTCACACTATCATTCTTCCGTTCTGCTGCAACGGGGAATGTAATTGTGAAAGAGCCGCGCCGGATATCGGCGGTGTAATTTCACGCCCGTCCTGTAGACATCCGGGCATCCTCACTTTCCCGCGGTAGTGGTGGTGCCTATTGTGCCGTTTACGCAACTTCCCCTGCCACCAGCCTCCATTCTTACACTTCTTTTAGGTACTCGAATTTTCCCTCGCCCCACGCAGCCTTTCGTCATCATAGACCGGACACATACACACACACCAGCAGATTCACTGATGCACACACATACACACACACTCACCCTCTCTCTCGCTCACATACACACTCCCTCCATATCTCGCACACACAACGCACGCGTCCGAGCAGAACAGCTCAAAATCTACCGAATCCAAAAGACCGAGCCCTCCCTCTCATTCTTGTCCATCCGACGCCGAGCGTCCCGTAGCTCGTTTCATCAGTTCCGATCTCGCGTTGCTTGCACAAAGGAAGGGACTTCTCTATTTGTTCTTCGCTCCGCCTCCTTTCCTTCCGTGATTGTATGTGTGTTTGTGTGTGTGCGTGAATGGAGTTCGTCTTCTTTTGTGGCCGCGCATCCAGTCGGTGTGGTGCGTCTGCCGGATGTGGCGACCGCGTGGCCGAGGACGGTGCGCGTCTTCCCACCGCGCGCGAGCGGTCCGCGCTCTCGTGCGAGACACAAAAGCAGCACAGGCAGCGTGAGAGGGACAACTGAACGGAGAGCAGAGAGAAAAGCGCAACAATGAGCGAACTCTATCCTGCCGGTCGTCGTGCGATGCAAGCCTTGCGTAACTCGTGAACAGTGTCCCCTCTCCCTTCCCACGTCAGCTGGGCCGTTTTCGCAGCGCGACGTGACTCGTGAGATGAAGGACTTTGGAGGTCGCCACATAGCGTGGCTGAACGAGAGCAAAATCGCCATGGCCGTACGCGCCGACACATGGCGGAGGAACGCGCCGGTGTGACACATCTTGCACGAGGGTTCACGAAATACGCACGATGACACGCTTGTAGGCGGCAACAATTAACTGGTGGTTTATTATTATTATTTGCTGCTTCTTAACGTCCCGAAAATGCGCAGCTGCAATTCGTGCGCAGTTTTTTGTTAACTTTTTATTTACTATATCTCGTCCCTTAGTGCGTCACCTTTATTTCTCTTTGCCCTCTCGCTGCAGCACAGAGTATAGACAGCACGGCTTTCCTACCTCAGTCTTCTTCTACTTCTTCTTCTTCTTCTTCTTCTTCTTCTTCTTCTTCTTCTTCTTCTTCTTCTTCTTCTTCTTATTCTTCTTTTTCTTCTTCTTCTTCTTCTTCTTCCATGCTCATGCTTTGAGGAAAGCCGCAGCTAAAGGATCTGCATCCAGCTTTTTCAACGTGATTGCTAAATCTAACACACATTATCTTCTCTCTGTCTCCCTCTCTTGTTATTCTCCTGTGGAAGTGCAAGCACCGCGGTCCCAAATTTAGTCCAGCAGTGATCCCGTTCGTATCGGGCGCAACAGTAGCAATAAACACTGCATCCGAGTACAATACAAACTTGTGCTTGCATTGTGCTTCTTCGATTCTTGTATTTACAGAATCGTCATCACGCATGAATCAGTACCAATTGTCGTATATTGTGGGAGATGTATAGATGGAGATGCTGACTCTAATGAAAAGCTGCGGATGCGAGCCTAAGAGCCCTAAATCTATTCAGAAATTTTTATTAAGACTTGTGGTTCTCGCAAAAAGCTCCAAACATTTTTATTGCGCGAACAACGGATAGCCCCTGTGCTGCTCCGCTTGTGTGCATTGCAGTACATATACATATACTACACTGCCTTTTGTTCCTGCTACCACTTCCTTACGAGCCGAATGGATCCAGTCTTTCGTTGGGTGAAATACTGAAGGTGGTGCCAGAGAGAGAGAGAGAGAGAGAGAGAGAGAGAGAGAGAGAGCTCTTTATTGAAAAAGCAGAGTGTTTAAACGCCAGAGGAGAGTTGCTACGTCCACTTCTTCTTCAGATAGACCGACCTGCCTTTCCTTCTCTTGTTTTTCTAACACGCCAGCCCTACAGCACCACATGTTTACATAAACCTAACACAAATGTAATTGTATGGCTGTTGCTTAAGAGCTCTTGCACAATATTCCGCCTCTAGTTATCTTTTGCTCATTTATAGAAACGGGTTCATCGACGACCATCCGTCAAGCTGTGGCCGCTGTGAGTGGCTAATTGCACTGTCCTTCCAAAAGGCAAAATAAACTGCACTTGTGACCCGCACCGCGGTTCTTTGTGCTGGCTGACTGAGTCGTCTTTCAAGGGAAGTTCGAAGAACGTGCCCTGCTAAACGCACGGGATTGCGCATATCAAAGCCCATGATGAAGCGGGTAAGTCGAAGCACACCTGCGCGCTGTTTTGCAACGGGAGTCAAGTGCATGCGTACGGCTTGCACATCAGCAATATGTGGAAACATCAACACTGTGGTCAATCTCACTTTCTAGCTGCCCCTGCCGACGTCGATCGCAGGGTATGGGTTCGGCTTCTGAGCACAACCGGTGCAAGGTCAAGAATTGAAAGCAATCTGCTTACCGACGGCCACCAATTTATCCACGAGAAAGCTGGAATGTGTATATTTACGAAGAAAATTCGTTTTCACGTCCCTCAAGTCGACCATAAATATATATTTTAAAAACACTTCGCTGGCATTTGACATACTCAGTTGAATACTTTAGGCATTATTATATAATTTATGATATGATTCTTGTATTTCTATGTGTCTCATAAAATCTTATGATTCTACATTTTCCCATAGAAACTCAAATTCTGGGCATCTAAACGGTGCATATGTGCACCCTTACCCTTCTTTTTTTTTATAATAGAAAGTTTTAACAGAGTGTTTATAGTCAGTTCCTCTCAGACCGACGTTTGCTAACAATTCGCACACAACCGCTTAGCGGAAATGTGTGCGCGCACAGCAGTCATGCCGGCAGCGAAACGTATTCAATTCAATTCAATTAAAGTTTATTTGCATCTATACATGTACATGTACAATGAAATACGATGCAGAACGCTTCCCTATAGTGGAGCGTGAGGTTGCGTCCACTTGGTTTCTTGGTCGTTTTGCAGCCAAGTTGATGGCGCGTCGTTCGTGGCTCGGCAAGACGCGCTCATCAAAAATGTGAAATTTACGCAGTTCCCAGCAGTGCCTCAGTGCGTGAAATCTGAGGGGAGCGGAGCGTAAGCGACGCTCTGCTAAAGCTTCCTAATATTGCGCGAGTCTCCACGGCACTCACGGCATGTCAGCGCTTCACAACGGTGAGATCGACGACAGCATGTGCAAGTGAGCAAAGCAGTTTCCTGTTCGAATGCCGTCTGCGTTTCGGAAAACAGAAACGAAAGGGTCAACCAAGTGTCGATGCTAAGGAAGACGAGGTCGATGTACATGATAGTTGAACTTCTTCAATGATCAGATGTTGATTATATCTTTCTATTCTGTGTCTGCCTGTCTCTTTGTTTTGTTTTGTTTTTTGGTCTTCATTATTCGCTCGTTTCATATTTTACTGGTATCGTACTTCCCGAGCAATTATGTCGACCTTGTCTTTCTTTGCGTCGGCACTTGGTTGGCCTCTTCTTTTTCTTTCTTTTTTTTTTGACCAAGAAGACAGGTAGGCTGGTCCCGGAGATAGCGCAGTCTATAGTACAACGTGCTTAATTTTTTTGCTATACTGACGCTAATTACGCCCATACCGGAAATTTAACCTACTCTGCGATAAATTGGCTCCAATTCCAAAAGGCTCCATTTCCGTATGATGGCTTTACCTCAACATAACTAAATCTACGGCTGTGCACCCTTTACAGGCGTATAAGCAAGCTAGTTAATTTCCGTCCATCTTAGCGCTAATTAACCTCATACCGTTAATTCTGCCTACTTCGCGACTATTCCGGGCGTCTCGTCTAATTGATACCTACATTTTGATAACTCTTGCGACTTGCGACAACGCGCTGTAGGCGCGAAGAGACAGTTTATTTTCGTTTAGGGGTTACAAGATACCCCGATCCTAGATATTCCACACCCGTCTGAAGTCAGCAAAATCATGCCGTCAAAGCGGCACAAAGGAGCTAGATATTCCATCCCCGTCTGAAGTCAGCAAAATCATGCCGTCAAAGCGGCGCAAAGGTGCTAGATATTCCATACCCGTCTGAAGTCAGCAAAATCATGCCGTCAAAGCGGCACAAAGGTGCAAAAATATTTTGAAATTCACAATGAAATACAGACGCTATTGTTAGGGCGCGGAATTCAGAAAAGAAAGCTTCCCCTTTTTTATTCAAATATCAATATTTTCCCGCCAAATAAATGCAAATATATAGTCTAGAAATAGATACTTCACCGCACAAAACTAATTTAGTTGAGTGTGGCCTTGCGGATGAAGACACGTATGACCATATTCTGGAATAAAATCATCACCAAGATGCCTACTAAAATCGTCCCTAATAAAATTAGATCATAGACGAAGAAATTTAAATAAATTATTGGACCCGTGGCTCAATTAGAAAGCCGTTATAGCACTGTTGGGCGCAACAAAGCATGTAAAGAGCGTGCTTTTTGTCGCCTTGTGTGCTACGGGACAATGTCGTTTTTGTTCGGCATCGTTGCTTTGAGGCTGTGTTCTTTTGGCCATCGTGTTGTAACGTCGTCGTATGTGCATTAACTACTCGTTCTTCGACACGAACTATATGCATAGGTATATAATATTGTACTAGTGTGCAAGTGTACCACCGAGTCATGATACAAAGAGTAGCTGGCGCATTATTTGTGAGACATTTTTCGATCCTGTCAACAACAATAACAATATTAATATTGTTGTTAAGTGTACGTTTAACCATTTCTGGTACGAATTTCTTACTGAACCGAATAATTTATATTTCGCATATCTTAATTAAAAAAGGAAAAGAAAGGCGCAATGAAATAACAGTTGAGTTTTTGAGAACATATCGAAGGCTGTTCCTGTGAACTTCGAACAAGTCAAGGTGCTGTACACAGTAGATGGTATTGTTCTTTGGTCTTCCTGTCTAGTAACAATCATAACGGTGTTATTTATTTATAAATTATTTTAGGATAATGGTTATGCAATGCAAGGCAGGGGATATACTTTAGCCAGCAAGCTCCAATGATACAGCACTGAGCCCAAGTCTCAACTAGCTGTGGCAGATGGACATGGGGCAGAACCATACGTGCGCCCCTGCGGCATCAAGTCAACAAATTATGTAAATACAGGTGCTGACACTCAGTTTTATTAGCTTAGTTTTTGTGCTTGCATTTCCTGCACATTGGAAATTTCTTCCAAATCGTTGCGATTCCTACAAGCATAATTTTGTTTGTTTGTTTTTTGCTTGTTTCCTTGTTTGTTTGTTTCTTTATTTATTTGTTTGTTTGTTTGTTTGTTTGTTTGTTTGTTTGTTTGTTTGTTTGTTTGTTTGTTTGTTTGTTTGTTTGTTTGTTTGTTTGTTTGTGTTCCCTCAAGGCCCATAGGGCGTTACAGAAGTGAGCAGTGACATAACATGAATTCCAACTACTTCAGAAAGTGACCAGCAACTGCGGACTTAAACGCAGTTGTCTATGGCAGCAACGGAGGGGGAAGGGAGTGATGTCATGCTCTGCTTGTCTTGGGCAAAAAGAGAATGTAAGCACAGATTATTTCGGCAGGAAGGCATAACTACTTTGTCCGCGTGGCCAGCACGACAATGAAAGTAAGTAGGCTGCGGGACAAACTGCAGATTAATAATTGGATCATAAACGGCTAACTAAGAAGCGCCGCAATTAATGGCGATCACGCGCCCGCCTTTCCACGCTGCTTTCCGCTGAGCGTTGTGGCCTTGCTGCTCGATGCCCCGTGCTCCATAGAGGGCGAACAGCAGCCGTGTTCGCGAAGGGTAAGTCGACTCCCGCGAATATCACCCTTCGGCGAAGTTCCTGCCACCGGAGATGAGAAGAAAAGTGAATCAGCGACAAAGACAAAAGGCAGGCGGCATTGTGTCGGCGCACGCGAGGAATGTCGCTCGCCTGCTTCGTTTGCCTTTGAGTCACGGTGAAGCAAAGTTTCGAAGTACATGCATCACGCACGTTCCTTGCCTAGCTACTTCAGCGTTATGAAAGCGGTTTCAGGTGAGCCTACCGGCTTCCTGTTTCCAGGGCCGCGTGCAGCGCTAATACTATGGTAATGCGCTCGCAAGCTGCCAGTCCGGTTCAGTTGGCAGAGGTGTTTGCTTACGCTTGCTTGTTATTATTAACGATTGATTACAACAGCGGTCCTTACTCACTCGTCCATCTATCCTGGGACTGACAAATGTTTTTGGCGCCGACAAAAACCTTTTGCACGCGTCACCCTGATTCGCCATTTCACTGCCAAGCGAGATTAAACGGCGGTGCAACCGTGACCGGTGGCATATAAGGATTGGCTGTATAAAGCGGATTCCAAAGGAAATTCGATGATCGTTTCCCCCACACTACAATGTATTCAGCTTACTGAAAGTGAGCGGACATTGTGATCTTTTGTTTTTAACGGCAAAAGTCATTTACGGTGTCATAAATGCAGTCTTCGCAGGTTATGTCTGTTGGTCGATAAATTGGCCGCTGAGAAGGAAAGAGAACCTTGTCTCCACGCGGGATTCGTACTCACGACGTGTTAGTCGCCATCTAGCTGCTCTAGCTACTGCACCATCACAGTTGTCTTTATTTACTTTATTGAATTTTTGGTATATATTACAATTAACAAATGATCTCTTGCAGATAGCAGAAGTAGACAAAGGAGCTAGTGACCGTTTTATCGACGCTCTGCTCAACGACAAAAACACATGCAAGGAGCACCATAAAAGCCTCTTATCATTGGAACATGCTGCAGAAACAGCGACTGAGCAGCTAGCGCGTGCTGCTCAGGCAGATGTGATCGTCTTGGGCAGGCGAGAAATAGAGGGTCGTGGCGACGAATGCAATAAAATACTAGGAGACTTCTGTATGGTACCAATTCAATCGAATGTGTTCTGTATTTCAGCATATCAAGGAAGTGCGTCGTTTTTTGGAGGGTTTGTCCTCTACAGAGAGAGAGGGGGGAGGGGGGAGAGAGAGAGAGAGAGAGAACAAGAGGCGAAAGGCAGAGAGGCAGCAGGGAGATGGGGTAAGGGCGGGAAAAATGTTAAAGTTAGAGAAAATAAAGAAGAAGAACGCATCACTTCGCACACAACATAGTTTTTTGATCAGTCCCGTTTCTTTCAAATGGCATGCGCACTAGCGCTTCTATAGCAGTCCGGGCCGACCACGGCTGGGACAAGGGTCCAAGAATCCTGGCTTCCGTAAGGGGACGGTTGGTAGGCTTGTCGAGCGCGGTCCTCAAGACTTTGTGCATTGGAGCGGCAAAAATCCCACAGAATCTCCACATGATGCCCACACGCACACCGCGTAAGGGGATTCCCGCAAGCGTTCTCTTTTTGTGGCGAAAACGCAAAGCTAATTATCACCTTCGAGCATAAAGAATCAGAATACGCGTCATTCACCAGACGTGACGCTCACCAGAAGTGGAAAACAATCTTTTGCTTAACGTCGTACTGTTTACGTTTGAGCGCCGCTGAACGAGCAACGCTTTTTCAGTGTCTGTCACTGCCGCATGAAATATGATGGGGCGGCGGCCCCCTTTGAGACCGTAACAAATGCGACAGGCTTGACGGAACCAATACCGCTGCCTTCCAACTGAGCATGCTTTACTCTTGTCATGTGCGCAGTAAATAAAAAGTAAAGTAAATAAAAACGTCAGAATGGGCAAAACCAGCATGTCCCGGTGCCCCTCCCTACAACAATTCACAGCAGCGGAAGCTGTTTATTTGTCTGGGCTTTTCACAAAGAACTCCCGGATAATTTCTGATGCTGTTTTCAAGTACCATTCTGCAAATGCGCAAGCCAAGAGAGTCGTGTCACTGTTGTAGGAACGATCGTGTAGCTGATCAAAGTTTGGTACATTGGTCCTTTGATGCCCTTTGAATCGTTGTATCTTTCATTACTGGACTTGAACTTGTAGCTTCGACTCCGATAAGTTATGAAATAGTGCAAATGCATTTACCTACGTTCTGCGCATACGAGGATACGCCGGTATTCGCTGTTGCCCAGATTGAAAACTTGAACAGAGACAAATTGGGTCCAACTGGAATCAACAGGTCACGGAATTGAATGTTGAAATGCATGTATATCGAACGTCAGCGGAAGCCTACAGATTTGGAACAACGCAGAATATCTAAACTAACTTGTAACATTTTGTACAGCGCAGTGCTGACGCAGTCCATCTTAATTTGTTCGTTGTGACCCTTACAAAGAAAAATCGCACATGCTGCTGCTTAACTATGGCGACTGCGATAGCGCATAAAAAGTGCTTAAAAGTGAAGTTTCATCAAGAAAGGAACCAATAAGATATTTTCTTAGAACCTAAGTGATGTTTACTGCAGCGTGGTTGTTGTCGTTCGCTGTTACTTTATTATTATTATTATTATTATTATTATTATTATTATTATTATTATTATTATTATTATTATTATTATTATTATTATTATTATTATTATTATTATTAAGACAAAGCCTTAAGGGGCTTGTCTGCCCATCACATACCCGTCTATGTTCCTTAACCAATTTACGCGTGCGCTTGCATCGCAATAATATTTTTTGTTTGTATAACTCCTTCAAAATTTGTTCTGTATTCTGTTGTTAACCTATATGTGTCCCACCCCTTATGTAATACCCTCCCACGAGGGTCTTTAAGAAAATAAAGTGAAGTGAAGTTTGCAATGGCTCATACCCCCGCAAGCAAGCAAAGATGCAATGGCTGAATATGAATGGAGAAACGAAAGAAAGAAAGAACGAAGAAGGAAAGAAAGAATAAACGAACGAAGGAATGAAAGAAAGAAAGGAAAACCGTAAGAGAGAACTAAAGAAAGAACGAAGGAACCTTTAGGTAGTGCATTAGGGGCTCGCATGTGTCGTTGAGGGGGTCGATCTACAGCGCCATACGATTACTTCACACTGCAGCTCGTTATGGCTTGCAAGAAGACTGACCCCCTCCGACCGGATAACTTAATGCATTACCACGTGCGCAGCAGGCTTTCGCCTTCACGTGTTACAGGAGCGTAACATGATGCCGAACATTGTTGATGTTGTTGGTGTTGTTTGCATCGTCCTCGTCCCCTTCATCATCTTGTAGCATCCCTTTTGAAAGTCAGCAAGGGAAGAATACCGAACAGCAAATATATATATATATATATATATATATATATATATATATATATATATATATATATATATATATATATATATATATATATATATATATATATATATATATATATATTAAATCTTAAGGGTGAAGTTTTATGATAGTTCAAACACGTGTAAATACTCACAAACTCATCCTCTTAACCTGTTTGTTCTATCCAAATTATTTAAAATCTGTTAAGTGCAGTACGGCAGCACCCCTACATCTCCCCAGAAGACGACTTGTACATCCCCGTTTATTATTCACAGACTTTCATGCACTCATTTATACGCTAAGCCATATTACTCACATTATAAAGGTTCATAATTATATTGCGCTTAGTGTTACACTGATGATATGAAGTGAAGGACAGGACGTGGACGTATTGCGCTAAGTACGTCCACGTCCTGTCGTTCACTTAAAATCGTGAGTGTAACACTAAGCGCAATATAATCATTAACGTCAACCAACCAGCCCCCTTCATTGCTTTACTAAATATAAAGGTTGCTTCATTGCATGTTTTCCCATTCTAGCTACGTGCCGCATTGTATTTTGTACAATGATTTAATGCTTGTATAAGATGTGTACACATTTTTCCACTGTCTATTAATAATGTATGTCTATTATGTTTTGTTATATGCCCTATATACTCTTTTAACACTACTGTAATGCCCCCCTTACCCAATGCCTCATACGAGGCCTGTAAGGACATTTTTAATTAAATAAAAAAAAAGATCTCCCAGTCGTCTCTTAACACGAGTCATCAACATCGGAAAACATTCTCTTACAATAACGCATTCTCATACTCCCTGTTCTGATTTCTAAGTAGGGAGGTCCCCTTAGAATTATCATAAAAGCTTTCCCCTTTTGATTTAACTTTTTGATGTTCGATACTCCTTCATATTCGGCTTCCAGTACATTGCTCGTACCAAAAGGCTGCCCACAAAATTAGCTTCCACTAATAAGTCTCCTAGTTTTTTTTTTTTGCTGTTCTTTTGTTAGTCAATTCTTTCCTTATAACCTCCGCCCCCTTCCGGCCCTCACCATGCAGTCACCATAGATAACCTAGCCACCCATCTATTTCCACTCGTATTTCTCAGTCGTCTCTCGCAACTCAACATGCGACGCCCTCTCGTAGAGACCGGAAAAAGCTGTTTTTTGTACGCAAGACTCCGTGACTGCCACATTACGCACGCTGCTTGCTTCAAGCTCGGAGGCCACACTTGGTTGGATGTGCGCCACTTCGTTTCTGCCGGAGAGGTGACGCTGCCATCGTTTCAGCAGGCGCGTATTTTGAATCTCCCTTTATCGTTGTGTCTTTGGAAACCGTACTTAATGTGGCTCATTGCTGTCAATAATCTTATTTGTTTGGCCGCGAACGTGATGTCGTTAATTATTAAATCGAGTACTAGTTTTGATTGCGAACAGCGCACCGGTAGCGCTGTGGTGCGAACCCAATCCGTTGAGTCAATATATCGTTTTTTGGTCTACTCGCTGGACCTGCGTCTCGGGTAGACAGAAGAGGTTGCGCCCATGTAACACGCCGAAATGCTTAGCTAGCTCTTTTAAAGCTGCTATTATCTAAACATTTTTTCTCTTAGCACGACACCGCTGCGCATTTTCCGGATTCCGACTGATTCGGACAGCCCGACAGGACGTGCTCGTACTTGGCGGATCGAGTGTGCTGCAGCAACCTCCGTCAAGGCGAGAAATAAGAGGGCGCACACGGCTCGATTCGACGCTGGCTGCGGATCGCACTTCATGCGCCTTGCATGTGGCTCGGGCTTACCCCGTGCGTTCGAGCTGGTCGAGCCCGACTCGACGCTCGCTCAGCTCGACCGGCAAATCTCGGGCCGATAAGAGCCCTTCTTTTGTCGCGTTCATATAAATGCCCGCTATGAGCGATTGGCTGAGGATCGGACCGCACATGGGTAAATCAAACACGTATCAACGAAAAAGAAGTAAGCAAATGAGTAGGGAGACAAGCAGGCTACTTTCAATAGAAAAAATGAATTGGAGTTAACAGATCTGTGGAAATAAGGAATTTTCAGGGTTTGTTGCTTCACATTTGACAGCAAATGCAAAGTGATTGAAATGCAAACTTTTGATCTCTGTATACTTTCCAGGTATCTTCCTTGTCATTATGAAACATCGTTGAAGCGCACAATTGAACATGGACGAGAAGAGAAAGACAACACGAACGCCGGTAATTCAACTGAATTTTATTCATGAACGTGTTTTCATGAACGTGGCGTTCGTGTTGTCTTTCTCTTCTCGTACGTGTTCAATTGTGCGCTGGCAAGATGTTTCATAATGCTTATCACAACCAACTAGCCCGGCTGTCCATACTTATCTTCCTTGTCATACTATTTCGCTCAAAAAAATTATAGTTCTGAGACAGAACTAAAAGGAGAGAAATGACCCAATGTGATGTAAAACAGTTTATTGGTGATCTCCGATATTTGAGAATGAATGGCGCATCGACGTCATCACGGCACTATAAGTCAATAAAATGCACTGTTCCGTGGCAACCGTTCGCCCCGTAGTTTTTATCACAGATATCCGTTGCAACCACTACTGTCACTTAACACAGCAAACACACGACCAACATCTCAGCACACTACTTATCACTTCGATATCGTCACAAGTCGACGCCCGTGTTCTCCGCCACGGAAAGTTAGCCAATCCTGTAAGCCCAACAGATGAGACTTTGCTTCTGCAGTCGAGCCACCACTGCCCTTCTTCCTTCTGTTTCGACACCATCCGCTTGAGGCTGGAACATTCCTTCTAAATAGAATGCATAGCAAGAACAATCACACATCGTCATGAAGTAAACTTCGTGCGGATCATGCCGTCTTGACAGTGCGACGGAAGTGCTTGTTGTTCGAGTGCCGATGGTGACACGTATTAAACGCCGAGACAAGCCACATGTTGGCATCGGATTGGCCTACGTTGTGTGCCGACGTGGTGTCGTTTATTTCTGTAACAGGCAGCGGGGCCGTCGTCAATGTGCCAGCACATGCGGCAAGTAAAATCAGAACATCGGTAAACCCTGTGCTCGAAAGCTTTGAAGAGAATGAATGGTGGTTAACCACTCGCGTCAGGGGTGAAGGTCGGGTTGACTTGACCGTTTATGACGTAGGGCGTTTGTGAGGGCGCTGCGAAGCGTCCTGTTCTTGCTTTCACCTGCTGCTGCTTCCACGCGTTCCATGCACTGCGAACCATAGCATCGCGTGGACCGTAGTTCTCGGAGGGCGAGAACGTTGCCTTCAGTTTCTGAAATCGGAAAAGTAAATCTAGATGCAAATGTGACTGAGACGTAATAATAAAGCGTTTCAGCGTGATAACCGTAAACGTTTTATAGTTTACGGAACACCGGAACATTGCAGACCCAGACGTGCTGCTGCTGATGATGATGCAGCAGCCATACCCTTTGAAACGGCCTGGTGCCATATAACTTCAGGCCAAACGTAGTGACAGAGAATTGAAAAGCAACGATAGTGGCGTCATGATTTGACACTGACGTCAACTAGAATACGAGAAAGTATTATTGCAACGAGCTTGTTGTGCCTACATTCTGGTGGAAAGGCGTCGCAGCATCAATCATTAGCAGACATTGCATTTTCTCTCTTCTTTAACACTTTCTCGAGAGAAATGACGCGACCCAAGAACGTTTCTCGGCAGCTGCGGTTAAAGGAGGTGTTACAAGATGGCGCCACCAGCGTTAGTGCTGCCGTCGACGAAAACGGTGTTCCGCTCACTTAACGACGGGCTGTAATTCTGCAATGACTTCCTAGCTTTTGATTCCGGAAACTACAACCTAGCTATTAGAAGTGCATAAATGATTATGGAAAGCACGTTATTTTTCTTAGGCAAAAGATACTATGTGTATCGTGCTACGTGACAGCATAATATTTTTGTTGAAGACGGAAACTTCAGCAAAGAAACGTCTGCCTCCTTTTTTATTGAGATTTAAACTTTACCGTGCGGACTCGCACAGTGCTGAGCAATGCATGTGTGCGTGGACACCTCGGCAGTGCATGTAAGTAGTTTATTTACAGGCTTGTTGTTATTCCCCTCCTGCACCCACACTTAGCGCATGCGCAGGGTGCCGTGGTCGCTGTCTTTATTTATATTTTTATTCTCTCAAACTGCTGAAGAGTGCGTTCGTCAATATGTCATTGCGGTCAGCTCTCCGGACACGCACAGACTACAAAACCTCGTCTGAAGTGGATACTCACCTGGTAAATGGTGGTTCCAGGGGCTCTGGCAAAGGTGATGGCCATCCACAACGGCACTTGGCCGATGGCGATGGCAGCCATGATCCAGCCTATGGTCTGTCCAAGCGGTGGCAGACTAGAAGCGCCTCCCTCGGTGGCGTTGCCATAGATGAAGATGGCCTGCGGGCATTCAGAGACGGTGACTCACGCGACCTCTCTACACGAGAGTCCAGTGGAGGCCAGTGGAGTCCAAAGGAGGTCAATACGACTTGCCAAAAAACTGGTATGGCATCTGTTTCGTTCATGCATCAAACCGTTTACCGTGTGACGTGCCCTTACTCAAGAGCTCCTAGGCTGCTGAGGGCGTGTCCTGCGCTGTCTATGGTCACGTTCTGTGTATCCAAAGCTACTTAGCCGTGAAGGATAACGTGCACTTGAGTGATCGGTCACTTGATTGATTGATTATTTATTTATTTATTTATTGAATGAATGAATGACCAATTAACCGATCGACCCAAACAATCGATACGGCTTTACCAGCGCGAAATCACTAGAGGCCATTGTGCGCCGTGACGAACGCTTCAATCGGTTAAGCATGGCGCAAGCATGTTTAACATTGCGTAAAACTGAGGAAGAAAATGCCGACTGGATAACTCTGCTGAAGCGTTGGTTGAACACTAAGTGGCCTGGAGGCCATTGTTCTAGCTGAACACGCGTCCAGTCATCAATCACACCGACAATGGCATTACCACTGATTAATATGAGAACTCCTTACGATAAGAGACACGGGCGTGATGAATCCCCAAGTGACTTTCCAGAACCACGAAATCTTTGTGTTGAGCATAAACTCGAAGTCCCTGATGACGTTTCTGATACCTGAAATCGAAGCACAAAACACCTGTAATTAAAGCTAGCACAAACTGGACGCAATTGTTCACATGCATTTCTATAGAACGAAGGTTTACAGACTAGGCTTCTTGGTCAAGGAATTCTGTAAAGAGAGAATACGTTAGTTTATAGCTCCAGAAGGGAGTGTTTAGTTGGCTTTTGTTATTTCTTGACACAAGCCATATTCTGGATTTGAAATGTGCTTTATTTTTCTTATTTACATTCACTGTATGATTCATTTCACTGTGCAAATGGCATGAGCGCAAAAACACACAAGTTACTTCCACTCGAGCAGCTGTCAAGACGTTTTTACGAACCATCGTTGCTATTAAGTAGGCGGCACTTTCTTATGCATAGTTGGACCATGCATAAGAACCACTCCCAAAATATAACACCAGAAAAGAAATGATAAAACGCCATCACGCATTGCGAACCACACGGGCAAATGATCGCACAAAACAACGTTCAAATTTTTTATAAACCTATTCCAGTACAACTGTCAGGGCGAAGGAAAACTCCAGAAAAAAATTTTCTGTTTTAATCATCACCGCATTCACCGCAGCTCTATGGTGAATCAATGTGCGGCATCACCGCAATACACACAATTTTGCGCTTGTGTGCGCCTTCGCAGGAATTGTGACTTCACATTACTGTACATCTAAAAGTAAATTCAAATTTACTGCTCTACTGCAGAGTGCAGCAATGAAGCCATACTTCAAGGAAAAAATTCTGTGGAATTTGTATTTTCATTTTGTTACTTCAATTTTTTACCACTTTAGTGAAGATTACCCACGAAACAATGCCGTGTTTGTACGCTCCTTTTCCTTTCCCTTCAATAAATAATTTATAAACTATAATTTCCGCTTTCATGCATTCTCAAATCTTCCCGCTGACACTATAATAACGACAAGGATAGAATTTTAAGTCACCTCCGCGTACATATTTACGTAGGTTATTAGCTTTATTGAAGCAATTTCAACGAGCGCTATTGAAGCGATGAAGATTCAAGGTTCTAATGACATCAAGTTCTTGAGCGTGCTTGGCACTCACCATAAATCCACATGAGGCCGACGACTTCAAATATAGCGTACAGAAACACGGCTTGACCGACGCCGTAATTGTCAAACAGCAGGCGCATCGCATTTCCGCTCTGGGTAAAGAAAGAGGAGCCAAAAAAATGCATAGTGAGCATCGTGTTCGAGCAGACGAGGTAATAAACACGTGCACATCAACCAACCACGCGTGTGTCATCCCCTTTAGTCATTTTGATTTAATCAGCGAGTTAATTTTCCAGTATTAAATGCAACTGGCTATTACTCACGTTATCTAAACATTTTAGTGTGCCGTCATCGAGCTTCCTTCCGCGCTGGATATATATCTTTGTTGCGGCATCGAGTTATCTCTTCGAAGTGATGTTAACCTCACATAACACCTCGATGGTCACAAAGACTTTTAACTGCCACGTGTGGGGGTGAACCAGTGGGATAAAGTTTTCTGATTGTACGAAATATTTTTTTAAGGAGAGATAAATCCAAAACCAAGGACTTGCTGTTACTTTACTAGCTTTTATACAGCAGATTTATGTAAAATAAACATACAAATGTTGTATATTTTATAATGTTCGGCAAATGAGCGAAAACATTGACACAAAATAGAGATATACAAAAGCAAGGAAAGTAAAGAGGTTAATCATAGAATATCTCCAGTTTCCTACCCTGTACTGGGGAAGGGGAAAGGGGGCATAAACGAATGAAAACATTTTCAGAATGTTTCCAACGTTAACGTGCAAACTACATATAAAGTTCATTTGCATGCTCAATATGTATTTTCTTCGTTCATAATATGGTATCTTCATAAAGTATGAGTGGTAAACTGGTTTGGTACATTTTTCAGAATGTTTATCAGCGTTCCTATTCAATGGACATATAAAGTTCATTGTCGTGCTCAGTATATGCCTTCCATTGCACCATAATAATGAACCTACGTGAAATACGAGTAGAGAATCAGTGTGGCACATTTCACAGAATGTTTCCCAACATTCACAGGAAAACTACATAAAAGCTCATTGCATACTTAATATAAAAATTTCCTTGGTTGATAAAAATGATTCTTCGTAAAATGAGAGCGGAGAACATAAAAAGCTCATTGCATCTTTGGTTGATATGTGAAGCTTTATAAAATTTACTATAACGCCTGCTTCTAGGAACCGGTTTTGGTTTCCGTGCTCAGGAGGAGGTAAGCGTCATGAAGTACGTGGTGTCACCATTGGCTCGTTCATTGACTGCAATCGCTGCGGCAACCAGCACACGCGAGGATAACCAACAGAAACGCGTGCAGCGCTTTTTTTTATTTTGTTGCGTGCAACGTCGGTCTATTGCTAGCCTAGCCTTATTGCGACAAGACGTCTGCAACGTTTGTTTTGTCTCATTACGTCGCAGTAATAGCCATGACGCCAGGTTCAGCGTTTCGGGACCAACTTTAGTGCCAAAGTGAAATGTAAGCGTTTTCCAACCATCATACTTGCTGAATGTCACCGATTTATATGCTAGAAATGTGTGGAAGAGCTCCTGTAACTTCGAAGATGGCCGCCAGCACTCCTTTATGGGAAGATAAAATCCCCTGGGTATGATTACACAACTACATCAACATATACATATATTGCAAAGCTAGTTCCTTCCCTTACCCTCTCCTTAACCCCGAATTAACTGCAACCATTTTCACACAAGCTTCGAATGTGCTCAGTCGTCAGCGTTGCTGTTGACCGAAGAAAAGAGCAGTGATGAACGTGAATGAGTGTATACTCGTGACAGGTCGCACAGCCATCTATAGTTTAGGGGCATTTTTGTTTACGTAACCATATTCCTCACTGTATTTGTGTCTCAACCCGCGGAGCACATGCTGTCACGATGCCTGACGCGGTATAAGTGGATTGACAAGTGTAAGCCGGAAAAGGCAGTTCGCGACGTACGTCGGTGCACAGAATGAGACCCGTGCCGAAGCAGACGGCGCAGAAGAAGACCGCGATGTGACTCCTCCACTTCGTGAGCGCGGGAAACTGGTCGGTGAGGACTGTGGTCACAGCCTGGACGTCGCCGACCTACGTAGAACAATGCATTAATCGAGAGTGTTTAGCTTGTCTGTGTGCGCATTACACATCACGTAATAACAAGTTAGCAAAAGACATGAACGACAGTGACAAGGCTGGCTATATATTTACGACGGTTTATCATTTATTCAACAACAACAGCTACAAGCGTTTTCTGTTACATGGGTATCCTCATCTAAGAAAATTTGTAAAGGGCATCGCGTTAGGGATTGTGCCACTGCCGCCTTTTACAGGAGCAGTTAAGCAGAATATGGCAGTGTGTAGAAAAAAGAAAAAGCACGGGCAAAGAAGGGACACGTAATGCAGGAAAGGCGCAACACACAATTGGCACAGCAGTATCTGGCAAGGGCCTCGTATGCGCTCAATAATGGCAGATTCGCTTTAGTAGGCTTCACCCAAATATAGACACGTATAGCAATAAAGCTTTTTGCATCAATTAAGTAATTATGTAATTAAGAAATGCAATGTAACCATAAGTATGTTCACCCTTCTCAATTTTAGTATACTTCATGGCTTGGTCGTTCTTTCCACTGTTAGTATGTTTCAGCGCAATAGACTGTGCGTATGGCGCACACTGCGTGCTACATTACCTTGTAATTGATCAATTGATGCTTATTAGGTACTGTCAGCGTGCTTCACCGCAGTACACAACTAAAGCAAAATTCTTTCCTGTTATATGAATATGCATTACTGTGAAGCTAAAGCATATCTGCCAATACGGAACCAATATAAAATCACTGCCAATTTCTCATAATTTACGAGTTATTACGCACTGTCAGCATGTTTCACTGCTACACAGAAGTGATGCAAAAATGCTTCACCGTTGTACAAATACGTTGTTTTGGTGAAGCTTACTAAATCACATCTATTATTGTGGAACGCGTAAAACCCCTCTGTATCTAATGCCCCAGAAGATGGCCCCACCAACTCGACTGCAGACGCCTACACATCCGGTAACCCGATATTCCGACAACTGCAATATGTATACGGACTAGCTAAAACTCTCTAAAGTGCAGATGTAAGAATAAAGTGATAGTAAAGAGGTTGAACTTGTCCGCATAAGTATAAGCCTTCACAAGTAAACCGAGTTAATGGAGACGTGCAAGGCAGTTGCAATGCTGGTATACAGCGACATCTTGTGACGCTCTGTCCAACAATAATCGAAAAAAAAAACGTTAAGAAGGTTTTCGTCTAGCAAGGGTGTTCTCGTCGAAAGAAAGAAATAAGAAAAACGGACTGCATGTTAAAGGTTGTGTCGCTGCCGGCGGTTTACACAGCACCTAAGTAGAATATGGTATTGGCCTCTATATATTAATAGCTCTGTGTTCTTTCTAATTAAAATGTGCGCCACAAGATCGCACCACCAACACGCCTGCTCTAGTGTACGTTTTACGTCTCCAGTGACACGGTATTCTGTAACTGTTTAGGCAGTCCGTGAACTACATTACCATTTGCTAAATACCAGAGACGCGGCATCTTATACGAATACAACAACGAATACAACATGAACACAACAAGGAATACAAAACAACATCTGCGCAATGCATTTGCTCGTTAGTCAGCCTGTTCTACTGTTTGACCGTTGGGAGAAACAGAAACGGCTACTTGAACACAGCGCACAATAAATCGACAAGGACTGACAGAGTAACGACACCAACAGCGCTTTGTGGTGTCGTTACTCTGAGTCCCTGTCAATTTATTGTGCGCTGTGTTTAAGCAGACTTGCATAACCAACTATTCCACCAGTTCGTCTTGAGAAATGGTTAGCATACACCTTTGCCTTCATTTGGCGCTCTAGTATATTGCGATCCTGATGACTATGCCTTGAGACAAAAGTGTCTTTTTAACAAGTTTCGTTCTTCATTCCAACTTTTTGTTGGTATGTTTGGTATTTAGCTATAAAAGCACAAATGTACATTGAATCCAAACAAGACATCACAAGAACATAGAGACTTCAATCCATCAAATTTGCCGGGAAACCTTCGCCATCACGATGACAGGTCCCCGTGTCTAAAAGCTGGCTCCAGACTGACAAGTGTTCGACAACTGATGATCCCTAAATGTATATCGAAGTAGCTTGGCGCCAACTCCTCCGAAAAACTTGGCACTATGCTGGTTCACATTAACGAAAAGCTACCGTTCACTTACGCCAGTGCCGAGCCCAAGTAGGAACAGCATGAGGAAGAACAGGACGGACCAGAGCTGAGGCACGAAGGAGATTCTGCTCAGTGCTTCAGGGTACGTGACGAATGCTAGGCCCAGATCTGCGCATAATCAAGTGGGACAATCATCAAACATGTAATTCAATGAAATGTAATCAACAGTCAGTACTAAGTAAAAAGAAATTCTAATTGGCAGGAACTTGCTTCAGCACCCGAATTAAAGAAAGAAATGTAGATGCGCAGGACACCCTTTCCTTCGCACGGCCGCCGTTCAACTAGAGCCTTTCCAATGAGCCACCTCCAACTTACTACGAACAAGCTGGTGGCTCGAACTTACATTACATGTAGTTAAAGAAAACGTTAAGCTATGTTGGTATTTGGTGAGAAAGCGTTGGTATTTTGGTTAACAAGCTGTACCTCTCAGAAACATGGAAAACTTTGCCACTGGAAAATTCGCGTTTCTAAGGAAAAAAGAACAGGTGCGTCAAGTGTTCAGCCTGAAGACCGGCCACAAACAAAACAGTAAGGATTCGCATGAATACGAGGCCTGGAACGACAGCTTTCAAGAAGCACTTTGCAAAGAAAATCAGACCAATGTCGAAAAACCTGGTCGACTGTAACTTCAACGATAGGAGTGTGACAATAACATTCAAAACTGACGGGGCGAAGCGGTAGAAGCTAAGTGAAATGAGCTAGTATGAATCAAAATATTCGAAACAATGTAACTGAAGGTCGCACTTGTACCTATTAGAAACAAAAACAGTAGACACTCAGTGTTAAGGGGCCAACCCATTGAAATGAATACCGAATCTATAGTACTGTACTTACCGGATTCACCTTTCAGCACCTGCGAGATGTCATCAGTGTTGAGGTCGTGAGCAAGGGACCCCAACGTGGCGAACACAACGCAGCCTGCCAAGATGCTCGTCATGGTGTCAGCAATGCTGATGAAGAAGGCATCTCTGTAGGACAATAAAAATGCATCATCTTTGAGTTTTAAAAAAAATCTGCGCATAAATGACGAAAGTAAAAAATTGTACGCGTATCTAAGTCCCTTAGTTAAAGCTATTGTTATTTTTTTATGGGACATCCCAGTGTTACCTTTGATTAGCTTCAGACACTGTGGAGCAGTCAAAATGAGGAGATGAAGGCGCTGTGTCAATAGACTACAGCACGATTGAAAACCACAACTCCAACAAGTGTTGACACATTACACTGCACCCAGAGCTCGAGCAGAAAGGGATATTTGAAAATATGTAAAAGGAAAAGCGTAGCCGTCACGCTTATTCGCCTTTCCTATCTTTTTTTCTTTATCTTCATCTTTGTCTGCGGACAACACATACGAGAATATGTCGTAGAGTAGAATACGCTTGCTGGACGAGTTGGTTGAAACCTAGGGGGTACACATATTAAGCGCGACGTGGAAACAATGACTATGGTAGGAGGGAATAGGAATAACAGAGCCGGTGCTAATTTCTTTCGACCAATACACTGACTGCATGACATGACACAAATAGTTGATGTGACAAGAAGCGGAAACATCATAGAAGGGGCCCAATGCACTAGAAATGTAGTTGAGTAGAAGCCTTGAGGGCACATACAAGTTTAACGTGGAAACAAGCACTTAGTAGGATGGAGTAGGAAAGAACAGAGTGAGCCACTAAGCTCTTCCTACTCCTGCATACTAAAGATTTTTTTCCGCTGCATGCTAACATGTACCCCCGAGAATATATCCTTGGCAAACCTGTCGAATAAGCAGTTCTCGGTGGCTCGGTTGATTAAAAGGGTGCTGTACGCTGGACTCACCTTCCCACTTGGTGCCTGAAGTCGTTGTAACTGGCGTACATAATGAGATGGCCGAACGCCGTCGTCAGCGAGAAAAATGACTGCTCACAGGCCTTGAACCATACCTGTCAAGAAGAGTGACAGGAAGAAGATCGTTCCGTCGGGCTTTTTTGTTAAGGGTAATGACTTCATTTGAAGCATTGCCATTAACATTCTATTCCACTTTATTGCGCGAGCACTGAAAGTTTGGTCTCGTAATTACAAGATGTAACTGTAATTACAATTGGTGGTAATGAAAGTAATATTACGAAAAACAAAGATTGCCAGCGGAAAGGTAGGATTTTACGTATATTCCACTTTCAGTTCAGCGAACGTTTATGTGGAGTTACGGAGCTGGTTGTGCTTGACAAAAAAAGAAGCAAATCGAGCACGTCGGTCTAAGCACACAAAACATTTGCTTGAAACTGTTAGGCATCTGCAAACTGTAAGGTGCGCTCAATTTTATGCGCTCTGCACTTCAACACCCTCCTATTGTTTAGCATCACGTATTCGACAGTCGAAATGAAAACTAACTGCCTCGGCATTTTCACAGATTTCTGACATCAATTTCAAAGGTGCTTACCGGCATCGCTCCTGTATAATCGTTCTTTTTAAATAATCTACCGCTTAACCTTATACCGGAAAAGCCACATTCTCATGTTATATGAGAAGGGTCTTTCTGTAGGGCTTTTTTATAACAATGTCGATACAATGCAGCGTTAACGATGAAGAGGTGAACGACAAACGACCGAAGCATAGAGGAACTTACGAGTAGATCACAACGATCTGCATGTACATCTGCAACTGCAATGGTACATCACGTAGGCGATCTAAGCCGCAACACTGCCAGCTTCCGAAATTATCAGCTCGTACAGCTATTCGTGAGCTCGTTCGATTCATCGAATGCAGGGCGGGATGGAATCGTTATGCTCCCTCCTGTTCATTGTAGTAACACTATGTCAAGCCACAAAAATGTTCCCCTAAATGTGAACTTACTCTCCTCACACGTGAAGTGTGCGAGCATGCACGCTCTTTGCGACATGGCACTCTCCAAGAACGATGCGCCGAACATAAACGCCGCCATACCTCGATCTCCCAGATCTTTTCCCAGTGCGGAACGAAGAAGGCCTTGATGCCGTTGAACGCTCCGTCCTGCAGGCACGTGATGATTAGCAGCGAGACCATCACCACGTACGGCATCGTAGACGTCAGGTACACCACCTTGGGGAAGAAAACAGATACCGAAAGATTATTCGGGATTTACTTTACGCCGTGCAATTGCGAACCGCGGTAATAACTATCCTTAGCTCGTTCGAGGAGGCTGTCTACATTTTCCTATGTCTCATATGTTCTTACATAGATTTTGGCATGATAAACCATCACATTTTTTAGCTTTGCAAGAATAAAACATTTTAAGGACAAAAACAAGTGAACTGAGAAGTGCCCAGAGTCTGACTTCTATGACTGCCCTATTTGAATACATTTCGCGACGTTTCCTGCGTTGCATTCGGTTAGGCGCTGAATTTTTGTGTTCATTCATAAGTGAAATAGGTTGATACGAAGATAGCGCTTCAAAATTCGCCCTATAGTGCATTTATTTCATCCCAGACGCTGGTTATAGCGCTATATTGCTAAACAGTGGAGCTGCTATAAGCTGACGTAGTCAGCGTTAGAACATCTTAAACGAGTTGTGATCAAGCTTGAAGCAATAACGGTAATTAATATTCAAGCCAACACAAGTGCAATGTTTGTTTAATTTCATTGGAAATAAATGCTTGATAGACTCGTCAACTCCGTATCAGGTATGAGCTGCAATCATCGTCGTAGTACAAATTCGGTGTTCCTTTGAACGATGGACCAGATTGCGCATTAGCTGGAAAGCAAGAGGCCTTTAGTCTACTCCTTCTGTAGGCTAGCCGATCATTCGAGCGATGGAGAGAAGAGAGGGGGAAGCTCTTAATTAAGGCTGAGTGCTTTGCCATCGTGTGTACAACCGCTGGCATGCCACTCTGCAAAGGAAGGGGGAAGGAGATAAGCATTGCAGAGAAGAGAAAAAAATGACGAAAAAGTATGAAATGCGCGGTTTAACGAAAGAAATATGTTAACAAGTGAGCTGGAGGGTGGAGGGGTGTGGGTGGTGAATTCAGGCTTTTCTGTAACATAAAGTGAACCTTGTTTAAAGTTTTCCGAGAAAGCTGACTTCCGATAGATAGCGCAACAATATATCAAAGACCCGACGCTGTTTCGAAGGGTCGGGTATAGGACCTAACGTGCTCTAGATAACGTCAGCGGAGCGTAAGATATCATGTCCACTTGGCGCTCAAAAGAGCATGCCTAGTCCCGGTACACGAGGCATTCAAGTAGCATGGGCACCAAGCTAGCGCCTCACCTTGCCAACCGAACGAATGCCCTTGTATGTGGACAGTGCCTCGCAGATCCAGGCTAGAAGAAAGCACAACGCCATACGCCAGTCCAGCGTTGAAGGCAGAGTAAATCCCCCGGAGTCACGCAGCACGTACTTCCTGCGATGGAAATTTTGTGGCAAACCCCCTTTGCTTAGTGGCGAACAAGGGCGTACGTGGCTCCCATGAATTGTCTTTCAATTCATTACGTTGAATATGTAGATTCACCGAACATTATGTATTACCATGAACATACCGGGAAAATTTCGTCGAATATACATGCACGATAAAGTGTGCTACGAGACACTGCAGCACACGGTTAACCAGGACACGACATAAGCGCTTCTTGTCATCTAAGTAGTTTGTTACGAGCAGAAATAGTAACGCTGAGCGCAATAGGAGTAGAAGAACAAGCACAAGAACGCAATAGAAGAACAAAGGCGCGAACGAGTAGGTTTTAAGCCTATTTTAAGCGGAACTGCCGTACCGTCGTGTGTCTCCCTTTATAACATGACGGTTTGTTGCGAAATGTCTCGAGGCATATATAGTAAACAAAAAAGCTCATTTAGCACGCACGACAAAACAGTGAAAGGCACAAAACAATGCGCTACTACCTACTGGAGCGTCTGACGCGCGTCTTAGCTGCTATATCACCATGTAGCAGAAATGAAAGAAAAATGTTGCAGTTTCGCCGAAACGGCGAAAGATTGATTGCAATAGCAAATTAGTAGACCGCTATACAAATTAAGGAGAGTAGTTTTATCGTTCGTATAAACTTGTAAACTTTCGCTTACTAACCGAACTAGCAAGCGTGGTGTCACGCGCCACAAACAAACATGAACATATTCTCATTCGATGACCACGCAGACTCGCCGTCAAAACGCTGGAGTGAGGAAGCACGGCAGCCGCAGCGAGCGAATCGATCTTCGTACTGCCTTTAAGCTTCAACGCCAAAACGAAGCAGCGAGAACGCAGCGAGCGCGCGGCTGTTTGCAGTCGGCGCACTCTGTCCCCATCGCAGATCGCCGTCAAGATAGAGGCCGCACGGTCGCGCCGTACGCAGTTGCCGCCAAAGTAAAACGCCCCCCCCCCCCTCTATGCCCCCCCCCGGTGCCTTTCGCGCCATGGAAGGCCACGTGCTACCTCTCTCTCCGCTTTCCTCCCTTGTGCGCGCGAGATCGAGCCAACATCGCCGGCTTACGCTCGCACGCTTTCACTCGCACACACAGCATTCAGTGCGCGGCGACGATGTTATCGCACTTGCACTTTATACGGAACATCACGGCGGAAATGCGCCCGGAGTGTCCATATCATTGCTATCGAAATAAATAAATGCATAATTGAACAAATATATATATAGGACACGAAGAGTACAGTGCAGTGTTCGACGAAACCAAACAGCTGTCGCCGCGTCACATCACCCGGAAGCAAACTGGAATTCCTAGTTCGACAGAGTTGTCCGTCAGTGTGACGGGACAAAAGCTGCTTTATTCGGTGGAATGCAGCAACGTGTTCCTTGCCACGTAGCTTTTTTTTTCTTTGCATGATGTCACAAAAGCCGGGACACGTGCTGTAAACAGCTGCAAGATAGCCGTAGGGCCGCTATCCGGCAAGCGTTCGAAAGCTGACGTGCGGGTTAGTCGCATGCGATTGTCCATGCCGCGCCGATATCGCGGCCTAGGCCAATCTAGGCGACTCACGTGAGGCGAAACCGACCTTCGGCTTTTCGAACGGGTGCACGATAGCGGCCCGGCTGTTATCTGTATCTTGTCTTCGTCCTTTCGCTATATTGTTCTGACTTCCGCACGCTCAATGTGAACGCTGTTTACATATATGCCAAGCCCTCAGTGAAGCTGTCAAGCACCCATTCACTCACTCACGCACGCACGCACACAAACGCTGTATCAGCCAGGAGCTGTTTCGCTTTGAAACTTGTTGCCGACAAACGTCAACACTGATAACGGCTCGTTGCCTTGATTAACGGCCTAGAAAAATGAGCGTTCTCAAACTGAAAGTGTAACTTGAACATTTCTTTGGTAGAAACACTTCAAGTTACCTTGTTATACATACTGAAAATATTGCTCCGGAGCAGACGCTGCATTCGTGATGTTCGACATGTTCCTTAAGTCCTGCAAGGAAGAGAAAGAATAGTTGGGATTAACAATAAGGTGAGGACGTACTTACGTACAAGAGGAAATTTTCGGTATAGGGACGTTCGGGCTTAATGGTACTGCAATATACCAGGCTTTATTTTCTTTCTTTTCTTTTTTCCTTTTTGTAGACCGTACAGAATCCTTAAAAATCGCCTGTAGCAGATAGCAAAACTCTAGTCAATGAACTGGGTTACACAAAGAGGCGGATATTATATGCAAGAGAAGTTATAGCACATAATAGAGTAATTAGCAAGTATTTACCCCAACTAACGTGTCGATTAATTACTTGACGACACATATTGCAATCTACTAATTCCAGCCCGGTGAGTTCACAAGTAGTATCTACTTAAAACAACTTTCAGGATGACTGCAGTTTCGAGATATTAATTCCCAAAGCGTGCGACCAAATACGTGGGCGTTCCAGTTACTGTTGCGCCCCAATGCATAAAACAGCGTTTTCTTAAAAAAGTAAGTAGAACAATAGTGCATTTGCACAGAAAGTTTCACAGCGCATATCTCGAAATCCGTGTGATCCTTAGAATTCCTTCTAAGTGGATATGCCTTCCCGACTGACCCGCTACGTTTCCTAACTGGTGATATGTGCCGTCAAGTAGTTAACTCAAAAATTAATTAGTCGATTTAAAAAAAACTTTCTCGGTTAAGTATCTCGATTTCTCTTGCAAGTAGCGTCTGCCACGTCGAGTAATCCAGCTCAAGGAACACAATTACGCGATCTGCCACAAGCGGTGCTTAAATATTCTTAATTATCCAAAAAAAGTCACCCAGTATAATGAGGACGCAAGTACTACGGGATGAACTCAATGTGACCATTTCCTAGCAGAACTTCAAGAAAGTTGTAGACACGGCGGGGTCATGAGTAGCGTAGAATGAACTACTGGTGGTCTTCTAGACGCAGCAAAGCAGCGCCAGTTACTGAAAAACGTGATCAGGGGTACGAATCGAGTCAGGTTTCAGTTAATGAGTTATATGTGACGTTATAGGAGACGTCGCTGACACCATATTGAATAAACATTTACTTTAGGAGGAAGTTTTGGTGCGGGTGCTCCTATCTAAATAGACGTAAAAAAAGAATTCGTTTTTCTCGGCAACCACTGCACCAGATGTGGCGACGTTTGTTGCATTTAAAAGAACTTAAAACCTAGTGACTGTTGGTTTCGAATTTTTTATCTGATTTTTATTGTATCTGAAGATCGGCAAAAATGGAAAATTTTCAGAAAACGGAATTACCAACTTTACACCTCTGTAACTCAGGAATGAAAAACGATACCACAATTCTGTGAATTGCATTTAATAGTACATCTAAAGCGGACAAAGTTGATATGCTACATATTAATCTCAAAAATTTAGTAATGTTGAAATACAGCTTTTGCAGAACCCTTCTACCCAACGTAACAAATTCACGTAAGATATAAAATGACCTATGGAATTTGTCCTCTTTCAGTGATTCAATGAATGCCGTTTACAGAACCAGAATATCTGTTCTTGATGCGGAGCTATTATTCTTTTTTATCTTCATGTTTCTATTTATTTTTTTCAAACTTTTGCGAAAATTCTTGTAAATGAATTCAGTCCCTAAATCGAAATTCCGCTTACAACAGTCACTAGAATTTAACTTTCTCTCTCAAATTCAACAAATGTAAATAAAATCCGTCCAAATCGATATCTCAGAGAAAGGTTTTTGCGTTTTACATATATTTGTATAGGCCGCGTCGGAGTTGGGCCCGAGCCACGGAGGCCCGAGCCAGAGCTTCCTCTTAAACCTCAACCTCAACTTATTTCCTTAAAAAATACTTAACTGGGCAAACGAGAAATGCTTAAGAATTCGTTTTCTACATAATCTAACCCACGCTCACTCCAAGATTGCAACAGCTATAAAACGCTTAACTTACTGAGGGAAACACAGTGCTTTCGTTTAGTTACGCAACCAGTCATGCACCGCTCGAAGCACCTCCTCGTCTGATCGGAACTTCATTGAACAGAGCGATGAATTTAGTTAGTGCAAGTTATCCATATCGCAAGCACTGTTGTCGCATATCTAGGTCACTTTCTCCCTATCTTATTAGGACACTGTCCCTTCCTGCAGAATAAGTAACTAAAAAGAAAAGTTATAAATGCATTAGGAACGACACAAGCACTGCAGTGAACTTAGCTGCCAGATCCTCATAACAATGACATTTCAATCAAGAGTACAACGTTTCCTTTCTTTCTTTCTTTCTTTCTTTCTTTCTTTCTTTCTTTTCTTTCTTTCTTTCTTTCTTTCTTTCTTTCTTTCTTTCTTTCTTTCTTTCTTTCTTTCTTTCTTTCTTTCTTTCTTTCTTTCTCTTTTTGCACACTCACCTTGAATGAGTCCACGCACGTGGCGTCGCTCCAGTCGCCATCGCAGCGAGACCAAGGCAAGTAACTTTGGAACGACGCGAACAGATAGAAGAGGCACAGGGCCATGATGTAGTTGTACGACACGGTGACGTAGAACGTGGAGAACAGCTGCGCAACACCGATGCCTGTGCGGGGGAGAGAGAGAGAGAAGCGAGAATGAGGCGGCACTCAGTTCCTTCGCCACCGAGTGCGGTTGATAAAATGCGTGCGCAGGCCACCGGCAACAGGAATGGTGTCGTGCTCTACACAGAGGATGGCGTTCTTGCACTACGGAGGCCCCTGGCAGGTGTCAAGGGCTACACAACCTTTGATCCTCAGAGCGATGGTCTTTATATTATGCAACGCATATGCACAGCAGCCGTCTGATGTAACCTGAACAATAGAGACACACACCTAGCAGCCTGATTCTGAGAAACATAGGTTTCAAGGGGACAAACAGCGAAAGCCTTTCAGTGAAGGCAGATTGAGTTAGCAGTTTCTGAACATGCCAACCGGAAATCTCAAGCAACATCCGCAGAGAAGTAATAAACAACTTAAAAGGTGCTTAAGGTGTGTCCTATTTACGACATCCTACCTTATATGACGTTTTCTCTCGTATCCAAACTATCGGTTTGGGAGGAAAAGCGCCGTAATTAAACTTTCCGAACCAGTACGTAATGCGACAACTACACACTCGCGAACAAGGACCGTTGGCGGAAACCGCGATTTAATGTGCTCACTCGTTCCACACACAGTGCAAACAAAAAGAAAAAAAAACGAGAGTGCGTTTTCCCATTTGTGCAGTCGTTCAAGAGCCATACAAAACGCAAGCGGATGGACATGCTTAGTACTTATATCGGTATTCTTTATTAAATATATATAGCTGTGTATGTTTTCTGAAGGAATACTTCCACCAAGCAATGCATTTTATTTTTTTTTCACATGCATATCTTTGGCTAAAGTTTCTCATCAATGTAGGTAACCGAACTCGGTACCAAAGTTGTGGACTCAGGAGTGTATGCTTTCTCACACATGTTTAAAATGAAAATGATTTTATCAAATTGAGTTTGGTTGCTCTTCCAGTTATATACATCTGCGAAAAACAAGTGAAACAATTCTAGAGCAGAAACATTTGTATACGCGGGGACAACTTTCTGTGGCAATGAAGAGAAAGCTACAGAGGCGAAGTGCACATGTTGACAGCGCTCGTGATAGTAATACCTAAGTCTCGTTCGTGTTTGTTTAGGCTGAGGAACAAAAACAGCAATGTCTTATTTACTACAGCACTTGTAATAATACAAGGCATAAAATATATCTCTCATTGTTAAATTTGACATTTTTTCCCTCTGCGCTGTTCCACGTTTTGGCAAATGCGAAACCGTAGAAAATACCAAACAATCGAAGTTTAGGTCGCCCACAGGCACAGAAAAGGGAGTCCGGTCAATCCCTTCCGGCTATATAGTTGGCGTGCTAATCGATAAAAGCATGAACCAACTAGCACAGCAACAAATAGTAATACCAAACAAGCTACGCTGATTAAACATCTGCTATCAGAAACAGAAACAAAAAGCGCTGTGAAATTTTGCCGGTTTGCCTGGCGCAGTAACAAAAGTGCAGAAGCTCCGCCCCTGTAATTTTTTCTCTTCACTGCCACAGAACGTTCTCGCCAAGCATAGAGATGTCAGCACGTCTCAAAACCAGCGTCCTTGCATCGCCCACTTCATATGATGCTTCGAACGATGCTTTTTACAGTTCGTTTACTCGTCACTAAATTACATGTATCATGTGTCATCCTTAATGAGGAGTGAGACGGTGTGTATATGCTACCTTTGTCACAGAGACAAGAAACGTCAAGCTTCACTAACCTTTAAGCCCCGGTACGCATTTCCAGACTTTGACGTGACTTTTCCCCACGAATTGGCCGATGGCGAGCTCCATGAAGTAAACGGGCTTGCCGATTAGGAACAAGACGATGAAGTAAGGTATCAGGAAGGCGCCTGAAATACAAGCAACACTCAGTGAAACAATGAATTCTACAAGTCGCTCTTGCAGTAGATTAATCTGAATGAAACGTGCCTCCATGCTTACATTTAAGTACGATATTATGCTGCGTGGCAACACCCAGGCGAATAATTAAAAAAGAAGAAAGTTCATTGGAAACAGTCAGCAAAAGTTTTCCTACTTTCAACTCGTGTGTATATTTTTCCTTCTATCCTAGACCGAGTTCATCATATCTATCGCACAGTTCTTGCACTAGGTTAGTAAAAGTCCAGTTTGAGAGTTCGTGGTAAATCGTAATAATATAGCCAGAGTAACAGCGGTTGCTTTTCGGCCGTGGTGAGATCTGCATGAGCACGACTTAGCTTACAAATCAACAGTTGAAAAACTGGGGTCTCAGAAGAACGCAAGCATAAGGAGGTCTCGGGGGATTCGCGTGCTCTCTTTAACTACAAATCACTGAAAAAAAATGACTGATGTCGACAAGAAGACATAATAAATGAAACTGGTGCGGGACAAATATATTAAGGCGCCTTCCAAGGAAGCGCGCTCCCTCCGCTTCCGTAGAAACTAACGGTTAAACTTTAGTTGTAAGTGAGCGCTTCTTCCGTCCACATCGTTTTCTTCCGCTCATATTCCACTCAACGACACAACGTGATGCACTAACTGGCTCAAAAGTCTACGATTCTGAAATATATTAGCCTACAGTATCATTCCTTGTAAATTTATACTGCGTGGGCGCTTACAAAAATACACTTGCTAAAATCGTAGCACCCTTCGCGTTCAACACGTGTCTGGCCCATGGATGTTCCGCTTCAGTTCACGTGCATTACGCGCGCATGCGCATATGGAAAGGAAACGCGAACAACGTACAAAGCGTGAAGCAGAACGCGCACCCTTTCGGTACTTATGTGCTTACCAATGCATGCAAACGGCGCCATCCGTGTTCAGGCGTGAATGGCAATGCCTGATGCATACGCTTTCAGCAACTGCATTGATATCAGGTCGTGCAATGGACTAACAACACTGCAGTAAATGCTATATTTCTCTTCATATGCCTTCCTTTCCGACCCAGTAGCACATTTCGGGTGTAGTCTTGTGCTGATGGCGCCATCTTGCGGCTCTGATTTCACTGCGCGTTGCGTGCATGATGGTGATATTGCTCCCGTTTTTAACGAACGGGACTTCAACCGGAAGCTTTTCTCTCGAATCTTTTTTCTCTCATGTGCAGCGCATCTTGGCTAAAGGGGCGCTGCTTCATATACGGTAACCGTGGCCTCCGAGATTACGCGGCAGGGCCGATGTGCGCCGCTCCATCTCGAGGGACATGCAGTAATGCTCCTCAGCGATTACCACACGCAGGAGTTAGTTGAAACGCACTCCTCCAGGCCACTGCATTTGAACAGACGCGAAGTGTGCGTGCGTGCCTGCGAAGTGTCTGCCTGGCGAGTCGTATATCGTCGAGGAACGTTATCGAAGCACCGCAGTGACTGCAGTGATAAGCATTTCCCAATTCCCTCCTCCTCATCGTCGTCCATCACTTCTCTTGTTCCCCTTCCCTGGTGCAGAGAACGCATGTTCTCGGGTAAATAAAGACACGTTCTCCGGTAAATAAGGTATCTCTCATTTGTATTGGTCCAGCAACTTCTGCAACCTGCGCAACTACGTTCGTAGAAATGTTTTGATACAATGATAATAAATATATTGATTGATTGATTGATTGATTGATTGATTGATTGATTGATTGATTGATTGATTGATTGATTGATTGATTGATTGATTGAAATGTGTGAGATCGCTGGCAGTAAGAATAAAGCAATAATAATAATAATAATCATGTGGTTTTACGTGCCAAAACCACTTTCTGATTATGAGGCACGCCGTAGTGGAGGACTCCGGAAATTTGGACCACCTGGGGTTCTTTAACGTGCACCCAAATCTAAGTACACGGGTGTTTTCGCATTTCGCCCCCATCGAAATGCGGCCGCCGTGGCCGGGATTCGATCCCGCGACCTCGTGCTTAGCAGCCCAACACCATAGCCACTAAGCAACCACGGCGGGTAAGAATAAAGCAAAAGGGGATGAAACAAACACACAAGAGAGATAAAAGCGCGACCTTTACCTCCTCCGTTCTGATAGGCCAGCGTCGGGAACCTCCAGACGTTGCCCAAGCCGATGGAAATGGACAGGCAGGACAGGAAAAACTGCATGCCTTTGTTCCATTGTTTGCGGCCGGGCACGGCGTCCGGCGTGGCCTCCACATCTGCGGCCTGTCGAGGTGAACGTACTCTTTCAAAAACACGGAAAGCGAGAAAGCACTCGGTAGCAAGTGGAAGGGGGGAAAAGGCAAGCGTGTTCTAAGTGCTGTTGATTCTACCAACTGGAGTAACTCCGTGCAGCCAGTTGAAGTTATCACCCAGCAAAGATAGTAGCCTAGAGGGAGGATGTTTCAAATGTGTCGGGAGCTTTCCACAAATATCTAAGCCGTCATATCTCCTTCCTTGTCAGGTCTGGTCATCCACAACTACACCGTATCCACTCCTGTTGCGCGCCAGTTGTAACAACTGCGAGTCCATTTCCCGACATGCAAAAGCGAAGTGTCCAAGCAGGTTAAAGTAATTTTAGTCTAGTGGCGTCCACTCCATTACCATCGCCCGCAGACTTTCCAAAACTGAAAGAGGAGAGAGGGTGAAACTGGTTGATCGGCAATTTGCGAAACCTCAGCGTGAAAATATTTAATTGGGCGTTTGTGCTTATCTCTGTTTTGCGGTACGATAAGCGTTTATTCCCGCGTTTAAATACATGATTTTTGCACTAACAACATTGACACCTAAAAAGGCCGCATTGAAGCCGGAACTATCTGAGGACTATAACAGTTGGGCGACGGAAAAGCTTTCGGAGACACTGCTTCAAGATGCGGAGCTGCACGCTTTTTATAACTTATTCGATTTTACTCTCTCATTACGTCTTGCGGCAAAGCATACAAATTAAATAAAGAAAAGCATTGCACTTCCATGCTGATTATGCAATTTTTACCACCTCTGAGAGATTTCGCAGACGTTTACGAAAAGCCTTCTCGCGGCTCGCTGAAGAGAAGGTGCAACTATTTCCCTTTGTTCAGCGGAATATGATATGTATGACACGAAAATTTTAGCTTATTATTTCTGTTAGTTCTACTTACATGGCCCGCGGGGAATTTTGGTGGCGTCCTGTTGCACCTTCATATCTCGAGACAAAGAGGAGAGTTCGCTTACCGTTGAATGCAACCCGAGAACGAGTCCATTTTCGCTTGTCTTTTCCTTGTAGGGAGGTGGAAGCTCCTGCGTTCAAAGATTGTCCCAGCAGTGAGCGTCAGTTTACCTGGCCGCCAAAAAGGTTCTTATTTCTCACGCTAAGGCACCTTCGCCCCAAAAGATAAAAGAAAACTTGCAACGAATTGGAAAGAAAGTATCGGCTGCCCGTTTATATTAAGCCTCCGAAAGACCGAACAGCATTGCGCAAGTTGCGGTTGCCTTATGTCAACCGGGAACCGAATACGAAAAACGTTCGTACGTACGAACGTTTTATAATCCGATTATTTTTTTTCGGCGGAAGAAAAACGTTTTGGTTTCACTTACACATACTTTCATGTGAGGGTAAAACATCCAAAATTAAAATTTGCGGTACCGTTACGAAAACAATGAAATGGGGATCGAAGACATAAGAAAGCCGTTATAACCACACGTTTGCATGACATCGTGGGTTCGTCTCCTACCTCCTGCGGCCGCATTCCAGTGCAACACGCCGCGGTCGATCCCTAAAGCTGTTGAAATAAACGAGCGATTATACAAAATAAATGTCGCACATTTCACATTTGATTCCTGCTGGGTTTCAGTAGTCACTCTCGTATGTTCCTACAGTCCCCGGGTACAAAAAAACGACGCGGTAACTTCATTAGACGAGTACCTTCATTTATGAAGCACACAGCCAACTTGCAAAATCTCTTAATGGGTCAAGTTCTTTTCTCTTCTTTCCTTCTTTTTTTCTTTTTTATTTATTTATTAGGCCACACGTAAGCAGTTTCACACGAGGTTGTATCGTTAATAAAAAATGTTCGGGGACATGCTTCTTCTGACTCATTAAACAGGGTCTTCAAGGCATGTGGCCTTCAACGCCTTGCCATCCCTCTCCAGAGGACCTCTGTGAGTAACAAGATCTCGCAAAAGGACAATTCCGAGTGCCTGAATTGACAACGACATTGCCACAGCAGCACTACACCACGAATAGATAAAAATACACACTAATTGTTTCCGGAATACCTGGATGTGCCTTAAGTGTTATGCAATATTCGTTGATTCTTGTAAAACCAAGCAGCCTCGTGTAGACGGGCTTGCTGCTCGACAATCCATAGAGAGATTGCTGCCCTTCCAGGAGGCCAACGCTCGGCATTTCCATAGAATGTGCTACGAATGTGGTGCCGTTTTTAACAGATGTACACATGGGGCACTTCGGCCGTTCTATCACTGGTGGCGGCGTCGGCGGCGTGTCAGGATCAGCCGTGGTGGCGCTTTGCACTTGTCGCCATCGATAATTGACCGCTGGGGTTGTTGCTGCCCCAGTTATTATCCTTGTGAGCCCGCAGAACTCCCGTTCTGTAAGGCCTGGAGCTAGACAGGATGTTACACGCCGTTTCTTTGTCTGCCTGCACTTCTTTCTTCGCTTCCTTAGTTAGAGCCGGTATTCCGTTGTTGTTCTCATACAATCTGGCTCACACCAACTGCAGGCGATTGGCCACGATTCTGGTGGATAATGCCTAATTAATACACAAGTTAAATTTCACTTGCAATTTTACGAGAACTGGAAAAATTAATGTGATAGATGCAACACGATAAATGACGTAGACTGGATTTAAATGCACTAAAACTAATAATAAGGAAGGAAGGAGATTTAACTTGACTCATCGCTCGGAATCAATAATATATTCCTGGACGGCGGCGCAAACATCCGCGTGAAGTGTATACCATACCGTTCAGTTGGTAGCGAGATCCTAAGCTTCTTCCGCTCCTTCGATTACTAATGCGTGCCGCAGCATAAAGCAAAAACTAAACGAAAGAGAAAATTGCCATTCACCTGAGAGTACCACGAAACCACAAAGGAAACCGAAGGTGTAACCTTGCGTTTTTCAAGGTGCCTCCCTGTAGCTGGCAGATTTCCGCCGGAGCGCTTTACCATATTCAGTGCCCTATACGCTCCTAGTTGCCGATTACTTATAAGCGTAGCTCTACTATCAGCTAGACTGGTTAGCTCAGGTTGTACACGGTAACCGCCCCGGAAAGGCGTTGTTCCCGGGTTCGATCGCCGAACCGGAACGAATGTTATTTTTTTGTTTTTTTTTTAAACCGCGTGGCGTTCTGTCTGAGAAACTCGTTTGGGCTGCTTTCATAGCTACGTGGTGCCTCTCAGGCAGATTACAATTTTTACATGTCATGAAACCTCCTTCGCCACTAGCGCATTTCCGTAGAACCACTTCGCCAGGGCACAAAAAAAAAAGATTAAACACCGACACGGTGAGGTACGCTAAAGGACTGTGTCACTGTCTTACTTAGGCTGCCTTACTTATAAAAACAGGCCTTTCAATATTTGTTGACTAGTGACTAGTATTGGCTAGTGATTAGTGTTGACTCGTTCCGGCGTTGTGCGTCAGTGCGAATTAAAACCAACTAGCCCCGATCTGTGATCATCTATTAGACGAGCTGGCTTGCCATATAGCCTTGCTTCTAACCTTGTAATGCCCTAACACAGTTTTACATCAGGGAAAATTAGAAGAACTTGTTGAGGTTCCTTTCTCGCCATAGAGTCTAGCACATTTGTTGGAAAAAAAATTAAATGTCTGCACAGCGCAAATGTCTGCACAGCGCAAAAGACGAAGGCAGAAGAAAGGCCACAACAGTGGCGCCGTTATTTGTTATTATTAAATGTTATCTGATCGTTGAAATTAATCCATTAGTAATTTGGTTTACTGAACTTCGCACAAGTAGAATTTATCTGCTGTCTATCAGAAGCGCTACTATATAGGCCATGCGATCCGTTTCCTGTGCTTAAAACACGTTCTTGGGGTATTAAACTCAACGGTAGCATATACCAGATGTTCTATTTTTGTATTTTGGTTAAACCAAGATTTTAAAGATTGCCTGCGGCAAATAGCACAATTCTAAGATTTGAGCTGAATTACTCAATTAGGCGGTCATCACTTCTACGAGAAATCAAAATGCTTAATTGAATAACTGCCTTGGACGCACTAATTAACTTTTTACTTAATTACATTACGGCACATATTTCAATCTGCGAATTATAGCCGCTGAGTTCGCAAGGCATATCCGCTTGGAACGAATTACGAAGACTACACCAGTTTGAAGATATTAATTTTCAAAGTGTCCGACGGAAGGCAATGGCGTTCCGCTCACTTTTGTGCTTCAATGCATAAAACAGCATTTTCATTAAGTAAGTGGAACAACAGTGCATTTTTACGGCAAGTTTGACGGCGCATTGTCGAAACCGGTGGCATCCTCCGAATTCGTTCCAAGTCGACATGACTTGCAAACTCACTAGCTACAATGACTACATTGGGATATGCACCGTAACGTGATGGTTAAAGATGACTTGGTGTAATTATGTTAATTAGTCCATTAAGTATTTGATATCCCGTAAATTTAACGGCCACCTCGTCAGAATTGTGCTATTTGCCAAAGCCAATTTATAAAAATTTGGTGCAGCAAAAAACAAACACCTTATACTATACGTTGGATTGCTTATGATGCGTTACAGGTTTGCTAGAGCCCTCTGCTTGGCCTTTCAGCCGGAAAATAAATAACGTTATAAATCAACCAGTTGATGTGAGAGCGCGCAGGAACGCGCGAACCTCAGCACTCGGCTTGCGTTGAAAACAGTCTGACAACTTGATACGTACGCACTAAGGAAGCGAACAAACAAAGCCATCGGGTCTCGCTACAGCAGGGCTTGGCGCGAACAAAGTCCACTGTTTTCGCGGCTCTTCTCGTGGGCAGCGAGGCGGCGAGCGCCGGACGTGTGTTCATTGCCGACGCGGAATTTTCACTTCTCCCCGGCGTTTATTTCCTTCCCGCTTCCCGCGCCTGAGTTGGCGCGTCATAAAGGCAAACGGGTTTTCCGGATGTTGCTGACCGGGCGACGCAGACACTCCTCCCGGTATCGTACGGGCACGAGCGACCTTGACTTGCGCACGGCGAGCGCAAGGAGTTACTGCTCGGGCTCCTCCCTCAATAGCGCGCAGCGCTGAGTAGGGCACATGGCGTACATTTCGCGCTAGCACGAAGGCAAAGACTCAAGCCGGGGCTTTTGAAAAAAAAAAAGCTGCCTTACTTATATAAAACGGGCCTTTCAATGTTTGTTGGCTAGCGACTAGTGTTGACTAATCACTTTTTAAATAGTTGGTCGAACAACTTTTCTTGCAGATGCGATAGGTGACAACCTCAGTCAACGATGTTTGCTACATAGTTATACGGAAAAAACTTGCTCGTGGAACCCTCGTTTGCTGCGCCTCGATGAATCACTCGATAAGCGGGACTGCGGCTAATCGCGAATCACGAGGTCGCAAGTTCGACTCCTGGCCGCGGCAGCCACATTCCGAAGAGGGTGGAATGCAAAAAAAAAAAGAAAGAACTCGTGTATTGCGCTCTAGTTGCACGTTAAAGGGATACTAACGAGGAAAACTAAATCAGTTTAGGCTGGTAAAGTGTCATTTCAGAACTCTCTTACCGTTTTTCTGGCGTATTACGCCTCCTGTGACGGCCGGAGTTCTTTTTTTGGGGGGCATTGCAGAAACGCAATTTACTTCTCTATAATGTCCTTCTAGCAAAAAACCTCAGTTGTAGAAATTATTGCGAGATTAGCTGCACCGTGTCTCTTGCGGTCCGTGTCTTCCTCTGGTATGTGAAACCGTAAATCATTCTTTTTATTTAACTTTATTTTAAATGGTTAAAGGAACAAGGGCAATTACTCTAACCTCTCGGCTGTTCCCTTTCGTGTACAGCCGACCACAAACGTTTAAGGAAGACGGGTCGTATGACGAAGATGAACTTTATGCTCTGGTAAGGCATAGTGCTTCTAATTTAATGGATAACTGAGTAGGCCTCTATGTGCACTAGATATTGGAACTTTGAATTATGAGCAATGTGTGCAGGCTTCGCGTTAATTCAGATTTTTCGCCTATCCAATGTTCTATGAACATTTGTGACCGACTGTATTTGATGGAGATAAGAGTGTGGGATGAGTAAAACACGGTAGACAGAAAAAGAAAAGAAGTAAAGAAGGCATATTCGACATGTTTATCGGTTCGATTCAAGGGAAGAGAAAAAAAGAACTTCCGCTGTTACCAAGAAAGAAAAGTAACGAGAGGAAAGGCATGGAGGTCCACGAGATAACCCTCTGGTTTATTACCCTACAATGGCGGTGAATGAAAGGAGAACAGAACGACACTCTTCCCAACTTGCTCAAATATCCATTGAAGAAGTACGCAGTGGGTTACCAGTGTTTACAAGCCTGCTCTGTGCCTCCGCTGAATGCCACCCGCTGCAGCATCCCGTAACACTGCATAGTACTAGCGACGATGGTATAACGTACACGCATCACCGCGCGCGGGTAAAACCCGCCTCACGGCCCACTCCGCCGTCTCGGCAAACGCCCGTCCGCCGGTGCCCTGCAATTACGCAAGCTAACGCTCCCACTGATGAATGGCGCATCTTATTACCGGTACGTCCGCTTCTGAATGGGGGCGCTGTGTACGAAAATAGACAAGGAGGGAACACGGCGGCACGAAGATAGCCGACTGACAGGGACAGCGTGGCACCGGGCTCTCGGGGCCATTTCGAGAGACCGCCGAATGTATGCATTACAGTATTGGATACCGAGACTTAGAATACATTCGCGTTGCGAATGATGCCTAAGCACTGATAACTTCGAAGAAATATGCGTCGATAGGATACGGAGGGCTATCATTACACTGGCGCAGTCGAGGTATGCGCCGTTCCCACTCGCCTGGTAGGGTAGAAGGAACATTCGCTTAGCAAACCCCGTGAGACACAGTGAAGGCGAAACAGACTTCCAGCTTGAGTCGCTGGGAACTCCAATAGAGTTTTTACTGTCTTTCAACGGGTTAACGCCTAAGTGTGAATGCACTCCCTGGGAGAAAAAAGTTCTTTATTTAAGCAAAACGACAGACGCTAGCAACAGTAACAACGTCAACGATTTGGTCGACATGTGCGTGAAATGACAGCTGACCTCTCCGTTTCTTTTTTTTTTTTTTGCTGCCTTTTATTTCAGAGGTGGTTATATTGCTGCACACTAAGAGCATCAAATATTATGTTTGTTCTTTATTGGATGAATCATCGGTGGATTTGTAAAGCATCCGGAAAGTGCACCAGTCTACGAACCACACTAATGAAATTTAGTAACAGCGTTTCTTTGAATGTTATCATAATATTAAGGGCCGCCGGCGAGAGAAAGAGAGACTGCGCTGTGCACAACAGAGAGTCTCAGGACTATTTCTTGTCGGGCCAGTTTGGTGAATCTATTAGAAGAGTGCCACACATTGACTCGCACTCGTAGAGAGGGACGGGCACTACGAGCGTTCGTCTTGTCTGTCCTTCTCTTTGTGCACATGTGTCAATTTGCGTCCCTGTTCTAACAGAATGTAGAGAGTGGGTTGATTATCATACATTCCGCAAATAAGCCACTCGAGACTCAATAGTTGTGCAGAGTACGGGGAGAATCATGAGTCAGTAGTGCGTGCGAAGATATAAAGCTCGAAAACCAAACGTTAACTCTACGCACAGTACTTATAGCTCCTTCCCGCAGGCTGCGCGAATGTTGAGTCACGGGTTCATGCTATTTAGGAGAGCACGTCAGGGCAGTCGGAAGGACAGCAGACGGCAGGACAGGGACGAAGATTAAGTGTGTTAGTTCTTCGTACATTCTTATTATTTATGTAATTTAGCGCAGACGGCAACCTGCCAGAAGATCTATGATGCCACTTTTGGAATACCTAAAACCAATACACATACCCTTCTTATTCGGTCTCTCAGTGGTGGATCAGTCACTATATTCCGTTGCACACATAGCAGTCAACGCTGTGTAGGCTTGAGCGACTTCTTGCAATGGCTTCGTTCGCACTTGAATGTAGTTCGACGCTTTCTGACCGCAACTGTGGCCGACTGTTGTTCATATATAGGCTCGGTATTGAATGAAACAAGTTTTAATCCTTAAAACACACTGTGGTATACGGCTGCTAATGCGTTGTTTTAGTTCATTTTGCATTTTATCTCGTTCTTTTCGTGTTTCTTTATTTGCGACCCGTCGCCGGGAGCGTCACGTGCATGCTCGCGCGAGCGAACGCTGTTGGCTCGCAGCGAAGCGTAGACGGAACGCGCGGAGTGACAACTTTTCTTGACCGAACTACTTGCGTAGCTTCCACAGCGTTGACTGCTATGTATGGAACGGAGGATAGTTGAGCGATTGGGGCCGGTAGCGTTTCAACGAACCCACGAGATAATGGCGACGATGCTCAATGCAAAAATACGCTTGACGTGAAGTGTCTCCGAAACTCGGTTGCCGGATCCCCTTAGTTTGCGCCGATCGCTACAGCGCCTAAAGTCAGACTTGATCCACACTCATCGCATAGACAGCAACGACTTTACTGCCTAACGAGTGGATGGTGGGATTCGACGACCCAAAGCGATACGGGGGCTATGAAACGCGCCTCAGTAGAAGTAGGTAAAGGCAAGGCGCAGAAGACCAGGGCTTAGGAAGAAGAACACAAACGACAAGACGGGCGTTTGTGTTCTTCTTCCTAAGTCCTGGTCTTCTGCGCCTTGCCTCTACCTACTTTAAACATGAACCAACTAGCCCAAGCAAGAGTTTTACTTCAGTAGAAGGGCCCCCGAATTAATACTGAGCGCGTGAGTTTCATTAAAGAAACAATAAAAGGGAATATTAGGCTACACAGTATTAGTAAATTATGCTTCTGCGATAGAAAAGCGGCCACTGTTACCGCGAAAGTAAGCCTGTTAAGCCAGGATAGACGCATAGCCTCAAAAACTAAACACTTGGCGCCGCGGCCGCTATGTTTTTTTGCACCAGCTCGTCGTGCCCGTTCTTCGAGTCAAAGATACTCGGACCGTGGCCACGCCCGTCACTGACATGAAAATCGATTCGTGCACTAGTACAGTACTTGAAGTGCACCGGCTTGAGAGACCGTTTATAGTGTCCCTGTGCATCCTCCCACACGCACTCAGTGCTCACTATCTCCCTTTCTTCCTGTCTATTCCCCTTTCCCCCAGTGAAGGGTAGCAAACAGGGTGCTCGTCTGGTTGACCTCCCTGCCTTTCCTGTCCTTGCTCTCTCTCTCTCTCTCTCGTCATGACGTCATGGATTTTCGCAACGTGTGCTGAGGTCTAATTGTTCAGCTGTAAAGAAGGACAGCATCACATGGGAAAAAGAAAAAAAGAAGAATCAGCCTAGCAAACTTACACAGCTCTTCCTGTGCCAAAACGGATCAAGTCCGAGAAAATACCTTAAGATCCATGACGCTACACTGACATGCCGGTGGTGAAGTTCAGGCCAGTCTGACTTCGTTTTCTCCACGAGTAGCCAACGGTATTTGGCCAAACTACTCAAAATGGAATTTTGAAAGAACACTTTAACAGTGCGAGCGGATTTGGTGTAGCTACGCTGCAGTGTCTCTTGCGTGCAAGGAATAAAAGTTAATTCTGAGGTTTACGTTCCAGCTCCGTTGTATGATTATGAGGCATGCTCTAGTGGGTACCCTCCGGATAAATTTCGACCCCCCTTAGATTCTGTAACGTGTACCTAAATCTAAGTCTATACGCTATACGCGGCCGCCGCGGCTCCCGTACTCCGCCATCGTCGGCACAGTACGATACGGCCACCGCCGTCGGGATTCGAACCCGATACATCATGCCCAGCAGCAGAATGCGATAGCGATGATGTATCGACAACGAAATAAGAGGACTTGTGCAGCCAGTTGGTGCCTTTCTGCAACGCAGCAATGTATGATATTAAAAAAAAGAATGGAAACGCATTATTGCCTATAAGTAACACTAATCATTTCAAAATGCAATTTCGTTTTACACACAACCGTAATTGCCACGAGTTCCACATGTGTGTCATTGGCGAAGAACCACGTGCTTTTTCGAAAAGGCAAGCAGTGCATCAGAGGTCCGCTCATTTATAATAAGGTATACCTCTACATCCTAATTGTTTGTTACTCTGTTTATGTTGACTCGGGAAGTGAACCGTTTGACGCCTAAACTGAATCACGCCTAATAAAAACACTTCGATTTGTCAAGCTTGTGATTTGGGCACGTGAATACATGAAGCCACGCGTAGATATTTTTTTTAATGTGGAGTTCAGCAGGATTAAAACATGCTCGTGTAGAACCTGCTTCTTCGAATGTGGTGCGGTGAAACACTAATACGCTGCTGTCGGAGAAGTAACGACGCGTGATATCTTAATTTAAGTGTTGCTCATTACGTTATCTCGTCCCCAGGAAAAAAAGGTTCAAAAGCGGCACGTGTCAGAACTCCCCCCATCAAGATAGACAACTCAAAATAGACGAAAGATCAGAACTTCTGGCGTATGTTTCAGAAGGAGATCTGAGAAAGATCCAATTTCACTCACCTGAAGTTCCCACTTGTTCCGCATGCTGACGCCGCGTGTACTTGAGTTGTCTTCAATCACCGATTGCCTGGGACGTGCCGTACGCACTGCCGTTGCCCAGATCTCTCCGAAGCACCCTCCGTAATATATGCTCAGCGCCGGCTGCTATTTAGCTTTCCATCTTCTGGTGTATTACCACACCGATATGGAATCCATTGTCCGGTTGGCGTCCGCACCGGCCTTGCGGCGATAACGGCTATCTCGGCTCAGTGTTCCTGTTCTTCTCGTCACCCGCAGCGACGATCCCGGTTGAATTGCGCCGCCACACTTTCACCAAGACAACAAGGGCGCGAGTAAAGCTGCTGACATATGAAGCCGCCCGCGGAGAACGCGTCCGAGAACTATCGAAAGAGAAACTGCGAGAAGCCGAGCCGACGAATTCCAATAACGTATGCAGGCAGAGAGCGCCGCGTCGCACGGCGGGACGCTTTGGCTGCTTTTTTCCCAAAGGCCTCGCGTGCCGCTGCTCGTTGGCTTTCGGACAGGTTTCTGGGCCTTCTTTCTTTCAGCTCGCGACGCGCGCGCGCTCGGATCAACGAAGAAGGCGAGAGCGCCAGTAGCGAGGGTCTGCCGCGACGGGGCACGTGATCGTTACGAGCGTGAAAGTAAAGTGACACGAGCCTATTAGCGGGCTTACGCTCGCCGATCGGCCAGTATGCCCCGTCCGCCAACTCGCGTATTTGCGCTCTCGTCCCCGAGATGGCTGATCGGCTGTTTGTTCGCAAACAACGGGACTCTGTTCCCTCCCCCGTTTCGCTCGTTCGTCTCTTCACTTCGTGGCAGACTCTGCCTACAACCGCCGGCCTTCCCTCTCTCTCTCTCGTGTGCAGGTTAATGTAGGTCGCCGCGCTGTGTCAGCTTTCCGTGAGAGCGTCGACGCAGCCGGCGTGCAATGCATCTTTTCTAGCGCCCGCGCGCTCGCAAGGAGTGACGTTTTCACCCGCGCCTTTTCTGGCTTTCAGCGCGCGCTTCTCTTTCTCATCACACTCTCTGTCTCCTACGTTTTCCCCCTCGCCACACACATGCGCACGCCGCACCCGAAAGTAGATTACGGGATTCGGCCTCGTTTCCTTTTCTGCGTGCTCTTTCCGCCCTTGCGGTTCTTTCGTGACGCCCGAAGCCGCAGTTACCGCTTGTACTCGAGACTTGCTTTGGCTTCGCAGTTTGTGGAAGTGCTGCAGGAAATGCCTGAGAACGTGCGTGATACCCTATAGGAAAAAGGGGTGACAGAACGTGTGTTTGCCGCGTGGACGCCAGACGATTACGGTTCTCGCAAAGCTACGCGGGACGCGGTTTCTATTTGCGTGACCGTTGAAAGTTCGAACCGGCATGGGTTCCTTCCTCCTTTGTTTATCGAGGCGGGGGGGGGGGGGGGGCTGGGTCATTTGCTTTCCGTTCTCGTGGTGCAGCGACAAATAGAAATGCGTATCTCGCTCCTCGCGTGCGTTAATTCTAGATAAAGTGCGTGTATTGATTGGGTTTGGTGTGGTGAGCTTCTCGAAGAAAACACGATGGAGTTATGCTCAAGCCCCTTGTGGTGTATATTGTGAACCGACTACCGGTGAAGCCGTGATTACGTGCAGTTGTACTTCGAGACTGTGTGCGGAGTGCATATTTAGCCGCTGGATGAACTGGGCCTGGAAGCTATGGGTACACGGTACATATGCTGAACTTCCTAGCAGAAAGCGTCTATGAAATCTCTCCTAGAAAGGTAGCACACACACACACAAAACAAATGTAAGAGAATACCTACTTTACCTCGCATAAAGAGGCCTCTAGGCCTCGTCCATATAACAGCAATGGAAGTAAAACAAATATAGGCCCAATGTGGGATTATATTGGCCTTACGCATGCGTCAATTAGATTTCTATTGGCTTAGATTCTAGTGCTACTCATCTATCGCTTTTTGTTAGACCAGGAGTTAAGTTGATCACGGTGACCACGCATGTAGGATATACGTGCTTCCATTCGTGGTGCTACAATGTTAAAACACCGTAGGTGCAAACTGAACGTCCTGCACCTTTAATGCAGACCCAAAATTGGCAAGACAACGAGCGAAGTAACAAATGACGGTATTGTTGAAGCCGGCTGCTTCGCAATGCATCATATGTAGCAAGCATATGAAGTTACCCCTTAGACTGCCGGGTTGAGTTCATTTCAATACACCTAAATACTAAGAAATCTTACGGCCCAAGGTTGATTCTAGTGGCGACCGTGATAAAGCCAATAGAGTCTGGTGACATCTTAGGTTGCAGCTCCACTGAGTCGGCGTCCGCGTTTAAGAAATCTTGTAACTGCCTTAAGAGCTGCTTCTTTAGCTCGGGACCAAATCCGACGCGGCCTATTCAAGTACATGTAAAACGCAAAGCTTCCCTAAAAAACATGAAAAGATTCCTCTAAAGAGGAAACTTCAGCTCGGACCCAACTCCGACGCGGCCTATTCAAATACATGTAAAACGCGAAAACGTTTTTCTGAGATATACCCTGGACCGATTTTGATTACATTTATTGCATTTTAGAAAGAAAGCTAAATTCTAGTGACTGTTGGAAGCGTAATTTCGATTTAGGGCCTAAATTTTGTTAAAAGGTCTCGAAAATTCGCAAGTTCGAAAAATATATGACCACGAAGTTTACAAATTAATCGCTCTGCATCAAGAACGGATATCGCAGTTCTGTAAACGGCATCCATTAGACCATTCAAAGCGGAAAATTCAATATGTCAATTTATATCTTACGTGAATTCGTTACGTTGTGTACAAGAGTTCTGCAAAAGCTAAATTTTCATATTACTATTTTTTTAGATTCATGTGTAACAAATCAATTTTGTCCGCTTTAGATGTACTATCAGGTGCAATTAACATAATTGTGATATAATTTTTATTGCTGAGTTACAGAGTTGGAAACTTGATAGTTTCGTTTTCTGAAACTTTGCGATTTTCGCTGATTTTTAAGAAAAAATGTACGCCCTCCAGCTCCCATTTCTTTTTTTTTTTCATTCAAGGAAATCGTTTTATATGCTTTCTTTTTCGGTGTTTGGTGCGTTTGCTCTGTCCACTTCTTGTCGACTAAGGTGGGCTGGGCCTAGAAATAGAGCACCAGTAAACGGTGACGAACCCCGAAATGGCGTGATCTAATTTGGCCGATCCCGGAGGCAATGTATTCAGCGGTTGCACGAATCACATGGGTTCATTGCGTGGCGGGTTCTTCCGCGTCTTTCTGACCAGCCAGGCAGGCACGTAATCGCTGTGCTCCAAAAAGAGTCGCATAAGATGGACGGTTTTGCACCATATTTAGTTAACCGCTTCATGAACTTTGCGCCTCACATATTTCAAAATGTGCGTGAAATGCACTTTTTTTTCTTTACCATGATATTTAGTTATTATTCGTTGCATCTAACTCAGTTTAATTTCAGTATTTTCAGATATTAATATTGCGTCAATTTATTGTCCTCAACTCTTCCTCTCTCTTTTCTTTCTTGAAAGCTCGCGCCGCTCGACTAGGCCATGCAATCCACCAGAGTGGGTAGCATCATTTCGCTAACGAAGAACCAACCAAATTGGACAGGCTAATGACAATCGATAAAGTCCCCTCCCCCGACCCCCCAATGGAGTAGAAGGAAAACCAAACCAAACCAAAGCAAACTATAACCCATTTCTCGAGGGAACAGCAGGTTCCCGCGCAGGTCGTCTATTCCAATCAACAGCGTGATGGATGTGACCATTCCTGTGGGTTGGCGGCTGGGGGACGCTGTTTGCACAACCTACTGCAGTGCGTTACAGCGAAACCAAGCGTAAACGCAGACAGCAGCGGCAGCGCCTTGACACCTTGGCGGTGCTCCCCGGCTACGACACAGATGCGAGGATCGAGGAAGCTGAATGGCGCAAAATCGGAAGAAAGAAACAAAACAAGAGACCGGTGCGCTTGGCTGGTCTCACTGCGGGAAGCTGCCGCGCGTGGTGTCCCATAAATTGTAGCCGAGGACGACGACGTTGCGTCACAGGGTGCATAAAGACGCGCGCGCAATACTGGTGGGGTCCTTGGCAAGAGCACGTATACCTGTTGTGAAGGTGTATGGCCTGTAGGGATCAGCCTCCACATGAACCTAGCTGTCCTCCGGTGACGATCAGTCGCTTAATTTAGTCAATGCAGAGTCTTCACTTAATGATCCATCATCCGCTTCACCGAAAAATGCATCATTTACGCAAATGATACGAACATGTTTATAACTGCTAGACCCGAAAATGATTTGTACGACAAAGCTGCAACAGCATTTAAAGAAAGTTAACGCTCTGGTTACACGCAAATAAACCTTTTGCTAACGCAGCTAAAAGTAACTAGGTTATCTTTTCTCCCTAAGAACACTCATTTAGCGTCTACTAACTCTCTTGTAATGAATAGCATACCATTAGGAGTTCGCCATGCAAGATTTCTCGTATCTGTATCGATGAACTACTTTCGTGGCACGCACCCAATGTGCATATAACATCACTTAAAGTTCACTGTAAAATATGTCTTTTTTTACAGGTCACGTTGCCTTTTAGCGTTAAACGAACTGCTAAAGTTATGCTATAACAGTTTCATACATTCTCACATTACATATATATGCCACAGAAATTTACGGCTTCACCTTCCAAAAAACGTTGAAGCCCCTTACAGTTGCACTGAACACAGTGCCACTGGCTTTTCTCCTTGTACAAAAAACAGGCCCACTCACTTAAGGCTATAAATTACTAAGTAAACAGCCTCTCACAGTTGGTATCAAATATAATGTTTTACTACTTGCTTCCAAACATTTACGTAACGCTATTTAGTGCCCTTCAATCAAACTAGCATATCAAAAGCCCCATTTATTTAGTACAATATATCTCATACGGACCAACTATACGCATCAAACGTAAGACTAACAATTGAATATTTTTTAAATTTTATTACGTTGCAGCAAAACTTTGGGACATTTTATCACGCAAACATCACATCATATACATCACTCCATCTGCATAACCAGCTTGTTCATATTCACCCTTATTAACTTATATATAACTCCTATGTTAGCAAAAAAAAGCTTCTGCACGTTTTTCTTAATCTATTCTGTGCTCAACAGAAATTAATCCTAAAATGTATTGATTTTGTGTACCTTGCAGTTCATTCACAGTCCCATATGTTAACAAATAGACCCCTGCTACAAGTCTTGAAACAGGTTCTGGGGCTCTGCCGAAATAAAGAACGGATAAAAAAAGCGTGCAGGAAATTGTTATTAGTAAATGCGAAGCATTTCTTGGTGAACATTTGATAGTGCCTATCTATCTAGCCGCCTACGTCTTGCTGCTCTCATGATCGTTTCGTTAACTTGGTATGTACCGCAATTGGCATAGTATGACAAGAGTGTATGACGAACATGATTAGATTATAGGGTTTTACGTTCCAAAACCACTTTCTGATTATGAGACATGCCTTAGTGGGGGACTCTGGAAATTTGGACAACCTGGGGTTCTTTAACGTGCACCTAAATACACGGGTGGTTTCGCACCTCGCCCTCATCGAAATGTGGCCGCCGTGGCCGGAATTCGATCCCGCGACCTCGTGCTTAGCAGCTCAACACCATAGCCACTAAGCAACCACGGCGGGTTGTATGACGAACATAAACCATCAATCATGACATGAGCGTCATGTAGGTCATGAAACAGCCGCCTACGTATTGGTGCTCTCATGGTGGTTTCGTTAACGTGGAAGGCTCCCTGCACTATGCTTCGCCAACTTCGCACAGGGCGTGAGATCTTCGCACAAGGCGTGAGATTTTCACACAGGACGTGAGGTCTGCCGGCTTTTTATTATCATTATTTTATATTAATATGATTATGACTGTAATTATAATATTACTAGTAGTAGTAGTAGTAGTAGTAGTAGCGGATTCTGCACCTGTTCTTGAATTGACCTACAAATGAAGCCAGACCGCGGCTCGGCCCGCCATTGCACGATCTTCAGGATTTGTTTCTAAACGCGGGCACGATTGTGCGTAAAGTAGCCCTTAACACATTATCTTTCTAAAAAAAGTATGTAATCAATCTTTAAATTGTTTCTGGTCCCGTTTCTTCTACTGTGGCTACCAATGATGACAATTTTCGCCCGTTCCATCTCTTTTCTCTTCTCCTTACCCTTGCAATCTTCTTGTCACCTAAACCTAATCATGCGCCTGAATCTCAACTTTTATCCGCACTTGTCCATCTCAGCCCAAGGCGGATAAGACCAGCCAAGCACGTGAACAAGCTTGCGAAATGGCGTGTCCATCACTGACAACACGCGCTCCCCGCTCTTTTCCCGTGGCCTGCCTGAAGTGCGACAGCGCATATGCATCCAGGCTCTCCGTGTAGACGCGGTGCACACCATTTGTACCCGGCGCCACTCGCAGCCTCGTCAACCTGACAAACTTGTTCGTCCCTTTCGCCATCACGCAGACACGACTCGGACTACCTAACAGTACACGGGATAGCAGTCCACGCGGCGACCAACTCGTGACCACTAGGTGCGTCAGTTTCCATAACGCAGCGGCCGCCTACCCAGCGCTCTTGGGGAACGCTTCTTCGTCCTGTGGCTTTCTCGCTATATAGGGTCCCTATGGCACGCCGGCAAATATTTGATGCGAAGGCGTCAAATGGTCCATTGGGCGAAAAAGCGCGCCGTCTGTCGTCTGTAGCAGCGAAACGGCACCCAAACTGTCATTGCCATCGGCTGCGACGCCAGGTCACGAGCGCGCCTCGACGGAACAGAGCGGGTGAAAGGTGTCCTTGAAGTGACCTTAAAGAGAATGGAAGAGATAAGTGCAGTGCCGTAACTGTCTCTCACAGGAGGACACCTCAACAGCACTGCACGGGGATAGGGGTGTGGGGAGAAAAAGGTGAAAAGAGGAAAGAAGGTGGGAAAAAAAATGCGAGGCTCAGAGCCGCGCTCTTAGTTGTGTCGCACTGCAAAAGTCAAGTAGTGCCGCAAGCGCACTCTTGACGATAGGCGAGTGGGCTACAATTGAAAAAGCAGCGCGTTGGTGCTGCTGCAATAGCGCGCCAGGTGTTGCGTGTTGCATCGCCACGACGCCGCATCACCCTCGCTCGCGGCGCGAGCGCTCCTCGACGGAGCAGCGTCGACGCCTCCTAGATAGCAGACCAGTGCAATCTGCTTTATGACGTCATTCTACTTGGAGCAACATTTCCATTGGCAAGCCCGGCGTGAAAAAAGCGGTTACGTCGAAATAATCCTATAGATAGCGCACCAGATGTTGCGTGAGGGGAGAGGGCGTCGCCGCGTCGGTGGAATGCGGCGTTGGCACCGCAGGCTGCTGCTGCTGCTTGCTGGTTCGGGCCGCACGCAAAGCTACGGTATATTACTCGCAACGCAAAACTCGAAGGACTGCTCAGCGCTGTTCAATTGGACAATATTGCTTTCTCATTCACAACTCATGCTTAGATGTCCACGGACTTCCTTTTAAACCTCCTTGGCAGGCATCGACATAATGAGCAAGACGAAGTTGCGCCTCCGCATGCTTCCCGCGTTCTAGCCAAGGGCCACGCGAGGAGAACATTCGGGCCAAGGAGATTAGGGCACGAGGGGGGCTAATGTGCAAGTGTCTACATAATGGATGGATGGATGGATGGATGGATGGATGGATGGATGGATGGATGGATGGATGGATGGATGGATGGATGGATGGATGGATGGATGGATGGATGGATGGATGGATGGATGGATGGATGGATGGATGGATGGATGGATGGATGGATGGATGGATGGATGGAATAACTTTACTGGAAGGTCCTGCGAGCTACGGGGTGCAAGGCCACATAGAGCGGGCTACGCCCACGTTGGGACCGGGAGTTTTAACTCCCTGGCCGCATCGTGGGCTCGCTGGACGGCCCAGAGCTGGTCCACCGCTGGTCCGCGCTGCGTAATGCTTCTTGTAGCCTGGCGGAGTCTTGATTCTTGTTTGCGTGGGTCTGACCACACGGCCAGAGCTAGTGATGTACGTCTAATGTGCTAAGCTCCTTATGACGCATGCCCCAGCTCGGCCTATCAGAACTCCAGCAGCAGACGAAATGGACATGTCCACTAGGTGGACACTTGCACAATACCTCCCTCTCCACCTGACCATCAACGCACCAGTTTGTGGTCGCCTACGTTCGAGCGACGACTCAAAGTTGTGGAAAATATATCACCTCACACCTTCCCACAATGATGATGATGATGATATATGGGTTTTATTGCTGCAAAGGTATTGATTATGATGATAACGGCAGAGAAAAAGCTAAAAGGTTATTCAACCTGTTATTGACGTCGATGAAACGTCTTTCCAGTGGAGTTGTCACTATAAATTATGTGGTTCATACACCACGTTCTCCCGCATGTACCCCGATGCATACTCACCCCTCTGCAAAGCGTGCAAAGCCTGCGCCGACCTCAATCATATTATTTGGCAATGCCCCAAAGCCTCACCCACCAACACCTCCCGCACTAACACACGCATCATTAGTACGGCCGAACAGTGGGAGACGTTGCTGCTCAGCTTGGACCCAGAGGAACAGCTCTGGGCCGTCCGGATGGCCGAAGACGCCTCCAGAAAGCAAGAACTGGCCGCCGTCTGAGGAAGGGGGGATTGGGGGTTAGTCTCCCAACCCCCGCCACCCCTGAACCCCATCAAGGACACGATAAAGTTTTATCTCTCTCTCCCGCAGCTCGCAAGTGAGAAGTCACTAATTTAACAGTATTTCCGCATATTCCTGCATTTGCCCAGTAGTGCAGTATTCAAACATTTCCATTCGAGTCATTGTTTGCTTTCTAAGACAGCGTAATTCTCTTTTATTATTATGTGATAAACGGTTTACTATTTGAGAGGAGCCGCTGCTAGAGGCTATACCATCGCATGCGTCAAAGGGAGGTGGTGCGAGTACTTAGCGCAGCTGTCAGGTTTCTTTTTTTCATGTCTTTTTGTCTGTTCTGCTTTGCCAAGCCTCACGGTCAGCCTCAAGACCGCACTATTTGCAGTTTAAGAAGGGTGATGTAGCAGTCTAAACCATGTTACTGCTTCTATTTAGCTTCATTTATTTTACAGATATGTTCATTTAATATTTAATAAGGTCCACCACAATTACCTCTGCCGTCCTGTTCTTGACCGATTTCCCACAATGACTCCACCAATAATCATCATCCGATGAGAACTGAACAAGTACAGGAGTACAAATTCAATTTGCAACTTCGCAGCTACCGTCGTTGTCGTTGCTCTACAGATTTTTTTAATACCGTTTCCGCGTTACACGGGTAGTTGGTTACACGTTCCCTCCTGCCCACCAGTACTCAGCCGTCAGCGTAGCAGGAACGTGTTAATTGTTGAGGATCATCATCCTAAAGGAGGAGAAAGAAGAAGAAGCAGGAAGTGCGCGGCTGGGCCGTTGTTTCAGCCGTGTGCTGAGCAACATCATTGTCCCGGGCGTCCCACCAAACAGGCGCGGTCCATGGCCGAACCGGTTACATCGCGCTATCTGGCAACACGCACACAGTCACGAGGTTCCCGACTATGGCGAAGGGTCCTCGGCACCGTCGTGGGCCTCGTCATCGGCTCCTGCCTGCTGGTGCTCATAGGTGCGTATCCCACACGAATAGTCTATAGCGTGTCGGTTCGACGAGTCTCGCGCGAGTGAATGGCGGCACGACGTAGGAGCACGTTTTCGTACGTCGCTCATGGCGGGATTAAGCCATCATCGTGCTATTGCGGGTTGCTCATTTCAGTTAAACATCGAAACGTGTAATAGGGAGTTGGTATTTTTCCGGCAGCCAGCGAAGCAGGCATGGACAACTGTATCTGAACACATTAAAAGATCGTGACAGTTGCTGTGGCGGCGCGACGCCTTCTCTCTCTTCTTTTTTTTTTTGTCAGGTCGAACCGATTCGCCAGACGTTCGATTATGAGTACTTACCACACAACCGCAAGCACACTATAAACGGTCGCTATCATTAAACGCCATGGGTAGCACATTTTGATGCAGGAACAAATACAGAAGAATGTGCGCGATTACTTGCGTAAAATTGTAGAAGCATGCGCGGCATCGAGCCACTGTACTACCTTCATGATGCAGGCCGATACCACAATGTGCTGCGAATGGGAACGGAAAGCGGAATTTTAATTATGTTGTTGCGTATGAGTGTGCAGGACAAAGTGGCTTGGATAGTGTCGTCGGGACTACCTTGTCAGCTGTCCGGAAAATGTCCTTAAGAATCGTTTAAAATATTAAAACGTCCTTCCATGACGATGGCAACATATTAACGCATCAAATATGAAATACGTGGTGTTCAAGAAAATGATTAAGACGAGTTTCACGGCTGACCATTTCAAATTTGCTTTAAAGTGACCTATCTTGTGCTCGCAGTTCTCGACCTTAGTTATTGCTTCGTGACAATACGTTCTGTTTGTTTATTGCTCTTCTGCTGCTGCATTACGTCCACGGCTTTATTACGGAAGCTGAAAGAAAGCTTGGGAAGTTGAGGACGAGTTGGCGACATTTTGATCCTGTCATGTCTTCACACTACGAGAGTGTGAAGACGCGACCCGCTTACAAATGTCGAAATTTTCCTCATCGCTGTACTCTCCAGAACAGTCATGACCATTGCTTTATTGTGCGATAAGGTATACGTAGAGACCAGAAAGCCACCGTCCGCAATTCGCTTCACTCCATCACCTCTCCGGCTCTCGCCCGCAGGCATGATCGCCAGCATGGATGTCTTCATGCCTAGCAACGGCGTCTACCGCAACGTCAGCCACACCAACATGGGCGTCCTCGAGACCGTGATCACGGTCGCGATGAAGAACATCGCCGATCGCTACTGGCGTTCCGACAAACGCGCCGACGTCCCCGCTACCCACACCACCGACAGCAGGGACTCCTCCCTGTTGCTCATCCAGAACCGGTCGCTGGCGTTCCACGAGGAACTGCGCGGACAGCTGTCCCTGGGCGCGCGCCCTCCCGACGTTGGCGACGGCACAGCTTATGGCTCGACAGAGTTAGCTGTGCGGGCCGCTGAAGTGCCCGGCGTCAGACTGGCAGCGAGTAGGGGCTTCGGGAGACGCGATCCTTCGTTAACAGTGGCGCGAAATTTCCGGAGGAAACGTGGGACCCGATTACATCGGTAGATCGCCGACTTGTGGAGAATGGCGAGGTGCTGCAGATGATAGAGTAAATGCGTCAGAAGAAACTGGAAAAGCGGAGGCTTTTTTTTTCGTTTCTCACGTGAGTGTCAAAACGTCGTGACGCAGAAGATGGTCACACGAGAGCAGTACATTGTGACGCTTCGGCACTCGCTCCAGTCGTCTGCAGTGCTGCTACACCGCGTCCCGCAACGACCAGCGGTATTGTAGACGAGCAAGCGGGACTGCGCAAGTGCCAAAATATCCTGCTCCGACGTGACCATTTTTCTACGTCACGACGTGATGACACTCACCCCCTGCGAAAAGCGAAACCAAAACTGGTTCGTAGGGAAGCTAGTACAGTAAATTAATTGGCGCGCTCTGTGGACCTTTGACGACCACTGAAACCAAGGGCCGCCACGAGGTGCAGTGGCTGAATCGAACAAATTCACGCAAGCCATTCACTATGGAGAACTCAGATTTCAACGGTCACTTGTTCCAACGGTTGATGAAAGCAGGCATGTAGCACACACGTTCTTAGGGGTAAACCCGGAGAGGACAGGATGGGCCGGAACACACATGCCCCGAAACTAACAGATCATGCTGTAAGTCATCATCATTATCAGCCTGGGTACGCCCACTGCATGGCAAATGCCTCTCCCATACTCCTCCAACAACCCCGGTCATGTACTACTTTGTGGCCCTGTCGTCCCTGCAAACTTCTTAATCTCATCCGCACACCTAACTTTCTGCCGCCCCCTGCTACGTTTCCCTTCCCTTGGAATCCAGTCCGTAACCCTTAATGACCATCGGTTATCTTCCCTCCTCATTACATGCCTTGCCCATGTCCATTTCTTTTTCTTGATTTCAACTAAGATGTCATTAACTCGCGTTTGTTCCCTCACCCAATCAGCTCTTTTCTTATCCCTTAAGGTTACCGCATCATTCTTCTTTCCATTGCTCGTTGCGTCGTCCTCAATTTAAGTAGAACCCTTTGCGTAAGCCTCCATGTTTCTACCCCGTAGGTGAGTACTGGTAAGACACAGCTATTATACAGTTTTCTCTTGAGGGATAATGGCAACCTGCTGTTCATGATCTGGGAATGTCTGCCAAAGGCACCCCAGCCCATGCTTATTCTTCTGATTATTTCCGTCTCATGATCCGGATCCGGGGTCACTACCTGCCCTAAGTAGATGTATTCCCTTACCACTTCCAGTGCCTCGCTACCTATTGTAAATTGCTGTTCTCTTCCGAGACTGTTAAACATTACTTTAGTTTTCTGCAGATTAATTTTAGACCCACTCTTCCGCTTTGCCTCTCCAGATCAGTGAGCATGCATTGCAATTGGTCCACCGAGTTACTAAGCAAGCCATTATCATCAGCGAATCACAAGTTACTAAGGTATTCTCCATTAACTTTTATCCCCAATTCTTCCCAATCCAGGTCTCTGAATACCTCCTGTAAACACGCTGTGAATAGCATGGGAGAGATCGTATCTCCCTGCCTGACGCCTTTCTTTATTGGGATTTTGTTGCTTTCTTTTTGGAGGACTGCGGTGGCTGTGGAGCCGCTATAGATATCTTTCAGTATTTTTACATACGGCTCCTCTACACCTTGATTCCGTAATGCCTCCATGACTACTGAGGTTTCGACAGAATCAAACGCTTTCTCGAATCAATGAAAGCTATATATAAGGGTTGGTTATATTCCGCACATTTATCTATCACCTGATTGATAGTGTGAATATGGTCTATTGTTGAGTAGCCTTTACGGAATCCTGCCTGGTCCTTTGGTTGACAGAAGTCTAAGGTGTTCCTGATTCTATTTGCGATTACCTTGGTAAATAGTTTGTAGGCAACTGACAGTAAGCTGATCGGTCTATAATTTTTCAAGTCTTTGGCGTCCCCTTTCTTATGGATTAGGATTATGTTAGCGTTCTTCCAAGATTCCGGTACGCTCGAGGTCATGAGGCATTGCGTATACAGGGTGGCCAGTTTCTCGAGAACAATCTGCCCACCATCCTTCAACAAATCTGCTGTTACCTGATCCTCCCCAGCTGCCTTCCCCCTCTGCATAGCTCCCAAGGCTTTCTTTACTTCTTGCGGCGTTACTTGTGGGATTTCGAATTCCTCTACACTATTCTCTCTTCCATTATCGTCGTGGGTGGTACTGGTACTGTATAAACCTCTATAGAACTCCTCAGCCACTTGAACTATCTCATCCATATTAGTAATGATATTGCCGGCTTTGTCTCTTAACGCATACAGTTGATTGTTGCCAATTCCTAGTTTCTTCTTCACTGATTTTAGGCTTCCTCCGTTCCTGAGAGCATGTTCAATTCTATCCATATTATACTTCCTTTTGTCAGCTGTCTTACGCTTGTTGATTAACTTGGAAAATTCTGCCAGTTCTATTCTAGCTGTAGGGTTAGAGGCTTTCATACATTGGTGTTTACTGATCAGATCTTTCGTCTCCTGCGATAGCTTACTGGTATCCTGTCTAACGGAGTTACCACCGACTTCTATTGCACACTCCTTAATGATGCTCACAGGACTGTCGTTCATTGCTTCAACACTAAGCTCGTCTTCCTGAGTTAAAGCCGAATACTTGTTCTGTAGCTTGATATGGAATTCCTCTATTTTCCCTCTTACCGCTAACTCATTGATCGGCTTCTTATGTACCAGTTTCTTCCGTTCCTTCCTCAGGTCTAGGCTAATTCGTGTAAATGCCGTAAGTAAAAGCTGTATATTCTGAGCATATAACTGAGCATATAACTAGGGAGGTTGGGATAATGTTGCGATGGTGTAAGCTATCATCATCAGCCACGTTTAAGTCCACTGCAGGACGAAGGCCTCTCCCTGCGATCTCCAATTACCCTGTCCGCCGCGAACAGATTCCAACTTGTGCCTGTGAATTTCTTAATTTCATCACCCCAACTAGTCATCTGCCGTCCTCCACTGCGTTTCCCTTCTCTTGGCACCCATACTGTAACCCTAATGATCCATCGGTTATCTAACCTACGCATTACGTGACCTGCCCAGCTTCATTTCTTTCTCTTAATGTCAATTAGCGTATCGGCTATCCCCGTTTGCTCTCTGATTAATACTGCTCTCTTCCCGTCTCTTAACGTTACACCTATCATTCTTTGTTCCAACGCCCTTTGTGCGATTCTTAACTCATTTTCGAGCTTCTTTGTCAGTCTCCAAGTTTCTGTCCCATATGTTAACACCGGTAGAATGCGCTGTTTGTATACCTTTCTTTTTAGTGATAGTGGTAAGCTTCCAGTCAGGATCTGATAATGTCTGCCGTATGCATTCCAACCCATTTTCATTCTTCTGTAAATTTCCTTCTCATGATCAGGGTCCCCGGTGAGTCATTGACCAAGGTAGACGTATTCCTTCGCAGGCTCTAAAGGCTGACTGGCGATCCTAAACTCTTGTTCCCTTGCCAGGCTATCGATCATTATCTTTGTTTTCTGCATATTAATCTTAACCCCACATTTACACTCTCTCTGTTAAGGCCCTCAATCATTTCTTGTAACTCATCCCCAGTGTTGCTGAACGGGACAAAATCATCTGCAAACCGACAGTTGCTGAGATATTCGCCGTCGAACCTTACTCTTAAGTCGTCCCAATTTAATAGCTTGAATACTACTTCCAAGCATGCAGTAAACAACATTGGAGAGATTGTGTCTCCTTGCCTGACCCCTTTTTTTATAGGTATCTTTCTCCTTTTCTTGTGAAGGATTAAGGTAGCTGTGGAGTCTTTGTAGATATTTTCCAAGATATTTACGTAAGCCTCGCATCTACACTAAATTCATTGCAGAGCTGATAAATGATAGCTGACAGCCATACACGATCACACAGTTGAGCACAGAATTAATGTTGACACCAAGGTTACACCCTTGTCTCACCGTCAATGGTGTTTTTCTTCCGCGTTCTTTACAAACGCTTCGGGGATTTCTACATTACTGCGCAGCCCACGAAGATCATCACGAAAACAGAAATGTGTTTGACTCTAAGCCGGGCCTTTTCGGGCTACAAATAATTCTGTCTATTAAAGGTTTACTTTAGCCACGTTTCTTGCACGTTCAGAATCATGAAAAGTGCAGAGCTGCATTACGGATTGGGACTTTTCAATTCTCAGGCGACTTTTGTCAGATTTACAGATTGTATAACGCATGTAATGACTCTCCAGCTGAGCCGTAACTATTTCATGTCTAACATACTTGGAAATATCGATCCAGCGACTTGAATAATACGCCTGATGTAAACATTGTGAAAATCAAAGAATCGATAAAACCCGCTACGTGACGACATACCTACCGACCCAAAGAGTAAGCACTCAGTTTCCTGTCTTGCAACTGGTTTTACTAAAACTATTCACATGTATTTAGAGTTTCAGCAGGTAATAGCAATCAGAATCAGTTCAATATGCGCGCGACACGTTTTAAATGCTATTTCCATCGTTGCTTTTCTTTTCGATGCCCTATATTGACCAGCTAAACAAAACAAAGATTATGGTGAGTAATGATTCGCTTTCATGGAATTAAATAAAACATACTAACAATTATAATAAACTACTCCTCCCTCCCCCATTCTCAGGTAAAAGAGTAGTTCGACTATGTACGTAGGGGGCGGTCTCGTCGGCGATGGTATCCCTTGGAGGACATTTCCGTCGTTGAAACCGTAATCTTGCAAAAGTATACAAAGTCGAACCTATCCCTGTGACAAGGCGGGTGCCATGTGACAGCTGCCTTGTGCGCGAACCGCAGTTGTACGGCGACGATCCCGCGCACACTTTGTTTCTTTATGCACCACCTACACCGTCAGTTCAGCTGTAGGTGCTATCGCAGCGTCGACAGTGGACCGATGCTTTACAATCAGTGCGCCTTAGTCGAGTGTAAATGCAGGGTTGACGTGTTCACTAGCACTTTTAGACGTGGGATCCAGCGAGGAATCTTGCGTGCTCGCCTTCCACGACAACCACTCTCTTTTCACGTCAGGATCCCTGGGTCCAAACTTTTCGGACGCTGTGAACGTGGTCTCGAATTTCTGGAAGGAAGAAAAAAAAAACTCCTGTTGGCATCTACGTAAATCAAATCGACGCCTTCTTGGTGTGGTTGGCTCATGGACCACGTGTGTGTGCGCGCGCGCGCGTGTGTGAGTGTGTTTGCGAGTGCGTGTGCGTGTGCGAGTGCGTGTGCGTGTGCGTGCGTGCGTGTGTGCGTGTGCGTGCGTGTGTGCGTGTGTGTTTGCGTGCGTGCGTGCGCATGTGTGCGCGTGCGCGTGTGTGCGCGTGGTTTTCGAAATATAAATATTAGCATCAAAGAGCAGCAAGTTTGTTTATTATGCTTCATCTGCCTTAATGGGCCTAAATTTCAAAGCCATCTATACGTTACACATAGTCGTTTCGCTACTGAATGCAGCGGTAGCGCCTCTCGGAGTGGCGAAATCGAAACGCGCTGGCTTGCCCACGATACAGGATGTTCAACGCCGCTTGCGATAAGCATGCGTCCGCGGCATAATGGTGTCGCTATCAGGCTTGCGTGCTATAAAGGCCCTGCGCTCAAGTCCTGCCACCGGACAATTTTACTAATGTTTATTTAATTAATCAAACGCCGTACTGCTGAGTTTGCACAGTCGAAAAGCCATTTTTAAGCCAAAAGGACGAAGTTTAGGCAAATCGATACACTAACCATCATTCCCATGGTAGCTGAATCGCCCCGCTTGCAGCTTCCGTAGACGCTGGCGCCACAGCTCGTTCTAGTAATTATCATCTCTTCAAATCTCTCCCTTAGAACAGTCGCGCGACACCTCAAAAATTGCCTGCGGCGAGTCGTGGGACTCTGCCGCCACCTATTGAGCGTGTACGAAAACAAACACTTGCACCGTTTCAGCGCCAGATAGCGACAGTTGTCGTTCGAGTGCAGTGCAAGAGAAAGGCGTAAATTCTGGCCTCAGATGATTGGCTCAATACTCGTTCAAAATTGTGTTCAGGTTAAGTTTGTGCATTACCTTGAACACGTCCGGCCCTGGCGCTCTCACGAAAACCACGGCCATCCACAGCACGATCTGGCCGACCGCCACGGCGGCCAGGATCCAGCCTATGGCCTGACCAATCGGAGGCAGTGCGGAAGAAGACTTCTCTGTCACTGATCCATATATGAAGATGGCCTTGAAAGATGAGAGAGAATCAGTAGCACATTCTTCTTTTGCGCAGATGTTATGACATATAGCAAAAGAGAAAAAGCGTCAAATTATTATTATTATTATTATTATTATTATTATTATTATTATTATTATTATTATTATTATTATTATTATTATTATTATTATTATTATTATTATCGTCTTCTTTACGATTCTTACTGGTTGCTTTGATAAGAGGATGAAGATAATGTACCAGCGGATGAGAAAGAGAAGTGATAAGTGAATCACTAGCACTCAGCATTATCATCGTACAGTCTACTGCGGCTTTCCGTGTCGGAGTTACGTCGTTAGTTATTACGAATTACTTAGCTCCTCTGAAGTGAAACTTGCTATGTATATGTATGTTCGAGTGTCTTTTACGAAACCGGGAGCAACCACTAAGGCCTATAAAACAATAGCAGTAACCAACACAATGCACTCACAATTAATGAGACCGGCGTGAGGATGCCCCACGTTATCTTCCAGTACCAAGATATTGGTTTGCCAAGCATGTAGCCGATGTCGCCGCAGATGTTCTTCCAACCTGAGTGATGGAAGTAGGAAAGGAACGAACGGCTCACAACTAGGCACGTATAAATGAACCGATGCTTCGGTACTCAGGTAAACGAGGTGCCGCCACATGTAAGAAAGCAAAGCATTCACTGCTCTCAGCGATTGATCACCAATTAAGGCAGTGTGAACGCCGCAAGCCCGAGGCATAAAGGGGGAGGGCAACAGCAAACCACCGTTTCGTGCTCACCGAAAAGCATTGCAAGGCCGGTACCATCGGTCTACAAGCTAAGCTAACAGAGCTTAGCATGTGGCAACGCGCGGCTACACAAATCGGCGACTGGTGATATTTGGTGACATAAAGGTTTATGGGACTCCCTGCTGGGATTTCGAAAGGAATTGCGTACCGCCGTTTATTTCCCTCGAGATAACGGCCTCGTGCCGTGCAAAACCACGAAAGTACGTCTTTTTCGCTCGAAGCGCCGCACTATTAAGGACTCACCGTAGACCCAAACCAGGCCAACCACTTCGAAGATGGCGTACAGGAACAGAGCTCTTCCAACGCCGTAATTGTCGAAAAGAAGCCGCATCGTGTTTCCCGTCTGCAAACAATTGTAGAGATTGGCATTAAAAAAAAAGAGAGTGCGTTGCGCAGATTTAATGACCCGCGCAAACACAGAAAACATGTAGAGAGAGAGAGAGAGAGAATTTATTTACAAACGGCTGCTTGTCTAAGTCATCGACGCTGGTACCATGTCTTCATGTCTCCCGGCAGTTACTGAACTAAATGAGAGCGAGAGGGAGAGAGAGACGAAGGAAAGGTGTGGAAGGTAACGAAGGCCATGCTACACTTGGGGAAAGAAAAATTGCGAAAATATAAAAAGAAAAATGAAGTATAAAGAAAGAAAAATTCCAACAGATCCAACGAGTTGGAATCTACATACAGCGAAGCTTAGTGCGAGTGCACGAAGAGTCGCACCACGACTGCACGCAAGCGCACGCACACAAGCACGCACGCAAGCGCGGGCGCACACGAATTGTACCGAGCCCCTCGTTAAGCGGAGTTGCTGACTATTACGACGGACGCCTTGAATGCACCATGGTTTCAGAGGCAGCACGCGCATAGGCGCAGTCGAGTGCGAAAGTTTAAGGACCGTAGTTGTCGCTAAATTTCTTTTTTTTTTTTGTTCTCGGCCTAGGCATAGAGTGAACATTTTGTGTCAAGTGAACATATTTGTCATGTGAACATTTTTTTTTTGTCGTATGGGAGATGCAGTTAGGATTCCTTGCTTTGTTTTTTTCTTTTCTTGGTCAAATGAACATGTTTGTTGGTATTATACATAATTAATTAGATTGATTTGAATGTACAGTGTATGTATAGTGCTGTATGTGAATTGTTATAATCTTCCCGTAAAAAAAAAAAAATTGTACTTCGCAACTTTCCATGTCGAAACTGTGCCTGCGTGAATTCAGAGTGTCTTGGGCCTAGTCAGGTGACCACGTGTGTCACCTTTAGCCCTCTTCACCCGGACAACTGTATATTGTCTAAATTTCAATAAAGTCAAAGGCTGAAATAAAGTGTACTGCCCACATGCGCCTGCTTAACTAGCGCCGTGCTTCTATACCATTTCACGCTTGCATGCACGGCTGTGCTAGAATAAATTTTATTATTATTATTATTATTATTATTATTATTATTATTATTATTATTATTATTATTATTATTATTATTATTATTATTATTATTATTATTATTATTATTATTATTATTATTATTATTCCGAGGTCTCGAGATTTTTGCACTCGAGTGTACGTAGCGCAATTCGAATGCATTCTACCTACAAGCAGCGTTTACTTCTTCCTTATATACTGTGCAAGGGCTTCAAGGAGGCCAGATGAGCCTAAACCGACAGCTGGGTCTGGGTCGATATCATCACATTCTAATAAAACATGTTCCATCAATTCCCTAGCTTCACCGCAGCAGCGTCTCTGGCTTTGCGTTTGACGTTCTTTGTTGCCGTGTTGCTTACTACACCGGTCGCATACCGGTAAGCTATACCGATAAGCTTCCTCATTCTTTTCCTCCAATTTGATTCAATGTTTTTCCTGTACAAATACCTGAACACTCTCGCAGCCCACTTACTTTCATCCATGTTCCTCAGTCCTTATCCAAAATCATTTTACTCTGAGCTTCCCTCACTTCAAAACTTGTCCAGCCCATATCTCCCTACGCAGCTTTATTTGTAGTCTTCTCTTGAGCGCTCAAAGCGAAGCGTCCCATTGACATTTGGTTGCCATCGAGTCCTGGTTGTACCCCTCACTTCAAGCGAACAACCGCATTTCCAAATTTAATCTTTCTGCTTGCTGCGCTATAACGTTATACGAAGGACAAAAAAGACAGACACACATCTGTGCAAACTTTCAGCTGCTTATTGTTCGCTATCGCACGTCAAATATATACACGGAGGGTAAATGTAAAATAAATAGACAACACAAAATGAAAGACGAAAAAGAAGCCAAAGTACGCACATCTGATTTAACAATGACGAGTAAGGCTAGATCAAACATCCGTCTATGAATTTAAAAGCTGATTCTCCCAGTGCCACAGAAGGTGTACTGACGCGGTTTCCCCGAGTCATTTTTGAGCATGAAAAACGCTCCCGAAATTTCACGCACTTTTTTTTTAGATCTTCATCGTGCCAGAGCTTTAGTTTCCTTGAAGATTGGCTTGCCGCTGCATCGTGCGCAATGCGTCACCAAATGTTCAGGTGAATGGAGCATTTTTGTCGCATACCTATGCGCTCTTAACCTGATGTTAATAAATCTGCCTGTCTGGCCTATGTATGCTTTTTTCCGCACGTGAAAGGTATCTTGTACGCAAGGTTGTCCACACATTCCAAATGCTTGTTTTCTTTTGCATACTTTATTTCGCATTTGTTTTTGCCAGATTTCGATTCGTTATTTACTTTTTTGCAAAGCCTTTCATTTTAAGGGAGCTTAAGAAACCACTTTGCGCCGTGCCTTTCGCCAATCTATTTGAGGCCATGCGAAATTTTATGAATATGAGGTTTGACAATTACCTTCGTATCCTCGCCGTCCTTTGTGGCTACTTTCTTTTTGTTATTTAAGCCTCTCAAAACTTTTTCAGCGATGGACGATATAAATATTATGGGATAACCACTGTCCTTGAGTTTCGTGACCTGTCGCTGCATACTATCGTTGATGCTGTGGCCACACGATTTTTTATGGCTACGTCGCTGCATACTATCATTGATGCTGTGGCCACACGATTTTTTTATGGCTACGTTAATGCTCGAATTCACACTTGCTCTCTTTATTAACATAGACTGGCCTGAATGGAACGGGAGCAGACGTTTTTCGCTCCTTATTTTTCACTCCCACCATGTGTGAGTTGCACTGAATGTAAATTTTAAGTCTAAGAACTGAAGGCTATCATTATATAACATTTCTACCATAAACTGCAGGCGTTGGTGTGCCCGTGTGAACATTTGCAAACTTACTGTTTACTTACGTGCTGGTAATATGGAAAATAAAGAAGGAAATTATCAACGTAACGGAAACATCTGACTGCCCCAAGGCTATGTAACTTTTCTTGTAAGTTCTGGAACCATTACACCTTTCCACATACCCCTGAGCACCTCGTGTTTGCCCATAGGAATCTGTGTTTCAATAGGGCCACATTTCTCTGCCCCTTTTCTATTATTGTTTTTTTCCTGTTTCCATATATCTATTGCCTTCGATTATCCATATACGAAGGTATTTGTGTTCTTCTACCCGATGTATTTCCTGACTCTGTATTGACAGTGTCTGTTCACTGTTTTCATTTCATTTCTAACTTCATTTTTAACGATATATTTCAATCCTAAATCCACAGATATTAGCCAGACGATGCATATCACTTGGCTTGTTAGCAAGCAACTCAAAGTCGTTCGCATAAAACAAACCTGCAAGCTGCTGCTCTACTATTGTGCCGGCCTCTTTGTATGAGATATTAAACCAGACATTGATTCCTTCTAGCACCCTTTCCATTCCTACAATGTGCATCATAAATAGCAGCGAGCATAAAGGGCACCCCTGTGAGTCCCTTGGTGACATCAACTTTTCCCTCGCTCCTCATCCCTTCCCACTTAACGCAAACCGTATTTTCTAGGTAAATCTCCCTCAGAAGCTGTACACAGTCGTCGCCTAAGTCTTCCCCTTCCATAATAACACACAAAAATTGCGGTATATGTTGTCATACGCTCCAGTAATTTCTAAAAAACGCCACATATAGCAGGCTCCTGTCTCTCTTGATATTTCAATACACTGAGTAAGAACGAATAAGTTATTATCCAGACACCTACCGGTTCTGTAGCCATTCTGAAGTTCTCCGAATATTTCATTATGTTCTGCCCATGTTTGTAGCTTTAATTTTAATCGTCTTCATTGCCAAAATGTCTATATTACTGATGTAATGATCAACCGTCCATACGAATGAATTCTTTTTCCTCCTTACCTTCATAAATTAAATTAATTCTACTTGGTCGTCAACTGTGTGGTATTCGCCTATCTTGTAAGCTTTCTTTATTCTACTGCTTTCAAGAGAGCTTCCTTTCTTTTTAGTCCCAGCTCATTAATCAGCCTAACGGGAACCTCGTCTAACCCTGTGATGCGCGGAGGCGAGCGCCATCTTGTAGTACCACAAGGAATCCAGTGGCGCGCGTGTTCCGTTATGATAGGTTGGCCAAGGGAACAGCCGGGCTGCGCCTGCCACGGTCACGAAACCAGGCGAGGTTCGGAAAGCTTCGCTTTTTAAAACGCGCTCAGTGCGAATACACATGCCGAGCAGTGTCCACTGGCAGCGACAGTCTGTCGTACAATCCAGTCGGCTTCAAAAAGCGAAACAGGACTTTTGTGGTCTTGTGCACGAAAGAAAGTCTAGAACAAGGTCTTAGGATATTTCCCTCCGAAAGCGATCTGTCACCAGAGCGAGTGAATTTAGGAGCGGAGCACATCGCTGAGTGTCGAAGGATGCACGAGGAGGCATCCAGGGCACACGAAGCTCAGTTTTTTTCGGGTGAGGGTGGTCCAGCGCACCCGGGTATATTTTAGTGAGCGTCGCGATGAAGTGCAGACGAGCAGGATACGAAAGGAAGCTTTGGGCAAGTGACACGGCATGGAATAGTTGTCTTTGTCGTGAATTGTAAAGCACTTATGCCCCACCTACAGTGTACGACGAGCATGCACTTTTAAATGTGTGTGTGTTTGCTGCGGTGTTCTTGCTCACTCTCCCCTGTCATGTGACAGCACTGAGCGAAGGGTGGCCTTCAAGCCGCGTTGTGAAGTTTTTATGCTCCGAGTCCCGCTTCCCTGTTTGTACTGTGACAGCAATAAAGTTCAACGTGAACGGCAACTGCTGCGACAACCCTTTGTACAGGCGTGAAAGGCGTCAGAATTTTTTCTCCTTAATTTCTCTATTCTCAAGGTGTGAACAGTGTCAAACATTAGAAACCAATGTCTAACGCCTCCCTTGCATGTCTTCGAGGTATACATGCGCCAGTGGTCTCAAATGGAGCTGCCGTAAATGCTCGGTATGACTCTGCTCCCGTCCGCTGAAGGCGTAGTTGAGTTGCCTAAGTATTTAATGACTTATTAGACTGGTAATATGCTTTCCGGGCGTTAATTTAGGAGACATCCAATGCCTTTTTATTCTACATTGGGTTTTATTTTATTGATTTGCAATGAAAAAAAAACAGAAAAAAAACATTCGCTGCACTACTGTTTGGCAGAACTCCCATCTATCAAAGTGTGCCTAGCTGTGGTACAAACATATTTAAAGTAACATCCTAATAGAGAAACTTGTATAACGTATCATTCTTTAAAGAACCAACTATAGTATACAACAGCATACAAGTTATAGAGTGATATCGAACCAGAAAACATATTATCAAGACATAATTCAGCACGGAAAATTGCAAGTAATATAGCCAGAAGTGTGAAGTCCAGTTTGCCTACGTGAAAGAATGTTAAGCATAAAAGTTGGCCCACAGACCCAGCGAAGAAGAAAACGTTCTGACGTTTGGAATTCCCCTAAGCAACCCTTGATCAGAGTATTTTGAGCAAGGACTCCGTAGCAAACTTAAAACATGAGGACCTTGATTTTATTATTATTATTATTATTTCGTCAGTCACCCATTTTTTCCTCAGCATTCCAAGCTTTTTCTTGAGGCTGCCAGATCAAGCTGCTTGATGAATAAAGCATTTGACTAAACGTGTTAAGTACCTCTTGCGATAAATATTTTACCGTCTAGAACACACAATTTGTATGTGTTAGGTCAAAACATTTTCTTGATGCTGCCATATTAAAATATTTGATGAATAAAGCATTTAACTGAGCGCTGGGACAAATATTTTAGCGCTTGGAAGATGTAAATATTTCGTGGGTCATGTTATATCAAAATCCAAAAACGGTTCACTCACATCAGTGCACAGGACTAGACCCGTACCAAAGCACACGACGCATATGGCAAGAACTGTGCAGCCCTTGAGGTCCTGCAAACGGGGGTATTGGTCTTCAAGAACAGCCACCATGAGCTGAATGTTTGAAATCTGTAGAATGAAACAGCAGAAATTTTATATGAGTTCATTGGGGAGTGAATACCTTACTAAGCACAACAGTTTTGCTTATAGCGTACTCAATTCCAACAAAACTGCTAAATGGGAACGATTATTTTCAATTTATTCCAAACACTTCCTACAGTCGATAAGTACTACTGACGTGCAGTTACATTATAATTCATGAGGCCTTAGTATGCCTTGTTTGCTTGATTGAACGATGACGACGTGACCATAGGAATAACACCTTTTTTTTATCTGTCGCATGATCTTACAGTGCATGATCTAACGCCCGAAAGCTGCTTTCAGCTTTTCGTCCCATTTACTTGTGCAATGTACACCCCAGCATTATGCAAAGTAGCGTTTAAAATAAGATAAGACAACCCGATATATATTAAAATAACTAAATATACGGAGTCCCTTGAAGGTCACGTTCAATCGCCATTCATCAACAAATTTTAGCACGAATTCGCACGTATCGTTGTGATAATAAAAATGAGAAACTAACCAATCCATAGCAGCTGTCTGTTAATGAAGTCAACCGAGTGCATCAAAGACGAACCGTAATTCACAGACATTCTAATAAGTAAATTATAAGTAAAGCTAAACACAAGCATTGTCGCAGCAAGACATGGGTCGTCTTTTGCTCCAGAGACGGGCGATACCATTGCGAAGTGTTTCACGTAAATAACTAAAATTTTTAAGCCTCAGAATCAAACGAAGTTCCAAGTTTCTTTCACTTACGCAGCTTCCAAGTCCGAGAAGAAACAGCATGAAGAAGAATAACACCGACCACAATTGAGGCAGGAATGATATTCGGCTCAGGGCTTCCGGGTAAGTGACGAAGGCCAATCCCAAATCTGTGAAGAAAAGGCCGAAATGAGCGGCTTCATAAACGCAGTTTGAAAGAACTAGCCCTCCCGCGTTATTCTTTTTCACGGCACAGTAACCTCGGGCTGCAACTACACATGTAAATGATGAATATACAAAAACCTTAAAGTTCCTTCGTTTGCTTTGTACATCATTTATACTGATGCGAGTGCAGCAGCGAGAATTGGGTGCAGCGGTAAATATTGCCCTTCCGAGTGATTCGCGCAGCGCTTCAAAATGCACTTATAGGTATATAGGTATATAGCCATCGTTGCAAATGAACCGAAGAGGTCGCTGCACGGCTTGAAGCACATCGGGGTCTGACTTAGCGCGTCAACAAAGAAACGTGAAAATAACGTGTAGAAACGCTGAGTAAGGCAACTAGAGGGGCTCCCTTTACGCCATCCTGCACGGGGCAAGGGAATGACATGACGTCAAAGTAATCAATTTGATAGATGCAGGAAGAGTGAAGAACGCTTGTACAGGAAGGCTAACGTCTGGCAGAGTCGCACGGTATATTGCGCAAGCCCAAGAACTACAACGCGAAGTGGTAGGTACGCGCTGCTGCCACGCGTCTGATCATCGTCATAAGGCACTCTGCTTTGGTGATGCATGTTTTACAAACCTTTTCTTTTCTTTTTCAATATGCATTTACTAGCCCAAACTTATTTCTTACTCCGCTCTTTCAAACGACGCTGCAACGACACTCGCAATGCTATAACTTGTAGATATAATAAAGCGATTTACTGTCAAGCTGAATCTGCATATGACGCAAGAAAATTTGTGTGCCATCATTCCGTATCTTGCGGATGCATGCATCTTTTGCAGATGATTGGCGATATAAATTTGACGCGTGCTGGTGATCACCATGGCGTTTTGAGCTTGCGTTTTTCACGCTACCAGATATTGCATAATATCATCTCTTCCCTATTTGTCTCTGTACAACGTTTAGATCATTTTTATTATATCTAATGTTTTCCCATATTACTTCTATTTTATACATGGCACTTACACCTGACCTTTTCCATCTTCCACTGTGTAATGCCCTAACGGGCCCTTAGGATACTCAAATAAAGAACTAAATAACTAAATAAATTTGTAATATGATGAGTCTGTAATTGATCATATGTTTTATGTGTTATGATTATTATGAGGAGTGGCAAGTACAAGTAGCACATATCCAGTGAACCAAGTCCGCGTCAAAGGAAAACAGTTAACTACGGTCATAGATAGATATGGGAACTATGCGTAATGTTCCCCAAGAATTAGGGGGCGGGGGGGCTAATTCCATTAAAAATCTTATGCCCCGAACATCGACATCCAGTAATCTGATACTAATGTGTAATAAGATCCTGTATAAAAACCTGCGTGTTTCCGTGTACAATGTAGAACTATGGAATATGGTAGTTCATGAATCGTACGGTTTCAATGCGGTTAGCATTCTCATGATACCTTGCGCGCTTTCCCGTATCTGTCCATCGATGCCTGTACCGAACCGTTTTCTTTTCACGCCAACCTAAGTCGCCCGGTATGTGCCACTGGGTATGTTGCCGCTCCTCATAACAATCATCATTGCGTAGTAAAACACATCATTGCCACTTACACACCCATCATAATATAGATTGCTAATCATATTAAGGTCGCCAAAGAGCTCCAAAGGATGGATGGACCACCAAAATATTTAAAGTACGGTAGTAAAGAAATATGAAGTTTGAAGCGTAGCATCGTTTCTTCATTTTGTGACAGCCACGGAAGCTGCTGCACCTACCATGTATTTGCGAAGTGTGCCACACTTACTTACCCGAAGTTCCTTTCAAGGCCTGGGAGATATCTTGCACTCCGAGTTGATGCGCTAGTGAGCCAAGTGTGGAGAAAACGACCGATCCAGCTAAGAAGCTTGTAGCTGTATCGGCGATTGTAATGATGAAGGCGTCCCTGAAATGCAGCAATTCAGAGACGTCCTGCATTAAAACTTTAAGAATCTCTTAGCTCCACAAATCGTGCATTTTAACGGGCGGTGATTTATTGCCACAAGCTCCATAACCATAAGCAATTAAGGCACGTCACTGCAGCATGAAAGTATTAAAATTTAAGAAAAACATGAGGATACATACTTCCCGTTAGGTTTGCACCCAAGACAAGATTACTGCTGGAAATCTCACTCACTAATAAAATATGCTAATTGAACAACCAGTTCAGCGTTGCAAGATCAGTATATGGCTGCCGCACTATTTACCTTGAACATAATTTTTGGAGAGAACAAAATAACGAAGCGAGTATGTACTAGGTTGCAATTCTTTATTATGTCGGAATCAACAAGCATTTATAAAAAACCTTCCGAAGACGTCACAAAACATACGCGCGCTCATTATGCAAGGCGCAATGAATTTGCACCAAAAAACTACCAAGAACCGCGACTCGAAAGTTAAAACAGTGGAACACGTTTGACCAGGATCTAACTCTCCCAGCTTGTGGATATATTATAATAGAGAGTACGATGTGTGTGTGTTTCTTTCTCTTTCCTTTTTTTTGTTTTGTAAAGTAAACAGCCTAATTGTTCACAGGCTTCCTTTTGCTTGAGCCTTATGAGAACAAACGCTTTTTTACACTGTTCGGCCAAAAGTATGGCATCCATTGGGCTTTCTTCTGCCGTCAAGGTACACTGAATTAGCCCAGAGCATTTCTACAAAAATTATTTCTTATCCTTACTGCACAAGTCAAATGTTACTCTTTTAAAGAGGATCTAAATGTCACAGTACCTTGAAATTCTATGCTTGAAGTCACTGTAACTGGAGTACATCGTCAATACTCCCATGCCGATGCCAAGAGAAAAGAAGGACTGCTCGCACGCGTTGAACCATACCTGAGGAGAGGACAGCAATTATGAAGCAATGCTGCCAAGTCAGCGTTTTCATTCTCACTAGTGATGGCTCCGAGCCTGTTGGGTGCAGCATTCGTCGTATAATTTGCCTCGAATCTGCATTAGAAAACTTAGCTGTTCCACTGAGATGGCGTCCGTGCAAATTGTTCCTTTCGCGTGCATGACCAAGCTCGTCTTTTTTTTTTACTTAATTAAATATTCACTGGTTTAAGAGCTCCGCGATGGATATGCGCGGAATCTCTAGCTAAATTTATTTCCAGAGCTCGTCAACTGCTCGGGAACGTTAGACCTTATAACGTATTTATCATCATTATTATTAGCCTGAGTTTCAACGAGACATAATGTGGGAATGAAATTACATGGAGGCCCGTTTCATAGAGATACTGCAACAGCGACTTATTAGATGTGCTGTCCGCGAGCCGTCGCTCTTAGACTTCAGTTCGGTCAGCGCCTAACTCCATATACTTAAAGGGACACTAAAGGTTACCAGAAAGTCAAGTTAAAGTGGTAGAGCAATGTTCTAGAACGTCTAAGGCGTCAATATAATCGCGAACAGAGCTTTAGTAACCGAGAAATTGAGGTAAATGCATGACACGATTTGAGACCCCCCAGCGACATTCCGGTACTAAACCGATGATGAAAGGTCTCCCCGTAATTTATGTTACTAATACTCAACTACTCGTATTAAAAATATCATTTCATTCGATTATAAGACGGAAGAAAATGCTACTTGTCTAAGTCTACTCGATTCTAACAAAAAATAAGATTTTGACGTTACCCTTCAGTAGTATGGGTGGTCGAAAGGTTTCGTTTTCGCTCGACTCTGCGCGCACGACTCTGCGCCGCGCACGCTTTGGAGTTTCAGTACTTTCGTTATCGCGTCGTGCTGTGAGGGTTCTGCTGACTCGCGAAACTTTCATTTGGAACAAGCAGCGAGAATGCCACGTCCATGTGATGTCGTGGGAAGCCCTCGTTGCTTTCCCGCTCCGGAAAGCCGGTGTCGAGGCCGCCGTCGTAGTACGCAACGACGCCGGCAGTGCGAGCCCTCAGCAGCAGGTCGCGCTCGTCGGTGCTCAAATCGCTGAAGTTGAGCCCACCATCGCGAGCCAATCTGTCGGTGTCAGGATCCATTGCGACGAGCGTCGAAGTTTGCGTCATAGAATGAAGTACCAGCTTATGGGCGTCTTGCGCTGGAGCTTGAGGTATAGTAGCGGCGCCTGGTGGCGGTGCGGGAAACGACTTCTGGGTCGGCTGTGGCGAAGCACGTTTCCAGGCCGAGTTTTGCGTCGATTCGCACTTTTTTATGCCCTGTTGCGAGTGCGGAAAGGCTCGTCACTTCTCACAGACCACGCCGACCACGCTGCGAGCTCGCCGCAGCCTATAGTTTAACGAAAACGGACTTTCCGTGTGCCGTGGGACGTAATGTGGGACGTAATTAGTTTCTCCTTCCGCTAGCCACCATACTCCCGCTTTCGCTCTGCTGTCGGCTCTGTCTTGGCTCTGTTTCTGGCCGTAGCCGTAGCGCCGTCTGCGGACGCCGTTCTACTCACCGATGGCGCAACGTCACTATGAGACCATGATGTCAGTTCTCCTCGATCGGAGGGCGGGCGATTTGAACTGCGCTAGAGGTACGCGGACGCTTCAGAACGCATTTTCTCTTAAAATAAGTCTCTCCTTGCCACGAAACAAGCGTTTCGAGGTTTCTGTGATGGTATTTCAACAGTCCACGTTGACTTAATAGTAACCTTTAGTGTCCCTTTAAATACGTTTTTCTGGAGTGTCTAAAGCGCGTCCAGAATATACGGACATCCGCTGCAGACGCAGCAACAGATCACTTTGGATAATGGACACTGTCTCTATAAGGTTGGCCCTATAGGCGCAAGTGATGGCTTGTGTATAAAGTTAAGGTTCCTGCGGTCTACGGGGCTTCACGATAGACATTAACAAAGCCGGCCCCTACTGCTCTATAGTGTACGCGGTGTGTTCGTGCTCATCTTTCTTTTTCTCTTTCTCCCCCTTCCACTCTCTTTCTCTTTTTATCCCCCTTAACCTTTCCTCCGTGCAGGATAGCCAACCGGATAACCTCTGGTTAGCCTGCCTGCCTTTCTATGCATCCTTTTCTCTCTATTTTGTATAAAGAGCTCCCCGGCCCGAAATCTCCGGAGTGAGATTTCCTCCACACTGCAAAATAATGTAACCCTTGAAAGTGAATAAGGGCGTAAATCTGTCTGTAACTCACAACCTTACACCCAAAAGGGTGTAAGAGAGGGATCTAATACACGCTTACGCCCTTATTCACTTTTAAAGTTGTACATTATTTTACAGTGCATCCGAGAAAGAATATGGAGAAGAGAGCAGACACGCATGTCTCACCGAAGGATAGATTTTCGGGCAATGAAAAGGGGGGGGGGGGGTGAGGGGGAAAGGAAGTCTAAGGAGATTCGGGTGGTGCGAAAGAGTGAGCGCGTTACTGTTAGCGAGGTCGTTCTTGTGTTAACTTGCTTGATGTCAACGAAGCCCGCAACCATACTGACAGCCTCAACGCATTTAGGAAGCTCAAAAAACGTGGCGAGAACACTGCGTATTTGTGAACAGACTGATCGACTTCGCAAGCCTTAACGTGTAAACATCTCCGACCACTGGGTGCAGACACGTGGTCATGGCCACCGGAACAGTAATGTCAATTTGCGCATCGATGCCCTTGAAGCGTTCCTTGTGGCATGTTTCTCCTACAGTGTTATTTCACCATGGCTTGCTTACCTGTATTTCGAGTATCTTGCTCCACTGGGGGAAAAAAAAGGCGGTCAGGCCTTTTCCAGCTCCTTCCTGGAGCAGCGTGACAACGAGAAGCGAGAAGAGCACCACGTACGGGAACGTTGATGTCAGGTACGCCACCTGCGAGGTGACACAGCGTTGCTCTTTACGGTGAAGATACAGCGTGAAGTTATGCAGATAATGGAGCCGAATTTCGTTGTATACACGGACAACCAAAGATTACGATCCGGCTGAACGGAAGGATACAAGCGCGCGCGCACATGCATTGTCCGCGAGGAACTAAATAAAACGTGTCAATAAACTTCGAACATCTGCGAAAAGATCCTTTAACGTGCTCAAACCAAACGAAGGCCGTATATTCCCAACATGTGCCACAGTGCAACGCGCATGACTGGCTGCACTAGTCGCGTACTTCTCGCTTCCCTTATTCGACTGCTTGACTCTTACGAATGGAACTCATTTCGTACATGTATACGCGTGCTTTAAAATTTGCAACCGGGATTCAACAGCCGCACAGCTTCAATAAAAGCTACCACGCTTTCTATTTCAGCGACAAGTACGTAGAGCGAAATGTGGTCGAAAGTGGCACGCAGTAACACCGGATATTCTTATGTAACGTACAAAACATTAAAATGAAAACAAAGAACAAGCACTGTCGCGTAAAACTACTACAACCAACCGAAATTCCGTGGCGGCGTATACGACGAAAACGAAGCATGCTATACGGCGTAGACGCAGACGCTCCGGCAAGTGGTCCAACTTTACACGTCACTCAGGCTGTGGTGGCAGGGGCCACATTTGATAACGCATTCGGTGTCGCACACCTCACTCCGTGGTCACTCGTCCACATGTTTACGCAGAAGAGCACATCCATGCAGGCGTTTGTTCTAAGACACGAAATATTGAAATTTACATGCCTATAGCTCACTAAATTCAGTATTTGCAGTGTAACAACCACCAGATCGTTCAATTGCGTCGCAGCGTCTATTCTATTCTACTTTATCTTATTTTACTTTTTATTTCAATGTCCTGCACGCGGATAATTCGATCAAAAAACCACCAGCATATGCGCCTTGCCAGTGCAAGGCAAAACAAGCCAATGTTTCGTAGCGTTGTTCCGCAAGGTGTGCACGTACCTTGCCAATTGAGTGAACACCCTTGATAGTGGACACTGCTTGGACAACCCACGAGAGCAACAGACACAGTGCCATTCTCCAGTCGAAGGCCGAGGGAAGCTTGAATTCTCCGGAGTCTTTTAACGCGTAATTCCTTTGTGAACAAGAAAGGGTGGAATAAAACATTATCAGTAAAATTGAAACTGGCATGGCTTTTTTGCTTTCTTTAATTTTTTCGAGGACGATTGCTTTGACCATACGCTGGCTCTCTCGTCTCAAACTTCAATATTCAAGACGAAGCTTATGCTCGTGGCCAACTGCGACTTATTCTCGGCGCCCTATTCAAATACATGCAAAACATAGAAATGTTATTGCGAGACAACTGCTCGACGGATTTGAATAAAATTTGTTGCATTTGAGAAAGTTATATTCCAGAAACTATAGAAAGCATAATGTTGGTCTAAACCTCACCGCTGAAAGCGAAAAGGTGCTCAAGCTTCGGCAGCGTTGACTGCTATGTATGAAAGTGAGTATGTAGGCTTTATAACGCGTTAACTTTAACACCTGAACTTTTCGCCCTCACTTCCGCAGCACAACACGGCGCATACACGGTTTGCGCATGCGCCGTCAATACAGAGACAGAACGGCAGCGACGCGGATGGCATAAAATTCGCCTCGAGTGTCCGTACCAAATTGGGCAGACTTTGTTGCTTCATCGCGTGATTGCACAGAGCACCGAGTTGCTAACCAGCACATTTGTAGCGGCGGCATCAACATCAGCCGCCGAGGCTCTGCTCCGTTCATTCGGCAGGGACAGAAACCCGCGCTTTGTCGACGCAGCCGAATATGCGAACGGCCAAATATACGCCGCCGTAGTCATAGACGCAGAATCAAAAATCGGAACCACATGCAGTGTATACACCAAACACTCGGAAATAGCGGAGGAAGTAGCGATTGCGCTGGCCCTCACAGAACAGGAATGCGAAGTCGTACTAAGTGACTCGCAAACGGCAGTAACGAATTATGCCAAAGGTCGAATTTCCAAGGAAGCCATGTCCATTCTGGCCAAAGCGGGCAGATCCAAAACCGCGAGCTCGAGGATCATATGATTCCCCGCGCACGTCACCACGGAAGGCGACGCGCTCCCGAACCTAAACGAGACGGCGCACCGGACGGCGCGAGACATGACCCGCCGCGCCGAACAGGGCAACGCCTCTCGCACGATAGCGAACGTTTCTCGAGCAGAACGGGACAGGCTCACAAGATACAACGACATCACCAGTGCATATTTGAACGCCAGAAGGATATACCCACCGCCGAGTCCCAAATTGAACAGGAGGCAGGCCGTCGCCTGGCGATAACTCCAGACAAACACGTTCCCTAATCAATTCCGTCTCAAACGTATCTTCCCAGATAAGCATCAGGACGACACGTGTAAATTGTGCCAGGAAGGACCAGCAACACTCAAACACATGCTGTGGGAGTGCAATGTAGTTATAGGAGGGATGGCAGTTACTCCGGAGACCCTGTCGTCGAGGTGGGCCGCCACTCTGCGCAGCTCAGACCTCGGAATCCAGACGTGGGCAGTCCAGCAAGCCCGTGAGGCGGCGTTCAGGCAGGGCCTTGACGTTCCTCCGTGGGAGACCTGAGCCCGGGTCGCGTTAAACCTTGCCGGACGTACAAGAAAGTTGTATCCATCCATCCATCCATTCGTCTTATGTGCGCTGCCTCCAGCAACGCGACAGCCGGCGTGGAAGGCGACAGCGGTCCTCCTCTTCTGCAGCCGGAGCCGACTCCCGCAGCCGCCAATGGGGAAAAGGGCGGCGGGGGAGGAGGAGGGCTGTCCCTTCCAGGGGCTCCATCACAGCAAAGCCTTCAGTCGTCCCAAAGCTTTCGAGTGGCAAGAGGCTCTCAAAAGTTGGCATTCGGCAATGACCGCGCCTCGCAACTTCGTTGCTTGAAACCACGTACCATTTGAATTTGAATTCGATACCTTTGTATCGGCCGGTGAAATTCCCACCACTGCCAACCACGAAAGAAAGGGAGTGACAGAGCCAAGGAAGGCCATTCGTTGTGAAACAAACGTTCTGCATTATGGGCCCAGGGATAATGATCACAGTGTACGACGAGGGCCAGACAGAATCGTCTGCTATGACTTTATCTGCGTAGGGAAACTTGAATCAAGCTTGTCTTTAACATGACCAAGGAAGCTTTCCTGCCTTCAGCGGTTATCTTCTACGCGCGCACTTAAGAAGAAGAAAAACTTGTTTTCTATGTTTGAATTGTTATTTTATTCGTTTATCTTACCTGAAGAACTGTTCTGACGAGGAGGAAGCGTTCTCGGTGACGTCGGCAGTGGTGTTCAACTGTGTTGTTAAGACAAAGGGACACAAAAGTAAAGCACTTAAGTATGTTGCCGAGAGCAGTGGGCTGCGTCAAAATAACACAGGAAAAAAATATATTGCTCACGAAACAGCAGAGTAGAAGTCATGTCTCGTTGCTCGAAGATTCGTGCGACTTGTCTTTTTCAGACAGCACGGCGCCAAACAGTGTCAGAACTTTAAGCAAGGACACTTGATACAACGTCGGGAAATCGGCAGGCAATGGTATTTGGCCCTACCACAAGAAACGCGTTTGAATGGGATTTTCGGCATCAGGCGGCGTCGACCGGCGTCGTTAAGAACGACGCGACGCTGAGGGCGACGCCCACTCGACGCCGAAGTCTGCACATGCCAGACCACAGCGAAGAAGGCGGAAGTGGCTCGAAAATCACAAAACCGGCAGACGTCGGCCAACGCCGCGTCACGCCGCGCCGGGCCGACGCCGAAAATCCGTCGGAAAACTGCTCGTTGTGGTTAGGCCTTAAGAAAGCCCTTGTTCATGCCTTCGTCCATTTCTCCTAATTACAGACTAAAACTTGTCAGCTGAGGTCACCTTGACTAACGTGAAGGATGCAACAATCAAGATTAAGAAAAAAACAAAAGAAAAAATGGAAACTCGTTTTCTCTCAGATCGTCTGGATGTGGGCGTTAAAGTCTGACCTCAGCCTTTTGACCTAATGGATTGCCTTGCAGCACTTAAGCACCCATTCGCACCCTTAAGAAAGAAAAACTTCGTCAATAATCGTAAAACTTCAAAGCCCTGCGGCTCAGTCTGAGGGAGGAATAGCCAAATGACAAGGCGCGGTGGCAGAAACTCGTCGAAAACTGAAACCTTCCTGAAACGGGGCATAGCTGATAAAAGAAGTTATCTCACCAGCTTGATTTCCCAACCCTGTTTCTTTTCTTGCGAGTTGTTTTCGGAGTAAATACTTGCCAAGTTGCTGTCGAAGCAGTTGCCGTCGCTCCACTGGGGGTCGCACTGGGTCCAAGGAAGAGGGCTTTGCATGGACGCGAACAGGTAGAACAGACAGAGGGCCATGATGTAATTGTAGGCGACCAGGATATAGAAGCTGGTCACAAACTGAGCGACGCTTATGCCTGCGACAGTAGATGAGCCAACATTCACTGAAGTTATTCTTAAATTAAATGTACACAGTGGGCTCTCCACGGAAGGAGCGATATGTACGCTTTTTCCATTTTGAAAACGAAAGTCAGGAAAACTTTGTTCACCGTGTCAGATATGCTGGAATAAATTTTATACAATACCCGACTTCATGAAAGCGAGTACACCTCTTGTACATTATGACGAAACATCGCAGACGACGGGACGTGTGAAAAACATACAGGACAACGCAACGTAGTAATATAATAATGCAAGGGACAAAATGTAAGTGACTAGCCCGGCCGCCACGGAAAAGCAGTAAAGAATCAACGGGCAAGTCATATATCAAATGCTACACACGACTTGACAGGCGTAAAACTCAGAACAGCGCTAAAGGTCAACGATTAAACCAACAAGCCCAGCTAAGAACCCACGTACAACCGTGGTTTCTCACTAATAGTGAGAAACTCTATGATGCTAGCTGGCGCGGCAAAGTAAATCTAATGCGCCACGTCTCACGGGGTAGTGCCAGCAAAAAATAAAAAGGAATATATATTTCCAGTTTTCGACACAGTCTCAATATTTCGTCCCTGGAAATCTTGCGCGCCTTTCTATTCCACGACATGCACCAATCGCGAAATGCACGTAAATTAAGGGCGCACAAACAAAGTGTGTTAAGCCATATAACGATGCATCGCTGAAAAGGCGTCCCAGCTCGAAAAATACGCTAGCGCCCGCGGCTCTGTTCTAATGTAAATAAACACCGAGTTGAAAATTCCTTAATACTGCAAGGATAGGGGAAAGTGGCCGATGTTTTGGCGCTGCAAAAAAAATACATAGCATGACAAGAAATAGTGAATCCCTCGATGGGTTCTTTCTATGACGGAGTTTCCGGAGTGGCGAAGTGCGTATACCTTTAAAACCTGGCACGCACTCCCACGTTTGGACCCCGCCTCTTCCGGAAAACTGACCAATGGCGAGCTCCAGAAAGTACACCGGCTTGCCAACAATGATCAGAAGAATGATGTACGGTATGAGAAACGCCCCTGGAATGAAAGAAAAAATGTCTAGAACTAAAAAAATACACGGGGAAAGGTACATTCCCAATAACAACGAGCATTATTTATTTTTTTTTCTTCAAGGTCGAAGCATTGAAAAGAGGGGTAGGCAGATTATGCTAGTCAACAATAGTAAAAATAAAATGTTACAATGAAGCAAATAGTGAAATTTAAATACTGAGGAGAGAGTCCCCTTATTTATTTTCTGACGAAATAGGCGAAAATACGCTGGCTAATCACAGATCCCTTTCAATACAGAACTTTCTCTAACTCTCTCTAAACGTTCTATACTAAAGGTAGAAGGAAAGGGGCAAGTTACGACCAATCACAAGCTATGTTTTGAAGAAAAACATCAGTACGGTAGACGTTTGGGGCCGTTCGTACATCGTTAAAAAGTCACAATGAAGCGAATCACACAGGCCTCAAAGAATACAACAGTACGTCATCACCATAATCATCATCGTCTGCCTATTTAATGACCACTGCAGGATGAAGGTGTCTCCCTGCGATCTCCAATTACCCCCGTACAACAGTACTCACGACAGCAAACTTACGACTGACCATTGCCGTGTGGTATTTTATCGTTACGGACCTTGACAGCATTGGGAAGGACTTTAGCGAGCTTTGCGCATGCGCCATGGTCCACCGGGGTTGAAGCTTCTGTTGTTGGTTGGCTCTTGCGTATTTCGTTCTATTATTTCAGTCATGTGTGTTTCGCGCGACTCTCGCTTTTTATCCGAACAACCAATTTTAGCCGCTTAAACTCGCCTCGCATACGTACCTCCTCCATTCTGGTAGGCTAGCGTGGGGAATCGCCACACATTTCCTAGTCCGATGGAGATGGACAGGCAGGACAGGAGGAACTGGAAACCCTTGTTCCACTGGGGCCGATCACGAGGTTGTTGGTCGTTGGGCGCAGCATCCTGTCAATGTAATGCGCGTGGTACCTTATTCAGCTTGGTTCACTAGGGAGCAAGAAACACTCAGCATTCGGCTGCGAATTTGATGCTATGAGACACCTTGATTCCCCGTAATGCCTTATACCAACACCTCGAACATAAGCCGAGCCTCGTCATGACGACGTCACAAAACTCAAGAATACCTTCGGTGTATCTAATATGTACCATAGGCGTAATCGTTACGTGCAGGTGTCGGCCAGAAAAATTTCATGTTACTTCGTTACATACGATATTTCGCTCGACCGTTTTATCTGTGTTCGTTGTATCGAGGTTCATCGTCAATCATAGTAAACATGTGCGCGTTGAGCTAAGATTTCACGCTGTGGGCCAGCACTTCATAACTTTGCCACGGAGGACGGTGACACCGTTTAGCACGACGATCCTTTTTTTTAATATATGTTTTTAAGGCTTGATTTCCAGTGGGAACGCCGGCCTTCATACCACACACAGCGCGCGCAAGCCTTCAGCTGCTGTGTCCGCGCCAGATTCGTTTGTGCCCCGGTCTTTGGAGAAGCGGGTCAACCGGTCAGCTCCCATGTGACTTGAACGTTTGTAAGTGACAGATCCCATTGCATCTGGTCGCAGGTGTCATCATCGTGCCTGTCATCGTCATGTTTACAATCATTACGTCTTCCTGCAATAAATAGTCGCCAGAAAATAACATTTCGTCCCCGGGAAGGGTTAGGTCCCGGTTGCGTTGCCTGCGAGCAACGTCGTGCCTTGTCGCCACATTTGTCGTTGTTGCCACTGGGCCACGCGGCGCTGTATTGCCTGGCACTACCCTCGAGCCTCTCTCCGCAATACTATTTTGCAGGTTGCTTGCAGGAAGTCGTCTCATTCAACGTCCGGCGTACGTTTGTACGCTGTTGTGCCATTACCACAAGCCCGGATTCCGAATCTGCAAGATGCAGAATTAATCCTGCGAGCGCCCAAATTCTCCGGCGTACGTTTGTACGCTGTTGTGCCATTACCACAAGCCCGGATTCCGAATCTGCAAGATGCAGAATTAATCCTGCGAGCGCCCAAATTCTCCCTTGAAAAGTCAAGATGCTGAGCCGTCAGGCAGAGGTGTCCTGCGAGAGAAGCCTCGGCGGGCAACTTGTTCAGACATGTCACCAAGTGCCAGACAGCCCGGCGCCGCACCTCCTTTTGCCTAGAGGTCACCGCGCGCGCGAACTTTGAACCGTGTGGCCAGCGCGGTCGCTGGTTGGACCTCTCGGACGACCGCCGAGTGCTGACTTTGTATTGGGCCGTTTGAGTGACAATGGTTCCTCGGGTATTATAAAAGCAGCGACGCGCCGCCTGAAAAACCGGATCCGCCGACCCTCCGAGAGCACAGTGCCGCTCTCGACTGGGGCGAGATGTGTCACGCGTTTTCGCCGTACGTCGCCGTGCGAGAACAGTCGCGTTTGTGTGAGCTCTCGGCCCCAGTGCCGACCCGTTCATGTCCGGTATATATATATAGTATATAGTGTATAAAGTCCCTTTTGTTATTCTCATCGACGCCTGGCTCGGAGTCTTCGCTACCAACGCTCTGTCACGAAACGGGTGACGAGCGCTACGGGACCACATAGTCGTAATAGTGGTGCAGCGGTGCAAAGTCGTAACAACGCCGCACAATGCACGGCTACTCTGAGCATAGTTACCCTTTCGGCCTCATAAATGGAGATCTGGCTAGCGCATGCGTGGGCGTAATCCGTGACAACGTTCTTTCCGAGGGGAATGAGTACATGAGAAAAGACAATAAGTATTCGCATGAGAACTCAGTCCGCGGACAAGTCAGAATGTTATACGCTAGTGCATATAGGAATTTAATGTGCGATTTACTCTGCGTTAACGTTCACTCCACGCAGACGACATTGGCATTTCGTTAAGGCGGTGGCACGGGCGATGTGCGCGAGATAGAGGGCAGAGGATTTACAGGTTTGAGGCTACTTGGAGATACGTCATATCAGAACAGCGCCTATGAGGCGGCATGCAGATGATTTTTTGTATTTCCCCGTTATTTCTTTATGATGAAGCTCAGCAAATTTGTAGTTCCGTCATAACGAATGAATTAATTCTTTTATTCAGAAAGGGGAGGACAGAAGGTCGTTGGTGCAGGGGTAACAAAGTGAATCGCGTTCCTTCCTGAAAACGTAAATTTAATGCACTTTCATTAATTTGTTTCGATATTATCGATTCGCTCCAGTATTACAACCATCCCACAATGAACGCCGCGCATAGAATAACGCGTTTCCCCCCAGTAAGACAGTTTTTAATCTTCTGAACTACTTTTACTGTCATAAAAACTGTTTACAGCGCAAACACATGCAACCACAAAGTATAAGAGACAGGACACAAGCGCTGATCTCTTATACTTTGTGGTTGCATGTGTTTGCGCTGTAAACAGTTTTTATGTCAAGTATGCACCAACTCGCCCAGAAAGAAGTTTTAATGAAGTACTTTTACTGTATTTGTGCAAACCACACAATTGCCGAGCGACGCCCCAAAGTGGGTCTGTGCCACTTGTGCCACTTGCCACTTGGAAACAGCAGCAGCAGAACAACAACGAAGGTAAGAACAAAAGGGACGAAGAGGAAGAAGAAGTAGACGGTGGTCTAGCGGCTGGTACGTTAGTCCTTGACGCCCGTCCATGGCTGAAGCACAGGCCGTCCCCACACCAGCGGTGCGCATGCGATCCCCAAAAAGGAAGCTCTGGCAAGACATTCTCAGTGCCACGGTGGGCTTCTGCATTGGGGCCGCTTTCTTGGTGTTCGTAGGTACGTTCCTTGAGGTCGTCTCGGGGCAAGCGAACGCATGCAAGCGATAGGGTCGGAGACCATCTACGGCCAGGTGGAAAAAAACAAAAAAATATTAGGCCCATCCCAAGCACTATTCTTGGCAATCGGCGGGCGCTAAACTTTTTTTTATGTAGATGCTTGCATGCTCACGTAACGTGATGTTACATTAAGTTAGGTATTACGTTACTTTGTGTAGATGTCCTGCCTCCTTTGCGCGGATCCCTTTTTTCCTTCCCCACTCTTTGTCCCCTTTCCACCTTCACCATGCGTAGTAGCAGACCAGAAAATGCTATAGGTCAGGCCGATAGCACAACCTTTCCCATAAGTATCTCTTTCTCTCTGAGTGCCACGTTTACGTTACGATGTAGATATTGATTTTAGGTGTGCGATTACATCGCTTCTGTTAAGGCAACGTGCGTATGGTATAAGTTGACACTTTTTATTCCTTGAACGAAGATAATCTTCACATTCGAACTTATCCGTATCCCCGACAACTTCAGTCAGACGCTGTTGGTCTCGCGGCTCAGTTGCAAATGGAGCTGTGTATACTGAGAAGTACCAAAAGTTACATCATGATGTTTAACGAATTTGCACTTCTTCTAAAAACACGGTCAATTGCACCTCCCGATTAAAACGTTAGGCAATGTCCTTTGCGGTCGAGCTGAACTATGCGAGTGCCACTTTTAACACACCGAGCACCGCCACAACGCAAGTGCTTCCTCTCCGCTGTACGGAAGGGCAGCCGTATACGAACAGGTACGCAAGCAGAACGCGAAGGAAAACGCCGGCGATGAATATCTACAAACTTGCTCGACTTCCAGTCGTCCTGAGCTTCCTCCTCCACCCCATTGATGTGGGAACAGGGCTGAAAACACGGATAATCGTGAAGGCAGATATAAAACGATGCGTTTTCTACATGCGTCCACTTTTGTCCGTGTTCCCGGCGTCTGTTCCTGCCCGAATATGAATAGCCGATGACTTCATGTTGATATGCTCCACGCCAACGTCACAGGTGTTTTTCCTGTATGGCCCTGATCAGCTGCATTAGAGATCCCCGCTACGCCCACTCGGCGAAACACGGACGCCAAGCTCGGAGAAAGAGACAAATCAGCTAAGTCCAAATTCACGCTATAGCTTGAAGACTGTAATGCGGTAGCGTTATCTTGGATCGTCAAAATGGATCGCACTGCATCCGGGGTCGGCTTTCTGTTACAAACCACACCAAAATAATTGTGACGACTCATATTGCGCACTAGTGATAGGATCGGCCCACCAGGCCGCCACTTTCGATTACACAACATCCGAGAGAGGCTGCAGTTTCGATTACATCGTCTCCGGCATCGGTCGACTCTGCTTCCTTGGCGAGAACCACGACGACCCGCCACACGCCGTGCAAATCGGCAAAGAACGCTTCGATTTGAGGTAACCGAAGCTTTCTGAATTCATTGTCTTCTTCTTCTTCCGCAGGCGCCATCGTCAGCATGGATGTTCTTATGCCGGGCCACGCCTTCAACCGCAACATCAATCGGACGAAGGTGACCTTCCTCGAGACCATGATCTCGGGCCTCTTCAGCAAGATCGTCGCGGTCTTCGCGGGCGCCGACACCCAAGGCGGGGGAGCCGCTGCCGGAAACCTCCGCCAGGTTCGCAACGGCACCCAAGGCGCGTCGCTGCTGCTCATCCACAACATGTCCGCGCCACTGCACGCGGATCTGCTGGAGCAGTTCCACCTTCCCGTGGTCGATTACCGGTCTGACGCTATCAACAACGACACGGCGACGATGGCCTCTGACACCACCGACCGCGCAAGGGCTTCGGCGTCGGAGGCCGCGGACTCGACTATTCAAGGGACCGAGCTGACCTCAAAGGCGCAGGCGGTGGTCAATGCCAGCGATGTCGGGATGGCGTCGAGTCCCACCTTCAACCAGAGCCCTTTAAAGAAAGCGCACGAATCGTCCTTTCTCGGTCTCAGGAACGATTCTAGCCGAGCGGATCACTGACCTGAACACGGCAAAGTGCAGCAACAAAACAATATATCCGGCTGAGGACAACTGTTCAGTTAGTGTGAGTTTACTGTTTGTTTTACTGGCAGCAGCGATTAATAGCTGGGTCTCCCGTCACTAAGTCTTCCAGTACCTGGATGGAACGAAAATACGTCACAATCTGACATGGCGGCACCTCCGTAGTCTGCATGCCAGCTTATCTAATCCACATGCGGACAACTCCATATGTAATTGAAAGGAAGTCTGCGGAGGCAAAGCACGCACAAGAAAGAATGCTGCTGAAAAACATTCCACATTCTCAAACCACGCTAGTTTGAGGTAGTAGGCCAGATTCAAAGGTCAATATCTTTTTCACAAAATTGATTTTTTGTTTTTATTTCATTTTATGTATGCCCAAACATTCAGCAACATGTTGCAAAAATATAATCTTCCTATCGTTATTAGTATGGGAGTTAGTGTCCCGACCCAAACACTCGTTTCGCGAAGCCGAAAATCTGTGCTATTTATGTTATATAAATATTATTCAAAATACTTGTTTGTTTTTTATGTTCTCGGCGAGCAGCCACACGAACAAAAGGAGACTCTAGTGCATCTCGTGGGGGCCCCAGCTATGAAGCTGGCGCATTTTAGTCATCTGTGTAGTTTTGACATCTTTCACATGGTTTGAAAATTTGTTTACGTTGTTCTCAAAAGATTTTGCTCCAGCTCACGTTACGCAAACTTTGATAACTTCTTTTCAAATAAGCATTTTGATATGAAATTGTTCACACTCATTCCTCACATACAGGCGTTCAACGAACCAGAACAAAAAAAAATGACGCAATATTTTTGCATTTACAGCTCATTTTGCAAATGAACTTAGTCAAAATTGGCAATTTCTCCCGTTTCCTTAGTTTTTCTAATGTTACTCTCTCAATATTTATCGCATTGCATTTATCCTAGTTCATTGCACAGGTATCCCACTTATCTACGTAAATGCCAAAGCTTTACTCAATTCAGCAATTCATTAGTTACTTATCACTGCTGGGGCGACTAGCATTTTTACCACCTTTCACGAGAAAAAATTACCTGACAGAAAAAAAAAATGAACCGTTTTCTGCACTTTAGATGGTTGAATAAGCTAAATAAGACACGCTTTAGTGGGGAAAAAACGTTATTTGAATCCTGGCTCCTGATTTAAAGAAAAAATTGTGGAACGGACCATCTTAAGCGGAGAAAGAGAAAAATATTTTATATACAACACAGCAAAACACAGTCATGTCTTCTTTTTTTTTTAGGCGACAAAACACAACAATAAAACCACACTACTTAGTGATAAAAAAAGTGACTTCTCATTGCGATAGCAGTTGTATGGACACTCGCGTTCACGCTGTCGGCGCGGCAGCCACCTCTCCAGCTGCCGCCGCCATGTTTCTCACGGTATAACCGGCACACGTGCGGCCCGAGCGTGAAGGGCTAGCTCATCGATGGTTGGACGGTCTCCAGAGAGACGCGATCGAGAGACGAGCGGAGCGTTTGACTGCGAAAACGATGAGGCCAAGTGGATGGACCCTCGCGCATTTCTTTTTTCTATCTGTCTTTATTTCGAAAGTTTTGCCCAACGGCATAAACAACACGCAGGCCGGTTTTGGCGATCTACATCAATAGTGCTGAATGGCTGGTCCCATAGAGCCAAGAATCATAGTGTGGTGGTACCGTGGGATGAAGGCCCACAGTTCGCAGGTAGCGCAGTCGGATCTGGTTTAGACCAGGATATGTCCGCAACAGATGTTCGATTGTAGCCGCGGACCCTCGAGCTGAGCAATATGGGCAGGTATCCACAATTGGTCCACGGAGATGTCGTGGCCAGGCATAGGTGACCGATGGGGTAAGTGCCACCCCCACCTCCGACGACGACTACGCGACTGTCCTGAGTCAGAAACCATGGCGGCGGGTGCTCAGGGCCTCTGTGGACACATCTACTATGAGGACTCCGCATCGCAGAGTTCATCGAAGTACCTCATCCTCTTCTTACCAGCGCTACCCTCCGACATGAGGCTCCTCAACAAGCAAGCTGCATCTGTTGAACTCGAGGGACTGTAGCCAAATGGTATTGAGGACGCCAGAGTCAACTCTCGAAAAAGGTTGTTGCGGTAGACGTCGCTCAAGCGTCTGCGTTTTACTCTCTACGAGCTGTCACTGTCCTCGGTGGCATGAACGTTCGTAGCATGATCCCGCTGGGAAAAGAGGCTACTACAGGCGTCATATATTACATTGATGTGGCCATCTCAGGCGACGGTTTACCACTTTTGATTAAGCCTGCCAATCATGTGAACCAAATAATACTGCAGGTGGCCCGTCTCGGAAACACCAGCTGTGTAAAAATATTCTTTAAAGGTGACTGCCTTCCGTCGCATGTGGACGTAGGTAATTTCCGACGTGCTTTGTTCCCAAGCCACTTCAGTGGACGAAATGCCATAAATTTGGTCACATGAGCACCATCTGTGGAAAGTTGGCGATATGTTCCCTCTGGTGCAGCACAACACTCTGCAGACTACTCCCAGCTGGGCTAAAACTTATAAGTACCCAAACTATCGGGGGCCCCACGACACCTCATCCAAGGAATTTCAAAGAATTAGGAGGGAAGAATATGGTGAGGGACCGTTCGACTCATCAGTAAGCAGCTGCTGGCGTCAGGCGACGTCGTTCTCGTCGCAGACGTTCATCAAGGAATTCTGCTCTCCGTATACAGAAAACACGTGCCGCAAAGCGTTTTGCTGTTGAATCCGCTCCACCACCACTGCAGAACGCGTCCAAACCGTGTATTGACAATGGATCAGCTGAAAAGAAGGCCGTGGATGAAGCATGGCCACCACTGCCAAGTTAAAGTCCTGTGAATAAACCACAACGAAGAGTAGCACCACAATGATCCACCCCTCGCCCAGATGAATTACAGAGCATGACCGCCAAAATTGTACCAATGCTCAAGCCTTTGATAAATGTGATTCGCACGCTTGTAGGCAACTCGAATATACCAACAGCTCGAAGCGCAGTGCAAGTATTGGATGCCCTGAGCCCAGTGCTTGCAAATCTTGCGTAAGCACAATGGCTCTTCCACTGCCTTCACTTCGCGATGAAGTGCGTAGTACGACGACTTTCCAATGGAATGCCAATGGACTTAAATCACGGATCTCATGTTTCCGCCCATACCTTGTTGCCAAACGATTTCCTATAGGGGTAAAATGTGAACCAAGCTTGTCAAAAGGGCTAACGCTCTCTGGGTACGAACCCTCTATGGCGTCGAAGTGCGGGGAATCCAGCAAGGTCATTGGTTACATCCGCACAGAACTAACATATACGTTCTCTACTCGATACAACCTCATGACGGAAACCAATACGTGTGTCTCCACATTACAAATAATAAAGTGACCTTCACTCTTATAGGCGCCTACATCTCCCCATATAGTCGGTTCGATGGCGACCGACTGCGAGACATCCTGACGGAGACTTCTGGACCCTGGTATTATAACTGGTGACTTTAATGGTCATCGTTTGGTTTGGCGAAGCTCCAGAATAGATTTCAGGGGCCGCAAACTTGCAGAATTTGCTTCGGACCACGAACTCAGCGTTATGAACGATGGCAGTCCGACGTACTTGCGTGGCTCGACTTATAGCAGTTGCTCAGATTGGACTTTGGTGTCACGGCATATGGGTCAAAAGTTTCGATGGTTCTCTGACTTCGAGACTCATGGCATTGACCATACTCCCCCCTACTTAAGAACCACGAGGTCTGGAAGCTTTTCCTTTTCTATTTCCCGACAAGTAAGTAGGTCAACATATAAGACAAAGGTTGAAGAGGCATACAAAGGACTTGCCTTCAAATACATGTAAAACGCAAAAATGTTTTACTGAGATAACCCCTGGAGCGATCTTGATGAAATTTCTTGCATTTGAGAGAGAAAGTTCAATTCTAGTGACTGTTGGAAGCGGAATTTCGATTTAGTGCCTGAATTTTGTTAAAACTATTTTTTTTAATCTTAGGTTTAAAATAACTAGAAGCACGAAGTTTACAAATAATAGCTCTGCATCACAAATAGATATCGCGGTTCTGTAAGCGGCATGTACTAGATCATTGAAGGCGGACAAATTTGATACGTCATTTTATATCTCACGTGAATCTTACGTTGTGTACAAGGGTTCTGCAAAAGCTGTATTTGCACATAATTTTTTTTTTAGTTTCGTGTGTAACATATCAATTTTGTCCGCTGCAATTCACAGAATTGTGATATCATTTTTCATTGCTGAGTTGGAGTTCTAAACTTGATAGTTTTGTTTTCTGAATATTTGAGATTTTTGCCAATTTTCAGTAAAAAATTGACGGCCTAAATCAAGAATTCGAAACCAACACTCATTAGATGTTAAGTTTTTCTTTTAAACGTAACCAACCTGGTCAAGTTCGGTGTAGTGGCTGCCGAGAAAAACTAATTCTCCTTTTACATGTATTTAGATAGGGGCACCCGAGCTAAAGCTTCCTCTTAAAGACAGATTGAAGAATGAGAAATGATTGATAGTGACAGTTAGTAAATGATAACTTTGTAATAGAGATTGTTAGAGCTTAGTAATGACAATTAATGACACTTATAATGACTAATAATGACTGAAATTACTTGTAATGACTATGAAATGACCAATATATCTAATGACAATTTGTAACGACTACAATCGATTAGAAATTACCAAAGATGCTTAGTAATGACCAGTAATGACTAATAATGACTGAAATGACTTGTAGTGACTACTAATGACTACGACATGACCAATGTCTAACGACCAATTGTAATGACCACAATTAATTAGAAATAACTAGAAATGTCTAGTAATTAGTAGTACTGACTAAAATGACTGCTAATTACTTGTAATGACTACTGATGACTACGGTATCACCAACATGTCCAACGACGGCTTGTAATGACCACAATTGATTACAAGTCACTGAAATGCTTAGTGGTGAGCAGTAATGACTAATAATGACCGAAATGACTTGCAAGAACTAGTAATGACTACGAAATCACCAATATGTCTAACGATGGCTTTTAATGACCACAATAGATTACAAATGACTAAACATGCTTACTAGTGAGAAGTAATGACTGAAATTACTTGTAACGACTATGAAATGACGAATATCTCTAATGACAATTTGTAACGACAACAATCCATTAAAAATGACTAAAAATGCTTAGTAACAACCAGTAATGACTAATAATTACTGAAATGACTTATAATGACTACTAATAACTATGATATCACCAACATGTCTAACGACGGCTTGCAATGACCACAGTTGATTAGATATGACTAAATATGCGTAGTAGTGAGCAGTAATGACTAATAGAAGAGAGAGAAAGAGAAGAGGCAAAGAGAAAGAGGCGAATGATAAGAGCAGGAAAAGTAGGCTTTCGCCGTTCACCTCTTAAAAGAGATCTTAAGCGGCCCTGTAATTTTTCTTTTCTTTTACCTTCTCTCTCTCTCTCTATTTCTCTCTCGCTCTCTCTCTCTCCTTATTTTTCTTTTATTAAATGTTGGCTTCGACGTGTTTCATTTTTGCTTCTTCTTTCAGTTCTTTTTTGTATCTATGACATCTATCTTTTTGTACATATAATTTCTATCTATAGCCAGGCAGATTTCTGCTTTAGCGGCGTTTCAGGATAATTCGGCATGGAACAGCCGTGAGAAAACGCTGCGTCATTGGCAAAAAGTTCAATGGACCGAGTTCAAGCGCACAATATGCGAAACAAAGAAATGCCACGACATTCAGCATACGGGGGTCATTGCCAGCCACGTGATTCAAAAATTAAATAACCCTAACTCTTGCCTCTCTCTCTCTCTCTGTGAGTGCGTGCGCGCATGTGTGGCTCAGGCGCCACGCAGATATCTATTTGCATATTCAGCTGCAACGCAAAGAGAAGGGAAAAATGTGGGACCTCAGCTCAGACCTCGGCATCCAGACGTGGGCAGTGCCCGTGAGGCGACGTTGAGGCAGGGCCTTGACGTTCCCCCGTGGGAGACCTGAGCCCGGGTCGCGTTAAAACTTGCCGGACTTACAATAAAGTTGCATCCATCCATCCGTTGCTGCCGGCATTCGCGAAGGCAGAAGGGCCGAGTTCGGCTTTGGAATGGAATGAGCTCGTCAGGGCCAAATTAATGCATACCCTGCAACCTCCCGTTCTCGGCGCGCTTCGGCGGATGTATTCGAAGTACTCGCGAAGATTTTCGCAAGTAACCATAGGAGTGACACGAAGAAAAAGCACCCGGGCAAAAAAAAAAGAAATGAGTGATAGCAAGACGAAACGAGTTAGATTACAACACAAACACGCAGAACGACCGAGATGAACGCGCACGGACAACTCCAAGCGATACATTAAGACCGAGCTTTAAAGTGAACCTTCCTTTGGCTCTTCTCCCAACTTTGCTTGGACGGCCGTCTGGCCGAGTGAACTGCGCCGATCACAAAGGCAGTGCAATCTAAGCTGGTGACGTGATGCGCTGGTCCTGATAGCTGCAGTGCACGATGTGTGTCCTCGGAAGGGTTTCAATGTGGTCCCTAACGTGGGTGGTCCTAGAGATAATGCGTCGCTACATACAAACCTACGCACCTCATATTATTCACCAATACAAAAAGAGAGAAAGAGTGATTGCGAAGAGGAAGATGCGCTATTTTCTGCATCCTTTTAGGAAACACGGCTCAGCATGATGAGCTAACCATTAGGCGTCCCCGGCAGCAGAAAAAGCAGGTATACCGGGAAGCTATTGCTTTACATTGACAATTATCCTCCGGTGGTTCCTGTTCGTTATTTCGTTGGTATCATTTTTAGTATCATCTACACTGGACGACCTTCTAGAACCAACACCAGAGTGAGAGGAATGCTAGCAGCATAACAGGAAGGAAAAAATATAAGATAGCGACAAAAACACCTTGTATGCCGGCTTTCGGCCGCAAGTAAAGACGACAAACCGTGGACATGCGCCAAGCGATGTACCGTTCGAGAATCAGGTTCGCCACATCAGGGTACGCTGTAATAGATATATCTTTGTGATAGCAAATTCTACGTCAGTGGAAAGCGATTTGCGTTCGTACTTAATTCCTACTCTAGGCACTGCGTTGATTGATTCGTCCATGGAGTTTAACGTCCCAAGGCAACACTGGTGCTATGTGAGACACGTCATAGTGAAAGGCTCCGGATTAATTGTTTTTTACCACGTAAGGTTCCTTAATATGCATCTACATTTAAGTGCACCGGAGTTTTGGCATTTCGCCTCCACCCAAATGCGGCGCCAGTGACCGGATATCAAACCCGCAAACCTTTGCTCAACAACCGACCGTCGTAGTCATTGAGCCACTGCGGCGGGTTTCTGCACTGCACCTACGCCACTGTGGTTTCGCCTATACGTTTCGTCACTTTCGCCACTAGTTTCGCCACTTTCAATTCATTTTTGGCAACACGCCGCGAAAAGCCGCGGCTGCGGAATTCTGCTACTGTGGTCGCCATGGCAACGCGATTAAAGGCGAGTGCGGGGAGGTCAACGTCATAAACGCCGTTTTTCCATGTCAGTGAAATGTTGAGTATTCCTTAACAAAGCTCTAGCTTGTTTAATGAAATTTTGTTCACTCCGCTAGATAATAGCGAGGACAGGCTTCAGGTTGCTGACTTGCTCAATCAGTAATTAAAGATGTCATTAACGTCGTTAATCACGCACACGACAGCGCCACTTTAGCTAGAGGCTGCCAATCTGGACATTCGAACGATGAAATTAACGCCACCCTGATTTATACTTCTCTAGTTTTCAAATTTTGGTGCACTTCAAAAAAGAAAGAAAGCACCCGGTATAGGAGCCACAGAATAAGCGCACCAAGCTTATGCAAATGTTTGCTGGGGCGGTCGTTTGAAGCCATCCACCCACGAGGTCTTTAATTAACCCACATTACGGTATGTTCTCGGCACCTTTCGCCAGTAAGACTAATTATGCAGACGAGTCGGACGATCGACGCAAGTGTCCCAAGCGTGAAATGCTCCTTTAACAAACATTTTATAGTTTGAGCTGGTGGGATTGATATAGCGAATGCGAAGCGGACATGAGCGCCGGTTTGTGAGACAATCCATGACATTTCATGACTCGCGACATTTCAGATTGCGCGCTGGAGGTCTTCACAAAATCTGATTTAAAAAGAGGTGAAATGGGACGGACTACCTTCTTTTTTTTCTCTTTAACGTTCGCTCTACGTGAATGTGTAATTATTTAACCTAAATGTTTACTCACGGTGTCTTCTGCCATGCTGCTTCTCGCTGTTCACGTATGCACAGGTATGTTCCCACGTTAATATCATTGCATAAATACTATTCTCCCGAGTTTCGCTGAGCGCATCTGAACGTGCGTCGCGCAGAGATTGCCAGCTGCCTTCTTCTCCAAAGGTGACCTCCCCCCTTTTCTTTTTTCTCTAACCGCGTTTTCTCAGGTTGCCTCGTGATGACGCAGTCAACATCGGTGACGTCATCAGCGTTGCACAAAGTGCGACCGCACACTCGCGCCATGCACCTCGTAGGCTCTCATCAGCACTGAACGCCAAACATGTGTCGCTAACAAGATGCCCGAAACACGCGTTGACGCACGCGCGAGAGGCGGCAATCGTCAGCGTTGTTCGCAAGGTATGCCTGAGATCAGATGCGCAGAAGGGAATGAATTTCTTGCGTGGCGCCAATTGCCAAGCAATGCCTCGTCACACCCCGAACTCGGGGACAGGACACACGTGGTGTTCCAGTAACGAGACCCACAGAAGCCTAGAGAGAAGGGAGGCGCTGGAGGCACTGGCCACTGACAAATGTATATTGTGTTCTCTAAAAAATCTGTTTGCATATACGCAAGCTGGTTGCCCTGACTGCATAATGTCGCCGAACAACCACGAACATGGGACAGCACCGGAGCGCTACACTCACAAATGAACTATTTCCTTCGCTGGAAGACCGGAAAATACGTGCAAAATGTTGCCCATGCATACGATTTGTTACGACAGAAGAAAGCGCACATAAGTGAAAAACTACATTTTCCTTCCGAGCAGAGGTACAGCGTTACCTTTGATTCAATCCACACCATGTTTTCATGTAGAGATGGCCGGTTGATCGATTGATCTTTCGATTACTGACTTAAAGCTTTAATCGTGGCTGCGTTTTTGTTTGTTTTGTTTTTCGATGGCGATTAATTGGTTAAGCTCGCATGACCAAAATCACGCAAGCGCCGGCATAGCAGCCAAGGAAGCGACAAAGTTCCGACTGTGCCCGCGCATGCGCGATGCATTGGTGTCAAAATCTGTACAGGCCTTTAACTTTCCTATTCCCCTTTGTGGTGCGGTAGGACGTGCGTGTGGAACATTATTTTTTAGAAAAAAAAACACGGGAGATAACCAGACGCACCTTACTTTCTGTCGGCGCCTGAACGAAGAAGGAAGCGCAGCGCAGAACGAAAATAGATGCCACCCCCTTTGACAGTTTCGACAGAGTTGACGACTTGACGTACTAAACGCACAGGTAAAAAAAAAAACGAGCCTGGGCTAGACGCGACGTTTGTAATATCCCTGCGTTCCTGTGTTGTTTCTAGTAAGGCGGTATGCCCTAATGAGTACATGAGTACAGAGTAATCTCGCAGCAAGAATAAATACAACTGTCGATTCAAATAGCACGGTTTCTTTCTTTCTTTCTTTCTTTCTTTCTTTCTTTCTTTCTTTCTTTCTTTCTTTCTTTCTTTCTTTCTTTCAAGTCCGTGTATCGTGTCAAGTCACCGGCTTTGACTTTCTTTTTCTCTCGCTTAGTAACGAAAATATATTAAATCTATTAATTAATCTATTAAAAAGTACCGATTGATCGGGTTAAAATTTCTAATCGACGCTAATTTCAAATCCTGAGGTGCGAAATGTCAGCGAAAGCTCGTTTGAAGCTCATCCTTCGCTTCCACCGGGAATCGCATAACCTAACGAAGCCTATAAGCTCACACTTACGAGAGGTGCAACACGCAGGAAATTCTGCATTTCATTCATTCTTAGCAGAAAGCCGACGCTCCCGTCCTGGGTCGTCGGCGTTACAGACTTGCCCACAAAACAGCCGGTATTAGACAAGTGACATCACTTGCGTATTTCACATATAACACCCGATGTTCTTCTTCGGGCAACCGTGCTTTCTGTCAGCGCAATAAAATGCGGGTCCACGGACCATCGAGTTTGCGCGGTGCTAAAAGAAACCACCAGAATACCGTACCATGCCTGCCATCTCGTTGCCGTCGTGAGACATCTTGTGGACGTAGGGCATCACCGTGGGGTCCGAGGTCCACTTGAGTTGGAACGATCGACCAACGCATGCGTGCTTGTCGCGGCCATCGAAGCGGAAAGAGTACTTTTGCTTCCACAGCCGCAGGCACACACACCCACACTCACGGCAGTTCGGCGTCTAATCTCGTGCCCCCTGCTGCACTGCCTGGCCACTTGGATAGCGTCGCAGCCACGTGACAATATTGCAGTGTCTCATACTGCGCCACTGATAAATGTTGTGTCAGGCACTCGATATTACTCTAATAAAAAATTGGAGGACGCTTAAGCTTCGCCTTCAAGAGTGGAACGCGATAGCGTTCCCGTCGACCCGCCAATGGGTGTAAGACAATGGGCTACAGGGCAGCCATCACTTACGAGGCGCCCCGCATCAGACGCGGTGAGCGTCGAGCCATATGGTCGAGCAACGCGGCGTTCGGCGCAGCAACGAAACGTGCGCCTGAGCAAGCGGAGCGAACCAAAGAACTCGGTATCCCGGAGGGGGAAATGATGCACGCCAGCCAAACGCCGTGATCGGCACGGGCAGAGAGATAGAGAGATAGTGATCTAAAGAAAGGAAGGACGCTTGATTCTACAGAGGGAGCAAGGCGAAGCGTTGTCAGGGGAGAGAGTCCGAGCCGCGACAGCTCCAATGCGCGCGTGGCGCGCCATCTGTCGGGGCAGCGCCGTACATGGAGAGGAGGGGGTCTTCTGTGTTTGCCGCAAGATGGCTCTCCGTGTGCGGAAAGCGCAGAAGAAATGCAGCGAAACGCACTTCGCTACTCGTGTAATTGCGACTTCTGTAAGTTACATGTTCATAATTACCGATATACACCACAATATAACTTTCCACGGCTCGTTTCGAAGGCAACACCGCATTCACTAGAGGCGCGTTTGTACCTTTTGGAAGCATCGAAATCGTGGCTGAGTGGTAGCGTCTCCGTCTCACACTCCGGAGACCCTGGTTCGATTCCCACCCAGCCCATCTTGGAAGTTGCTTTTTATTTATGGAGTGCCTGCCGTGATTTATCGCTCACGGTCAACGCCGCAAAACGCCGACACCGACACCGACGCCGACGACACTGGCTTTTCTGCGACACGAGCTCCTTAACGCTATCGCGTTAAAACAGGATAGCCCTCGCTGCAGGAACGCCTGTCGCCTCTCCTGTCCTCCATCTCTGCGTCCACCCGGGAATTCACACTCGCTCTCCGCGTCTGGATTAAATGCGCAAGCATTTATGCGCCTACTCACTGAGCGAATACGTCGCTGACGCGTGGCGCTTTCACTGCGTGAAGAAAATGATGTATTAATAAAAGCACCAATCAACGAAAGAAATCGGATGGTTGCAAACGTAAATCAGCGACAACTAGCTTTGCACTTGCGACTTCTCGATTCAAAGTCAGGCTTCTCAGTCACTGCGCTGCCCATACGGTTCCGCACGGCGGTGCAAAACCACACGCCTACCTAAGGCCTCTCAATGAAAAAACAATCTCGCATGCTGCCACTTGTTGTATGCGGCTTCGTTAGTTTTTCGCTCTCTGAAGCGTCGCATGTTCGCGCTGCGTTTATTTGCAACTTTCGTGGTCGACTTCAACCATGTCGTCTTCAAACGCACGCGCTTTTTGTTGACTCAGTCATACATACCATGGCATTGTCTTTGTTTGGCCCCAATGTATGCGAACAGCACCTTTTGAGTCTATCGCCGTACGTTACGAAGCGGTGACGGTACGTGTAGGCAAACGGGTGCGTTGATGGCGTTCCCATCCTTCTATAAGCCGTTATCGCTCGCTCTTTAGCGCCTTATCCATCCGCGTTTATTTTATTTAGGGGCATTACACCTACCGTATTTCGCAATCGTAGCAACGTGACCGCGAAGGTGGCGCGATTTCGCAACCGTGGCAGACATGCAGAGCGTAGGTGGCAGCAGAGAGCTCAAGACAGAAACAACCTCAAGGAGGCGCCTGGGATGAGCGGGGAACAACAAGAGTTAACGGACGATGACGGCGACTGAAAGCTACAGCAACGACAGTAGAAGAAAGAAGCTCGCGCGACAGCAACGCTACGGGCAGCATGACACCATCGTCGCATGCTAGTCCAATTGGCATCACGGCGTTGCAACCAGCGTTTCTTCCGTTTCCGTGTGCGACATTCGCGGCGTTTCTCGCCGTTCTACCAAACACAGCGGCACACGACGACGACGACGACGAAAAGCAGGCTATTAGTACAGCAAATGCTTGCGCATGTTTTAGAAGACTCCCAGAGGAGTTTCTGCGTGTATTTTTGTTCACACTGACCCCATAGCTTCTGCTATTTTTTGCCAGCAGTTAATCGCTTGTTTTTGACGTGGACATATATTAAATTCGACAATATTTTTCCTAATAATGGAAAATTCTAGACGGTATGTTACAAGATCATCTGAAGAACCTTCAAACAAACATTGTAATTGCGACAGATACTTCATTATGTGAAGGAAAATCAAGTGTAGGAATATTTTCCCCGATTTTTTATTGGACATTTTCTCGTCGGCTTCCAGATTTCATACCAATCTTGTTAGCTGAATTCATGGCAGTGGGGCTGGCATTATGCAAATTAGGACCATCAATTACGTCAGCCGTAATAATCACTGATTCATTATCATTGTGCTCTTCCCTTACTGCTTCTCACGATTATCTCACGAGCCAAGGCTTTGATAAGTGGCCCGATTCTACCCTATTGTACTTTGACTGCTCATGTCACTGCTGCTAGATTTCGCAGGAGTGTCATTATGCAGGCAGTATCAGGCTCCGCAACTGCCAACTCTATGGATTACCGACATGTTTTATACCCTTGGCATAGAGATTTTCGCCAAACACGACAAAGTGAAATGTCCATCACGAGGTTGAGCTGCCGTATACCTACCTTGAACTTCTATCTACACAGGTCTGGCTTGGTCCCCTTACCATTCATTCTGTGGCGAAGCGGAGACAATAGACCATTTATTGTTGTCTTGTAGGCGTTTTTCTGTTATAAGAAAACGACTACTGGAAATCCCGCTTCGCAATATTGGCCTATCTTTTGGAGCCTCCATTAGTGGGTCAGAAATGTTTGCTATACAGTCCAAGATTACCTAATTGAAACCAATCGATTACCACGTTAGACTGATCGTCCTCCCTCCCCACCATAGATTTATTTATTTATTTATTTATTTATTTATTTATTTATTTATTTATTTATTTATTTATTTATTATACTTTTAACGTTAAAATTGTTAACTCACTTGTTTTTTATAGACCTAATTTAACCACCCGATTCATGGCCAATTCTTCACTGTGGGTATGCGCCACATCCACTCAGGAGAAAGAACAACGACCGCAACAACAGCAGCTAATCGGTCGGCCACCTCGTTTCCCAAAATTCCGACGTGGCTCGGTAGTCACTGAAAACAGACCATCACGACCAGCAGGAGAGGAACAATTAGGTACCCGACACCCGTGATGTTTACGGTATCAGATGCCGAGAATGTCCTTCGCACCCTGTGCAGCACCAATTTTCCAAAAACATACGGTCCTACCAACATGCAAAGTCATCACTGATACACAGGATTGACCCATTCCTGCGGTTTTCAAGCGAAATAATAGATTGACCACACTCTCGACACGCTTGTACACCGCTTACGTTTACATGCAACCTACACGCCTCACTTCTTGTGTCGCATCAGAAGACCAATGTCCCCACATTGTGGTTACTGTGATAACTGCGACGTATCAATGGAGCACATTATCATAGAATGTAGTCGATATGACTGACCGCGGGTTCGCTTGCGTGATCGCTTGAACACCCTCGACAGACAACATCCACTCACACTGAGCAAAATGCATGGATCGTGGGGATGCCCTGGTAAGCGGAGCCATGATGGTATGGTGCAAGTGCCCTTCGAGATTTTTCAGAGGAGTCTCATCTAATGGACTGTAGTGGCATTACTTTTTTGCCGGCGGACATTATTCGGTGGACATTTCATTTCATATTGTGATTCTTTTATAGCGAGCTGATATCGCAGTGATGTCCTTATGTACATTAGGAGACTTGTGTGGACTCCTTTACTCCTGTGACCATCCCATGGTAAATGGACTGTGCCTTAGATGCTGGTGTCCATAGACTAGACAATTTTCGTCTCGACAGTAAGTAAGTAAGAAAGTAAGTAAGTAAGTAAGTAAGTAAGTAAGTAAGTAAGTAAGTAAGTAAGTAAGTAAGTAAGTAAGTAAGTAAGTAAGTAAGTAAGTAAGTAAGTAAGTAAGTAAGTAAGTAAGTAAGTAAGTAACTAAGTCAGTATGTAAGTAATTAAATAAATAAATAAATAAATAAATCATTGTGCAGTTGTGTTCGTGTGTGTATCGTGTTTTTGGAGTTTGGAGTTTATTTTGTTTATTTTTCTTTTTCTTTTTTTCTTGCATAACAAATCTGCGATTTTGGGATAGCCGGCTCTCACTTAACCTACCATCCTAAGCTTTTGCATCTAAACGAAAAAAGATAAAAAAATACAGAGCTGGTCGAAATGAATACGGTCCCTGTCACAACCTTTAGCCCTGCCCTTTCTCTGGGAAATCAAACCCCGTAAATTAATTTAAAGACGGTCGAGTGATGCGATGTTCTCCTAATTTCACGGAGCCTAGCGGCCTTGCAGTTACGATCACGTGTGTTCCGCTAGACACAACATGCAGAACGCAGACCAAATATCGCTTCGCAGAACGTTGCCGTCTTCTCACAGCAGTAATGCGTTCTTGCCGAGTCAGGCAATGCTTACAGGAAACTGCGAATGACGCATCGTCGATCCATCCGTAAACACTGCCTATACATCGTATACGTTCTCTCGTATATCATCCACCAGGCAAATGAAGAGAGAGAGAGAGAGAGAGAGAGAGAGGGGTGAGGGAGAGAGAGAGAGAGAGAGAGAGAGAGAGAGAGAGAGAGAGAGAGAGAGAGAGAGAGAGAGAGAGAGAGAGAGAGAGAGAGAGAGAGACGCTCGCCTTACTCGGTACGGTTCTCTGCACACAGATGCTCGCCGTCTGCAGGCGCAGCTGTTTAGAAGTGAGACGTTCGTGGCGTCGCCAACGTGAGCGCCGCTATATTTTTGTTCCGCCTAACTGAATCGCGTACAGCGGTATGGAAGCTATAGGCACTAACGGCGCTTTAGATATAACCTGTGCGCAAAGACAAGTAATGCCAGGAATTTAATTTTTTATGGAGCCTATTTTGCACATTCGTATCTGTCTGAAGTTCAAACCGATCATAGAGTTTACGGAAGTTCACTACGTCTGCTTACTGTTTCCCAATAGCAGACGACAGTTATGAAATTCAGCTTCAAGATCCGTCCGTATCTGACGGACTGCCCGATTTCTGGATCCCGAACAAATTCTCTTAGCGCTCGAAAAATCGAAAGTGATTAATGAAACTACGAATACCGCGAATTGCGGCAGAGTGCGCTCGAAACATCGGTGCTAACTGATGAGGAATGGGAGATAAGTGTCTAGCCATTAACCAGCCGATATCCAGCCAAGTTCTGAACGAAACTTGACTAGATATCACATGACGGTGCTTATTAATGCTAATCGCATCCTCTTTGAACAAAGCGGAAGCAGGCGCCCTCTTGTGAGCAACAGACGAGCGTTTCAGCGGTTAGACGTCGCCCTTAGCTAGTGTTCTGTTAGTTCGATAATCTAACACAGGTGCCGCAAGAAATTCTTGCAACTGCTCCCTACTGGCCCCAGTGTTGCCTTCCGTTCTTGCAAAGCGCGAGAAATTAGGTCTGAGTTATACAAATATAAGAAAGAAAAGAAAGTAAGACAGAAAGAAATGGAGCGATCTGGAAAGCGCATGCCGCGAACGAATAATGCTGCGCCGGTCGGTTCGAGCTTCCTATTGGTTCTAGGTTCAACGGCGCTGCATCATATTATGCCAGACGCCGTCACAGAAGCACGCAAAGAAAGAAAAAAAAAGAAAGAGCCGCTTCTGGGTGTTGGGTTCGCAGACGGTTGGCCCGTTCCCGCGGCATCGCCGGTCGTCCACTAGTTGCGGGTGCCTTGCGTTTCCTGCGCGCCGACTCCAGCATTCCCGCTCCGCGAGTCTGGCGTTTATCGGCCACGCCGGCAGCTCCCAAAGGCTTCCTCTCGAGGAGAACTAAACGTGCAGCGGCAACAAACCCCGGCGGTCTCTCCGATCCGACTACACCCTATAAAGGTCATGGCGTACACTCCGGGTGAGTCTTGTTTGCGATATATCGAAGGCATCGCTTACAGAAGTGTGGGCAACGTGACGATCGTCATCAGCCTGTTTTTTTTTTTTACATCTGCCGCAAGGCTAAGGCCTCTCTCCCTTGGATCTCCATTTACCCTTGTCTTGCGCTTGCTGATTTCCACTTGCGGCTGCAAATTGCCCAATTCCACCACCCCACCCGTTTTACCTAGTTCTCTGCCGTCCTCGACTGCGCTTCCCTTCCCTTGACACCGATTTTGCAACTCTAATGCTCCCCCGTTCATCTACACTATACGCATTACATTGCCTGCCTGGCTCCATGTTTTTCTATTTTTTTTTCTTAATGTCAGCTAGGTTGTCAGCCATCCCCGTCTGCTCTCCGATCCACAGCGCTCTCTTCCTGTCTCTTAACGCTACCCCTGACATTTTTCGTAACATTGCTCTTTGCACGGTCCGACGTAATAATAATAATTCATAAAAAAATTCAGGCTTGCCGGCTTTTAGCGCCGAAGTCGTCGGCGAAATGAAGCATGCTCGACTTCAAGCAGTGCAGGCAGCGTTCGCGGCTTCTCGAGTCTGCTTCCACCGGAGCACCGAACGAGATCTCTTTTTCTTTCTTTCTTTCTTTCTTTCTTTTTTTAACACGCTTGCCACAGAGATATGTTCTCTCTCAACACTTGCGATGATACGGATCATGCGTGCTTTAAGGTTGTAAACAAGGCGCCACTGCAGATGTCTCAAAGGTGGGTTCTTGTCAGCTGCGACATGACAACTGCGTAACAATGAACGGTGACCGCACGCGCTACATCATTTCTTTGTTCGTGAGTTGCAAGTGCGCCGAGAGGCAGAAAAATTCACTGCGCTTCTCAGGCTTTTGCGCGTAGAGCGACGCAGCTGCGCAGAACTTGCGTGCGCTTGTGATAAGCACGCCAGTGTTTAGATATGTAAAATGAATACGGAGGATAATGCGGTCCTAAGGTCGTCTGCAAGAAGAACAGGATTGATCGCCCTGCATTACTCAAGCATGCCTTGAAGTACCGACATGGTGGCTGTATTAGAGAACTGCTGCTGCATTACGAACAAACGACAATCTGACAATATCTCCGGCGTGTACACTTTTGACTGTGTGCGATGAAAACGAACACAACATGCTATTTCAACGTGTTCCAGTTGGAGTCATTGGCGGCCTGTCGTGAAAGGCGTGAATGGTGATCAGGCTCTATAAGAAGAAAAGTGAAGATGACTCACAGCGGCGAGATGATGTGTCTCAGTTTCTGCGGCATCCTGCTGAGAGAATGCGGGGAAGAACTCGCATCGTAGCACGAAGCCTTAAATAGCTTTTCTTTTTTTTTTTTGCCTTCACCGCTAGTAGTTTATGCCGACTGTTTAACCAACCACGCAACATCTCTACTGCCAAGGAAATTCAGAGCGATTAATTAATGCGTTCTAGAAGGACGATTACCTCCGAGACTAATTCCAATATTTCCTGATTTTTCAAGTTGTGAGAATTGTAAAAAATATTAACCTGGGACAAGTGCCTCATCGGAAAAATTTGACGCGCATAAATAAGTTAAATTATGGTGATAAGATGCCCGTTTCTGCAATTTTTGTAGTTGTTACTGTGGCTGCTACTCCTTCTGTTGCCGATGCTGCAGTTATTTTTGATGATACTAATATTGCCGCTGCCGTTTGTAGATTTAAATTCAATCTAGGCTCTTCTCGTCACTCCTTTTGCTCTTCGAGCAGCTGTCTTACTTTTCTATATGTGAAGACAGTGCCGTCGCCGGCTGGAACGCGACCATTTTCACGTGAAAAAGGAGACCATGACGCACTGATCGATTGATTGACTGATTGATTGATTCTAGCGCAGGGTATATATATATATATATATATATATATATATATATATATATATAAATGTAAAGGACGTTTCAACGAACATAAAAAATTTTTTAAAGGTTGCTGTGGTAGGTTGCTCAGTTCTAGTTTACGAGCCGGTCTACTCGAAGCGACGGACACTACTTGCACAAAAGATTGAAATGCAAAATCGACGAATTAACAAGAATTCACTTATTATCTTTCTAGCTAATTATCTTATAACCCATATTGCAATTTACAAATTCTAAAAGTGGACTTCGCAAGTCGGATCCACTTGGAACGAATTCTCAGGACGACACCAGTTTCGATATATAAATTCCCGAACTTTGCGGAGAAATGCGTCGGCGTTCCAGTTACTTGTGTGCTTCAGTGCATGAAACGACGTGTTGCTAACAAATTAACTGGAATGCCAATGCATTTCTCCGCCAAATTCGGGAATTCATATCTCGAAACTGGTGTCATCTTGAAAATTCGTTCCAAGTGGATTCGCCTTGCGAACTCCACAGCTAGAATTTCTAAATTTCAATATGGGCCATAATGTAATTGGGTGGAAACGTATTATTGATTTTCTTTATTAATTAGTCGATATTGCATCTCAATTTTGTGGGCAAGTATTGTCCGTCGCTTTGAGTAGACCAGCTCATGAACTAGAATTGTGATATCAGCCACAGGCAACATTTAAAGATTTTTGAAAGTGTTCGCTGAAACACCCTGTATTCCTGATCCTGTGATTCAACGCTTCACAAGCAGTGAAGCGTTGAATCACAGGATCCGGCAGTGAACCAAGTCAAAGAATAAAAACAGGGTGCAAGGTCTGACTATACCACCTACAGTGTTGGGTCGCCAGCTTTTAACACTTTAGCTAACGTTAGCTGGGGCCCCCCACATAAGTCATGCGACAAGCAAAAATAACGATTTAGGGAACTGCTTAGGTCGCTGTCTTTCGAATCATTTTATTTCACATTCAAGAGATAGCAAAGTTCTTCAAGCAACAAAAATTAAGCACTTAGAAATTATTGGCATTCTGAAAACTTTTTTTTCAAGAATAAATCGGGACGTAAAGGGTTAAAGATATGTGAACTCAAACCAAATAAGTATAACTGCAACACAGAACATTAGTTGCCTCGCTTCATTGCCAGCCTCAGGCACTACAATTTATTTGATGTTTTCGCACCGACTTACCCACAAAAGTGGACAAAATTCACGCGTCTTTGGCACAACACAGCACTGAGAATGCACAACTAAACAAGTGAAAATGTACTGGCAAACTAAATAAACCAAGGGGAACCTTCACTAATTCTGGAGCAGGAAGCTTCAAGCTCGGCTGAATATGCTGTGCCAACTATCTCAGTCGAACAAGGGTGATGACCATAATGTGCAGTGCCTCGGGGAAATGCACGCAGCAGTACGACAATACCTGATTTCTTGTTTATTGCTCATGCCACAGCGACCGATTAATCGCAATTAAATCATTGATCGAAAATTTAGAGAGTTAAAATTGTCCTGCAAAAGACACTACTGGTAATAAAACCACCAGCAGCGCTTGTCGAATGGGCGCCGCAGTGCTGCAGTTGAACTGCCGAGAGGGGCCGAGCCCCTCCTTTAACCATGGAAGGGGGGCCACCCCAACCCGCCTGACTTTAAGCACTAAAACTAGCGTGGACTCCACCTGGAGCGTATCGTGGTCACATTTGGCTAATGATGCTCGCCAGCCGCATTTTGCACACAAAGTATAATAAGCAACTTTGCTCTTCACAAGTTTGGGCTATGGGGGTGTTGTATTTGGTGCCCTAGGCCAGGTTTAGTTGTCAAGGAAAGTTGGACGATCCGCGTATGAATGGCGAAATGGTTTCAAGTGGCTCACAGGAGCAATCCTCTCACTGCCGCTTGTAGTGCTTTCCAGGTCACCACTGGCATGGCGGAGTCACAGGAGTCTTTTGGTCTGTGTTGTTGTACTCTCCTTCAAATGTTGTTGCCCATCGAGCCCTACTATGTTGCCCAGGCCCATCGCGCCTTACTAACCTTTATAGACCTAACTAACTTAGGTCCACGTTTGTAGCATGAACATTCGACATTCTGTTGTAGCGTGTTGCAGCGTGATTTGTCCTGTTGCCCTCCTTTCCTTTTCCCTTTTTCCTCCCCTCCTTCCTATCTTCCATTTCTGTGTTGCTGTCGCCTCCCTTCAGAAGAGTAGGCAGGCGTTGTGCCCCTTCCGGTGGCAGTTGTCAGCCTGCTCTTCGCTTTCCCTTTCCTGTTACCTGTGTATATGTGTATATGTGTTCAAAACAAATAATAAATAATAATAATAAATGTTGTTGCAAGCTTTGTCATACCATCGGTAATGGATTGTTGGCATTGGAGAAAGACGTACTGATCCACAAAAAAGATGTCACGATGTGTTTTGTCCCAATGGTGTTGACGACCTTGCTGAGCTCTGGCAACGTTCTCTTCTGCTTCAACTCGAGCCTTAGTTAAGTCTAGAAGACTTCCTTCGAGAGCCTCACACCTTGGACGGCGTCAACCTCTCCGTTGGTAGTAGTGGTATGTACCCGTGCTACTAGTCCTTCGATGGGCGAGAACTGTAAAGGGATACTCATTCTTGTGCTCGCGTCGAATGTGGCGGCAGTGAGTTTCTTTTTCTAAAGCGATGAGTCGGTGCAGCACGCCTTCCTGCTCACAACAAGTGTAGTGTTACTTTTCTCGACTAGGCCATTGTTCGCCGTGCGGCATAGGCGACTGAGAAGTGTTGCTGAATGCCTTGGAGCAAGAGAAAGGCTGAATCACTTCTTTTGTAGAAGTTGCAGAGACGGCACCGGCCACTATAAAACGCGTGGCAAAGTTTATAACATTGATGATGCATCTGTTGTCGTCACATATCACTGCGGCATAGTCGAGGGAAATTGTGGAGAACGGGACCTCGGTTACCGGCATGAGTCCCATTACACCGGCGTTCTTTGCTGCTGTGCGATTGTTGTTGTTCTTCGACAAGTTTGAGATCCGCCAACATACTGTGTCGCCATAGAAGTCATTTGCGGCCACCAGTAGCGGTCTTGTGCCTTCTTCTGCGTGTACCTTGCATCCAAAAGTCAGCTGTTGTCACGTGCCAGTTCACGAACAGACTGTGACAATTTACGGGGCACAAAAATTGTGCTCAAATTGAGAGATGGGCGAAGGGTACACGACGTCGCCTATGACAAGAAAGCCCTGAAGTGCTTCATCGTCGGTTAGCTAGACGGTGGCGTCTAGCTTTGCACTCCTCGTCCTCGTCTTGGAGTTGACAAAGTGTTCTCATGGCGTGTAGGGCACCACAGGCAAGACACGTCAACTTATCTTCGATGGCGTTCAGCTTGATATGCTTGTGCTACACGGTGAACTCAAACTCTATACAAGTTCAGTTAACATACCGGTAAAGTGCCACGATGGTTTCATGTTTGTTGTGAGACAAGCCACAATCCAATTATCTGTCAGCAGACAAGACTTACTATGAAGTAGATAATGCCAAAATTTGTGACATGCAGCCAATGCACCACCAGACAATCCTATACATTGGTGCGCGACTTCTCGGCAGAGAACAACGCTTTATACTTGCATAGTCGATCACCACATCATTACCATATTGCCACTGTGGCAGTGCAGTCCCGAGGGCAGAGGTAGAGGCATACGTGGTCACAGTAGTTGGGGCAGAGGGATGAAAATTACCGCATTCCATACCAGAGGCAACACCAACTTTATATATCCCTCATAATGTTGTTGCAAAAGATGACTTAGTTTATGTCGTTGCCTTAAAAAATATACACTCGAATCATCAGCATATATATTTGAGTCAACAGCTTAACCTAATCAGGAAAATATTATTTGAAAATACAACTTGCTGATTGCAACTTCAAACGCTCCTTTATGACTGCGCAATTCTTTCGCGGACATTGATATAAATCGTACCTGGGCTTTAGTATCACCTACATAACCGTGAGACGCATGCACACCAAGACACATGCCGCCCAATCTGCAAATTATCCTCTCCCTTCGCAAGTACACGGGCTTCATGGTGCCCTCGGTAAGATGGCGCCAGTCCGGTATCCATTTCGGAATTTTTTCTCCACTAATGAACTCTGTCCCATATAACCTAAACTTATACGATAAATGCAGTGCGAAATAAACGACTACATAAAGGCACATATAGCACACATCATAGGCGCATACTTAAACTATACAATGCTTTCCAGCTGTGCTAATCGACTCCTACTATTCCAAAATTCAGCGGACACTTTCTTTTGACAGCATGAAGCAAAGAAAAATATGTCAGTAATGTGTCGTCTTCTTTCTTTTCATGTTGTTCAAAGACCCTCCGGTAAATGTTAAACCATACTTCCAAATTCCGCCACCAACATGAACTGTCGCAACTTAGCGCTTGTAAGTTTACGTTCGTCGTCGTGCTGCTAAGGCCTTGTTTATTTCGCGCCATTGCATTTATTATATCGATGTACCATGTATGCCAAGCGGCAGTGCTCTAGCACCCTTCTATATTACACGCTCTTACAACTCCAGACCTCCCTGCCTTTCCTCTCTTTATTATCTCTCTTTCTTGCCAAGCTGGAGCAGTCGTTAAGAAAGAAATGTTCCTTGCCTTCTGCTGCAGCCCCAACCCCGACCGTGATAGTGGTGCCTACACAGTCGCTGACAGCCACGCCGATGCAGATGCGCTGCCCACACTGCTGCCATGAAATCATGACGCAGACAAAGAAGACGGTCGGCCTGTGCACCTACATCATGGTCGGAGTGTGCTGCCTCTTCTGGTGAGTGACGCGTATTCTGAGGGATCTTTTTTTTTCGTTTTGACCATATCTTTATAGTTTGTTGTATTCACCTTGTATATTATGTTGTATTTATTAAGTCAAACCTCGATATAACGAACACGCATATAACGAATCATTGAATATATCGAACTCTTCCGAAGTACTTTTGTCGAACACATGTATTTTTAACTTCCTATAGCGAACGCGGTTTGGCATAAAACGGATATAACGAACTTCGCGACGCCAAGCCCTACCTCACTTTAATAGCAGGCGGCAGGCTTCGTTGCACTACAAATGTGTTGTGCGGCGCAGCGAACGTTCAGGACTACCTCGCAGGCGCTGACAGCGCCACAGATGCCACGTCGTCATCGAGAATTGACAGCCAAAGAAATCGTCCGCATCTCACAACCGCTGACAGCGCCGCTTCAGCAGCGGCGTGATCGAATGTTGCTTTTACGTCAGAAACAGGCCGCGATAACGCAGTTCTTTGTGCGTAAATAAATGAACGTGACCCAAGTAAGCATCGTTCGAGTTGCTGTGCCTTCTCTGATTGAATTTTGCTCCTCTTGAATGTATTTTTTACAAAATTTTGTATTACGAATTATGGATATAGCGAACTAATTTCCGACTTTTTAACTGTTCGTTATAACGAGGTTTAGTTCGTCAACGAGTGTAGTTGTGCTTGTCATGTAGCTTTCTGCTTTCTTTCTGAATAACGTGATGCTTTTCACCGTGTAATTACCTTTCGACGGTACACGGATTACAGGAAGTCTCGTGATCAGTCTTTTGGCGATGATGCTTACAGATTAATGTATTCTTTGAAATGTATTGTTCATATTTATGGGAGCGTAAAAATTGAAATGAAATTAAATGCACATGCACGCAGGCCTTCTTCATGAAGAAGCTGCATAAGTGGCCCGTAGAACTTTCTTGAACGTGATTAACCGCTCACAGTCTGCAGACTGGTCTGTCGGTATATCGCGGCGTCTCTAACAACCTTCTCTCTCGTAGCCTTTGTCTCTGACCATAGACACAGCAGATGGTGATCATCCGCTGAAGACACGGGGACAGAGCACTGTTGAGCACTTCGCCAGGTAAAACAGGGTCTGGGCTGGGCCCCAACCTGGCCCCCAGGACCAGGTTGCGCAAACCGCCCAGCCCGAAGTCTAAGGAGTGAAACGTTCTCCAACCGAGTGAGATTACGAGGAAGGGAGCAGACACACAGGAAGATTCCAGCACTTGAGTCTCGTCACAGAACGGGTTTACGGGCTAGAACGGTGGTAGCGCGAGTCGAATGAAAGTACGAGGCCTGTCAAGAGAAGAAGAAAAGTGATTGGTATATATAAAAAACATGAAGATGGTTAAGAGCAAGGTAAAGACATAGTGATGAACAGCGGACGAACGCGGGAAGCCTGATGCCAACATTTTAGCAAGGGGACAAAGAGTCAGTTTTTGCCCTGACGAACTCAAGCCTCCTTGCCGAATCATCCGCTACAGGCTGAGGTTTTCTTTGTTCGCCTACCATTGATCCCTTTGAAAGGATTTTGGGGCAAGCGACATGCCGAATGCTCAACGTTTTGCCTCACTGCAAAATCTTACTTGGTATATAACAAGTGTGCTGACGCTTTTCTGTGAAGTCTGCAGATCTGTTGTGGACTTCAGGCCTTCCAGACATTATTGAATGTTTATAGACGCTAATAAGCCGCTAGGTAATCTGCCGACCACGGTGGCTCAAGAAAACCAATAACGTTTCTTCCTGACAGTCTGTAGAACATACGGGCGAATTGAGAAGCCTATCAGAAGGGAAAGATGTCTACGAGTAGTCTGTAGACAACTTGTACTGTATAAATTGATATCTATAAGCGTTGAAGCCGACGCATATTACGGTAACTGATAACATTAAGTTGCTGCTGCATTGCCGTAGGATGGGAAGAAAACTGCCTTGGCTTGAGGAGCACCGACCTAGTTCATTTCTGAGATGTCAATCAACTGAGAGACCAGATCGACAAAACTGATATCTGAGGCATGGTTATTTATTTATTTATTTATTTATTTATTTATTTATTTATTTATTTATTTATTTACTAAATATAGCCACATTGAAAAGTGGTTCTTTGTAGAGCCGACTACACCAAAACCCCAAATGCACAACTTTGGAGAGAATACAAAAAATAAAGCTAGAAGTAACAGCAAGCATTCTGGCAGTGATGCTCTGTTAACCAGAGGTTGATCAGGTTGATGTGTGAATATGGATGTTGCGTCTATGTGCACTTGAGTGGACTCTTTCACTTCTTTTTGATGGTTAACCATCCCAGGTACCAGATTATGCTTTCGGTGCTGGTATCTGTGTGCTCATTGTGGACTTGTGACGAGTTCGTGCGTATATACGATGCGTGTCGATATTTTCTTCTTGCTTTGTTTGTGTTTATTTTGCTACCTAAGTAATGGTGTTTTGGTATTATGGGTCAAACGGTCCTAACGAAGCCCACTTTCCTGTTTTGTCCGCCTAAAATCTAAAAAAGAAAAGCACTACTCGCATGGACACATATGGGTACGTGCCAAATTTATCAGGCGACAACAAGTACAAGACGAAGAACAACATTAACAGGTCACGAGAGCACAAATACTTCCACCACGGATACTAGCAGTGAATGCGCGCTAGAGCAGCCGGCGATCGCGGCTCAATCTAGCACGCACAAATTTCGCGCAGCCACCCATCACGATGAGAGAGAGAGCGACCCCGCACTAGCATTCTATACCTGCCATGGTGGCTTAGCGGCTGTGGCGCTGCGCGTGCTAATTACGAGGTCGCGGTTTCGATTCCCGGCCGCGGCTGCCGTGGTTTCGATGGCACGGCGATGCAGTAGTGCTCGTGCTCTGGGTGCGCGTTAAAGAAACCCGGGTGAACAAAGTTAATCCGGAGTTCCCGGCCACTACGACGTGTCTCATAATCAGATCGCGGTTTTTGACACGCAAAACCGCACAATTTATTTTATTTTTGTCACACTATAGTCTTTTCCTGCTTTCCTTGTATGTACGGCTGCTGTTTTTTCTTTTGTTATTAATGTTAGTGGTGGTGATATTGTTTTGCGGTGATGATCGTGGTTTTCTTTCTCTTTCTTCTTTTCTTTTTGTAGTAGTTGTGTATCTATTTTAAAAAACCGTGCTCGCGTGTGTGCAGTTTACCCTGCTTCTGGGTGCCCTTTGTGGTGGACGCGTGGAAGGACACCGCCCACAGCTGCCCCAACTGTCACATTACGCTGGGAGAGCGCCGGATGCTGTGAACGCGACGGGACACCGGCCGCCGCCGCCTACGTAAACAGGAAACGGCGCACGGACTGACGCGGCTTCTGCTTTGCGTTGCTGACGCCGAGGATGACGTGCGGCGGAAGCAGCGGCGACGACCACGTGTCCGCGCTAATCTCGCGCAAGCGTGTCACGTTCACGTGCCAGAGGCAACTCGTGGAACTCTGCGTTTTGTGCGCGTGCGAAGAGGGTGGAGCTGTGCGTGTGCAATGGCTCGTTCCCACTGCTGCATTCGTCCGTCTCGTGTGGTCGGCGTCGCACACGCAGACTTAGAGAAAGGCAGTAATCCGCGCCAGTAGGTCTGTCAGACTGAGATTCCTAAGCGGCGCTGAAAAGGACAAGGGCAGGTGTAAGAACGACCACACACGTTTTCGTATCCGTCCCTCTCTTTTTAGCCCTACTTAGGAATCCCAGTTTGACAGGTATAGAGAAGAGGCGAGGAAAAAAAATTTGTTCACCTGAACTTTCCCTCGCACTAGTATTGTACTTTGCCTTCCGCATTTCTGCGGAACTAGTATGTGTGGTTGCACCATAGAAAATGTGCAAGTGTTCGATCTCAGAAAGAAAGCAAGTGAACGTAAAGGCTACGCGATTTCAGGAAATTTTATTTCAGCAATAATTTTCAGTAAATTCTGTTCATTAATTTCCGTGGTGCTTAACTTGTAGACATTCTTCGTGGACATTTTTATTTAAACTGGTGGCAATTAGTTTGGCAATCTTCCTTGAAGACCACTCTCAGTAAACATCTTGGCAATTGACTTGACCATTTCCTTGACTCTCTTCAAGCTAGCTACCTTTCGTGCGCTAATTAGTTTCGCAACCTTCTTGGTTGAGCCTTTTCGAAGTAAACCACGCGATATGAGTAGACAGTCTTCTTCGCTTGCACATTATGAGTACACGTTTTTCCTGGGCGCTTTCAGAGACATCTCGCGGGAAAAGTGTGTTTGATTGAGCTGATTGGTACATGTGGGAACTTGAAAGTAACAGCGCTAAGTGCACGACCAAGACGAGAGTCGACAAACGCGGCCTTGTGGTGCAAGTGGTGGCGGTGTAAGCTTCGTTGCAGATTCTCGCAAAAAGTGTTTTTGAGAGCCAGAAAGAAAAGAACGCAACCTCGAAGCCACTCGCAAGCTATGGAGATAGAGTGAAAAGCTTAGAGGTGACCCAAGGAGAGGAGAGAAAGGGGGTCCAAAATAAAGCGACGCACTCGCCGGGCCAGATATGCTCAGGCGGATAATAGCTTAGCTTTCGTCAACCTCGCCTCACGAGTGTTCGCTGGTCACTATAAATGAACAGCAAGAAAAAGTAATACCGCGTTATTGGCGCCTTACAAATGCGGAAGCATTGATTACGAGGCAGAGAAAGGTCGTTCATAGCCCTTGTTTGTTTAACGCTTTAAGGCTTGAATTTTCTTTTCATCAAATTATCATGCAATTAGTCTCACAGTGATGATAATGGGGATGATGATGATGACCACGCTGAACGTAGGTGGCCGCTGAATACTGCATCAAGAGGCCCTATATGAGATGGAAATGCGACCTCTGATAGCATTTTCAGGCAGGATAACAAAGGCGCGCATTGAATCAACAACAAAAGTAGAGCACATATTATGAAAAATAACAATGACACAGGTAAGCATATAGCCGGAAAGCATAAATACAATATAAAAGCTAAACAAAGTTGAAGAACGGGCGTTACCCAAATTCAACGTGTGCACCGTGCAATGAAGTACGAAAACACGAAATGTGGAATACAAGTACGCTCGCGTGTAAGGTAAACCAGCGAGGGGAAAAAATACAGTTCGGTACTAGTCAGCTTGCAGTGCCTGGAAATATAATAATTACGAGAAATGTAACAGCTAATGCAGCGATTAGGTATTTGTTTTTATTTCTTTTGTTTCGTGTGCTTCAAGGCTAACGCTAAACAGAGTCTGGCATTTATTTTTTTGAACGAAAATGAGTGAGAGCACATCATTACATCATTACAGATATTACCAATCTGTCAGTTTGAGCAGGAAAAGGCTGATTTTTTTTATGCGGTTGTTAACGCGCAGAGGTATACATTCCGCCGAGAACTCAATAAACAAATGTACAGGCAGAAAAAAATTCCTTAGCTCTCTTCATAATTTTTTTCATCACTGGAACAAAAAGGCAAGAAACAAACAAAAAAAGTTCGAGTATTCTAAAATCAGAGCTCAGAACGATTCTGCGTCGTTTGTACGAAATTCAAACCACTTTAACGTGACCATTAAGTGCTTCTTGTTTTTTGGTCACACGTATTTTTTGGCGCTGAAATATCATTGAGGGGCCGGCTAAAGAGTCAAGTAATCGCTCAATCATCAATTATACCAGTTCAGAAATTACGTTCCTAGCTGCGGGTGGCGATCTGCGAGAATTCGCTGACGGACCCGCCACCCAAGGGGGGCGACATAATGAAACTTCGCGTTGCCTGTCACCTGCATCGTATATAGTGCTCGAAGCGTAAAACAGGTCGCAAAAAAATGTGTTAATTCGAAATGCTCTTCATTTGCTTTTGCCTATACAGTAGACATGTTGCTTGTACAGAATTAGATTTGTCGGTTAATTCGAACCTGGCCTGCACCGTATGCACGCATTGTTATGAGCCCAAACATTTGTTATTTCGATCCTAAAATTGTCCTTCGCCGGATAATTTCAAGGAATAAAGGTAGCTCGCTATGTCTGTTTACGGTATTTAGCCGATTCTAACACTTCTCTTTTTTTTCTCCAATTAAATTGGGCCGAAAATTGCCTGAGCGACCGGTGCAATCGGATACGAAACCAAAACCGCCTTCACGGAGTTCGTATGCTCTACCGCATAAACACAAATGTATTGCAGAAAAGCCGACTCTAAAATACCATGCGGGGAAGCTGAGTTTAGGAAACCGCCCGCCATTGTGCAACCCATATTAGAAACTTGGCAATTCTTGCTAAATATCGAGTGCGCGTTAGGTTTGTGCTTTGTTTAGGAGCTTTAATATGATTTCTATGTTGCTTTTCTACTTTGGAAAAATACAAAATAGGCGCGCGTTTGATTCGGGACATGTTAGACTCAAGCGAATACTGCCAAATTACTCAGCGATGTAAATTTTGGCATTTTTTGCTACGTCGTGTTTAATTCGACCAGCCGGATAATTTGATCAATTTCGGCTGTTCCGTCAGGACCGAATTAACGGAGGTCGACTGTAGAATATTTATGAATCTCTCTGTCTGCAGTTTCTCGCTAAAGTTCATAGCTGATGTCCCAGACGACCGGCGATGCGAGAGCTAGCAGACGTACGCTTTTCGCCAATCACAGTGTACGGATTCTGAAACATGGGGGCCTCTGTTTCACAAGTGGACGAACGCCAGCTGAGTCAAACGTTTATCGCTAGTGACACGTAATATCCTCTACGGATATTGAGAGCAAGTTAGTGGTAGACTTCCGTAAGAAAGAAAAATATATGTGCGTTTCCGGCGAAGATATCATGCGGGAAGAGGAAATGAAAGCCGGCGTTCTCGACAAGCGGCTGCGGCAACGGCGCAAAGCAACAGGAGGCGGTTTCGTCTGCTCGTGCTGGTGGGCCGCGGACTCCCGCAACCCGCTCGGCGAAGTGCATGCAAACGGGATCGGACCGCGCGGTTTCGGTTCACCCGACGTCCAACTCGGCATGCTCACGTCGAATTCGGGTGAACGAAGTTGAATAGGTGGTTCACATTCTGCAGACCATGATATGGAACAAAATATGTAGAAAAAAAATTATTACAGCGAAAACTGACACCGCCTCGGAACGGACACCGTGTTACGGCACAGAATGGTCTTTCACGTGTTCAATTGTACCTCGCACTACCACCTCAACGGCACCAACATCCACTGGGTAAAAGACTACGATTTCTGCGAGACGGGCCTCAGCCACGCGCGGTGGAAGACACTCGGGCATTTCGTGAGCGACATCGTCGCTCTTGCGAGCCTGAATCGCTTCGACGGCCCGTTTTACGTGACTCTGATGATAGACCCGTTAGATCGTCCCGAACACGTAGACCTCAGCGCACTCGCGGAGAAGGTCGACTTGGTGTTCTGGAACACTCACCTAATACGCCCGCGGCGCAACTCGATGCCCGAGTACTGCGGACACGCCGCTAAAGTGCTTGAGCAGTTCGTGGATGAGGTCAGCCCCATCCTGGTGAAAAGTAATACTGCCGGCATGTGCGTCAGTGCAACGGTAGCGCTGCAGGCGTGGACTTCGACGACTGAGGCGTCTCCCTTGCCAGCGCAGGGGGTCTCTGGGATGGAGGGAAGGATGTCAGTGTCCGAAGTGTGTCACTCGAAGAGCAAGATCCTGAACATGACGGCGGATCTCAATAACGGCTGCTACGTGTACAATACTACGGACGGCGGCGCCAAATACTTTGCGTATGACACTCGCGCTGTTTTGAAAAGGAAGTTTACGGTTAACAAGCAGGTGACCTGTGTCGTGCTCCGCGATATAGATTTCGACAACTTTTCAACGGGATGCGGCGCTTATAACCAGACTTTCTTGATGAGTTCATACCTCAGCGATGTCGCGGCCAATCGAACCTCGTTCAACGTTTCAAAATATTTTCCTCATAAGTAGCGGCTATTCTCGCCTACAATCGCATGATTTATAGATCTTATTTTTTTAGGTATATTTCGGAAATTAATGCCTGCTTGTTTTGATCCCGCGGCATTGATGCGAAACTTGATCAACAGGCTACTAACACATAAATGTACGCATTTCAGTGATTTTGTCTACAGTCGCTTATTTTCGGTTATACATATGTACTGTAAATGTGCAGTGTTTTGGGTAATCGTCTGAGTGCGCATTAGTTTTGTTGTGCCGTTGTAAGATAGCGTTGCGAGGAATTTTGCTACCGATTCATCTGGCCCTGTCAAGTATAATTACTTTAAAAATCGCAATTGTTCGAGTGAAGGAAACGCCTGGGCTGATGGGATAAGCCTCCTCAGGGGTGGTAAGCCAGAAGAAGCCTTCAGGTTTTTTCTTAACATACGCAAAATGGTGCTACACTTGCGCATAATCATATATCACAGCATTTCGATACGGCTTACCTATCCAGGATCCCCGAATACAAACTTGCGCAATAGAGACAATGACAAAATAAACGGCCACTGCTAATCGGCGGAAGTTGGATGGGAAATGCGTGCAGTACACGCGCAGGAGAAGTGTTGCTAGCTGCAGTTGGATCTAACCTTGCTGAAGCTACCGGAAATCACTCAACCCAAGAGCCACTTATGTATTGAGCTGCGGTAGCGTCCGACATAACACATAAAGTGAAGACTAATGGCGATGACGTATTAGAACTTGGCGCAGCATCCACAACAATCTCAACAACACGGCTGAGTAATTTGAGGAGCCAAAAAAACGTCTTCTCTAAAAGGTAAGTGTTAAAATGGACAAAACCCAGTTATTCTTCCTGCTTATTTTGCTCTTTCTCTCTCTCTCTCTCTCTCTCTCTCTCTCTCTCTCTCTCTCTACAGCGCACCAAGATTAGTCGCACATCTGTTGCTCAGCGCGTTGTGTGCGGTTTCCCTTCTAAGCAGTGTATGACTGCGCGAAACGGTACGCCAGCGTGGCTTTTCTTGGCGTGTTGTGCACTCTTGGAGAGGCCTGCAATGCGGCTCGTGTGACACTGAACATGTGTCGTGGTGTTCGCGCAAGCCTCGAGGAAGGCAGTGACTGCGCTGTTTGCGCTCATTGATAAGAGCAGGTGAGGACGGTGAGGTCGCCACTTCTGGGGGAAAAAAAAGGAAAACAAAAAAACACCAACATAGCTTTGGAATAGACAGAAAGGCTAGTATTCATGACCACGACCTACTGTATTTATACAGTAGGTCGTGTTCATGACAATGACACTCTCTTGAGAGACATTTTATAACAAAATCTTTTATAATAAAATGTCAAACTTTTCCCGATTATTTCGGGAATATATGCGTGCGTGCCTGCGTGTGTGTGTGTGTGGGGGGGGGGGGGGAGGGAGGCGTGTTCAGGCACCGTATGTCGTTAGCAAAAACTGTTTTAGAAGCTGCCGGAAACAGTGTAGTGAAGAGCATGATTCAATGCTTGATGACAGAAAATTTCAAAATGAAATTAGAGAAAAAGAAGGCTGTCATTTTACCGTAGTCAGTGAATTTACTTTTGTAAGCAGGAGATTATTTTCAAAAAGCCGCGTGTTATTTGTATTGCAAAGTTGCGTTGGGGGAAGTAACTCAGTTGGAATGTCACTATTTCTACTTCTAAACAATATAAGACCTAGTTGAAATAGAAATGTGCAGGTTAATGGCAGAATTTTGAGAGTGCGAAAAGTGGGTGCTGCTGATGCGGTGTATGAGCTATGGGTACTTATTCGGACCGCCCAGTTCTGGAGCTGAATGAGGTATGTCAAGTGTGTGGGGTATGTGTTTCCCCACGATGAAACGCAGTGAGTGACTAACAATGTCTTGTTCGAATGAGTACGCAGATGCCAAAAGCCATCTTCTTATTGACAGAATTTACGTGAATGTTATATTTAACGCTTTAAGGATGAAACATAATATACATATGAAAAAATGTTGATTTGCTGTCTAAACAGATCAAGGATAAGCATAATCAACAAAAAGGAGGAAAAAACTATTTGCGGAAATCTTTTCAGAAATATGGGGAATACCCCAGGTAGAAAACTGGAAGTGGGCTTCGCCCCAAGCCACCTAAGGCTTCGTTTTTAATTTGTATAGACAGTACTCATCATATGTGAACCATAGGTGTACGTTTCATTTGCTTTGCATTGAAACGTACACCTATGGTTGCATTACACCACTGCAGCTGGACATCTTGCATCGGCTTGCCTCCTCCTCTGACCTTGTTTTCAAATCACACCCGTCGTGGTTGCTCAGTGGCTATGGTGTTAGGCTGCTGAGCACGAGGCCGCGGGATAGAATCCCGGCCACGGCGGCCGCATTTCGATGGGGGCGAAATGCGAAAACACCCGTGTGCTTAGATTTATGTGCACGTTAAAGAACCCCAGGTGGTCGAAATTTCCGGAGTCCTCCAATACGGCGTGCCTCATAATCAGAAAGTGGTTTTGGCACGTAAAACCACATAATTCTTTTTTTTTTTCGAATGACAGTGAGTCGCGTACCAAACTACTTCTTCTCGTCCAGTGTTCCTGCTCTAAATCAACAAATGACGACTCTTGCCTTTCATTCAGATCCGACTTGAAAACCGATTATATGCCTTCTTCGGGCCTAAGGAATAATCACTGGCGGCATTTACACGAATGGGACAGGTGGCGCATTGCACCTCATTTCTAGCGCATCGGATCCATGCAAACGGCGATAATGCGCTAGAGAGGCTAATTGCATTAATGCGACAGGGGATGGCAGTTCGAGAGTGGGTAAGTCACCTCAAGCGGTGCATTTATAGCTGAAGCGTCGGATAGAGAGAGAGAAGGCAAGCGAGACTTCTCTGCCGCCGTGTGCTTCACCAGCCGAATGCAAATCGCCGGAAACAGGTTCCGGCTTGTTTCGGACGAAAGGGAATGCGCCACGTGTAGACGCTGTCGCATAGCACGTTATCGCGACGAGCTGAAAAGTGCGATACGCTAATGTCGCATTCATGTAAACGAGGCTACTGTCACTCTAAAACCGCCACGGATGCGGTGCGTGCGCGGAAGCGATCTCCGATTTTGCGCTGCACATTTCTTACCCCACGCTACACGTGCCGCGAATCCCGCTCGAGCTGGAAACTCCGCGGTAGGAGAGCCGCAGAGGGAGAGAGAGAGAATACGACTTCCGTGTTGCGTCCTCGGCCCGCTTTCCTCGGAAGGAGAGTGTCCTCCCACAAAACCCCGTCCTGTCCCCGGCACGGTTACCGCAGCGGCGGCGACCCACTTCGCGAACGCCGCCCTTGACCGCGCCGCGCGCAAGGCCAGCGCCGACAAAGTCTGGTCAAGGGCACCGGCGCAACTGGTCAAGGGCTCCCGAGCAGAGCTCGAGGACGACGCGAAGGCAGCGACATTTCGCGGTCACCGTCGCCATGGCGACTGCGGCGCGTCCTTTTATCTGTGTGCTTTACCTCTCTCCCCGTCTTGTTATCCGAATGGACGTATGGAACTGGTATCCCCTTCGAAAAGGAGTGTTCGTTTATGCCGCCAGCAGAAAGGCAATTGAGTACTTTTCTGATGCGTTTATATCGCTACGCTATGCGATGCGCTACGGTGTTCGCATGAGCTGGCGAAGTTGATTTTGTGCTGAAAACAGAGCATAGGGCACTGGGCACTGGTTATAGGGAGGACATGACACAAGCGTCCATGGCCTCTCACTCGTCCGTGCATGTTGCGCTGTCTTCAGCAAGGAACGTTCGTTTGTCAGCTGCAAGCTTCCCTCAACAGCACGCGACGAGCAGCGTAATGCAGATGACCACATCACGTGGGTCATCTGTGCTTCGGCAGGTTAAAGGCAACATCCCATCAAGGTGCGCGCACTTGCTGGGCAAGACTTGCCGTTCCCTCTCCGTTGGTGCCGATTTCTTTCTTATTATATTACTTTTGGGTCGATGGAAGTTGATTGCCGAGCCTTACTATAAACAATTCAAGCTCGATTTGGTGGACTGGTATTCCCTGCGGACAAAGCTCTTTACTTTCACAATTTCTCTGATCAACTGTATTCACTTTTTTTTTTCTGCAAGCACTTTGTCTTTAAACTTTAGGAAACAATGGATAGCACTTCGTTTTCTATTCCCTTGATGTATTTCTACTATATCTACGCTTCCTTTAGGTTAAATTATGGGTAATTTTAATGAAAAAAACGTCATGAGCGCTGTGGAAATACTGCTAGCACTGGTCACTTATTCGTTTTGGCGGATACGTATTTCACAGACAAGCAGTGCCAGCAAATATGTAATTCATGAAAATCTGTTGGCGATTGCGGTATATACATATATTGAAGAGTGAAGAGAATCGTATTTGAAGGCAACTACATTTCGTTTGATTCTTCTCGAGCGCTTGTGTTCAGAGAAATAGACACCATTTATATTTGACATCCAGTTCACTAATTGGCTGAGTCATTTCAGTCTACCTATACTAACATATGGGGCAGAAACTTGGAGGCTAACAAATAAACTGGAGAAGTAAATGACCGCGCGATGAGCGATGAAGCGAAAAATGTTAGGTGTAACGTTAAGAGATAGGAAGACAGAGACTTGACCCAACCAACACCCCCTCTAGAATTAAAGGAAGGTAGCTCGGTCCTATGGTGTGTTTTCTTTGTGTGGAGACTCCAGCATAGATCTGAGTGGAAAATTCGCGAGAATTTTGTCATAATAATGAATACGTCGAAACATAAGCTCTATTAGGAGAATAAAACGAAAGGTCTTCGAAAATGGTTATTTATGAAGTTGTTGATAATCGCGACTAAAATAAATTCTCGCCTCCTAGCGGTCACGCCGAGAAACAGCCGATCTAGGTTCATCCGCGGTTTCTCGCATTGCAGCGTGCGCTGCAACGTTGCCTCGTAGTTCTCAAATCGCCGTCATGCCGCCGCTCACAAGCCCTAAAAACAAAAAAAAAAACGGACGTCGAAAGAATTTTTCTGTGTCCCATCATTCGTGTCATCGCGCTGGAAAGACAGCAATCCATCATTACATCGTTTCCCAAAAGTAGCAGTCGACGCGCAACGGAAAGCGACATGGATGAGAAACTTTGGCATTGGGAAAAACTGACTGGCACTATGGTGGTTTGTTCGGAACACTGCACTCGGGATGGCTTCTTTATTCCCGGCGAGTAGACCACTGCTCTCTTTTTCATGCATTCTAAATATTTTGCTGCCGTTTCAAACCGCAGAGGGTACTTCATTTAGGCAGGCGCTTTAATAAATTAGTTATGTACGCTTAAGCCTCATTTCGTTTGGTTAGTTTAGTTTTCTGCCCCAACATTAGTGTCACTAATCCCGTAAGCAGCAGGAATATCCTCGTTATTGTACTTTTGTCCGCAGGCATCGGTATATAGCAGGAACGAATACCAGCTCGGAAGGTCTCAAGTTGATCATGACACATGTCATACCGCGAGGCGGCATATCGTTTCGATAGCATGATTTAACTTAGTGGTGTAAGCAGAAGATGCTGTTTTATCATTCGGCGAGGCGAGTTGTCAGTTTATCGCTCGCAAGAAATTTAGAAGCAACTGCAAACAGCACACCTTCCAGACTTGGAGCGTGCGGTCTGCCAACAGCGCCTCTAGTTTTCTCACCGACACTGCGCACACAGCCAAACTCTATTACATCTGGTTCGACTCGCTTTCAAGTCCCACATTTACACTAATGCAGGTGACATTGTTCAAAAGTAAACCCTCGCTAAATTTCGGAAACCTACTGGAAAAAAACGCAAGTCAGTCCGATTGGTTATTCACTTCTCACGTTTCACCGGGGTTTGAGAATTCCTGCGGGCAGCGGTTGTCTGCTGCGTTTCCAAGCCTGGAACCAACGTCTAACGCTGCGTACTGCGTGCACCAACAAGCGCCAGTTATCAGACGCAGGCTACTTTATCACATGGATCAGCTAACTATAAGATGCACCCCGACTCACAAACGGGACCCTCACTTATTTTTATACGAAGACACACTGACCAGGTAACTTAACAGTTTTTAGCCTCGTTCTTTCGGTGCCCAATAACTGTATTTCCCTTCTGAAACCATGGCAGGCGTTATATATGATGGAACGATATGTGATATCCCACAACACGAGTCGCAGTATGGAGTTGCCTATGAAGGTCGAAAACAGCCAAGCAGCGTGCTCGTATAGTAGTGCAGCAACGCCGCGAAGTGCTTGCACCTTTCGGAGGCCCGATATACGCACTAACACTTCCCTTTATTAACATCCGATTCGCTTGAATGGTGGTTGGTCTTTAGAAAAGACTGATGCAGCTTGCCAGGCGTTTGCATGCACAGCGCAACGATTTTCGCGGTTTCGCGGGAATCGTTGAGACCGATTAACATCGGCAGCAGGGACTATTTCGGCTTCGACAACACACCTAGATTCTACGCCACAAACGAGAAACATTAAACACAGCGCCAAGCTAACCACCATAACCAAGCGAAAAAGCCGCCGTAGCCATATTTGTTTCAAGTTTCAAGTTTATTCTCTTTTTCAATTTCATATATACAGCATCTAAACATACATCGCCACATCAGGAAGGAGGCTAAAGGCTGTGTATGCCTGAGGAGACCTACCCTCCTGGTGATGACAAACAGCTGATTTGAGACGACAACAAGTTTTCTTCTAAGGTAACAATAAAATCACACAAAAAAGGAACATCCACAATTGTGTACAGTATATAAATGTTCCGACATAGTCATTTTTGAAAGTATAGCAGTGAAAAACAAGAAAAAGAGCATACAAATATTAATAAATAAGTAAACCACCGTTATCTAGCAATGTTGTAAATATGCTGTTTGAATATTGTTGCTAGCACAGGCAACCGATTATGGCGTTGCCAATAAACATACCGTTTTGTGCGCTTGTGTTGAAAAGGCGGACCTTTAATGAAAAAGATTCAAAATTTAAAAAAAAATATCTGGTTTGGCATGCCAAAACCACGATCTGGTTATGAGGCCCGCCGTAGTGGGGGACTCCGGAAATTTGGACCACCTGGGGTTCTTTCATGTCCACCTAAATCTAAGTACACGGGTGTTTTATTCAAAATTTAACCTCCTAATTATTTACATAATCTTTCACATGTGTTCACTTTAACGAGATCATTCGCGGAGGCACACACACGCAGTGACCGAGTTGTTTTGGTGGCATGTAGTGCATTGCGTTTCCGTGCCTACGAAACACAGATGCCAGAACATGCGCGCAGGATATTCGCACACCGTTTGGCTCAGCAGCAGAATCTCTAGTCACTCAACCCATGTGGCCGTTCCCCAACGGCGGTATGTCACTCAAGCACTTTCCCGAGATCTTCAGTCCGCAGAGCAGGTCACACAGTCACCAAAACGTGGAACCACACCGCGGTGGACCTCAAATGTACGGAGGAGCTGGTTCGCCCTCCGTCTCGATACCCAGCAGTTGGCGACGCAGCAGCTTCCCGCGCAAAACTTCGTTGCGCCGCCTCTCGTTCACCAGGTCCGTCTCGGCCTCGAGCAGGCGACGCATCTGCAACAGAATGTCCAGCCGCAGGTCCCGCTCGCGACTGTCCCCACTTTGCGCGGTCATCTGGAGCACCTCCGCTAGACCCGAACTGCGTCCGCTCGCTGCGAGTGCGTAACCGGCGGCGGCAGTCAAGTGCGAGCGCTCGCCCATGACCTCCGAGATGACAGCGGCACCAACCGATCTCCGAGGCCACTGCTCTTCCTCGTCATTGCCTTCGTAGTCCGAAGAGTCAACGTAATTTAAAGCTTCAGGAGCGGCGGCGGCAGCGGCGGCAGTAGATGTCTCATCGTACGCCGTCTGCAATGACCTTCGCTGATCGGGACAGCTGAAAGGGCTGCTTACTCGAAACAGCGGGCCATCGTCACCAGCCGTCGTCGTCGCGTCCGTGATGACGTCAGGTCCATGCGTCGGTGCCGTTTCATCGACGGCACTGAAGCCGACGTCGGAAGTTGTCGCAGCTTCGGGAGTGAGCGGCGAGCATGGTTCCGACTTGATGACCACGGGACTGTCCACGCTCCCAGTCGAAATTTGACTACAGCGCTCCTGCTGGTGCTGCTGCAATGAAACCTCCCGGTGTTTGGGATCCGTGTCCGGAGTGATAGCCTCGCCGACGCCTGGTGGAGCCTGTTCGCAGGTGTCTAGCTGGAACTCCTTGAAGGAGGATGAGTCTTCGCCGTCGTGCGCCCTGGTGATAAACACAGGGAACGCTTTATGTAAATAGGCAAGTTTAAAGTTTGCTCTGTGTCTTCAAACATGTCTAGGCACTTTTAAGATAGCGTAGGCTTGTACTGGACAAGGAGGAACGCAGAAGACGGAAACTAAACAGGTGATGCGAAAACTACCAACTACCAATTTCAACTCTACCAATTTACAAACTGCGACAGCTGTCTATGGTTAATTCGGCTGGCCATGACGACGAGTTTGAAGTTAAAGGAACCATTATAGTTATATTCGGTTTTAGAAAATATAGTCTGTATATGGTTGATCTGTTAGTTTCTACACCCCAAAATATATCTAATACTATAGTTCTAGAGTGTTAGCCAGCGCCCTCAGGGCCATGGCGGTTGATGTGGAGCATCCAGCGTTAGGCATTACTTAGCAGTTTACCTGGTGGCCGATTAAATCCTCGTAAGCTATCTCAAGGCATCAAGAATACCCCAGCGGAGATATCCGCTATACAATGGGCGAGCATAAGAAAAATATAAATACTAAAAATGGAGCCATTCGCTTCACATAATTCTTCTGAATCATAGAAACTTGTGTATAACACCCGTTAAAGGAATGTGCAACAATAAGTGCCTTTGTGACGACTACGTAGGTGCAGACACGTTCAGGCTAACAAATGAGCGGAACACAGCCAGCCATTTCGCGCGTTGAAGGGTGTTTTACAAAAGATGTCGCCACAAGTGCTGCTGATCGTGTCTGTCTGCTGAACTACAATGATGGGACATGGCCTTTACAGAACGTGCCACATAGCTGGGCCCGCTATGGTTATGCTCCTCCCAGTCATGAAAGTGAACTGCGGCATAACCTCCAAGTGGATAGTTTACAATAAATCAACGTGTTGTTAGCACATCAAATCAAAGAAAGTGTCATCATTCATTGGTCTGCTGCCGATGTACCGGCAACTACCTATAACCCTCCTCCGTCCCTCCACTCCCCCCCCCCCCCCCCCTTAATCACTGCGCTGCGCGGAGGGTGGCTCTGCTACCCTTGGAAGGGACCCTCATTGTCAGGCTTTGTGGTAAATCATAGGAAAAAAGAACATGTAGTGCAGAAGTCAAAAGGGAAAGTGATCTACAGGCTTAAAGCAGTGCAGCTTCCGTTGTCGTGGCGTCGGCGCCGATTGAGTAGCGACGGCAATGCGGGCCCAGGTGCTGCAAGGCTCACTTCCCAACAATGATGACATACGCTGTAAATTCAAATACCATAAATACCTCCTTTTACATCTTTACTTCGGTTTTACTGCTGTTTCATTCGTTGTTCTGCATCATGAATTTCTTTCTTTGTTTTTCTTTTCGTTTTTTTTTTCTGCACCAGGAATAGCATGGTTCGACTTTTATGGATCACTTATAAGACGAACAGATTTGCATACACTCTAAGAAAAGTTTACACCCTTTGGAGTACCCCTTCTGCCACACAACGATAATCGTCATCTGCCTTGATGCGTTTCCTTTCTTGAAAACGCCGCGCCCGCTACTTTCCTGTCGGGAATGCTATCGTGCTGATAACGCGCATGCCGTTCGTTACTGGAAAGTACCGGGCTCGCCGCGTTAAAGAAAGGAAACGCATCAAGGCAGATGACGATCATCGTTGTGTGGCAGAAGGGGTACTCCAAAGGGTGTAAACTTTTCTTAGAGTGTAGTCCCTGCGAGTTAGTGTTATCCTTAACGGGAGTCTACAGAATAGGAAAGACACCAACCTACGTTATAAGCGCAAAATTATTTGGCAGTTTATTTCAACACGTGGCAATTTCTTCCCTGATGATTATACATACCGGGACTCTGCCGTGTCCTCTCAATCTGTGTACCTTGGTGGCGCAACAGCGCGAGCTAGTGGAATAGAAACACATTACACAATACACGGCAACCTTAAATCTGTTTATACTAGCAGCCGTCTTTGGATTCGCTTCTTTTTTAGTTTACAAAGGCTCCTCACCCGGCAAGAATGGCCGTTCTGAATATTGAAGAACCAAAATTTGCTAATACGGCTTACTATTAATCGCTCGTGTTTCTTGAAGAGTAGGCCGCACTGTATGGGGAACCAGCGCTGGATAGGCGGCGCGTCGAAAAGAGTGCGTTGCACGCCGCCCTGGCGACGAAACTCGGCATATTTCAGCCACACAACCAGACGACACACACATACGCAGCTGTATTATAGTTCGTATGTTTCCGTTTTCGCGCCGCTTGAAGTGGAGTTTTTGTAAAGAAGCTAGCGCCATCAAGTGAAGAAATGACGAAAGAAGCTTTTTAAGCTTTAAATATTTTTCACAGTGCGTCGCGGCGAGCTCGTGTGTTTCTTTAACGGTTGCGTCGTGTATCGATGCCATGATTGCGTGGCTGCCTGCCTCGCAAATCTAGCAGTTATGGCTCCGGTCGTGCTGCGCTATGGTTTCGCAAGTATTAGTTGTCCTGAAGATATTCCATATTTCTCTGGCTAGACATAAAAAAATTCTGATGTTACTTCGCCACAGCAGTCAATGGAGAAGAGAGCTTTATCGCATCAGCTGACTCGCGCAAGCAAAGGTTTGAGTGCTCCGCTGCTTGATCCTAACAATCCTGGCTACATTTAGCACTAATTACATAAATTTGCCGGATGCATCTCAGCGCCGAGTCCTCATCCGCATGCGCATTTCTATAAACACATAGGTGGTTTAGTCGCGCGTGCGCCGGCACTATGCGCATACAACTCGTATTACAAGGCAGCTTCCCTCCCACATAATTCTTGGCAATGAATGGATAATTTTTACCTTTCGTATTATTCATTTGGTGCGGTGGCGTTGGAAGGGGCTTGGCGGTGGCATTGCGAAGGAAATATGGTACATATGCCGGATGGTGCATGCTATTGCTCATTTTGTTTCCGACGAAATACCGACTGCAGATTCTGCTGTTTGGTACTGTCTGCCATGGCTGACCATCTTCACTATCGAATAAACCAGGGATACACGCGAAATTTGATTTAGAAACCAGCCCGACACCGCTTGACAGGGCGACAAGACGGGAGCTTACTCCGCTCGCCTGACTGCTTGGATCCAACGCCGCCTCCGTTCTTGTTCGTAGGGTTTAGATGGAAAGACGCAGAAGGATACATCCTCCCTCATCCCGACTTAGTTGTGGCACTTGTATACGCAACAGTATCGTCGGCGCCCTTTTGTTTTCCTTCGACTTTAAGGGCACGCAACGCAATTTTCGTCCGCAGGGGAGGCTGCATTGTGCACGTTCTGACCGCCAGGGCGGCGCTGCAGGCGCCCTGAAAACTCCAGCGCTGGTTCCCCATAGCCAACCATTCCGCGTTGGAATGGCCAACAGCCCTGTTTGCTACAACTGCGGTGGCGAGGAGACGAACAGGCATTTCTTCCATGACTGCCATCGTTACAGGACCGTTGGCCGAGGATGTGCGAGCTGTGTGACCAAATGAAGAGTTGTAACTGCGTTGCGTCCCGTTAGTGTGAGCGCCCGCTTTCTTTCTTTTTTTTATCTCTCTCTTTCTTGTCTTCTCTCCCATCACCTGTTATTACCATTGTCCTCTTCCCCAGCTTGTCGTAACCAGCCTGTGTTTACAGTGGCTAACATATCTGTATCTCCCAGCCTCCTAATTAATTAGCTGATTAAGTCAAACAGCTAATCAAGTCACAAAGAGAGCACGCACGTGTCCGGTTCGTCCGCCGCGGCGTGCGGCCCATGCGTGTGCTGCGACGGCCCAGCGACCAGGTGGCCGTCGTGGGTGCGGCATCGTCCGGGGCAGCTCACGTGCTCGCAGCGCCAGAAGCGCAGGCCTCCGATGCGGTTCTCCAGCACGTACCGGAAGTCGCCGATCTTCTTCGCGCGCTGCACGGTGCAACATAACGCTCTTCAAACTGGTACACCGTGGCCTCCGAGATCGGAGCCGGACGCGTTCGTGTTGTCGGAGGCGATGCCTCTATCCCGCTTGACATGCATGCGCAAGCAGTGCGGCGAAGACGTAGAAAGCAAAGACGGGAAAAAGACGGGGCAGTGAAGCGACAAAATCGGTGACCCTCCTCGCGAGCTGCTTGCTTTCCCCTTTACCTGCTGTTTTTATTTATTTCTGTGCTTACGTTATCAGATAGCCCAGCTCTACAGCATGTTTCCAACACATGATATGGCAGTCAACCACGCCATAGATATTTAAAAATATCGGCATTTAAAAGTCGTTTGGGATATTTAAACATGGTATTCGTATTGGCTGGCTAATGGGTCCATCGGTATTTAAAAGGCGTTTCTATCAGAATGGTGGCAGGTGTTATTCTACCATGCCATGATAAATCTATCCTTGTCACCCTTCTCCACTTTCTACTGCTTGCCTCTAGCTTTTGCATATTCATCTTCACGTGGCGCTCTTTTATCGCAGCGATTCTTGAATCTCACGTTCTTGCCTCGTCCGACTTGGGCAGAGCAGCGGCGAATATCATCTACAGTATAATACTTTTTCTTTACCGTACCCATGAATGCCATCAGCATAACGGTACCAAACAGCACTTTCATAGAACAACCCAACTACCATAAAAAGAAGAAGAGTGATATTTCAACGTCAAAATAACTATAAAAAAATACACCAAAAGAATTGTAACTTTCTTCTTTGTAGCATTTAGTCGTTCAATTAAAATGCCGTGCGCGTGTCGTAGATCACCACTAACTCTTCCGCCGAACGGTGGGCCCGTCGAGGCTAACCAACGACTCGTAGTAAAGTGCATGCGAGCTCAGATGAGCTCCTTAAGACATTCTACTGTAACCTTGCAAATCTCGAAAAAGACAGCAATATACTGACTATATGGAATGCTAATATATATATATATATATATATATATATATATATATATATATATATATATAAACGAGAAGGAAGGGGCTTAACCGAGGGGCCCGATTTTCACTAACCATAATAAGAAGCCAACAAACAATGACACCTCAGGATTAGTCCTACACTCTTAAACGTACACCTCTTTGAGTCATATCTTGCCACACAACGATAATCATCATCTGCATTGCTCGCGTTTCCTTTCTTGAAAACGTTGCGCTCGATACTTTCCTGTCGAGAATGTTCTGTCATGTTCATAAAGGGCAAGATATAGTCCGGCGTAACGCACGCGCGCGGCCACGCGCGGCGCGGTTAAGCGACGTCGGTGAAAAGCGCGCACTCTACAGTCCGGCGTCCCGGCGTAGCCGGCGTGCTTAGGCGCGCTTGGCGAGCACAACGCCGCCGGCGCGGACATAGAGCGTGTTCTATTTCACGCGGCTGCCGCTAGACCAGAATGCACTGCGCGCTGCAGCGGCAGCGAGCAGAATGGCGGCCTGCGGTGCGCGTACTGACAGTGCGGCTGTGGTTTTTTTGAACATCCGTGTGGGATCTCATCCGTGAGCGATTTGCAACCTTCCATGTGTATACGATGTGAAACGCATGGACCACCGCGACACAGAGCGCAAGAACAACGCGTGGGAAGCTATACGAAAGCAGTGTGGTCTCGCCACAGGTAAGCTGCACTTCGCAGCTCCTGTACTAGCTGGTGGTAGCCGCCGAGTTGAGGGCGCTTGTCGAATAGCTTTCACATGTACATACATGGTCCGCTTCCGTTTTTGACGTAGCCGAAGTACTAGCAATATGAGTGCGATGTTCTGGCTGTCAGGCACGGCGGCCGCATTTCGATGGGGGCGAAATGCGAAAAACACCCGTGTGCTTAGATTTAGGCACAGGTTAAAGAAGCCCAGGTCAGAAAGAAAGTGGTTTTCGCACGTAAAACCTTATGTTTTTTTTTTTTCTGAACAAGTTAACAAGTCCGAACAAGTTAACACCATCCCGCAAAAGTTTTCATATTAGCGCACAAACAGCGCGCGGAACGAGAAGCGCGCGCGCTACCCGAACGACGCGCATGCGCCATGTAAACAGCTGTTCGCCGCGGCGAAGTTGCGCTCCCGGACGCACAGATGGCGCCAGCCTCGAGCTGCGCGCACACGCCGAACTCTAGAGGAAGCAAATTTCTTGCACCCCTGGCGTCGCTAGCGCAGCGTATCCGACTTCGCCTGCCGCGGCGTGGCGCGCCGAGAACGCCGGACTATATCTTGGCCTTAACGCGCATGCCGTTCGTGTTTTAGGAGTACTGGGCACGCAGCGTTAAAGGAAGGAAATTCGGGCAAGACAGACGACGATTATTGTTGTGTGGCAAGATACGACTAAAAGGGTGCAATTTTACTTAAGAATGTAGTAGTAGTAAAAATAAAAACCCAAGAAAGTGGATGCGAAAACGGCGCCGCTGTAGCTGAATTGGTAGAGCATCGCACGCCTAATGCGAAGACGTGGGATCGTTTCCCCCTTGCGGCAAGTTGCTTCTTCATCCACTTTCATCTATATTAATTTGTCCATTTCTTAAATCCTATTAGTAAGTACAAGTGATTCCCCTATGTTTTCCTTGGTATCATTGTTTGTTAGCTTCTGTTCTGCAAGTAAACATAATCTGTACGAAGTGCTTTAGCCAAACGACTGGAATTTAGACGGCTGAAAGTTTGCTCTGGGTTTTATTCTGTCGTCATGTGTCGGGTCCACTTATTTTATTGTTTTTTCACAATATTTTACAACACGGCGTATTTTTCAAGTGACTTAATCGGCGCTTTCCAATTTTGCTAGGCATGAAACAGTTAATGCCATATTTATTGATTGATTTGGCTGTCGAGGGTAGAGACCTTGACAGTGCTCTGAGAATATTAAATGACAATGCAAGCCCAGCTGGACTGACGGTTCATATTGTAAAACGGTTTCATATTGTTCATTTTAAAATTTTCGTCTGCTTTGTTAACGTGTGTTTGACTTTGGCTGGGGTAAACACCCACACTTGCAGAAGGTGAATATATCTGAGCCATATGAATGTGTTTCACCGGCGGTACAAAACAAATGTCAAAGCAGAAGCTTCTATGAAGGCTTTAAGCGTTGAATTTGGTGATGGTGAAATAAAAGCCATCTCTAGGATCACATGTAGAGTCGACTTGGAGCATTGCATACATCAGGAAAATTCTGACTTCGCGAAAATTTAATGCCAAACACACCACAACTTCGATGCGTTTCGGTGGTCGCGGGATGTGCCTTCAATTGGGGCGCCCCATCACCGACCGAAATGCCACTTATCGCGGGGGGCTCATGCGCTTCGCGTCGCGCGACATTGACAGATACGCAGTCAAGGAGTTGATAAGGAACGATGAGGCGTTATATGGGTCTCCTCATGGTTTATAATGGTTCGATGCGGATGGATAAGGTGCTTAACAGCGATAAGGGCTTATAATGGTAGAAACAAAACTGATGAGGTTTATAAGGATCGTTAAGGGGTTTTAAGGGGCGGATCGAGGGCGATAAATGTTGATAAGTGTGTATACTGGACGGATCAAGTTAGATAAGATTGATATTGACACCCGGTTACGCCGACATGAGCAAGTGGCGCAATGGTTACGCATACATAGAACTCTCCAGGGAAATTTTGCGTGATTTTTTTCTCGAGCAACAATCACTTCAGACAACGAATCGTCTAAATTATAGTTCAAGAGCAACTACAGCACGCTGCCTTCAAGAATGCTAACGTTCTGGTACGACGTCCTAGTGGCTGTCCCAGACAGCGTGCGCACGTTGAACACTTACCCGACTTACCTGCTGCCTGTATGTGGCGTCACGCCTCTTTCTCTCGCTGACCACGCGCCGGTGCTGGTCTTCGTCGTGCTCCCGGAATCGGTAGACCATGTGGTGGTTCTCGTACAAGTCGGTCGTGAGCCGCGACCTGCACTGACGCACGTCGCAACGCCAACGGTAGCGCTGACCATTGCGTGTGTCCAGCGTAAACGTGCGGCCGGCGTACTTAGCCTTCGGCTTGCCGCGCCGCGACATAACCAACTCGACGGCGGCATCGGCAACCGCCACTCGGGACCACCGAGCGTCGGACATTCCGTTCTCCGACGACCAGCACTTCGTTTGCCGAGGAAAACTTGCAGCTGCTAATTACCCAGCACCGCCTATTCGGAAAGTGGTCGGACGAGAGCGCTGTACGACGTCTAGTAGAATGGCGAAAGCATGCGCTCACCGAACGATCAAGCAGCGGAATCCATATACAGGAACACCATAGAGTTTGGTGCTTGCTTATCGGCATTAGTACATATCGCCTCGACTACCCAAACATCACATGTCGGCACGGGTCATCGGCCCAGCGAAGGCCGCAATCGCGTCAGAACCGTCAGCTCCCAAAACCCACGTAGACGAATTTCACTGCCGACATTCGCAGGGCGCGACGGATCAGGCAAACGTGCAATAATTCTGAAAGCAAGCGAAAATACGTCGCACACCTCCCCGTCGAAATAGACGACATTGGCCGTATAGCCACCTGGTGGCAATAGCATACTCCGTACGCGGATTACTTTGCGCTGCTTCGGAGAGGTGGCGCGAGCGTTGCTTTCGTAAGCCTGCAGCAGACGACGCTGCATTGGAGCGTGCTAGCTGTACGGATTTTCATTCAACTGTATAGCCACAACACACAGTAGCGACGCATGCTTGGCGCTGCTTTTGTCTAATCAGCACTATAGAGAAATGTAGCGTTGCTTAATATCAGTGAAATATGCCTGGCATAAGAAGTATTTGCCTACAAGGCAGGTTGTGCAATTTCTGACATGATTAATCCAAGGCAAATAATCCTACTTGTACATTGGACAGATTATGTTGGACTAACAATATTTTCTTATTTTAACTTAATTTGGGCACCATGTCTCTAAATTATACAGACGCAAATTTAGCTTCAATTAATGATGTATTTTAGTGACAATGAAAAATGACCATGTAAACACGATGACTATGTTTTGACACACTAAGTTATTAGGTGCTTGCTACTTATTACATATGGAGCTCATATGCTCAAGCCCCTATGCTACCACCACTTCTAAAACGACTACCAGCTGTCCAGTGAAAAGAAACTACTATGTTGTCTTTTTATTCCTTGCGCAATGTCTGTAATTTAATGCAGGAAATTCAGAATATGCACCCAAATTAAAGTCACATTTGTAAAATTATAAAATGATCAGGTCATCTTATTTATTAGCAAACAACGAAATTAGAATGTGTATGCTACCCGAATAAAGAAGAGCAGCTGCTTTTCTACAGCAGAGGAAGACTGGGTAGTTACAGATGTCTGAAGGAGAAAAAATGTGCAGAAAAAAACATGGTGCACACACACAAAAAACAATACAGTAAATCACGAGTACAAAGATGTGGACTTTGAAAATCAATGAAGCAACATTTCATGGCTGACATGACAAAAATAATATGAATGGTAAGCATGGGCAACAGATGCAACATTTCGACTTCCGAAATGTTTTAAGTGCTAGGAAAACAGATTCAACAGTAACTAGTGCACTGTTACACTGCCCAGCAAGACTATCTGCAACCACAGCCACCTTTGCAAAGGGGGTGGCCACAACATGCCGTTTATCATTTAACACGACTGTTGTTTCCCCTATGATGCTGAGTCATACGAACACACTTCACCACCAGTTTGTCTTTGTTCACGCAATGAACATCGTCAGAAAACGATTGATAACACAACAACCTGCAAGTGAATAACTGGCCACATGTTGGCCATTTAGTCATATCCACCAAGAATCGACACAAGCACACCTTCCAGGCCAACCACTCAAGGCACTAACTTCAGTTCACGCCGCATTTTCTGCAACTCCAGGAGGAGCATACGTCGCTTGATTACCTCTGTTTTCCTTTGCTCCATGAAGTACTTCTTGTGTTCAATGAGCATTTCTGCCTCGGCTGCTGCTTTGCGTCTTTCCTCAACATGAAAGGCAGCCATAGCTGCTGCTCGTCGCGTCTCCTCTTCTGATCGTATTCTCTCCTGCACCAGAAACATTGTCTCAGCCATAGCTTTCTTCTTCTCCTCATCATACTTTTTGAGTGCCTCTGTGAGAAGCAATGTCTCAGCAACAGCTTTACGCTGCTCTGCTTCAGCCTTCATCTGCTCGGCCAAGAGCTTCCGTTTCGTTGCAGCCAAAATATCAAGCTCCAACCTCGCCTTTTTTTCCACAAGGCCTGGTGTACCTGTCGTGAAGAAGTACCTCCTCGAAGTCCGAGTACGGACGTCTGCACTTCGTTCAATGCTACTGCTCTGAGATACCGTACTAGCTTCCTCTTGAGAATTCATGGAATTAGCAATGTCTGGCTCTGAAAGTATTTGCTCTATCTGCTGCAGCTCAGTACGTTGAGGTGCAAGATCAAGCGAGTGATCAACTGAGGGCATCACCTGCAGTATAGGAGCCACAGGCTGCGGCTCTATGTCTTCGCAAGAACCGTTTGTGGTTACCACATGCAGCCCCTCGCACTGCACTTCCTCATCAGTTTCCACTTCTTTCTTGACCTGCACCGTGTTTGCTCCCACAGTTTCAAGCTCCACAGGTGCTGCAGTTCCAAGGTGTTGCACAAGGGCTCCATTTGTGCTGCTTAACGTGCTGGGGTCCTGCAGCGTTGGCACAATGTATTCATCACTGCCGTGCTGACTAGACCTGCAGAAATAACGACATTGAAAGAGACATATATAACCACAAGTGCCAAAACTACACATTCAAACAAGTTGAATGTGTCACTGGGGGATGGAGATTTCAATTCGTTAAGGGGCAAACTACTGAGGCCCCATCCAGAAGTCAACATCTATTCTTCATACCCTCATCGAAATGTTCATTCCAGGCTGAGGCTCCATTTGTTCACCCACTGTTGACAAATAATAGCATACTGCAGTTAGGTGTTATAGATAACCATATTTACAGTATCACATCATAAGTTTGATGTTGTGCTTTTGCTGTAGCATGTACTGAGGCTCAAAACAAATATTTTTTTTTCCTCTGTGCCCCTTTGCTTGCCAGTATTATCGAATTAACGGGTAAACCATTTATTTAAACACAATCATCACACCCCAAGGCACATTTCCCTAGCAGATGCGCACACGAACGTGGGCAGCAACCTTAACGTTATGTTAGGATAGACAAAATAACCAACTATATCTTTTGAAGCTAGGCTGAACTCATTAAGATGGGGACAGGACCACTGGTAAAATGTAGTATCACTCCCAGTGCTAATTTAAAATCATGGCATGTTCTCGTAAATAAAAATTGATTATTTGTGTCAAAAAAAAAAATCTGAATGCTACTTGCCCCTGGATGGCTTGACTGCTAGGTAAATAATTTCCAGCATCTGTAAAAAAGCAAGAATAAAACAAACATTATGCAAGTATAGTGAGACAGAAATAGCATTTCTAGACACAAATGCAGCTCACTCTCAGAGTATATGCGAAAACTTCCCGAATACTCGTGCTACATTTACGCGGCTGTATGGCGACGACATTATCAGGATTAGCTACCCACACCTTTGATTGCACTGCAGCCAAGATCGGCCACATTACAAAAGGCGTTAAAATACTTGCGATGGCGTTCACCATGCACTGGGACCAGGATCAGGCCACCTAAGCATTCAATTAAACGGGCAACGAGACCAACCCGTGTTACAAGCCGCATTTTGCACTGGCATCGGATCGGCCAACCCACACGTTTGATAGCGCTGTGTGATATATTTACATTCTATACACGTGCCATTGCGCATACATTACATTTTGATTCTGATCACACAGCCTCAGGGATAGGCTCGCCTTACAAACAGCATTAAAACCGTTTGGAGAATGCATAGAGTGCAATAGCATCAGCAACGGCTCACCCATATGCGGCTTGGATTACACTGCATCCAGGATCGACTCGCTCTATTTTGCGTCGACAACGGTCACGAAGCCCGGTGAATCTCCTTTATAATGATATCGCATTAAACTGGAAAAATACCCGACACAGGTGCACACAAGCTCGGTTCCCCACGCAAAAACTTACCCGTCGAATTTTCTGCTCCAGATGAATTCTCCGAGTCATCGCCGCGAGCGCTAGCCGAGTCTTCGGCTCGCGTTTGTTGCTTGAGCAGAGAGTCCATGACATAATAATATTTCCACGTAGATTTTTGGCCTGGGCGCAAGTTCCGTCGCTCCTAACGAGAACACGAGGAGAGCACGATAATGAGGACAGCGCAATGCGGAGAGCACGATAATGAGCAAGGTTTGAAATTTTCTGCAAATAACTGTTTACATGACATCACCAGTAGGCGAAACGAAAATATGACGCACTATAACATCCGGTTTACATGAACCAAACGCTAAGCGCGCCAAGCGACCCAGCGCACTCGCTGAGAACCAGTTGACCCGACCCGCCCCGACATCGCTCGGTCCGACCTCCTTGGGTTTACATGAACCTGACAGGCGAATCCCGGCGGGGCTACTCGACTCGACTCACTTCTGTGACGAACACGCAAATGGAATAAGTTGTCATCTTGTCAAGGACGGTCTCACGGTTACTTCGAACAGGACCAAACGCTAATAAAAGCTTGTTGTGCATGAAAACTGAGGTGAATGCGACTTACATGATTATACCGCGACTTCAAGTTTTTCCAGTGGCACCTAATCTGTTGCCACGACCAGTCGTAGCCCAGCGGCGACAAGAGTTCTTCAATTGTCATGAACGTTTGCTGGTTGCGCTGTCGCTTCGACTTTAACACGTGCACAACGTCGAGGTCTTTGATGAGATTTAAAACTTTTAGCGTAGCTTGATCTGTCCATAGCAAACGGCCGCCACCATCCGCCATGGCGGACGCCATTTTGTTTCTTTATATCATTGCCTCTTTTAGACTCTCCATTACTAGAAGCCTGCCGAATGAGCGGAAAACCAGCTGCCAAAGTCTCTCTCTTTTCACCTCTCCACTAGTGTCGGTCGCGAGCGCCAATGTTGCTGGCGGAGCCACTGCGCACTACATCGCGTGGCTTCCGAAATCTTCCTTAGGCGTGCGCGTCAATCTCGAAGGCCATTTGCCTTCATCATAGCGCAGCGTATGTTCGTAGGCATTACAGGCGACAGCTATTTTTGTGCCACACAACCAACCTTTAAAATGCACACCCAAAGGGTTGTGCTGACCATGGTTCACTGCGGTACCGAGTCCGTAAACACCATACGCTGGGTCACCAGCCGTCGCCACCGCCTGCCGCCCGTGATGATAGTGTCGGTCACGAATGCCACCTCGCGACGCTTGCGCCCAACTGAGGTCAGCGCTGTTCTGCTGGGAGCGCGAGTCATTCCGCAGGCATCCAGTAAAGGAGGCAATGTTTAGATGGTTTGAGTCTTACGTTTGCTTTTGTTTAGTTTAAAATAGAACCACCAGATGCCGCGGCACCAGCAAAAAAAACAGTTATGTGAAAGAGCATAGACAACCTTTCACCTAGTGTCTCTACCGGTGGACACCAATTAGGATAACGGTGTTGGTACTATAGATAGCGCAGAATACCGTGGACGTACACTCAAGCGCACGATGTAGGTGGTGCCCAAATCCACGCCCCAGCGACGACCTCATGTTGATAAGCGATGCATATCTCGAAGGCCTTGCGTTGGCTTGCTGCATGCGTCTCGACTGGTCGCGGGAGCCGGAATCACGTCACGAACGTCAGGTTTTGCATTTTGTTGCACTATAGCTTCCGGTCACGCAGTCATTTCATGAACGCTTCAAATCTAATACCATAAGCAATCTCAACATCGCACTTCTCAACAGCGACTCGCACACAGTGATAAAAACAATCTTAGAGGCGATGCTTTTGTGCACTGCAGGCGGGCAAAGATATTTTGGGAGTCCCAAATACGTCATCCCCACCATGTTTTCAACACCACTTATGCGTAAGCGTGGATAGAATTCGCGGAACTGTCAAAACTTATCAACAAGGCGAAAATGAGTGATATTCGAAACTATAACGTGAGAAATACTGAAGAAGCCGTAAATAATGGACGCAGCCTGAAATCGGTGAGAAAAAAACTTGGCATAGGACAAACGAAAATGTATGCACTGAAAGATAAGCAGGGTAATATCATCAGTAATCTCGAAGATATAGTAAAAGAAGCGGAATAATTCTATACGGACCTGTACAATACACAGAGGAGTCAGGATACCTCCATTAGAAAGAGTAATGAACAGGATACAGAAACTTCTATAACATGCGAAGAGGTCAGAAAGGCCTTGCAAGACATGAAACGAGGAAGAGCGGCAGTAGAAGATGGAATAACAGTCGATTTAATAAAATATTGAGGAGACATAATGCTTGGAAAGCTGGCGGCTCTTTATACGAAGTGCCTATCGACTACAAGAGTCCCAGGAAACTGGAAGAATGCAAATATTATACTAATCCACAAAAAGGGAGAGGTTAAAGAATTGAAAAATTACAGGCCCATTAGCTTACTCCCAGTATTATATAAAATATTCACCATGATAACCTCGAATAGAATAAGGGCAGCACTTGACTTCAGTCAACCAAGCGAACAGGCTGGTTTCAGGAAGGGGTACTGTACAATGGATCACATCCACCTCATCAATCAGGTAATCGAGAAATCCGCAGAGTACAATCAGCCTCTCTATATGGCTTTTATAGATTACGAAACGGCATTTGATTCAGTAGAGATGCCAGCAATCATAGTGGCGTTGCGTAATCAAGGAGTACAGACCGCTTACGCAGTGCCACAAGAAAGCACCCTTACCTTGGAAAATATCTACAGAGATTCCACAGCTACTTTAATTCTACACAGGAAAAGTAGAAAAATACCCATAAATAAGGGGTCAGACAAAAAGACACAGTCTCTCCAGTGCTATTTACTGCGTGCTTGGAAGAAGTATTTAAGCTATTAAACTGGGAAGGCTTAGGAGTAAGGATCGACGTGGAATACCTCAGCAACCTTCGGTTTGCTGACGACATTGATCTATTCAGCAACACTACAGACGAGTTACAACAAATGATTGAGGACCTTAACAGAGAGAGTGTAAGAATGGAGCTGAAGATTAATATGCAGAAGACAAAGATAATTATGAATAACCGGGCAAGGGAACAAGAATTCAGGATTGCCAGTGAGCCTCTAGAGCCTGTGAAGGAGTACGTTTACCTAGGTCAACTAATCACAGGGAACCCTGATCATGAGAAGGAAATTCACAGAATAAAAATGGGTTGGATCGCATATACGGCAGACATCGTGAGCTCCTGACTGGAAGCTTACCATTAACATTGAAATACAATCAGTGCATTTTACCGGTGCTGACATATTTGGCAGAGACTTGGAGACTGACAAAGAAACTTTAGAACAAGTTAAGGACTGTGCAAAGAGCGATGGAATGACGAATGCTAGGCATAACTTTAGGAGATAGAAAGAGAGCGGTTTGGATCAGAGAGCAAACGGGTATAGACGATGTTCTAAGTGACATTAGGAGAAAGGAAATGGCGCTGGGCAGGTCATGTAATGCGTAGAGTAGATAACTGCTGGGCCATTAGGGTGACAGAATGGATACCAAGAGAAGGGAAGCGCAGTAGAGGACGACAGAAGACTAGGCGGTGCCACGAAATTATGAAATTTGCGATTGCTGTTTGGAATCTGTTGGCGCAGGGGTAATTTGAAATCGCAGGGAGAGGCCTTCGTCCTCGCAGTGGACATAAAAGATAACGATGATGATGATGATGATGATGCGAGCGATGGGTGCTCAGTCACCCATTTCGTCACGGTGTTGGCTTTACGCATCCTCTGTCTCCTCTTTCTATCCTTCTATGTCCCCTGTGGGCTGTTGCGCGTGAGTGCAAAGGTAAGCGCTGCAGCTTCTGAAGTGGTTTCGCAGGGTGCTTGCACATAATTACAACCTTCCAGAGGGCATTGTGTCGATGGCCAGGGAATTCCGCGGGCATTGTGCCAGTGGTCACGGAGCTCCAGATGGCCATTGTTGTGATACCCCCCTGCCTTAATTCGTTAGAAAGGTCTCATAGACATCTCTTTCGCGCCCCTGCCATGTAGATTACACACGTTCTCAAGCCCTCCACCAGGAGCAGCAGTGGAAAAATCGAAGGAAGAGGCTAAGAAACCTTCGCTTTGAAAAACAAAAACAAAAAACGGGCAACTCCCCTGCATAAAATGTGACGCGCGTCAGGCCGTTTGGGCAACCTTCGTATACGAATTAGATTATGACTAAGCGCGTGAAAAGACGAAATCGCTGCCTCGCGGAACGCGACGCAGCGGTTGTTTTCGCTTCCGGATATAAGCAGGGTGCCTCGATGTCTTTCTCGCCCACTGCGGCGGACGAAGAAGGCATCGAGGTGCCCTAGGGCTTTACCAAGCCTAAGCTGCCTTCAACACCTGCCACACGTCACCATCCTATAATCTCTCCCTCTCTCTTATGGTATAGCTTTGACGAAGAGCAGCGTAATCTGTCTGAGCACAAACAGCGTGCCACATAATTGTTACATATAGAAGGCGCCAATTGCACAAGTCATGCAGCATGTCTTTGTGCAACATTTCCTCTCTGTCATCGCAGTATACCGCCAGCGCCCTAGCATCGGCAAAGGAGCGTTTACTGCGCAGTGGCTTCCTTCAGACAGACTACATACTATAGTTGATCTATATTGATCTCATATACAAATTATTTGGACAGCACTCATCCGTCACTGTGTTTGGCACAGGAGCAGAATAAATGAATGATGACGCAGGAGAAAAGCAGCCACAACAATCTCGTTGTCAAAAATGCACACAAGGAACGTGCACAACGCCCCCCCGCCAGCGTTGGCAGTCCAGCCTTGTGGTGCAGCGTGGAAGGGCGCGCTCGCACTTTCTCAGTCACCGACGCGCGCTGTCTGTGCTCAGATACGAGCAAAAGGAAAACGTGTCCTCCTACGTTCGACAGCACACACAGTCACTTAGCACCTCCAGTGTCCCCGAGATCGCGCTTGAGCCTCTTGATCTCGAGCTGTAGCAGCCGCCTCTTGAGGACCTCCGTCTTCTGCTGCTCGATGTAGAACTTCTTGTGCTCCAGGAGCATCTCCACTTTGGCGGCCGCCTTGCGACGCTCCTCCGCATGGAAGTCGGCGACGGCGGCGATCTTGCGCCGCTCCTCTACGTGCAGGCTGGCCAAGGTCATTGACCTCTTTACCTCCTGCCGGTAAAACTGGGCCTCGGCGTCCGCCCTGCGCTCGTCGGCCTCCAGCTTCCTCTTGGTGGCGGAGAAGATCTGGAACTCGAACCTCGCCTTGAGGTCTTCCGCGGAGGGCCTCTTGCGGCCGGACTTTCCGGGGGGCGTCGAGTGACCGGCGACATCCGATGACCGGCCCGGCGGTCTGTCCTCCCGCTGCGTCCAGCAGAACCGCGGGGAGCGGTCTTCCGCGGCGGGTGCTTGCTGCGACTCGTTGTCGTCGACCTCGCTGTCCGAGTCCGAGTCGTCTTCCTCGTCGACGTCGTCGGCGTCGACCATCTCCTGCTTCACGCTGACCGCGGTGTGCGGCCCGCTCGCCAGAGAGCGGACGTCGCTCAGCACGAGCGGCGGGCCTCCACCGGAGGCCGTGCCGGCGGGCCGTGCCTGCACCACCGTCCCGCTGCCGGAGGCCGACGTCTCCGAAGTGGGCACGATGTATTCGCCATGGCTTTCGCCGTAACCGCTGCAAAAGAACCGTACACAGAATGTCGCATATAGCTGTCAGTTAACGCAGAAGCAAGCGTAGCAAACAACGCCGCGCCACACTGTAAAACGGCGTAACTATTATAAAGGTAAACATTTTTACATCTTTATGGGTAAGCGGAGCTCCTTATCATAAATAACGGAAAGAGTAGCGCGTGACCATATTTCCTATATCCTTCGTGAGATCTCAGACAGAGGCGTAGCCAGGGAAGGGGGGGGCGGGAGGGATAGGACGGGCACTGGTGGCTACGCCACTGGTCTGAGAGTAACACCAATGGCCATTAAAATTTGCGGAGACGACATAACATATACTGAATTTCGGCTGCAGGCGTCATTTGTTATACACGCTTGCAACAAGCGGCGCAGTTACTTTTCTTGACTTCGGTGAATTTTACTCCAATTGATGTAAACTTTAAGGCTCATACTGTTCTATTGTTATGCGCAAAAAGAAATATTATTTAGGGCAAAGTGTAATGGGCTGCCTCTAAAAATTTGAAATTGCTCGTCTTCATATTCAATGATGCTCGTCTTCATATTGCTCGTCATATTGCTCGTTCATATTGCTCGTTCATATTGCTCGTCTTCATAATGCTCGTCTTCATATTCAATGAATGAATGAACATTTATACGGTCAAGCGTACTGCCGTACGATAATGCGGCGCTGTTAGAGCTACCTAACCGAGTTTTGGTTTGCCCCGTAAAACCATTACCATTTGCGGGATACCGACGACGGAGCCAACGTTGGACGGAGCCGTGAACGGTATAAGCATATATGTGGATCTAAGAGTCCTTGCCGCACGGCCAGGTGCGTTTCCGCACAGTAATGCACCATAGCTAAACCTGCTTAGCGTCCACACCACTGCACCGTTTCCTTAGGGAGGCGAAAATGCCGTCGAAATTTCGTGTCAAACGAGTCGTCTGGACCCCTGCACTCACGTCGTAGGCGACGGAGTGCCAGCGCTTTAGGAATCATAGGGGCAGCCATACTTGATTCCTTTCGAAACGGCGTTGCCACAGGCAAATTACCGCCCCTCCTCCCACCCCCAAAAAATGTATAGATTATTTTTTCGCTCTGCACAATGAGGTCGTAAACGTCGTTTTGACAGACGCAGTTTTTACTGTCAGTTTTCGTGCCAGTTTACTGTCAGTTTTACTGTCAGTTTTACGCAGCTTTACTGTCAGTTACTGTCAGTTTTTTTTTTTTATGTCACGTGACGGACTGGCGAAGTGGGCGTGGACTGAAGACTCGTGCCCGTTGGCGATATGGGCTTATTGCGGCCAAATGATTAGAAAAAAAGAAAGGAATAGAATTTCTACACTTTAGCGCCCCAACGTTCGTGTCAGGTATTGCCGAAAGACGCTCACCTCTGCACAAGGTCCGAAACAGGCTCGGCGCTGTCACTGGCTTCCGTCCGGCTCGCCGCACCGTCTGCAAGGGAGATAGGAGTAGGAATGAAATTTTTCTGTTTATCTTTTTTTTTTATTCAGCAAGCATTTCTCGGCATTTGTATTCATTGGAAAATCCGGCACTTATCAAGGCCAATAATTTTTTTGACAGTAGCGTCGTATCGGCATTTTCGGCCCTTTGAAAAACCACACACACACACACACACACACACACACACACACACACACACACACACACACACACACACACACACACTATATATATATATATATATATATATATAATGGAAGGAAACAGTAAAATTAGAAAGCTCTTTTGTCACGAAGGCAGTGTGTCGAATTAATTTCACTAGAAATTTGTGAAAATACATGCATATATACATGCAGAGATGTCTGTCTGTTTCTGCTTATCATTGTCTGTTCCCTGCCCCGCACTGTAAGGAGCATATACTTTGCAAATTCCTGTTCCATAGGCTCGAGCATCCCTTTATCGCTTGCCGTCATGAAGTATAGCGAGCAGTAAACACTGAAGGCCTTTGACAGCTCACTCTCAAGATACGAATTTACAACGCGGACAACGAACCAACAAGCATGGTAATCATCACTTCACTCCATTCCGCAGTGCCTATTTTCAAAGAAACATTTTCTATACGCAGAGAACGATCCTTGTAGGTCGCTGCGGGTGGCCTTGTCAGTGACGTCGAGCAACACGTTCAGTTCAGGAGCGCAGTCTTCGTCTTGCTGCCACCGAAACAATTACCGTAAAACTTCAGGCAGACGATGAAAAACTGGTGCAAGTCGCACACCAGAGTTCTCTACGACTTCCCTTTCTTTTTATTTTACCGTGGGAATTATATGGACACAAATGTTCCAGCTTGTGGAACAGTGTGCGGAAAAGATTCAATTTTGTCATCACATAACTTCAGAGTCAGAAGCTGACTATTGTTCTAGGTTGATTGAGCCCGAAATTCCCTTCGTAAACTGCGCACATATACAAGCTTTATCGCTCTACGTCTGACGATAAGATGCGTGTATTAGACGGACTATATTTGGGCGTCCCCACATCACGCGTTGTGTTGGCTGCTGGTGCCCCACCCTTGCGGATGGCAAAGTGGAATCGCCCGAACGCCTCAAAGACGTGCCGAACCGTGGCCGAGTTCAATAAGACCCGCCGTAGGGGAGTAGACGCGGAAAAGTAAAGAGGCAAAGAAAAACGCGGCTGCTTGGGTCTCACGGGAAGGGGGCCACTGTTCGATGCCGAAAGATCCGAAGGTCACGCCGGCCCTTCACTGAGTTCAACCGAACACAGAGTGGAAGTGCGCTCTTTAAAACCGTTGTGCAGCGTCGGCGTTATTCCGGGCGCTAGCGGGCGCACTCCATACAGGGCGTTCGCAAAGTCGGTTCAAAAATGTAATAAATGAAAGATTAAAGAAAATAAATGTCCCCTTCGGCTGTGCGAGAAAGTGCTGAAGTGGGGTAACGTGATAGTGCGATAGCGCTCGCGATATTGATGTCGTATACGCGACAGTGGCCACATACTCGTTATCTATACGCGGTTCCTTTAAACTACGCCGTCGACAATGACTGGGCCACTGTAACTTACCAGACGTCACACACAGAACGCAGTAGTTTTTTCGGCGATACAAGAACGACATACAGTGTCATCTGGTCACACGTCCACACGAGAATAAAGACTGTTTATTTTTGCTCGCAATTAAGCGGATTCAAACGAGCAGCAGCAGCAGCAACAACAACAACAACAACAACGACGACGACGACGACAAATTACGGCAAAGGCAGGCGCTCATCTCCCGACGGCAGCACACCGCAAAAAGAACGACAGCGTAGTTCTGCCGCTCCAGGTAGCGCGCGTCTCCACAATCCGAAGACTACAAAGGTGGGCCTCCCCTATTTCACGCAGCGTCCTTGGGCGCCCCGTCGGACGACCTCGAAGGCGTAGCTTGGGGTGGATTTAGCCTTGGGACACTCTCCCCGAGCACGCAGTCAACAACTTCGGGGCTCCGGAAGCGCGGAACAAACAGCGACCCGGTTTCAGACCCCGTTTTAACCCGTTCGGTTCCGAAAGCCGCAGTTTATAAGGGGTTAGTAGACGGGGTAAACGTCTCCAACGCACCCGTCCACGCTCTCAGCAACGGAGACCATGCGTGCTTCGTGCATGGTCTCGAGATGCGCGCTAACTGTTAGATCCACCCACGCGGAAGCTGGCTCGCACACAAGGCGTCGAAGGAGTGGGTTGAGATCGCTGCCGCCTATGTCAACCAGATTAACCCGTTATGCGAGCTCTTTTTTTCCGGAAACTCTCAAGCCTTTCCTTTGCGAAAGGCTTAGCCTGAGAGCTCGAACCCTTTAACGTGACGCGGAGCTCGGTCACGGCTCAACCCTTCGGTTCTGCGCGAGTTTTCACAGAACGAGTTCTACGTAACCCCTTCGGGAATGCCGAGTTTACGTCGCTCTGCGCGCCTATCCTTTCACTTCGAAAGGGTTTCACCCCGTTAGCAACGAGCTTAACCCCATATTTGACCTGGAACCGCCTGCGTCGACGTTCCGAGACTCCCGAAAGGGTTCACCCCGCTCGCCCAGCTCTAGTCGGCGTTCCTCTCGGCGGCCTTGCGTTGGCAGAAGTGATCGGATGGTCCTTGGGTGCATCTAACAACCTTGGATCGAAGAACCCCCGGCACCCAAGACAGCCTTGAAGGGGTCCCGTCGCCTTGAGAGCCCCCACCGTCTCGAAGCCCCATTCCACCTCCTCGACTGGCCTTGGATCGCGAATGCGCACCCCCTTCTGAGATTTAACAAGCGTTGGGTTTGAGCAGGGGGAAGATGAGGAAGTACATCGTCCATACAGGAAGGGTGGGCATTCACCAGCTGTGTGTGTTCCGTGGGACGCAGAAGAAGCACGGTGATACATACATTCCTCAAGGGCATATCAACAAAACGGCGTATCTTCCCTGCCGGGATCGTGCGATTTAGGTATATAGTTTTGAAATAGCAGACCTTGCATAGAGCACGTAAGACTGTGTACAAAAGGAGGCCGGAGTGTTTTTCGAATGAGTGATGAAATAGTGGTTAGACTCTCGCCGCGACGACTCTGGTTTTACAGAAGGCGGGTAAGAAGTATAACTCTTGTTTTAATCTTGTTTTAATAGAATTCACACTAGAAAAAAAATAATAATTCGCCAGCACCATATATATGTGCTCCGCGAGCACCCACTGGGAGCGAAAGCAAACAAATGGAAATGCAGTGGTTTCACCCGGTGTATAGTATCGACGACAAAGGAGAGTACCCTTGCTGATGTCACCTAGCGTCACCTGACGTCACCTACTTTGTGTTATGTTTAGCATATATTATGATTTATATAACTTCAAGGAGCACTATCTTTTCAACACATAAGCACACAACAAAGTCGAAGCCAAAGGACTAGCAAAAAAAAGAAACAAACTAAACCACAGTTTGAATTGCACCATCAACTAATTATAATTAACTATATGATGAATTAATATGGCGCACATAGCAACTGCTAGTCTGTAGTGCTCACGACATGCCTGAGACTATCACTAACTTTCGAAATAACTTTCGCAAATGTGCGCTGAAAGAACATCACCGTTTATGATATTTTCCCGAAATACCTCCAGAATGAAGCTATGAGCAGCAGCACAATGCAATGTACAGTGCGGTCCACAATTAAGGAAAACGCTCTAGTGTGTGCTAAGACTAGCTGCAAGTGGCTGTGGAATCAATGTACTCTGTCAGAGAAGTCAGAGCTACCAACCACAACTTATGTGTTGCAAATCTAGGCGATCGCACTCGTGCGAGGGAGCGAAATCCGGACGACATGCTCTGCACTCAAGTGTTCCCTTTAACTATATACTGTGTACATAAGTACAGAGTTTAGATACACTAACAATTTTTGCTGACAAAGATTTGTATAGAGTCGCGGGCATCAGAATTTGCGCAATAAATTATTATTATTATTTCCTGGGAGTTCCACTATGAGAACGCGAAACAATATGAAATTCAGCTCTTGGTGGCCACCTGAGACCAGCGGCCCACCACACAGTGAGGCAAAAAAAAAAAGACTAATGAAAACGGCGGCAAACCTGCATGCTTCGACAAACTTGTCGCGTTGCTTAAAAAAAAATAAGGAAAAAAAAAGCTGTGCCTGCCAGGGATCGAACCTGGGACCTTCCGCGTGTTAGGCGGATGTGATAACCACTACACCACAAGCACTTTTTTTTTCTTTATTTACTACACCACAAGCACTGCTGGTTAAGAAGGGCTTTATAGTTGTGTTGTAATACTGCTGCTGCTATATTTGACAAAAGCAAATCTTATTGCGAGTGTAGGGAGCGATAAGGAAGCACGGCCTACTGACCGCCAGACATGCACAGATTTCAAGTGCACCGCACGCCTGATCTAGTTGGACTGTTTCGCCGCTAGGAGCAGAACGTACGGGCACAGTGGCGCTAGTTTTAACCTGTCCACTGTCGTCTGCTTCCGCGATATGTTCCAACGTTCGTGCTGCCATTTCGGCAGGCACAATGAGCTGGTATTGGTGATGGATTATTAAATATAAAAATAAAACACAATTTGTGAGTAGTGAGATTAGAGTAGATTGAGCGACGCAAGAAAGATAGCAACGAGCAACGCTAGAAGGCAAGACTTTCCCTTTCCTTAGCCTCCGAGAGAAAGTGAAAAAAAATCGCTTTAAAGAATCCATAAGATAAACTAGCCTTTTTGAGTTGATTACAGATAGCCTAATGTATAAAGCCCAGACCACACGTACGCTTGCGGACGCGCGCAAGCTCGCGTTCACGCGCCCACGCATGCGCAGACGGTGCGGCATGGCTCGTGCGCGTCGAAACGTGATCTCGGGGAACAGCTCTGCCTCTCCAGCTCTTCGGTTGACTCAGCGTACAGTGTTCAGCGGGCTAGCGGAAGCGCAAGTGCGCATGCGCGACCCGTTCAGCAGTGAGCGGGCGAGCGGACGGGAGCCCCCTCTCCGCTAGAAAGCTTTCTCAGCGGAGCGCGGCGAGCGCGTCAAGCGGGTCTAGCGAAGCAAAATGGCGGCCCCCAGTGCTGCTGGCCCGTCCACGAGGTCGTTTGAATCGGGATTTGTAAAGCGCAAACCTAGAGTACACTTTAGGAGACACGAAGATCTTCTATTCGGGAGGCTGTGGCCATGAACCCGTTTCAGAACCATGCCATGTGTGCACGTTTGTTTATGCGGACCACGTTTTAGGTGTACTGAAAGAGCAAAAACCTTGTCTTGGCTACAACACAGCGTAACGGCTTTGTTAATGTAAGGATTATATATATATATAAGAAATGAAAATGCAATGTATTGCGTGAAATGCCTTCAGACACTTGAGCAATTCCAAATATATTATTTTATTGCGGCAATTCTTACAACTTTAATATTATGTTCATAGCGGTTTTACCTTCTGCGGCAAGGTGGCGCGTCAGGCAAGCACATGCCTTTCGGACGCAGCCGGGCGCTCCGCTAAAACTGATTCTTCGTCCGCCGCTCCGCTAACTGTGAGCGGGTACGCGAGAGCGGACCGGACCGTCAAAAACGTTCTGCTAAAACACTCTAACGTTACTAGATCCTTTCAGTTGTCAAACTCCCCTTGCGGCGACCGTCGATGCACGGCCCCTTTTCGTTTCCACTCAACAGGTGGCGCGGCGGCCGCTGCAAGAAAAGCTTCTTGAGAGTCCGGCACTGAGCACATGTAGCATTGACACTTAATACAATACCGTGCATGTGTTGCGCCTCCACGTTTCACCATGCTTTGTTGCCACCACTGACGAAGAGATTTTTGGGTACTTCTTTGCAGGACAGCCCTTACACAGCTTCAGCTGTTCCACATATAGCACGAGGCATGTGATGTCTTCCATACACTTGAACTCAGTGGTCTGCTTCCCGGCATACACACTGCGTGGCACAACTCGACCATCTGCGCTGACAATTAAATTAAGGCTGTCTAACAACACCACAGACATTTCTACATGCGGGATATTCTTTCTTATCCCTAGCTTGTACAAAACTTCCGTTGCCTTAACAACGTCAAGGGACCAGCCTCGAATTTTTCGTCCCTCTTTCGCCATGCGACTGAGCCCACGAAAGACATTCTCCGCCGGCATGCTGTCATCGGTAGGCAAGCTCGTTTCGTCGTCGGCAGCTCTGACAGCAGCATCCACATACTCACCTTGTTTCTTATGCCGCTTTTGTTGTGCTGGTGATCGTCTGGGAGCTGGTGCTCTGCGCTTCCGTGTGGGTTTCGAGAGGTAACTTGGGCAGTTCAAAAACAGGCGAGGCACGGCGTGATCTTTCAGCGTCCATTTGTCGCGCGGTATGACCACAATATCACCACAAATGTTGTGTTCGAAGACCTTGAAAATGTCATCATTGATGAAGTGGAGGTCGCAGACAGAACGCGAGCTTGAAAGCTTTTTGTCCAGCCGTGGTATAGCGCGCTCCCACTGTCGAAGGCGCTCAGCATTGCGAGGTGCCTTGAAAAAATGTCTCTTGTCCACGGATCGCGTGGAGTCGTAGCCGCTCTTACAGCCTGGAACGAAGCAGCGTGGCATAGTGCATACGAGTGGCAGCGCGATGCACAAAACATTACATACCGCGAGTGCGAGCGCAGACGTGAGCAAACGACCACTACACACAGCGGCCACCTGCGCAAAACGTGCTGCTACGCTGCGCCTTGCCGGGCTAACTCCGTCGTGCACGCCCTCTCGCGGCGCGCAACGGAAAGGGGCCAGGCGCCGCCGCTCAGCAGCGTTGGGTTGACTCGCGTGGGCGCGCCTAGCTACGCAGCTACGGCGCGAAACGTTCAACTCTCGGTGACGCAGATTTATATCATGCAAGAAAGTGGTTCTTATTTCCTTCTTACGCTGCTCTAACAGCTATAAAAATATTACAATTACGTTTATAGAAATTGAAGCATTTTGAAACACTGTCGATAACAAAGTACGAAGCGGTGCCTACCAAGGCGTCTGTGAGGGAGCCCAGTGAGCGCGCGCTGTCGCGCGTCTTTGTGGATGCAAACCGCCATTACTCGCGGCGAGGCGCGGCAGGCGCTAGGCGCGCGGACGCGAGCTTACGCGCGTCCGCAAGCTTACGTGTGGTACATTAGTAATTACTTGTATGTGCGGTAATGAAAGGCAGATGATCTAGTAAAAAGTTTTCACGAGTAATTCCTGCGCCCTATGTGTGCAAGAAATTGATCGAGTCTGATTAAAGGAAAGATGAGCATTGTCTTTTTTTTTTCGTTTTTTATGTTGTTTGAAATCTAGGTGACCTGAAAGCTTGCAAAAGGGGCCAGTGCTTTAAAACTTGCTGCACAGCAGGCCTCGTCGTGAAACTCTTTTCAAACTGCAAATCTAGCCTTTCTGTGTGGTACGCGGCAGCATAACGGTGGTGCGAAAGATACGCACGCAGTGAAGGTGTACGCGTAATTCTCTTTTTGAACTCACGACACACTCACGAGCAACTTGTAAGAGTTAAATAAGTGGTAACCAAAAAGCGCAGAAGCGAACTTTGCAATGTAAACAGTGAAACTGTTTTCAACTTTACGAACTCTATACAATGTGACTTAATGTGCAAGAGCTGCGCGGTTTGTTACTGCGTGGAAAAGGCAATATGAGCGGCTGTTTAACGCTAATTTAGAGAGCAGCGGACTACAGGAACCGACATTTTTCGGGTTCGGACAGACACCTTTTGGATTCAAGTGACCGATCAAAGACTTGCGAGATCACTGTCAGTGTGTTCGCAAAAATCATCGACTATGCAAACAGTTCGTCACAACACAACAGCCGTCGTTCTAATTACAACGCCGCCCCAGTCAACCGTAGAGTAGCATACGAACAGGTCATAAAAGCGACACCAACGGCCAACGCTTGAACGAGAGAGGGCGCAGGCCATAGAGTATTCTAGTATTCTTAGTTCCCTCTATAATTATTCTAGGTCGCTCTGCAGGCGACTCCCACAGAAGTCGGTTATCTATGCACGTCTGGAGTTTCAGACACGACACCATTTCCAGCTATTAAGTTATCTCCCGCGACTTCGTTCGAATTTCGACTTCGTTCCTGCGCCTTGCATTGCTACAGCTGTTGAGGGAAATTGCGCAGTGGGCTAGTTGGTTCTACATAATTAACTACTGCTGTTGCTCTGACATCCGGAAACAAAACCGATGTGCAACTTGCAACGGAAGCTACTGCAAGCAAATATCGGTCTATATCGTGCATTGTGGCACGACAGCGCACCTTCACACTTTTTGCCACTATCCCTGCATAAGAATGAATATCCGCAGAAGTGCTCTTTACGTCGGCTTTTGAAAGACGCCTGTCACTTGTGCTGCTCACGCTCTTCTCGAAGCGCGTTGTTGTCGTTTTTAATTGTCCATTTGAACTTTGAACTGGTTCAAAACAAATCTTAATTAAGTACTTAGATTTACCCATTCACGAAGGTCGCATATGCGAGACATAACGCGAGAGCACGCACGTCGTGTTTGGACTCGGGGGCTCTTTCTGACACATACGAGAACCCACAGCCTTACCCCCCCCCTCCCCTTGAGGCGTCTCTCGAAAGAGGAGGAGGAAATAACATCTATTAGCCCGAAAAGGCTTCAGTCCGGGTATCTTTGATAAACTCAGGCCTCCTGGCCCAGCACATTTGCTGCCCCAGCAGCATCCACCATATTTTTTCGAACTGTTGTTGAAGAGAGAAAGAGAGAGAGCGTGTGTGTGTGTGTGTGTGTGTGTGTGTGTGTGTGTGTGTGTGTGTGTCATATTTTTACTTGGATTTCTTTCCCACAGGAAGCGTTTAATTGCTCCGAATTGCGTACAGATTGTGCGCACGGGATTACCTGCGCGATTCTCCACCTCACATCACGTTACAATTAACGCGGCCGTGCTCATACAAAGGGGTAGAACACCAGAAAATATTGCAAAGGCATCCTCCGACGTGAAATGCACTCACCAACGTACGCAGCAAAAGAAGAATCATCCACTTCGTAGACCACTTCTGCACATGGCAACACGTCCTGTGTGTGATTGAAACGGCAAAATGTGTACTGCAGAACGAGCCCCGCAACTTTCAATCTCCTATGTTACCTCTGCATGCAATCCGGAGAGAATACTGTAGCAAAAGCTTCGGGACATCCTAACTTTACTATTATTACTTACTACTACGAGTAGCATTAGTAGTAGTAGTAGTAGTAGTAGTAGTAGTAGTAGTAGTACATTTTCTCTTTCAACGGCCGGAAAAGTGTGCTAAAAGTAAGAGGGTATCGATCCTTGGGCTCTTGTGTCGGCACGTCAGTTTTCGCCTTAGGCTTTTCGCGATGTTCACCTACTAGAAAAAATGATAACACATACATTTGACTCCGGCAATCCGTATATGGCCATGACTACGCGTGAATTCACGATATACTTAAGTTCCGGTGCAAAATAAGAATGCATGTGGAAAAAATTATAAAGCCTACAAGAAAGCAACTAATTAATACAGCAAGTGCATAGACGAGCAAAACGAGAACAAGGTAAAGGCGGGAGCCAACATTTCGACAAGTGAACTTGCCTTTTTCGAGGCGACATATGCTTTCCTCGGCACAGTATATATAGGCAGGGTTCTTCTAAAGGTAGGGTTCTCTTAAAGTAGGGTTCTTAAGAACCCTACCTATATGTACTGTGCCGAGGACAGCATATGCCGTGTTGAAAAAAGACAAGTCCACTTGTCGAAACGTTGGCTCCCGCTTTTACATTGTTCTCGTTTTGCTCATCGTCTTGAATTTCCATCTCCCTCATTCCCCGGGTTTTCCCAGCATGTGTACACGCCATACCTGTCGTTTCTTGCAAGTTTCGTGATCGCGTAAAGGGCGATTACAGGAGGCTAATGGAGGGAGGTTTTTTTTGTGTGTGTGTGTGTGTTCTCTACAGACAACACGTAGCTTTCGCTACACTGTACAAGCCCCGCTCTACACTTGCCCTCCGCCGTGACGTCACAGAAATGGGGGAACATGATTTGCTGGCGCATCTAGACAAATTATCTTCGAGTTGGACAGTGCTTGAATGTTCAAATGATACACATGAAGTGTGCAAGCGTTAGCAGTGAAGAAATCAGAATAGTAAACTCGCCTTGCGCGCCAAGGGTGCGTCGTCGGAGTCGAGGAGGCCGGTGATGGCGATCAGGCGTTCCTCGAGGGGCGACAGCGCCTTCTTGCCCGACGCCGAGCGCGCCTTGGATCGCACGTTGCACTTCCAGTCGAACCATGTCTGCGATGCAGAAATAAAATTCGTTTTCTTGAAAACGTTGTGTAATTTTTACACCGTTCAAGACTGTGTCGCAGTCCAATGCGCAAGTGACCGGACAGCATGACATCGCTTCTAAAATTGATTACATTTGCGACACAGGTCACTTTAACGGGCACCGATAGCTTCGGCGCCGCCACATATTGCAACGGCAACCGTCACAGAAACTCTATACGGTCAGAGACGCTGATTGTTGGTAAAAATGATGGCGATCAGCAGCACAAAACACATTGCTATGCGGCGCACCACATCAAGAAACCGCAATTAATTAAATCGCAACGTCCATTTTACGACACGCATTATAGTGACGAACAGCCGAGCCACGTGCGAAAGTTGGTGTCGCCGCATGCTTCTTTTTCAACAGAGCTTGCCTCAGGAGACGAACACAATGGAACGTTTGCCCGAACCCGAAGTAAGCGCGTCGAATCAGAAGTCAAAATTACGCAGCGAAAACTGACTCTGCGTCAACTCGTTTGTGGCCTGGCAATGACATGCAGCTTCGCCAGATTGTGCAAACACACAGCTCCAATTGCCTGCTCACAGCACCGCCAGCCCAATCCGATTGCGTTTACACGCTCCCTGTCAAGTTGGGTCGTTTTGAGCCAACATGCCATGCGCAGACGGATTGACTCTACCCGACCCTCGAGCTTGGTTTACACGAATTCGGTGAAAGCGTTTCGAATCGGAAGTCCAGATGACTCACGGGCAAATAAATCACCGCGATTTCACGTAAGTTCGCTAAGTTGGCTGAGTGTATCAATCCGCCACGACCCTCCGCCGACCCTACCCGCTGGCGTTAACACGGACGCGACTATCGAATTTCGTCCCGTCAAGTCGACTCCCTTCGTCCTCGTTATTTTCACGTGAAATGTCGCTCGTGAGCACGACAGCCAAGTTCAGGATCCGGCTCGGACCGGTTTTGCCGCTGGATAGGCACTCACCTTCTTCCAGCGGTCCATGCCCTTGGGCGGGTTGAGCTCCTCGGAGTTGAGGCGCTCGGCGAGCCGCTGCCAGTGCCGCTCGCGCACCGAAAGCGACGCCGGAAAGCGCGTGCTCACCATGTACGGGTGTCGTTCCAGGTAATCCAGCATCAACTCGAACTGACGCGCCGACGTGCGACTGGCGCGGCATTTGTTGTTAGTAGCCGCTGCTTCGTTGCGTCGAACCGGAGGCGCCATATGTCACGTATATACTACCGCGGCTGAGTGTTCACACTCGCTCTACGTCGCTCGGCTGAAGAGCAGAGTGAACCAAGCGTCACACAGATTCCGTATTTCCTCCCTCCGACCCCACACGCAACGTTTACACGTGCATGTGAAACCTGTCATTCACCCTCATTCGAGGATTGGAAATTTGTAATTCGCGGGCATGCTGTAACATTCGGCAGCTCACCAACAGTCTCGTAGGCCACGGACTATTCTATCTACGCATACTCGAAGTTTCACGCGTGCGTTGTAGAGTCAGACTCAGCTGCATTTCGGCCTTGGAGCCATACCGCTGTGCTTCACGGCTTTCTCAAAGCTGACGGCTACCTCGCGTCGAGAGGAGTGTGCGACAACGCACGGCACACCGCCACGGCACACACATCGAAACACCAACGACTTCGTCGCGTTGTCTCCGCCGATGACGAACCGACCACGGCAGTAGCGATCGCTAGAGAGCACTCCGCTGGCGCCATCGCGCAGCCGACGACCGTGGCCGCCACTGCAGCGCGGCGAGCACTTCAGTCGATATCGGCATTGGGCCGCGAAAGCACGTTGCGGCTCCGCTCGCGTCCACGCCTCCGAGCTTCTGCTGCCCGACGAAAACTGCTCGACAGCTGTGCGAAGAACGCATCCCCGTCACGTCGAAGAAGCGACAGCACTAACGAGCGAGCGGGACTCGATCGGGAGTGCAGCTGGGAAGCCCCCCCCTTCCACGCGCTGGCTATTTGGCTCCGCCCTTGATTCGCTTGGGGTCCCTCTCGCGTTCGCTAGCCGACGTAGAGTGGCGCCGTCTCCGCAGTCGGCGGGCGAGCCGCGCGGCGCTCAACGAAGGCTTCGATTTTCGATAAGCTGCTGCTCGCCGCTCCTGCAAGCGTTGGCCCCGGCGGCCACTCACCCTTTCGCCGTAGCTCTCGTCCAAATCCTCCCCACATCCGTCAGAGCGAAAAAGAGGGTTCGGTAAACGACGCGTCGTTCCGACTTCAGAGGCGCACACAGGTGAGAGAAGAAAACGAGCGCAAGACACGTATGTCATGGAGGTGCTTCGCGCTCACTTTTATATTCCAATTCTGCAATCAGCTCTCCACGATTGGTCAAAAAATTTTCGGACCACACCCCACTTCGCCTGTCTGTCACGCGACGTCACGGAAACGTCGAAAACGCCCAATTTGATATGATATGTGCCCACTGATTATGCGTGATTATACCACACGAAAGAAACACAGTTCTCTCTGATTCGGCGCCTTTTTAACCGTTAGCCCTCTGCTATTGGTCAATCGTTTTTGCGCTCACTTCGCCTTTCTGTCACACTGCGTTATAAAACCGCGAAAACTAACCGCGTCAAAGTGACGTGTACGTTTTAAAAGCGCATTAATTAATATGCCGAACAAAACTGAATCTTTTTCTGAATAGCCGGGCAGTGCCACGTTACGAAAGGAATAGAAGATTGTTGCCCACCGATCGCTCTAGCACTGGTAAGTAGGAGCTGCCGGGGAACATGACATATATTTGCGTATAATAAACATTTTTGCGTCGCACTGCAACGTTATCGAGCCCTTTGGGCACGTGTACGACATCAGTTTGCCAACTCTTCTTTGCCGAGGATCCGTTTTAGCGCCACGCCGCCGCGATTTTCGACCAGCCACCTTAATTAAAGCTAAGCAAGGGAAAACGGACCAACCGCAGACACCGCCACCACCCTTCTCATCCGGTTATCTGCTTCACTGTGCTGGCTCGGCCCCATCGAAACCCTCTCCACGTGAGCGTATTCCTCGCCTCGTGTCAGCCAATTAGATAAGAAAAACTGCTCAATGTAGCCAATGCTATTCGCTTTGAAAGCAAAGTAAGTGTCCTCCTAGAAACGAGGACTGCCCTTAATTGGCCTTTTCAAACAACGCTGCGGGTTACCGCCCGATGGTTGCGTCGGTGGTGGTGGTGGTGGTGAAATTTTATTCCTGCAAAGGGTCCTAAGGACACCTGACTGTTCGTCAACCGTGATTACGTGCAGCTGTACTTGGCGTCTCTGCGTGAAGCGCATAATTAGCCGCACGGCGAACTAGCCCAGGACGTGATTGCGTCGGCGGTTGCGTAAATTTTACGTCACGTGATTGGAATAAGAACAGATTGGGATAATTTTATCGTTATAGGGCCCCAGGCCAGTAACCAGGGAGGAGGGTTATAGGTGATCCTGACAACCCACGAAAGTTTCCCGGCCGGCGCCCTGCTCCCTTTTATGCTTGGCAGTTCGCCTATGAAAAATGGCGCATATCCTTCGAACGTCCGCCACAGACAAGTACGGTATGGTACACACCTTCACGCAGACCAATGGTCTGCTCAAGGTAATAAATACCATAGAGAAAGAAATACACTCTCACACAAAAGTACACCCTTCGGGGTGTATATCTGCCACACAGCGATAATCGTCGTCTGCCTTGCTTGCGTTGCTTGCGTTATCTTTCTTGAAAATGCCGCGCTCGTTTTCAAGAAATCGTTTCAAGATTATCGTTGTAGCAAGATACAACCCAAAGGGTGTAATTTTGTTTTATAGTGTATGGTAATACACTTTTAAACAAATGTACACCCTTTATAGTGTATATTTGCCACACAACGATAATCGTCATCTGTCTTGCTTGTGTTTCCTTTGTTGAAAACGCTGCGCTCGCTACTTTCCTGTCAAGGATGCTCTGTCATGCTGATAACGCGCCTGCCGTTTGTGACTTCGAAGTACCGCGGGCTCGCGGCGTTAGAGAAAGTAAATGCGGACAAGACAGATGACCATTACTGTTGTGTGGCAAGACACGACCCAAATGGAGTAATTCCATGCACCAAGCAAGGGAAACTTAACAGAGAATAACGGACCTCAGCACCCCTCCCCCCCTACCCCAAAGGAATATCCTGGCTACGCCCCTGTAGTCAGCGATGTGCTTCATTCACACGCGAAAATAAATATCTTATTTTCAAAATGACCGCCCTCGTTCCTGCAACACCCCTGCCGAAAATAATTATTGAGTTCTGCATTCTAACGAACAGTAACAGAAGCAGACGTTATATAGTTGACGTGGTACAACCTACAGACAGTAATGCTGCCTTCGGCGCGAGCAAAGTGGCCGATGGAAACAACTCGCTAGCCTCGAGTTCTTTATCTTGCACGCGGTCAGATAAGCAGCGCTTAGGTGCGACCATACAGGGTCCAAATATTTCGCTGCGCGTGTTCGAAAAGGTTTTGCGCTCACCGCTGCACTGTTCTTACCCAAATGTTGCAGAACGATCGCATTTTGGCGTTGACTTCGTTTAGTATAACACTTGGCACAGTTAATTGCCTCGTTTTTTTTTTTTTAGTCCAAATTTGCCTGCGCTTATGGGAACGCGAGCTGCTGCCGCGAAGGCGCAAGCATAGGCTTGTGTCGCCGCCTGCCGTCAGCTGCATGCAAAACAGCGTTTCAGTGAAGGCTGCCGCACTGCCGCGTGTTGCCCGCTCTTGGAACAGGCGACTTCCCTCCCGGAAAATCCGTCACATTACATTACGCCAGAGAAAACCTGGAAATTAAACTTGGAACTTTCAGGGTACTTCACACTTCTGGAAAATTGCAGGGAAAAAAACTTGACAGTTTTCAAGCCGGTTGCTTTGAATCGCGAAAATCGATACCTACAGTGGTTATGATGAAGCTATGTATAGCGGTATGCCAGAAGGAAGCGAGGTTTTCTACTGATAATAGTGTACTTTGCTGATTTTGTGAGTGTGAACAAGACTCCCCAAGCGTAATATCCTGATGCTCTATCCACTAAGACACACTCATAGACTTCTAACGGGCGTTCAATTATCAGCTTTGCCACTCTTCACTCGTGGCAGCTCTAAGGACTAGCTCTTCGAAACGTGTGAACGCGCCTAAAAGCAATTCTATGAATCATCTCGGCTAGTGAACGTACACGCTGTATAATCACACGGCGACAGCAAAGATCAAGGGGCTTTATAGACAGCAGTAAAGTTACTGTATACGTCTTCCTTTAGGGAGCCACACACAGTAAGATGATCTCTGTCTTTGGAAAACGGAAAATAATCTTAATATTTGTTCTTTAATAAGTTACTTCGTCTAATCGCAAAACATAGGCGACAGTTGTGTGTGGCTGCACCTGGAGGATACAAGATAAATGCTCACATTGCGCAGGTTTTAACAGCTCACGACTGTTTCTCACCTGCACCCTTCTCAACTAATGGCAGCTGTAGCACTGTGAGACAAAAAAAAAAAATCACCACCCAAGCACTCCGTACAGATGGTTAACCAGCGAAGCTGAAACGTGCGGCCCCGGTTTTTATCATTAGGTTAATTTCGATGGATAATTAAACGACGGCTTGGTAGGCTGCCTGATCGTCAGTACGCAGTTGCTGCTTGCGCTCGGCTGACGAGCCTGTTCTTGTGGCCAGGCTGCAGCATCAGCACGGCGTAGACGAGCTCGTTCTCGGTTCTGCTCGCGGTGTTGCTGATCGAACGCTGCCTTCTCCTCAGGACTACGTATCACGCGTGACCTACCTATTTCGGAGCCGGAGAGAAACCAACTGCTGCGCGCGCGCTCGGCTGCGACGGAGAACAACGACGTCACTACTGGCACAACCAATCGCGCACTTCTCTTTATCTCTTTTTTTTTTTGCGCATGCGCATGGGGTTGCGCCGGAGGAGTTTCCGGCGTGCAGGTGACACACGGACGGACGGACGGACGAATCGGCTAGCCATATACAGCTCGCTGTAAAATTCTGTGGTTTGCCGTGCCATAACTACGATCCGATTATGAGGCATGCTTTAGCCCCCGGATTAATTTTCGCCGCCTGGAGTTCTTTAACGAGCACTATAGTATACAGTTTTTGCATTTAGCCCTCTTCGAAATGTGGCCGGGATGCAATTCCGCGCCCTCGGGCTTAGCAGCGCTACGCCGTCACTACGGCGAGTCGACTTTGTGGCTATTGAAAGGCTCATTTGAGCTAGCAAAGCGAAAAATAAGGAGTTTGGCGTGAGCGAAGAAACATTACGGCTTTGCGAACGTCAGTTCCTATACAGTGAGTCTGCACGATGCTTTATCGATTTATTTATTTATTATTCCCGCTCTGTCACGAGATAGCCGCGGTACCACAAAGATGTCAAACGCTTTTTAAAGCTCATATCTCTAAACACAAAGAAAAGAAGTCGTCAACTGTATACTTCTAATACGTGGTTCTAACGTCGCCAAACTGAACAGTGGGTTATAAGAGGGATGCCGTAATGGAGGACTCCGGATAAACCCTGGGGTTGTGTTTAGCTTGCATCGGAATATATATGCTAGCTTCCTTCTTTTTAAAGCGAAGCTTTCATTGCCTCTTCCTTCGACATTTCCGCTGCTGCCGCTGCTGCTACTGTCGCGCACACCGCGTCGGGTGGTGGTTCAGACAACAGGTGGTGTTGATTCAGAGCGTGTATATACATGACAGGCGCGAGTAAGAGAGGAAAGACGACAGGAGAAACTCGTTTTCACCCCACCGCGTCGAATGTGCACAATGCCCTCTGGAGCTCCCTGGCCGTCGCCACATTAGCCGCTTGACAACTGTAACTATCCGTGACTCTACTCAGATGCATTGCAGACACTGCAGTGCTTCCCTTTCTACTAACTTGCGAGGGCAGAGGGGACGTGGATAGAAGTGTAGAGAGGACAAGGGGAAGTCCCCATACAAGAGAGGGGGAGGTGACGTCAGAAGGCAAGGAAATCCCACTACTATACGATAGCGGTTGCGGGGAAACAGGATAAGCTTAAGTTCAATGTACGGTACAGTATACGTTGCTGCTATTTCTGAAAAATAAGCGCCATGCAAATATGTCAAGCGGACAAATTACGCAGTGCGTGCAGAAGCAGAGCCGCATTAATTGAAGTGAACCGCAGGGTCCAGGAGACACCACGGAAGCGGTCGACCATCAAATCAACACTTCTGTGGCCGCCGCGTTAGTTTTGCGTCTATGCCATTGCTATAGAGGTCGTCGATTAATTGATCCCAACTGCGGCAGCCGCATTTCGACGGGGGCGAAATAGTAAACGCACAGATTTTGGGACACGTCAAAGAACATCACGGTATCAAAATTAATCCGGAGTGCGCCACCACTGCTTGCCTCATAATACGACTGTAGTTTTGACATGTACAGCCCCTTCTGCCACAATGCGATGTGCCCTGTGAGGAAATGACAACGCTCAACCCACTCACATGTTATAAAATATGGCGCACAACAACGCCTCAAGCAAACGCCTCTCCCCGTGTGTTCTGTGTAATACGCAGACATACGGCAGTGGTGCACGCAAGGTAACGTTTAACATCAACTCGCCACTCTCGTGTTAGCCTAAACGTTGAAGAAATTACGCTTTAGCCGTCAACATTGCCGCTAATTATCGTCAGTCAAAGCATCCAGCGCGGAAAGCTTCGCTTGCATCTATTCCCACAGTGCGTGGGATCTGCATATTTTTTTTTTATTTAATCATTTCTTTGTCGAAATGCTGTGGGTATTGAACCCGCGAAGTCGCGCCCAGCGGCAGAGCGACTTAGCCATTGGGCCATCGCAACGGGTGGCGACAAATATCGAGCGCAATGAAATACACCGGGCAGCGATTGTTCCAGCCGCTCGTCCTATTCCATACCGGTATAGCCCTGCTCCAGGCCACGATGCCATACCTTTGCCTATCACCATACCGCTGGTTCTGCATAGACGACCACGATTCTGTACGTCCTCAGGAGCCTTCTGGCGTTGTGCAGGAAGCCACATGATTATTGCGGCCACAAATTGACGTAGCTCGACGAGAAATAACGCAACTATTTTTTTTAGTAATCTACCCACGCGCTCTAGCGAAGTCGTGTACGTTTCTTCTTTACAAACACGAGGCTCGCATGTATGCATACACGCGTGCATACACGCGTGCATACGCTTAATATGCCCTACCTTCCTCCACTTGTCGACGTCCTTCTGAATGCCCAGGCGACGGCTGTTCAAGTAGTGGGCAAGCTGAGCCCACTCGCGCTTTCGGTCCCTGACGGTGTAGCTCGAGTCCAGCTGGGACGTGGCCAGATTCGGGTGCCGCTCCATGAAGTCCAGGATCAGCTCGAACTGCTTGGCCGACGTGCGCGCGCGGCGCCGAGAGCAACCGTCCGCCACCGACATGGCCCGGTGCAGTACGAGTGCACTCGCAGTGCAGCCGCGACAACAAGCACTCTGTGCTGCACGAGGGCACGCAGTTCGCGACACTCCTGTCAGCGAAGGCTTGCACTAACGTGTACGCTTCGACCGCCAATGTCAAGGAGAGCTCTGAACTTGTACAGGAACGATACGGGCGTGCGCCCGACAGAACCGGCTCACGGACACGTGTACCAGGAGTAAAGAGCCAATGAGACGGCGGGGAACGCGAGATTATCGAGTCTTTCACACGAAGGCACTCGTAGCTGAAGGAAACTTGTCCCCACGATCAAGCATTTCTCGGGAGCTCATGGATCGCGATGTGCCCTTCCGCGGAAGTCCTGGAAGGGGGTCTTGCACACAGTCTACTGGCGCGGTTGTCGGCGCAGGGGGAGCTGTCCGGAGAGCTACAGACGCGCCGTTGGCACGTGGTGAACACCGGGAGCGACTCGGTTACGGCACCTTCGGTCGGCGACTGAACTCGTTCGTCGGCGCGAGCATGGAACGTTCGACACAGCACACATGCGTTCGCGAAATGCATGCGACAGTCGTGTGTGCGCGCCGACAACTTCCTTCTCTTTTGCCGCCGTTGAGCCCACGCGCATATACCACCGCCAAGTTGTCCACTGCGCTAAATCAATCAGCTGTGAGCCGAAAAATTCGCGAACAAAGGGCGAGGCCCAAATGCCACCGCAGGTTGTCATGTATGTATATATAGTTACAGCGACCGGATTCCTTGGCAGTGAGTACAAGTCACTTTGAACAGCTAGATATTTGCAAATTTTTTCTTATAATGTCTTTTCCATATATATATATATATATATATATATATATATATATATATATATATATATATATATATATATATACGGCACTTACCCACAAGAAGGGATTAGACAAGGTCCGCAATGTAAACATAACACAATGCCTTCCTTCGCGCTAATTCAATGTACGCCCGAGTGGCTTACGTCCTTTCTTTTTCGAGTCGACTTGAGTGTATATGCAATAATAAACGACTGCGCCAGCTTGAAAAAAAATATAGGAAAGAGAAAAAAAAAGCTTCATCATTGACATGACACGCAAAATGGCGTTGTTTTCTCCATCATTAACGCTTCAAGAATACTGAAATAAACGCAGTCTGAAACGAAGCCGAGGTGTTCCGGTGTGCAGTGACGACATAAAACGCTGACGCCTGTGCAGCCTGTGCCAAATACACCGTTTTCCAACTCGAGGTCACCAACTCCGTGTTGTGCTGCGGAGGCTCGTGTGAGCCAATCAGAAACGAGAGCCAGCTGCTTCTCCTGAGAATGGACGAGGGCTCGCCCACCGATAACCTATAATCCTTCCGCAAATCTTCCATTCAATTAGCACCACGCTGAGGGAATTCAGAAGCAAAATAAACGGGACATGAAGGAACACAAAAGGACGTACGTAGTTTTGTCGTTTTGCGTTCGTTCACGTCCTATCTATTTCGCGCTGCACGAACTTAGCACATCTAGTCCCGCGAGCGAATTCTTTAAGGGCAATCACGTTCGCTCACTTTCATGACGTCCAGACGAAGAGGAACTTTATATATCGGTGCCTCTTCAAGTCTGCAGACTTAGGTTTTGGAGCGCGTAGTAGCAGTGGTGGGACGAGATGACCGCTAACCTTATAAAAGCGCTCGCGGGTATCTGCGCTCGGAACGGGTCGTGGGCGGTGGGGGATATTCTGTAAGAGTCCACCTAGTGGACTGTCCATTTCGGCTACTGCTGATTGGATGCAGCTGTACGAGAGAGGAGGAGACGAGCGGCCCTATCCAATCAGCAGTGGTCAAAGTGGACAGTCCACTAGGTTTACTCTTACAGAATGCCCCCCCCCCCCCCTCACTCCTGGCCTCGATCGAGGTCTGTTTTCGGGGAAAACAAATGCAGCAAAGTGAGTAGCTCTGGAAAGAAACGGTACGCGCACGTGTCAGCAGCCGTATGCCGCTACGGCAAGGAGCACGCATGCATGTCACTAAATGCACATCGTTACGTATATGGCAAATTAAAACACAGTAAAAAAAAAGACATATCGACGAATAGAGGCTCATACAAGTGGCTCTTTTGTTCACAATGGAATGCTTCACAATGGCTTTTGCTTAAGTAACCATTAGATGATGGAGTGCCTGTGCGTAGATGTAAAGTACGTAGATCACCACGCGAACGGCTTATTGCTTGCGATATCCCATGAATATGCATTGACCGGAGCAGCGATCTCGTCGATAAAGACCTCTCGCTGTGGCGACCATGGAGAGTGCTCCATGGTTCTATGGGATAACTTTTATCTTCTAGTGGTCTTTCGATAATTCGATTGAAACCGAATTGCCTTTCGCTGCGTAGCACTGATCCTTTCTGGAAGGAACGTGCAGCACCCAGACGTCTTAATCGCCGAATAATATGCTCTTGCTACGGCGACCTGCCCACTCGTGAACTTCAAAATTCGGTGAAAATCCCGCCGGCTCAACACCGGAAGTTCGGAGGGCCTCGGACGAGAAGACACATTACGTGGCACACATATATATGCAATTTAATTATTATCGCTTTACCTTTGGACGCAATACACAATTAAGAGGCAGCAAACCTAGAGCAACGTAGAAGCTGCTTCAGGAACCTGTCTGAATAAACTTGCTCGAAGCACCTATGAAAGGACACCGCTCTGGCGTCCTTTCACAATCGGAAGACTTTCGGAGACCGACGAATGAGCTGGCAGGCATGCAACCATCTGGGTCATGCCACGACACGCGCATTCTCCTAGGGAACCTCTGAGGCACGGCGCTTTTTTCTTCAGCAGCTGACGGGGGGTAGCAGTCCTTGGCCAGGGTCTTTCGTCCAGTGGCCAATCCCTTATGCTGCCCTTGGTAGAAGACTGGATCAGAAGCAGAAGGCGCGGTATGGGGAGCGCTAGAGCGACCGTGCCTGTCCCACGGCGTGTGTGGAAACGAAATTCCGATATATTACCTAGTGTGTCTGCCGGCTTGCGATAAACGTTTATTTGTTGCGAGACAGCCGACAGTTCGCTCCGTGAGAACTTCAAGGAAAGCAATGAGGACAATTCCAATTCGTAAACGGGGTGCTTGCTTGTAAATTCAAGTGGTCCAGGAATCGTCCTGCGCGGCGCATGACGGAACAGCCGCGACCGACGCGTACCGCGTAATTAATTTGGTGCCCGGGACCCGGGTTGTGGAACGACGCCAACGGGCCCGTTCCGCCACCGCCTTCATTCTCATGCCTCCTGTCGTCGAGAGGCTGGCTTTTCCGCCATAGCTAGTCGCCTAGTGGTTGAGCTCCGCGCCATTTGAAGAGCGAAGTAGGGGGTGGATATGACGCTTGTGTTTAGAAAAAAAATTATTTCGACAAGTGACGATACGAACACTGAGTGACAACCACGACACAATTCCACCAGGACGATAACATGTACACAAAACGAAGCATTGCATACATGGCACGTTTTCAAAGCAGTGTCCAAGTCCACACTCGATCAACCCCATGCAAGCGATCTTGCGCGCGACAAGCGATGCGATGGAGATTGCTGTCGCGTTCGCTAATCGCCTACAAGTCGTACCCTCTGCGAGCGACGATATTGAGCGATGAGGGCAGCAACATATGCGCCGAAACTAGAGCGACGAGTGCTTTATTACTTTAAGTTAATGCATTTTACTGTAAAAAGCAGCATAAAATACTTCTGACGGTCTTGCAGTAGGTTCTTATCCTTGCGCGCATAAAAATTCAGTTGTTTGCTCCTTCCGTGAGACATTCGGTAGTATTTGAGATGTACACCCAGTTCCGGCTTCCCGCTATTGGCTAGTCGCTCATGGCACTTCCAGGCGACGAGCTACGGATTCTAGGTTTCTAGAACCGAGCCGGTTCTTTATTCTATGACCTAGCGATCGGGCGACAAGAGCGAGCGATCTGTTCAAGCGACGGCCCGTTTTGTCGCTCGAAGCCGTCGCTCGTCACCGTCGCGCACAAAGCCGCTCTCATCGGGGTTGGCCTTAACATGGAACAACATAAATGCCGCTTATCTCGACGATACCGCCAGAGACCACCTGGTTATGTGTGCAGACATCTCTTGCATTAGTGCAAGTCTTTCACATCGAATAAAGTTTCTCCTGTGTCTAGCATAATCTCGGACATTTGTTACGCGTATTACAGTACCAACATGATTTCGACTACTTATTTTCCCCGCATTAAATGAAGGTATTAGACCTCCAAACACCCCAAAAAATACTGGCAGGCCTCAGAACGCCCTAAATAAGTGAATAGGTTAATTTGCAGCTAGTTTCGGTTTCGTTTCTGTAGTGACATCATGGCGCCGAAGGTGGCTGTGCGGGACCAGAACTTCGCGACGTTTTGACAAACGCTTCCAGTCGCCCCGTCAGAACGTCGCACCGTCCTTATCCCACGTGACCACATTCCGCGGCATGACGTCAAAACAGAAACGAAACCGACACTGCCTGTGGGAAAGCTACATTATTTAGGACGCTCCGAGACTAGCATCCTTTTAAGGGTTTAGATGTTTCAGATTTTTATTTAACGCAAAAAAAAGAGTCTGAAATATCATTTTAGTACACCCTTAAATGTTAACTTATACTCCTGTTTTCCGTAAATCTACATAGGTAAACTTTTAAAAGCTAAGCTTTTTTTTCTTTTTTTCGAACCTAGCCGCGTTGTGTGACCGTGAGCGCTGCGGCCCGACTGCTCCTTTGCCGGATAGGTCAACCAATCACAGCGGAGCACGCGCGCCGCTAGGTTTCTTGCAGCACCACCAGATGGCGCTCGCCTCTGCGGCGCCGACCGTGCACGGAAAAAGAAAAAAAAAAGAACCAGAAAGCTCGCCTTCGCGCATCCGCGGCTGCACATTAATGAGGAAGTAAACGCTTCTTGCGGACAGAATGGATTCGAATTGCGCTACGTACGTAAGCGCAGGCAGACTCTGAAACCATGATGCGTTCTGGGCGTCCGTCATGCTCGCTAGCAGTCAGCAACTCCGCTTGACAAAAGGCTCGGTATAATTTGCGTGCGACCACGCTTGTGCGTGAGCGCGCGCGCGCGCGTACATGCACTTTTGTTTGGACTCTTTATGCACTCACACAAAACTTCGCTATATATGGATTCCAACTTGTTGGACCTGCTGCAATTTTTTTTCTGTTAGGCACTTGCAGCGCTTGAGAAAGGAAAGTAGGCTATATGTTAAAAACACCACTGAGTGAAATATAAAGCATTTGGTAAAAGCAAGACATTTTTCTATAGGTACAGCGCTGCACCCTCTCCCATGATGATGTACTTATACTGTGAACTTCATCAGTCTCTTACAATAATTAACAGCAGAATGCATAGTCAGGCCAGTGTACATTCACATATGGCAGGCAACAAATCAAATACCAAGATTAAAATGCAAAGACTGCTGTTGAACCTCATCATATTGATGTAGTGTCCGGCCCGAAGATGCCGTCATTACATCAGCTATGTAATCATAATGACAATAAGCATATATTCATCACATACGATGCCAGTGAGAAACCTAAGTGCGCTTCGTTATATCCAATAATTAGCTATTTCGTATTGAGGTTCGACAGCACTCTTGATCAGTGGGATGTGTCACAACTTTAACAAAATTAGGGCAACAAGCAAAACATGTGTTGGCAAAAGCTTGGAAGTCACCTGCATGGAAAGGACAACCGCATTAGAAAAGAAAACGTGGACCCGCATATATTTTTTACTATTAATGTAGCTCTCAGCAGTAGCAGAGGAGCAGCTGCTTTCAACAGAAGCCAGCCATGGTGTGAACAGGCCCAGAAGCATCAAGGCGGATGTGCCTGCTTCAGCCAGGAAACTCAGTAAAGGAGGTCATGAGCAAGGGACTCTGTGTGTCCTATGTCATGATGAATTAGGTGTTGCCAGTCAGCTGTCTGTTGTTTGTTCTTTCTGAGACTCCTGTTCATGTTGTCAGCTCAATTTGTTGTGCCATGGGTCACCTACTAGAACAGACACAAGCTAGATCTGACAAAAACTAGATCAGACACAAACTGCTCCATGGTAGATGCCTGCGCGCTTTCATGTAGTCACTGTTCTCATTGGTCACGCAGCCACAATATGTACATAATAGAGAGGCTTCTTGCTTTGTTCGAGAAGTCACTGTGCACTCACTTTTGCCAAGAGAGCACTCCGAGCATGGCCTCGAGAATTCATTACCTCCACAATCACAGATTAGGAAATTTATTACATTTTATTTACAAAGGCACTGCTCAAGTGAATCAGTTCATGAACTTCAAAAAATATGGTAATGCTTATGGAAAGTCACACTCATCTGAATTGAACAGTCATTATGATTTCTAAAGAGACGAAGTGAAAAGGGGAGAGTCAGCCACCCTTGTGATAAACATCAGCAGTTGCATCTGGATAGATATCTCCATGGGGCTGTTGGTGACAAAGAAGCCTGGAACACCAGCTTTTTCCAAGACAACTTGCTGTTCACTCACCTGTGAAAGTAGAATGACATTACCATGCTGAGTATCAAAAAAAAAAAAATGGTGTCTTTCGAGTGGACAGCTTTAAACAGTGGCACTTAAAGACTAGCTGCAACGAAAATCCAGTTAGGTTAAATTTGTTATGAGTAGTATATACCACTGAAACAGTTTTGGCAAAGCCACACGGCTGGTAATTACCTAACTTCCTTATTAAGCGGCACCCAAGGAGATGATGCATGCACCTGGTGGTTAGCAGCTATGACATAAGTCCCAGCACATTGCCTCTGAGATTTTTCAGCACATTGCAGGCAGCATCTAATCTTGGAGATCGTGCTAAGCTGCCACACGCTCTAGGTCATGCGTCACTCCGACGAATGGTAATGACGGCATTTCTTCCTTGTTTTTTTTTTTCAGTTTCGGCATTGGAAACGGATATTTTTGCAAGCTTTTCATGATGCTTCCACTAGTATTTCAATGTAATGTTTTCCTATGAGGATCCCCTACATTCACGGAATTTTAAAGTAGGCTTTTTATGCATTCCTAACTTTTGTTGCAGTTGGCCTAAATTTAATAGGTTGTTTTGAATGGGTCATAGTGAAATATTTGTCAAGACCATTTACCAGCAATTGCGCCTCTGGACTGACGCATGAGCTACAACGGTGAGAGATTTGCGGTAAATTAAACCAAGATATTTGCTGCAACATTCTGCATATCATTCAAGAAAAGTATTGAGGATGTTATCTGATCCCGAAGGTCTTTTTGGGTCTAGTTCGAGCAAAAGACTTCATTCCTTTGTCACTTACCTTTATTGGGTTGATTCCCGTAATATTGGGGAGTATAAGCTGCGGGATTTTTTCATTATCCATTGTGAACACAGAGTGGAAGAAGTAGTAGTATATATTAAACTTCACCCTTTGTTGTTCTAATGTTAGTTCAGGACTGCCTGTTTTCCTAGGGCGGAAGTGCTTCCAGTAATGAGTTACCAGTAATGAATGACGGTAGCGTCACTTTGAAGTAATGCTCTTTTGCTTGCTTTGTTTTAGCCTTGAAGTTTGAATTAGCTGTTTTTAGTTTTGTCACACTGCAGCACTTTTCTTTTACTGCTTTCCATAGTTGTTTAACTTTCCGCTTTGAGTGTACAATTTCTCTTGTTATCCAAGGGTTATTTCTTTGGGGCCGTGTAAGCGATAGCGGAATAAAGTAATTCATGCAGTAATAAACAATGTGCTTAAATCGTAGCCAGAGGTCATCTACAGTTGTGGCAGGATCATAGTTCAATTCCATAAACTCGTCAAATTCATGAGCTAAATAAGTTAATATTTTGGCATCATGTGCTTTACTGAAGTTCGGAACATAAGTTACTATTGATTGAAAGCGTAAACTGTCATCGAGTGTTAACTGGCAGATGGGCACTCTGTGGTTCGAGATACCCCCAACAACATCAACTTGACTGTTATTAAGGCTGAGGTGACTACTAATGAGTATTTGATTGTGGCTGTTCCTTGAACACGCATTGGGTATGAAACAACTTGATGGAGGTTGAAATTTAAAATTAAATCGAATAAAGCCTCTGAACCCTTCCAGGTGTGGTGCATGCTACTACAATTTATATCAGCAAGGTTAAAATCACCCATTAGTATGACCGCAAGAGCTACGGACATGTTGCTTAAAGCTGTGCACACCATCTTAGAGGGATGCAAACACAGTGAGAGAATTTAAATAATAAATTGCTGCCTCCGAATTTAGAAGTCAAATTTGTACACTGCCTAAACATGAGCTAGCCTTGTTTTACATAATGTCTGGAAATTATCAAGCAGAAGTTAGCAACTTCATGCATTTTCTCAGCAACTGGTGTCTCTGTGCAGCAACCAGAAGTCCCCTGCGGCAGAATCATTTGGACCAGTCACTGCTTGTTTCTGTCGATTCTGATTAGTGTTGTTATCCCTGGCATTTGAACTGAAATTAATACTTGACAACTTCAAGCACAAATTGAATAGCAACCATATATTTGATTGGTATACAAAATTTCAAATATTCACACACCCCTAGTTTATTTTTATGTCTATGCTGCTTTTGTTCACTCGAACAAAGAGTTGCATTAAATGAGGCCATTGTAAACATTCTAGACTAAATAGAATGAGAGAACAAGTGGCAATAGCTTTGTACTCACAAGTTGGTCCAGCTGAGTGATGATCTTCATATCGACACGAGTGAGCTCTTCCTTGTGCATCTGGTCCAGCGCCTGAAAATAAGGCACTAAACTTGCAGTGGCAACAATAGCCTGCTAGCAACATCTCAGAGCATATTATATCTGTAGAGTTCGGCCCCACGCAAATATAAGGTGACCACTAGAACTACAATGTAACATGTTAAGTATGCTATAAGATGATGTAATGCTGGAAACTGAACGAATAAAAGATAATATTAAAGCTACAATAGTAATGCACGCTAACAATGTGTAAAAGAACTGCAGTCATAGGTATAAAATAAACAATTCTGCCATAGAATGCTCTAGCTAACTACGCTGCTCTGAGGGGAAACCAAATCTAGGAGGCATGGTAAAGATCAACGCATTCTCGATAATAGATACTACACATTATTTGTGATGTCACCCAAGACATCTGATGCTCTCAACAAAAACAAGGTTTTGGAAAAAGAGATGCATCACAGCAAGTGCCACATGTGAGCCTATTGGAATGTATTGGCTCTTGGCCTTTCCACATGCCTTGTTAGGCACATGTTTGTTACATGTAGGCACGAGTAGGAAATTCTTTATTTAGTTTGTTACATCCAATAATTTGTCACACTCGTAATACCAAGGATCAATTGTAATAGTGCAGTATTGCATGCACATCATATAATGCCTTAAAAGAAAAACATTCTAAAAATGCGCATGCCTTGGTTTCTTTCTCCTGCGCCATGTCAATGAAATCAGGGCTCTGCCCTCCAGCCAGGAGGAGTGCTTCTTTTTGTTCTCTCTGGCGCCTAACCAACTCTGCTTTGGTCTCTGAAATGCAAGCAGAAGAATGAATACTTTCACTAAAAGGGAATAGTGAACTTGGGCTCCCTTCTACCAGTCAAAGGTGCAAAGATGCTTCCAAGCTGCAACTTAATGTAAAAAAAAAAGAAAAGAAAAAGGAAACAAAGCCTCACTGAGCTTTAGCAACCTCTCGGTGTTGTTCATTGAATAAATATTTGCCTATTATAAAATACCAATCCATTACATTTGGACTTCGTCCCAGCCTTGTCTTGTGGTGTTCTTATTGCGACTCATTATATCAGCTGTACAAAGTTCGAAGCACACTCAATGCTCTCTTTACATTAGTTCATTTCTCGTGTTTATGTAAATAGTTTCTGTTCTATTATTAGTTTGTCGCCACAAAGGGCAAAAAGTGGGACTAAGGTACCCTCAAGTCGTTATGGCCTTCTTGCTTGGTCACCTTCCGCAATAGTTTTTGTTGTGATGAAAAAATAAATTAATAAAAGTAAAGAAGAAGCTTTTTTGGGGATGCTTTCCAAATATACAGAAACATTCAATAAAAGAATCATCTGCCATGGTTGAGGGGCGACCGTATTTCAACGCACAGCATAAGGTCACATGTTTAATACCCTGCTAACAGGTATGGAATTCCAATGGGTGTGGAATGCAAAAGCAGTGAGATTGAAATTGATAAAAATAAAAAAGAACATGTGTTCAGAAATTAACCTAAAGTCACCTACTATGGCTTCCCTTAGAGGCCAGCTGTTGCTTTATACATTAATCAATCAAAAAGCACAGTCAGATTTTAATAGTACTCTATTTCGCCTTGTTAGAATCAATGACACTTAATTTAAAAATTGTTTGCGAAGTAAGCTCATTTTAGCCTGTAGAAATTTTCCTGAATGCTCTTCATAGAGAGCGAGACATTACAGAACTGTCACAACCTTCTGACATGTGGCATAGAATTAAAAATGGGTGGCTGACACTCAAAAGCCGAGGCTGGGACAAGATTGACAACGTGTGAGAGAGACAACAGATGGGCAACACATGAGAAGCGCTCACTTTTGACCACCTTGAGTTCCTTAATTGTTGGATTAATGTTGGAAAGGCGTTCTTGCATTCTGCATTTGTCAAAGTTGAGGGTTCAATCACAGCTGGCGATCAAACCCATGATGTCCACGTCTGCAAATGGGACACTACAATCGCATTTAGCCCCGATTACGGATAAAATTCTAAGCATTATACACCCAAAATGCAACTAAAGTTGCTGAACATATTTACGTTGACATACCATTTTTCATTTCATTACATCCCAACTTCACCACATGCAGGACATATATGCATGAAGACATACGTCCTGCATTGTCAAAGAGGCACAAGGTTCATGAAATGAAATGATGGCATTCGCAAGAAACCAGCAACATTGTAGCTTCATGCTGAAGATACCAGTATTCCCTTGAAGGACATACAAAGATGGCAGTACCCTGGAATTTTACTGTGCTGGATGCTAAACTCCGTTTAACAGGGAGAAGGGGTAAGCCATAGACGTCAACATGTGATGGTCCACACAACCGAGGGATGAACGTTAAATCAGTGGAGAATCTTGGACTGACCCGCTTGTGACTTCAGGACAGTCCTGCGCGTCTCCATCAAGCTCTGCTCTTCCATCATTTGGATGTCCTTAAGGCCACGTACAATGTCGATGACAGTGCCATCCAGCAGAGAGTTGGCAAGGCTTGACAGAAGTTCATAAGGAAGCCGCTGCTGACAGCTTCTGAATACAGTAAACAAAAAAGTGGTGCCAGAGGCAAGCAAGAAGTGGTTAATTCATGTGAACAGACGACCAAAATTAACAGCAGCAAGGTTAAAGCTAAATTTGTTTATAAACATAACTGATTATAAACAGGTCAAGTCTTTAGAGTGAGCAAGCTCTTGCGTGGTAACGAAAACTACAACAGACGCGGAAATTAGTCACTCTACTACTGACGGTCAGCATGCGTGAGTGAGGTAAAGTTCTAAGCGATTGAAACGCGATAGTCGGACTGTATGGCAGCCGGTGCGTTTTGCGTTGCCGGTGCGCGCTGAATGATCGCGAGGAGGAGAGGGGGGGGGGCGAATTTGCAACGCCTTACAAACACTCGATCGCTTTCATGCGATACAAAAATACCTCAGTTGGGTGCCCTAGCGCCCACAAGTGGCGTAAAAAGTACCAAGCAGTTACGCGCTCCGAGTATTGCGTTTCAATTACCGAGCACTGTACGTTGACTCAAGTCATGGCACATACTACTCATCATGAAAAGGCACGGTGTGTTTAAACTCAACACCTTGGGTATACGTCATGCATAGTTTATTATATAACATGTGCAGCCTATGATGCGTACATATCACACTGCTCCTCGTTTCTCCGCAAAATGAAATCATATAATAAGAGAACCTATGAATGTTTTCGGGCGCGCAATAGAGGACTCACAGGGGCACATCTTTGGCCATTTGCTGGAGCTCACTGAAAAGCGCGTAATGCCTCTGTTGGAGGCGTTCTTTTTTGGCCAAGTCATCAGTGAGAACATTGGGTAACCCAACACTTGAAGCTGAAGTTCCTGCACGGGACAGGGGTCCACTGTGAGTCAAGTAGTTGTTCATTAAACGCATGCAAAACAATTTCAACGCATGCAAGAACTATGCAGAGTAGCAGAAGCTAAAACGACAATTAAACAGCAGGTACTACACCAGTGTTGACGGCTGCAGTACGGAAAGTGGCTGAGGCCAAGCTGAGACCGCTGAGCCTCCCAAGCGGCAGGCTAGCAATTTTTTTTTAAATTTATTGTGGTCGTCCTCATAACAGTGGCGAGCGCGTAATTATGAAAAGTTAAGAAAAGAATAAAGTGAAAGAGAACTCTTTCTTATCTTTGTGCGGGCACATGGCTACGACCCACGGCCTGCGTTGACTTATCCTTAGAGAAACTGATACTGGCTTTACAACATGGCGGCCTTTGGGAGGCGTTTTCCGAGTTGACTCATGCGTTGACTGCAGCAGAGCGTAGTTGCTATTTACCGCGTGGATTTCATCCGTGTCATCGTGGTAGCATGAATGTGGAGCTTACCTGGGGGGTAACAGTGCGAGCTAGGCATTGGTAGGCTCTCGCCTGACGCAATGGAACGCTCATCGCGGACGTGTTTCATAGCGTTTCTTGCAAGTTTTCTGTGTGTCGAAGGCGCCGTAGCGACCGAAGCTCACTTCCGTACGCCTCTGCTCAGAGAGCTCGTGTCTGTGCCGCCCGTGGGCATTGACGACGTACCCGATGACCGTCCATGGGAGAACTGCACGAACCTACTGGAAACTATTGCCGAAGTGACATCGCTGTTCGAGCTATGCGCTCTGATGAATGCTCAGCCATTCACTATGTGCATGAACTGTGCTTCGCTGTACGGGAACGCTATTGGCATCTTCTACCAGCTTACCACTAACGTAAGAATTTGCTACTTCCAACGAATACCTCTCACAGATCGTAGCGTAGCCGCACCTTGTTTAGGTTAAGTAAGCAAAGCCTTGAAAGTAATGGAATTATCTCTTTGCGCTTTTCATGCATACGACATCTCAACTACGTAATTTCTTTATTGTTTTGCCATACATTAACAACAATCTGCAACAGAGTGCTTCAATACTGTGGCAGGAAAGGAAGCTAAAGTGCATAACTACAGTAATGTGTGCATTCGCTTATTTTCAGACTACAGATCCGGATTCACGGCTATGCCAGCACCAGTTTTTCTCGTCCGCGAAAGTGTCCATTGTTGACAAAACCTTTACTCACATACAGGACCTCTGGCAAAGTGCCTCATGTGATGGTGAGGTTGGCAACTGCTCTATATATTTTTAATGTGCACTTCTACGTTAAAAGTGTATAACCTTTTTGCCTGTTGTCACCAGGTTGTTATCAGAAACCTGTGGTAGGCCAGAGCAACCATACCATACGCAATGAAACGCTCATGTTCAACAACAAACTGGCTGCAATGAAGAAATGCATTAACCAATCTGAAGCGGTAGGTGCACCTGTTCCATATTCACCTGTTGGCATTGAAACTTTTTTCGTTGTTTTCTTGCAAAACATGCAGCAATCCAAGAACACGACAGACTTATGTGTGACCTGTGAACAACCGTACAAGGATCTCAACAGCTTTTACAACAGTCTTGTCCAAAAGAGCAAGGATGGCAACATTTGTTTTGACATGGTTGATGCTGTGAGTAGCATTTAAATTGCATGAGCTGTGCTCGCATGCTGATAAGTTCCATTTTTACGTCCACAGAATTGATTTTCTGTGAATAAATATGGTTATGCTGGAGTTAAAAGCAATCACAAACTCAACTTGGCGTCTTTCTACAGTTTTTCCTGCATGAGAACAGTCCAATTGTGTAGAAATGCCTTAAAATCTATGATGTCATCAGAATTGCAATTTATATTTGAGAACAAAAATTAATGCCTGGCCTTCATCTTTCCTGCATACAAATATTCTACCTGTTTCCATCAAATAAATGTAAATAAGATCTGAAAAAGTACTGTTCCTGCCATAATATATATTCAGGCAAGACAGAAGTTCACAGGAAGGTTAAAGCATGAAATTTTTAACAGTGATCGAACAAGGAATATTGTTTGCCTTTCTCCAGGCAGCAAATGTTTCTCTTTATCAACATTTATGTACACCTAGCTCATCTTCCCCACCTTCAATGATGTGGTGAGGAGAAAGAGAGTAAGCAGGTGCTGATGGAATAAGCTAGCATCAACTATAACTTCAAGAAAAGTGATGTGACATGGTAAGGGGCAAGTTGTTAATGTAATGTGACATGGAAAGAGCTAACTTCCTATGTGGTGAATGAAAGAGCATGACAGAAGATTTCATGCTTTTTAGAATATAAGCACTGACAGCACTTAAAGTGTAAAGTAAAAGGTGCACCCAAGGCCTAAACTAACAATGTAAAGAAAAGCATACATAACCACCAGTGTCACATTTTTACACTTTATTAGCCTCTGTTGGATCGTACAATATATACCCTTTGTCGGAAAAGTTACAGCATTGCTTTTTATTTTATTTTTTTATATTCAAACTTAAGAAATGTGTGTTGTCACTTTGTAGGTGCTCAGAGCAGACAATTTTGGAAGGGTTTCCGTGTAAGTTCACTGGATGGCAAAGCTGTGTTTAGCAACCCACTGTACGGCTTGTTGGCACATTTAGTTGTACGTTACATGAGTGACCTGATGGAGACAAATTTCAAGCAGAGAACAACATTAAGTTCTTTGTTAGGCTAAGGAAAAACCCTAGTGAGACATGGAACGCAATCCAGCAAGTATATGGTGACGAAGCATTATGCAGAAGCTGTGTCTTTCAACGGGTGTTGCATGGCACACTTTTGGTCATGATAGAGCCCGACCAGGATCGAATTTCCCTGTCACAATTGGCATCTTTGCACAAGCTGCGGGAGGGAGCCAATCGCGGTCAAGAATTTCATTCCAGATCAGGCTCGTTTGCAATCGAAAGTGGCCAAATGACACCAGTATTAATGGCACCAAAATTTTTGGGAGGGCAGAGATTTTGTACAAGATGATCAAAGAGTCGGCCTCCAATGCACATCACATAATGCTGCAAATGTTGGATGCGTACAACTGTTACTGCATGTAAATTGCCAAATTACTGTGCGCATAACATCACAAGATCTGAAATTGAACAGAGATATCTGTCACCAGATATAATGCAGCTATTTAGGGAAACAGACTGAATGCAAAAATCTTCCCTCACACACTGACAGACAATCAGAAATAAACGAGGCACACAATTTTGCTGCTGAAATAAAAAAAAACAGAAGTGATCCCACATGCATGTTAAGTACCGTTCTAGTAGATGAAAGTTGGTAGTATGCGTACGACGCTAAAACGAAGCAACAAAACACTAAATGGCAAGGTCACAGTTCACTTCTCTCTAAAAAAGTGAAGTGACAACCATTGAAATCAGACACTGTTTATTGCATTTTTTGATGCTGGAGGCTTGGTGCACCATGGATATCTGCCGGAAGGACAAACAATGAACCAACACTTCTTAACTGAGCTGTTAAAGGTTTCACGCGACACAATTCAGCGGTGGTGTCCCAATTTGTTGTCATCTGTACAGCGGTTCTTGTCACACAACACCACCAGGCCCCACACTGCTGTATTAGCAGAGGAATATCTGGCCAAACACCATGTTCCTGTTCTACCACGTCCCCTATACTCACCGTGTGACTTTTTAAAATGTGAGAGCATTACTTGGCTCATTGTATGACACTGCCATCATCAGAAAGCCGTGGCAGAAAAACGACACACAAATTACATCATACTCATCTAACTAAAAAAGTGGCCATGGTGACGATTCGATCCTCTGCCCCACTGCCACTGCAACCGCTCTGTAGCCGAGCATGCATGACTGTTGCATTGCACTACTGTTGCATTGCCCCACCGTTGCAACAGGTGACAGTGATGCACATCTTTGAAGCTGTGCATGTGGTTGGTCTCTGCCTGGCAGGTGATTCACTAGATGGTGCATGATAGGAATGGCGCCACTGTCGGCACTATAGAGCCTTCATCTTCCAAAGTTGAATCACTTGCGTTGCATCATAAGGTGAGACAGCAAAGCATGGCCGGAGGTGCCAGTTCACTGCCGGCAAAGTATGTGACCATCGCAATGCAGCGAAACATGTCAAGCGAGCTGCTGCAGTGAAACAATATTCACCACCCAAGTCTCCGACAATGTGGAAGGCAGAGCAAGCACAGTTTTCAGCGCAGTTTTCTCAAGTGTGAGCACAGTGAGCTGTAGTGGCTGCAGTGAGGCAACGTGCACCCCCAAAGTCCCCGACGACTCAAAAGGCAGAGCAAACATGGCGAGCTGCAGTAAGGCAACACTAAACTCAGTGACATAACTCAGCAACAAGTAATGCTCTCGTATTTACACATCACAAGAATTGCTTATATTGTTTCCCCATGTGAAATCGCTACCGAAGTAAAAACGTTATGACGATATAGCAGCAGTCTAAGCTCATGTGACGAATGTGCCGAAGAGCATCCCCCCGGATGGAGCTACCTCTGCTTCTATAACCTCCAGAAACAGTAGCATCTGTGCACAGGTAGCCAAGGGAACTACTTTGACAAAATCTAAAGTTATTGGCTTGCTAGTTGAATTATTTTTACAAGCTCAGTTCCGGAACGTTCCTGGTAAAGGTTCTACTAAGAATACAACTTGAAAGCCCTTGAGTGATTACATGTGCAGTCAAGTTTTTTAAACTGGTTGGAGTGTGTTCTTACTTTGAGAGCATTCTAAAGGGACACTAAAGCGAAGAAATTATTTGCATTGTCTTAGTAAATTAACCCGACTACAATACCAAAGCTTCTGCTCTCAAAGTAAGAAGAGGCTTGGTAAGAAAATAAAGAGAAAAAAACGCGAGACTGCTGGCGATGCTGTCATCAAGTTGCCACATCAGCTTGCTATTATGTCATGGATTTTGAGAGCATCTGCTGAGACGTAGTTTATGCGATATCAGTAAAAGTGAGCTACATTGTATTTAAAAAGAGCCAAAAACTGCACTTGGCAAGTTTCAGGGACTTTTACTGAGCTACAACAGCCCATGCACGAAAAAATAGTTTGAGATATGTTACGCGGCATAGACATACTGGCACTTGGCTTCGGACACAAAATTTGGCAAAGTTGAAGTTTAGCCAGCATTTTCTTTTCAGGAATTGATCACTTGTTGCAAAGATAACAAGAATATAGTTTCGGAATAATAGTTCATCTTTGTCAATTGATTTAATGTTTCCTTTTAAGCTTTAGGGCCCATTCAAACCGGCAACTCGCAGGGGTCACGCGAACGGTCACAAATGGTCACTTTGATCAAGAAATGACTGTTTTAGGTCAATCGCTTGCTGCTCGATTTTTTAGTTGCAGACATTCAACCTCAGTTGTATCAGCGGCACAAGAGCAGGACATCTGTACATGCTGACGCATATGTTAAGTGGTGATGGTGGTGCGGGCAAACATGTATGGCACCTATTGCAAGGCATTTTGATGTGCTGACATGCAGGTTCTGCTTGCCGATATGAAGATCGATGGCTGCGAGTCGCTCCTTAGTCACGAGCCGCTGTCAGTTGTGTGACCTCTGTCAATCACTGGTGTTAATGCACCCTTAATGTATTGCACTTCATTTACACTTCACTTACACACTTTTCTTTCGAGGAACCGGTATGGGTTTCCTTTGTAGCAATTGCTACGAACGGGTGGATGTCTGGTTTTCCATTTATTCAGCAACACCTATTGTGAAATCTGTTTTTACTTGATGCCATGATTATACGCCTTCCTGTTTGCACCAAACCACTGATGGACTGTTCAGTTCTCTGGGGCATTTTATAATGCAATGTCTTACAGTATTTCCTTTGTTTGTTTTCACTGGAAACACATCTTTATCAGAACAAATGTGCAGAAGACTGCAAATGTGCAGAAGTGTATTTTGTTCACCTCAGAAGAAAGCAAGCAAAGTATTGCACTTTGCAGATGAATGCAACTCGGTTCCTGTGGAGCTCCCACCTCTGCTCAGTGCACCACTACCAGAACACACCAGCGTTTGTTGTGGCCGGAGTCGTGGCGCTTCTTGTGACCCTCTTTTATGGTGGAGCTGCCACCATCATCACTCCGCTGAACACCGAACTAGTCCAACGTTAGTCACTCTTATTGTCCATTTCAATGAATTTGCTGTATCGTCTGTGCATGTTTTGCTGCTAAACACTTGCAGAATGTTGCTTCGCTGCTGCACCATATTCTTTCAGCATGGCTAGTGTTCACTGCTTACTTTTGTTTAAATGCGAAACGAATGCACCTGTTTCTCTTGTGAACAAAATTTTGTTTTCTGTGCCAGAACATTTGTCAGCACATGATGACTGGCCTTTTTGCAGCTTGCACTGCACTGAAAATGTAAGAGCTGTGGTTTTTGTGATTGGGTCGCTATTTTCTCATTATATATTCCTTCTGAATCAAATTGCACATTCGGTTTGACACATGTGTCATACGTTAGGAACGTGCAATGTGCAAGGTGATGATTTGGAGAGAGCAGTACTGCAGTAATTCTTTTCGATACTGTGCCTGTAGAAACTGCTGGAATAAAAGCTTTCCAACACAGCTTGGCAGCTGTCTGATGTGAATGGAGCATGTCTACGGAGCACTTCCATAATACATAGTAATTCATTAAAAAAGAAAGAAAGAAAAGGTGTACAATATGGCTTGAGCATTGGTTGCAATCCAGATGTTTTAACTTCTGCACTATGGTAGTTCAGCTTTGATTTCCTGTGCTACAATTCCTGGTGCAGCTCTTTTTTTTATGGTAGTTTTGTAGTTGTAGCATATCGTTCTCTGATCATACTTGCGTAATTGTAATTAGGGGACAAGAAGTATGTCATAGTGATGACAATATTTGTTGTTGAAAAGCAACAGTCCAAATTATTTTTGCAAGTTCTTTGGAACTGTGCTGAAGAATATTACTGGAACTGCCAATATAAGAAGGTCAGTGATAGTAACAGCATGGGCAGACCATCTTAAGGGCACTCTATTCAAAGTGTGTAAAATTGTATGTGCCACTGAGGCATTCAGTGGTGCTTCCACTGTGTGCAATACAGGGAGAAAATAAACCCAGGCAGATCCAGGGCGGTTCCACTGGGGGGCCCTCATAAATATATACTGAAAAAAGAGGGAGAGTGAGGGGGCTTGCTGCATGCTTAGTACTGTTAGTGCTAAAGTGCCAGCATTTTCAGGGGGCGGGGTCTCCTTTCCCCCCTCCTTCAGCCCCTGAGGGTCCCCTCTCTGGATATGCCAGTGAATCTTTGTCACTATTTTTTTGCTAATTTGCTAAACAAGCAGAAGCACATGTGACAAGAACTTCTGTGTGGATATTATCCTAATTAGCATTACACTGAGTAGTAGTGATTCGAAAAAAAATGGGCAGTAGAGATGTGACATCAATAGATTAATGTACATGTGGTGTTCTTATGCAGAAGTGAAAATGTTAAATGTCCATGGTTTCACTGTGCAACATTCCTGTATAATACTTGTTTGCATAAACTTTTCAAGAAAGGTTACACTAGTCTAATTGTCGTAAATTACACATATATTCCAAGTAATCATGAGTATGGTCTCAAGAGTATTGTAATCTTTAGGAGGTGCTTTGTGCTAGTTTGTGGTGTGTGTGCATGTCTTCTTCACCAAAAGTATTGGATGAAATAGTTGCTCGTTCATGTAATCGGCGATCTCAATTTGTGTTGAAAGGGTTGCATTCTTTCTCGTTGCAGCGAAACGTCTGTTGAGGCGAAGATCACGTTATGGCTCTGCATCGCCTGGCAGCTGCTCCCCACGAGCATTGTCTTCGTAACGCACACCTTGCAGTCTTCCTAACCGCTAGGGATAGCATGGCTGCCTCCGTTATCGTTGTGTATATATTATGCTCGGTTATTGAGCACATATTTATTAAGCACATGGTTGGTTTACCTCACCTTGCTTTTACATGTGCATCTGCTCCAAGCAGGGTGAGAAGCTTTAGACAGCATGTATATATACATATGTACACACAAATGTGCAAATAATTATGTAATAATGAAAATTTTCTACTGTTGTATTAATTTTGCACATTTGCCTGTTTTATGGTTGTTTTTATAAGCATGTTGAATAAAGAATGTTTGAAGTTTCTGTATAACAATATTTGTATGTGCGAGTCCTATATTTTTTCATATTGCAGCTTCTTAGTCTTGCTTACAAACTGCACGCATTGCCACAAACAAACCACGCTCGTCAATTAGCAAAGATCCGGACTAGTTGGCCATGCATCTGCAACAGCAGAGAATCGAGATGGAAAAGATGAGCTCGTAGTGTTAACCAACAACTGATCTTATTTTTGAAATGAAAAAAACCGTTACATGGGGAAAAAAAGGAACCTTGAAGATAATGGCAAAAGCCAGCCTAACAAGTATGATAGAGCTGTCTAACTTGTTTTTGGTTATGCAGCATTTAATTTGATACTTTGTGTTCTATTCAGTATCATGTCTATATTGTGGTGTACAATTGTGAGCTGATGGAAAGCATCCCCTATATAACTGCCTTATCCACAAAGAGAATCATTAAGCTATATTAGTTACACTTCCGGAATAGCAAAACAGCCACTGTTACCATGACAGGAGGCATGGTAAGCCAGAAAAGAATGGAAAAATGAAATACAATGGTTATGCCACCATGAAGCTCCTGCAACAGATTGTCTTTATTTACATCATGGGCTTCTGTCTATGCAGACCTACGAGTATAGCAGTAAACACTGCATTTTCAAGAAAGAGACAACCGATCGAGTTTCAAGAACCTTTGTTGTACCAAAACAACCCAAATGTGAGAAAAACCTTAAATTTATCACATCACACTGACAGCCTGAAATTCAATAAATGTCTTTACTAGCTAACAATCTTGTAGAAGTATACTTTACCAGCCTAAACTTCAACATAGCTCTTCAGCGTCCTTTTATTTTTTTTTTTATTTTAGAATATAAGATAGCCACACGACTTCAGAATTCAGTTTTTGAAATGAATGGCTTTCTAGGAGTCTCAAATATTGCAGCAACCAAAGAAACAAACAAGGAAAATGGATCAACACAACGCAAGGAGTAGATGTGTTACCAAAGCTTCCCAGAACCAATGTCTTTTGGGGTAAGTGAGTATGGAAACAATGACTGGTTGTGAGCTATCTTTACCAACATTGCAAGCATAGCAGACTGTCTTATTGATTGCAATACGTTTCCGAGCCTGCCCCTGGCTAAGCTTTGTCACATCACTGCTAGTCTGAACTACTGCACTTTGTACAGGTACGGCAACACGCAGGGGGGTGGGGGTGGGCGAAGGGAATAAACGGCCTTCACAATGCCAGCTTGATACTATTTCACTTTTCTGCGACGACGTCCTTGGTGTTACTGTTAGCATTAGACACGGCTTCTGCAGGGTAGTTGATCGCTAATTTCGGCTGCTTGATACACGTAGAGCTCGACTTTAAAAGAAACAGCAAAACAACACTTAGTGGAGGTACGGGAGGGACACAAGAAGAATGTCTTTTAATTTTACCTATGCCATATGCGTTTGCCTATGCCATGGGCAGTTTCATACACCCCTCCCCTCAAAACTTCCAACCGTTCCAAATGGGTCGAAGCATGTCAAAGCGTACTCCGACACGCCTAGACCGCCCAGCCATGCGGAGGGTACGAACGCAGCAGCTCCGATGGGCCACGTGCCGGATTCACTTGGCCAACTTGGCGCAGCTGCGCGCGGGCAACCGAACAAATAAAAGGCACCGGCAGGCGTACGCCCATACCGAGCTTAAAACACACCGCAAAAAAAATTTGCCAAGGGCGACGCGGCCTCCTCTCTTTTACCGATCGTCATCCCTTATCGTACCTCGAGGGGGGTAAACAAGCCGCCGTCTGGAGGAGAGGCACTTGCCAGGAAAGTGTTCCCGCATTTGACTGTTTGCCAAGCGGTCATCAACGTCTAGCGAGTACTCTCCGACAGATCACTTCGAAGAACGTAGGCGGCACGGTGCTGCAGTTTCGCACAAGACACGCTTCGGCGGCCAGGAAATGAACAAGGGCAAAGTCGGCATTATCGGCAGGCAAGTTTCGGTCCCAGAACGCTCGCGCGCGGGGCGGCTTCGTCAGGCCATCCGACGTGCACGTCGCGCGTGTTGCTACGAGCATCGAACACATCACTGCCGCTCCAAGAACTGTTGCTTGCTGTAAATGGCAATGCTATCGTCCTGAACGATAGCCCCGATTCAAAACTTCATTATTTCACTGAGGCTGACCTAATGGCAGCACAACAGATGCGAATCGTACTTAAAACGGCGATAAAAATAGTTTAGCAACAGAACATCAACTACCAACTGTCGCACGACCGAGATTAGCACAGTAATCGAGCTGCTAACGGCGCGTGTATGCGAGAGGCTAGATACCATACTTCTATATGTGTGTGTATTTATGTGTCCGTATATGTGGCTCCCAAAGAGAAAAAGAACAAGCCGCCTACATCCCGCGTTGCCTAATAGTGAAACTAAAGTTACCTGTTGTTTACAGCGGCCTAATCGGCCGAAGCTGGGCAATGCTATTCGCCGGTGCTGGTTACACCGTGGACCTCTTCGATGTAGACGAGAAGAAAGTGGACGAGGCACTTTGCGACATCGAGGCACAGCTACTTAACCTCGAAAAGAAGGACCTGCTACGCGGAACCCTTACCTCGAAGCAGCAGCACCAGCTAATCAGGAAGTGCTCTACCCTGGGCGAGTGCGTCAAAGGCGCCATTCATGTTCAGGCAAGCTTATGTGTGTTGCGCTCCTTAGCTGCATGCATTTAGCCGCGTGGAATAGCAACTTTCCGTGTGCCATGCCACAGCATGACATGGTGCTCGGGTTTGTTATGCAGGAGAATTTCAGCGGTGAGAGGGGCAAAGTAAGTGGAAAGGGTAGCGCGATGATGATGATACCATGAAGCCTCGGCAGAGGACTTAAAGCTTAGCCTTGCATTCAGATCAATACGCTCTTATGCAAGAAATTCACAGTGACCTGTAGCGTATAGTGACTTTGTCAGAAGTTCCATATGACTATTTTAGATGATAGTGCCTCTATTGACCCTTTTCGTCGCGATCCCGTGGGCGCTGCCATGTTTGGTCATGTGGTGATGCGTCCATTGCTTGCCTCAACCGCCTCCTTTGCCTCAGCAGGTTTGTTCGATTCAGAAAAAGGTGCAAGGCACCACAAACGAAAAGGTGCAAGGGGTGCCAGTTATGGTGTGCCGGGCTGTACCCACTCTCTGCAAGGTTCAAGGGTGCACTGCACCGAGGCGGCACCTTGCCCTGCACCCATTTCAATCGTGCATGGGGGTGCAGGGCCTTCGATTCCCCTGCACCTCGGGGAATCGAAGGCCTAGGTGCAGCGCGCAGTGTATAGGTGCAGAAGGTGCAGAGAAACTTAGCTGAGTCGAATAGACCTTGCGTTTACGACGGGTGTGTATGATAGGGGTGCGGCTTGGCACACTTCTGTTTCGGGAGGTGTCGTAGAAGGTAACTGGGTGGATGACACGAAGCTTTGGCCACAGCTTCAGAGAACATGCAAAAGCGCTTTGGAAGCTGTTTAAGCCACGCCCAAATGGTGTGAGCAGTGTATATGGTGCTTGTTTTAAAAGCGAGGCTAATTATGTATTCCATAAACTTTCCACTCATGAATTGAATCAGAATTAGTCTGTTTTGCTCTTTGTTCTTTATTTGGCAAATATTTTGAAGCAGCGGCCTGTCGCACTTCTGACTCAGTAAATTTCCTTGTCGCAGTTACTGCCTATTGCTTGTGTGTGTGTGCTCAGTTCCGATAGATTTATTCTTGCTACGTGCAAGGCTTGAAACATAGCCATTTTGTGCATTGTAATACCTTTTAGCAAAGATGTATTATCGCTAGTAACTCGCTTACCCTTGTGGACTGTCACGAAACATTCAGCTTCGACTATTGCTGCGCTATTGTTGTAGTCTGTCATTTGTTATGCATATGTAGTGCGCATAAATTCAAGTGTGCACCCATTCACTTATTGACACATTGGCGATAGAGTGGGCATAAGATTCCATGCCAGTTGGGGTAGATGTGTGTAGATACTGTACGCGAAATGTACTATGACAGAAAGCGGCACTACTCCCTTTGTCATTGTTTAAAGATGCGGTACTCACTCTTGCCGACGTTCCGGGGCTGAAGCACTTTCTTTGCAGGTTAGCGATACAACACTGGCAGATGAGCGAATTTCTGTATCCTCGAAGGAAACTGCACATCTCGAAGTGCCAGTAACATGTATGGACAGTTGCAGCAACGGTCCGCGAACTTGGTTGGACAGATTAATTCTGTTCCTTAATATTCCAGTCACTATTTTTGCAGCCAACTACTGCACGTCTTAAATCCACGATTCAATCTGGAATGATTGCAGCACAGTGCGTTAGCGAAAACTCAGTTGAATTTCCGACAGCTGGTAGCACAGAAGCAACGTGGAAGCAGTAATAGTCTTGTATTTGTGTGCAGTTGCCGAGCCCACATGCGGTGTGCCGCCGAAAGCACCATCTTGTTTCTCTAGAAGTGCTCCACAAAAAGGGTCAATAGCTGCACAATGGTCACTGTGATGAACACTACACAAGCCTAAGGTGCATTAATGACAGTCATGCATGTGCCGGCAATACTTTTTACAGGGATGTATTCCTGACAACTTAACAATGCACGCAATCTGCAGTTCGAGTTGCAGTTTCACATTTTTGAAACACCTGCACTGCAGTCAAGTGCACTGTGGCACAGGTGTTCTTAAGCACCTATACCACTCTGCCTAACTTAAAGCTGTCAATGCAAAGAATTCACACACACACGCAACTTCCGTTACTAAAGAATATCAAAAACTCGTTTTCTCATTACAGGAATGTGTCTTCGAAAATGTAGAACTCAAACAAAAGGTTTTTCTGGAAATGGACAAGCTAGTGAACGACCACACGGTACTTTGCAGCTCAACGAGTTGCTTTCCTCCATCAGCATTCACCAAAGAGATGAAGCACAGGAGCCAGGCCATTGTTGGCCATCCGGTATGCCTAGCATTATCTGATTTTATCTGTCCTGTACCATTATTGAAAAACATGTAAATAAAAATGTATTATAGTCTCTCGACTTATACGTAAATCTTCACTTTGGCAGTACAAGTTCACCGATGAGTGCTGTGTTTAGCCACTTAGTTTACAGATGAGACAGGTTAGGTGGGGATGTCAATGTTGAAGCTTAACCACTGCAACTTCTTCAAATTAGAATGGGCATGCCATTCTTGTATGTGATAACAGTAAATGGGTGCATTGGTGGAAACAAGGCACTTACATGACAGGGATAAATAAATGTGCTCATCATTTGTTTCCTTCCTCATGACCCCGTTTTCCTTACTGTTTAGTATGGCTATGCTCTGCCAAGGTAGCACCACTAATTACTGCTCTCCGAACATGAATATGACAAATTGACTTGGAATGTAAGGCTTCCTTGAATAGTGTTAGCTTCTGTGGAAATCCTGTGCCATTTCAGGTGAATCCGCCTTACTATGTCCCACTGGTGGAAATAGTGCCGGCTCCCTGGACCAGCCCCGACGTTGCCATAAGGACTCGTGCCCTGATGAAGGAGATTGGCCAGAAGCCAGTGCTACTGAAGAAAGAAGTGGAAGGCTTCGTGCTCAACCGCATTCAATATGCCATTCTAAATGAATGCTGGAGACTCATTCAGGCAAGCCATGTCCTTATATCATTTTCTGACAACACTGCTTCAATGATCTCAGGTGTCATATTATGCAACAGTCCTAATGCACTAAGTGGCCATTCCTGCAAATAGCAGCAGCAATCAAGCTAATGATGAAAAGCAAAAATAGATAAGAGAAACAATTGTTCACAAGCTCCAGAGGTGGGTTCAGAGCCAATCAGGTGCTCAGTGCAAACGGCAGAAGTGGATAAATCAACATATGCATATATAGGCAGTCAAGAATGAAATGCTGTCACTGCGTTATGCAATTCCATGTTGGAAATACAGTATTTGCAAGTCTGTGATGAGATACAATGGTCACATAATGCAGCCACAGCAGTTTTCGAAGCATGCAAATCTCTATGCTTTGCAATCCATGACTGCAGATGTCAAAAAGTTGTGGTTCAGTTGCTTTCAAGGAACACCAGCACAGAGGCGCAGTGCAGCCACTGAATTGCTGCTAGACATCTACACAGTGTCACATGATCAATACCAGAATGACGCATCCCCTTTCGGTGGTTACGAGACCTGTGCAAGTTGACTCGAGTGTGCATTTGGTTCCAGGCATGTCGAAGTCGATTTCTAAAAGGCAGGCATTCTACTTTGTATAGAACCAAAAGTCTTTACAAGAACGTAGCATTTTGTGCATATAGAATTAGTTAAATCAGACGTACTCAACAACTGGGCACTACAGTCCAGTGTAGCTGTGATGGCTGTGTCCAGTATGTTTTACAAGTTGCAAATGCTTCACTAACCCTAGAGCATGCCCAAAAGTTCATACTATTCACTTATGCCATGCAGTCATTGTGGTTCTTTTCTCAGTACTACTTTTGTATCCATGAGCAACTGGGTATGATGAAAGAATCTTGCGGGCAGGCACATTTGCATTTATTTGTACATAATGTTCAAGTGCATTAAACCAATTTACAACATCCGTTGAAGTAGCATGGAAGCATGCTGGATGTTGCAAATTCCCCCCTCCCCCTTTGTTCTGCACTAATATATGGCGCAGGTGTGCCTAGTGCAAGTAAGCAGACCCTTTCCACCAATGTGCTTGGTTCTAATGCAGGATGGTGTGGTTGACACGGCTGATATGGACACCGTGATGTCAGAAGGACTTGGCATGCGCTATGCATTCCTTGGACCCCTGGAGACTGCACACCTTAATGCTGCAGGTGGGTGGTCTGTGCCGATCCCAAGGCGTAAAACTGTTTCTGATATGCCATATAGCAGACCTGCCAACATTAAAATTTGAAAAACACAACAGTGGAAGTAAAAAAAATGTAACAATTTGGCAAAGAACACTAAAGTTATCTGACTTTTATTATTTGACCGTTAATTAATGGTTTGCAAATTTCGTTCTGTAAGGATGCTGTGAACAGCCACTCTGCTCTATATAGTCGCAGCTAGAATAATCTGTGTGCAATCAGAAATTTTTATGAAGTTCATTATTGAAATATTCATGCAATAGCTGTTGCAGACTGTTGCTACATTATAGATTGGTTCTATCAGTTGATGTCGTTGCTGCGCGGGTAGGTTGGTATAATCAATCGGTCCAAAAAAATTGGGCCACATATAACCACTCATGAACAACATGTCCTATTTTGAAATTGGTTTTGCCCTAAAACTATATGTAAATGAAAAATCATATTTGTGTCAATATGACAATTGTAAATGAGCGCTCAAAATCTGGCATTTATGTTGACAGGCATGCATGCAGATACAATGAACAAAGTATTGTTTTAGATGGACAATTTGTTCGGCATCTTGAATGCGTAACACACTTGTTCTGGCAGCCAACAGTTACGATTCCTTCTTGCAGAATAATAAACAAATGTCATGCTGAGACCACATGTGCATCTGCCCTGATGATGCCAGTAGTCCTCAAGGCATTTTTGTTGTACTTCCATCTCTTTGAGGCAGAGTTGAGGGGAATGCCTAGAGTAGCTATGTTGTGGGTTTTACCAGTAACATAGAGCGTGGGGGACTTACCCTACCACAGCCCTATTCTTATAGTACAATCTTTTTACCCTCGCTTTCCTGCTTCATCGAAAGGGTTGAGCCAAATAGTCGCGGTTAAAGGAAGAGAGAGTTGGTAGATGAAGTTATGTGCTGCTAACCATATTTGTCCTTCAGTCCAATAATGACTATACTACTCACAGCACCCTTTCCTGCAAGTGAAATCTGTCTACTGCCTAAGAGCTGTTCATTAGAAAAGCAATTTGTGATTAGTAAGATGTTGGCTGGACTTTCTTGCCAAAGCGAGTTTTATTTTCAACTTGCATGGTATTTTAATTGCTTGCAGAAATGGGATGAAATGCATGGCGCGAATAATAGACAAGCTTTAAACGAGATCATGAAGATGCTATTATCAGTGTAGCCTTGAAAGGCTTCAATCCAGTTTGCTTGACTGGTGCAATTAGTCCCATTTACAGTGAATTACATTTGCAAGTTCTGTCGAAAGTTATCATTAGCACTAGGATCAAGTGTTGAATAGGTTTCTTGCTGATGGCAATCGGTGCTGGCTAGAAAACTGGATTCAGTGCGCCTGTTCTTACTGCACTATGCAACTTTTTTATCAACAAGATTCTGCATCACTTACATACTTACATCATCTCTCTACTTAGTGTGTCTATTACAGAAGTTGGGGTTTAGTGACACAGCGTCAACATGTGCCAAACAGCACCAAACACAAGTGCGCTTTTATAGCATTTCGTATTACCAAGCAGAAGAAATGCTCTGGCAATCATACTTGTCCTCTTTACAGAGGGTTAACTTCTGACATATCTTGATTCTAGGGATGCTGGAGTATGCTGAGAAGTATGCAAAGGGCATCGTGAAAGTGTCCAAGACCTTTGGCCCACTGCCTACCTATGATGGCCCAACCCTCGCCAAAGTCAATGCGGAGCTACTGGAGAAAGTGCCCCTCAAGGACCTCGATAAGAGGCGGCAGTGGAGAGACACAAAGCTTGCCGAACTTGCTAAACTCAAGAAGCAGCCCTAAGAACACTTATAGCCCTTCAGTTCCTTCGTACAAAAGGAAACGTGGTATGAAAGTGCGCCATGTTGAATAGTTGAAAGATATAATAAATCTAATATTTCTAAACTTCTTTGTGAATTTCTTGACATACAATGAAGACACGCAGGCTGCAAATTTATTTCAACCCACTTGTCACAATACCAGTTTAAATATATTGAATATAACAATGAGAAGCCAATGCTTTCATGCCATCGGTTATAACAAACGTGGCTAAAGGTGTGTCCAAAGGGTACAATGGGCAAAATATTCAGGAAGGGGAAAAAAAAAAATCCCTTCCTTTCACCTTTTCACTGAAGGAAGTGGAGGTGTGAAGAGAGACTCAATGAAAGTGGGGTGCGCCGCACAAGGGCGAGTGTGGTGAAGTGGCTTGCAATTTTTTTATTTTGCGGAATTTCGCTTTTTTTTCTTCTTTGATAGACGCAAGAAAACCAGTAGCGAGATTTGTTATAGCCAATAACACGGCACTTACTCCAATGCTATTGTAGTAAGCAGCTTATTTTACCATAGAACACACACAGAAGTTCACAGCGCAGCAGCTGCTCATTGTTACATTCGAGTATACATACTGTTATAACTAGCAATGCCATAAGTGGGTTTGATTGCACAGTCAAACCTCAATATAACGAAATTGTCGATATAATGAAGTATAACTTCATAACTTCTTGTCCATACAACAATTTCAATATATGAACCAAATTTCACTGCCATCAAGAATGAATACCGATACAAAAAATTGACAGTCACTTTAGCTTATGCTAAAGAGGATGAATGCAAAAACCTGCACTCTCACGAGACATTCATTAAATTAATTGACATTCTATTTCGAATGTGTGTTGTTACTTCCTATTATGTGGATACGACTCCCACAAAAGGTTGTGGGTTTGAGTGCCCTAATGAACTATCTTAACTGTGCCTTAATTAACAACTAAGGTCACGGGTTCGCCTCCCATGAAAGGTTGAGGATTCGACTCCCAATTTTGGTGCCATAATGCAGGACGGTCAAATTTTCTACTTAGGAGCCATCTAAGGCTTTTGCCTTAATAAATCTGCTTCTGCAGATGGTTGAATTACAAGCAGCTGCTTGCCAATGCACAAGTTGTGCGCCCCCAAGGGCGACCACTGAAACAGAGCGCGTCAAGTTATGTATATAAGTGTGAAGAGATCCTATAGCGCCCCAAGCTTTTTATGCTTTAGGTGCGAGGGTGAGCCGAGGAGGATTATGTCTTGATAAGCACCATTTTACTGCGTGGGAAAGGGGAAGTAAGGGGAGCGGGAGTGGAGCAGGTTGGTGGGCGCCTCCTTTTCTAGCGTGACAGCGGCAGTGCATGGCTGTCAGTGTGGCTGCACGCATACGCAGCTCACGCACCCTGTTTCAAAGCTAATCTGCCACGTGTGCAGAGTTGGCATGCTGAGATGGTGTGGTTTAGTAATGGAGGTTGCGTGATATCGAGTTGCGGAGAGGCATTGAAGATTTGCTCCCTGCTGCCGGTGCTTTTCATGATAGTGCCGCCCCACTGCAGGCAACATTATCAGCCACAGGGGCGAGGTAAAGTGCAAGTGCGGCCGTCTTCGCTTCTCACCGCCGTTGTGAAGATACCATCGACATGGCATGAAACAGTTATGTTTCGTCGCCGACTGATATTCAACAAAATGATTCTTTTCTCAATCAAGTTTGCTTTTTCCAACTGCCCGATAACGAATTTCTGGCCCCTTCCCTGTAAGAAAAATCCGTCACCGACTGTACTTGCATAAAAGGTCAAAAGGCAGATTTTACAGACTTTGTTATATCGAGTTTTAGCTGTACTTTCTGTCTGATTAAAATGTTTGTCCCTCCTGCTTTCTTCGTGCAACTCGGTTATAACAATGAGATTTTCTTGGCACTTCGTACGGTTATAAGGGGGGGTTTGAGTGTAGCACAAGGCCACTAGCGCAGCCTTATGCCATGGAAGCTACATTAAAACTGGCATGACAGAACAGACACACCGAACTTTAGGTGCCTAGGTGCCAATTACTACACCTTAATATGCTTTGTGTATGCATGTCTTCTGAGCATATATGGCAAGGAAAAAGGTTGCTGGCACATAAGAGTTGGTGAGGGCACACAAAGAATGGGTGTCCACCTTAAGGCATGAAGCACAAGCTTCTAGGATTGCACCAAAATAATGTGTTCGAACTAATGATACTGCCAACATGCAATGGGTTTCACCAATTAGATTCCTACACAATAATGCACAGTGGTGAGCTAGTTGGTGACTTCCACATGATTCCTGTAACACAGCAGAGCTTCTAGTACAGTTCGTCTGCTCAATGGCCCAGACCAAGTTGTGTGAAGGGGGCAGAAAAGACAACAGCGTGATCAGTTGTTCTATAGACAAGTTTTTTTCTTCTTTTTAATACATGCCAATCCCTGTTTAGCGCTTGCCTCCAACCCTGGGTGCCTTCACCTGCACAGGCTTGGTAGCTTTCTGCTTCTGGGCGGCCTTCTGGAGCTGCAGCAAAACAATGAGGCACTCGTCAACCACCTTGGCAACCTTGCGTGCAGACCAACCGAATGCATCTATGGTGCCATTATTGCACTATAATAAGCACAAACTGCCATCCATTATAAATACAGAAGCCTATTGTTGAGTTGACCTCAACGGGACTGATAGAATTATCTAAGACTGACAACACTGGGGGGTTAGGTGCATACTTGCTGACCCAGTTTGAATTGTCCAGCGTGGGCCATTGTAAGTTCAATATAATGGAAGGCTTGGCTCAGAGAAATGTATAAGCACTGGCTGGGGCCCTTAGTTGGCATCAAATTAACCAAAAATTGAATGAAGAAAACCCTACAAGATTAGTGCTATATTAACTTCTAGAATACTTAATTAGATCAGTTTTCCTGTGATCATATGGTCTCCAAGCTGAAAGAATAGAGGGTGATGCCACATCAGAAGTTTAACATCGGCTTCCCATGATGTCATGGATTTTTGTGTGCAAAAAAGAGTGTACATGCACAACACTGCATTGATTATTTTCCCACCAAGAAAATGTGAACATTCATAAGTAGTACTCTGCTAATCACAGTTGATTGCGTGCTCCTCTGCAACGTCTCTAAAGAAAGCATGGACACTTTGAACAGACAGGTGTCATAGTTAAAGACTGGCTCTATCACCAATAAAGGAAGACATGAAAGGCTGCATTCTTTTGTGAATAAAAGAAAGTGCACCATGACATGAACTTTCGCCTACTGCTAACATATCTAAACTCGTTTAGTGCTCACAAGAGTGCGCATAGGAAGGATGCCGCCGTGCATGCATTTCTGTTGCTTTCTTTTTTTTAAACTTGCGAAAACTAATTGCCTCTGCTTGGCGATAAGATGAAGATTAGCGGAAGTTTGGCACACGTTTTGCTTTTTTGATGAGCACACCACACAGTTTTCTTGACTGCGCGCGCACCTACGCAGTTCGATTAAGCCATGGACGGAAATATTAATGTAAGGCGAGAGTTGCGAAATATTCTAGTGTGCGCATTTTCAAAGCCTTGAACTATTTCTATAACAATGCATCAAATTTCTCATTCTTATAAGTTTATTTCCTTTTTTATTGTTATTCATGAATGAAGAGTACATATATACTTATGCAAAATATCCTTTTCTCACTTTATGGTCACCCTAGAAAAATTATGGCAATTTTCTTTCAAAACAAGTCCCTAAGAAGAATTGAAATCTGCAATAAAAAAAAAATCGACCCTGGGCGGTCGCTTATGGCGAAAAAAATCAACCCTCCAAGAGTTAACCAGTGTCTTTCCATGCTGCTTGCCCTGTGCCTCTCCAACTCCTTTTAATACTATTGAATTCTGCAATAGTTACAGCACTACTGGGCACTGGTCTGACTTGATCACAGCCTTCTCAAGAGAAATCACCAGGGAAATTGTGAATGACACAAAAGAAAGCAGTTCCTATTGAAAACAGTTGTGGCCATCAGCAAGACATAAGACATGGACTAGTACTCACAGGTGTAGCAGTAGACTTCTTTTGTGCTTTCTGTGCCCTCTGCTTTTCCTTGGCCGCCCTGGAGTGAACAAAAGACAAGCACGCAAGTGATGAACTTGCAGCTGGGCTGCTCTTGTTAAAATTTGCATAAATGATGCATTAACCTTAAGTGGCCAAGACGAGTCTTATCCCCATGCTTATTAAACAGGCCTTGACTAGAATCTCTTCCTTTACTCCACACAGATGAGCACTGCAGTGCCCTTTACAATTGCGCGACACTCCTCAGCGAGTCCTATGACTAGCTTGAGAACCACAGTGTGGTTTTCCAGCAATTCCTTGGCATCTTTGTATGAACTCAAGCAATTCAATAATGTGTAGGAATTTTTTCCCCACCCCAAAAAATGTGTGAGGGATGAGCCTGAATCATCTTGCTGGTTAAGGCATACCACTGCTGACCTATGACAATGGTGGCCTCTGAGTCAACGAGAAGGGGTAAAAATGGAAATGAATTGCCATAAGATACGATTCCTGATGACAAATGGCCTCATTATGGCTTGAAATCCATAATTAGAAAAAAAGTTGGCTTCAACTTTTTTCTTCCTTGAATCATTCTGCTATGCACAGAGCTCAGAGATTCAAATGCACTAGTAGCACTAGCACTAGCATGGCTGCTAGTGCTCTTTGCACCAATAGTTTGCTGAAAGTGAAATGAAAGTGAGAGCCTTTGTGATGCACTTTGACTGTCTTTGGACCCCCAGTGATCATACAGCAGGCATTACCAAAACCTGGCTGGGAGCTTACCACTGTCATTGAAAAGTGTACAATCACTGCATTCTATCAATGCCATACCTATGAGGCAGAAACTTGTAATAAAGAAGCTTGAAAAGAGGTTAAAGAACCTGAAAAAAAAAAAGCGTGGAACGAAAAACTTAGGTGTAACGTTAAGAGACTGGAAGCAGTAGTGGGCCAGCCAGTTTAAGATTTGGAGCAATTTTTGGAGCATGAAAAAAGTTGTTCTGTAGCAGTTCTGGAGCAGCCACAACAGCATTTTGGAACAAATTCGGAGCAGAAAAAAATCTTTTTGGAACACTTGGAGTAGTACAGCAGTAATCTACAGCCATTTGGTGAAGCTTTCTATTACTGTATAATCAGCAAGTGCTGCTCACCAGTAAAGCAAGACACAAAGTCAACAGCGACCAATTAAGCTTGCCTTCCCACAAACGGTATACCATGCATGGTATGTTCCAAATATTCTTATTTTGGTAGGCAAGGACGAAATTTCGTAAATTAAATAAAATTTTGTAGGCTAACCAGACCAAAGACATGCGCCTGGGCGCAAGACAGACATAAGATTACAAATGAGCTTGAACAATTTGCACCGTCAGGCACAAGACAAAAAGTGATGGCAAATCTCTTATGTGCGTTTCAAATGACAGGTGTGATTATGCTTTACTGCACCAGACAAAATGTGTATTACACCCAACACCAATGCTAGAAGCTCACCAAGACTATGCGTCTCTGAAAGGCACCAAGATTAGATGCCTTCATACTATGTGTCACAAAGATGGCAATGGCGGTGGTGGACAATGTTCGTCCCATCCCATACACTCACTTTCGTTGTGAGGCGGTTTGTCGGCTTCCTGTGTGTCGTGTGTCCTCTGTGATTAGATGCGAGTCGATTCGGTGTAATACCATAACTTTTGTCGCCTATCCCCGGCCGACCTTTTAACACACTGCCTTTTACTACTCCGAAGGGCTTAAATCACCACAGGCACGTCCCGACATACCTCTGAAGGTTTGCCAGTACAATTATTAGGCATATCGGCGCTTGTAATGTGACAGGAGACTTCTGGTGCACGCGTGTACAGTTAAGGAATACACAGTGCCCCGTGACTATTGCCTCTTCCCACGTTTGGCGTGCTTCACCGCAATACTTCACATATGCTTCACCACGTAACATTGCTGTATTGAAGCGAAGCTGACTTCTGGAACAAGCATTATGCAACCTATTTTGCTTTCCGAGCTTCGAAGCCATTGGCGAGGATTATAAAGGCGGATTGGCGCCATTACTAACAGCAGCAAATTGTTTTAATGAAAGGCACCAATCAACAAGAAGCTTGGTATCGAATGTCGGAGTAGCTAGGCCCAGCGTCGCCACAGTGGTGGCTACGGCTGCCAGTGGATCTGGTGTGAGAATGCCTGTGTGAGGCAGCAAGGTAATCAAAACGGCGGTGGCAGTGGCTTTGATAACTAGTGGACCTTTGGAGTTACACAATGGGTGCCAAGGGAAGCGCAGTTGAGGAAGGCAGAAAACTAGGTGGGGTGGTGTAATTAGCTAGTGCAAGAGAGGGCTAAGTGGATATCGCTGGAAGAGGCCTTCGTCCTGCAGTGGACATAAAAATAGGCTGATGATAACTGGGCACTTACCAACGGTGCAAAGAGCATCGACTGTCATGCACTCTGGGCATTGCGTTTCAATCACTGAGCACAAGATACCAACACAGTTGATGGATGTCGTTGGCCTATGCCAGCGGCCAGAATGCTCATCGCTTCAATGAGGAATTATAAATTGTGGGGTTTTACATGCCAAAACCACTTTCTGATTATTAGGCACGCCGTAGTGGAGGAATCCGGAAATTTCGACCACCTGGGGTTCTTTAACATGCACCTAAATCTAAGTACACGGGTGTTTTCGCATTTCGCCCCCATCGAAATGCAGCCGCCATGGCCGGGATTCAATCCTGCAACCTCATGCTCAGCTGCCCAACACCATAGTTCAATGAGAAATTGTGCACAATGTTAAGTCACATAGAAATGAGAAATTATTACCAAACACAAGCAGCTGAGAATATGGCACTTCGAAACGTGCCCACTGCACAACCACGTTTCAAACACATTCGTATTTGCTAGTTAATACAAATGTAGAGTGATATGCAATGTCCAATATTCAGCAACATTCTATAAGATTACTGGTGCTTACATTAGGAAAAAAAGAAAAGAAACTCTGCAGCTTTATTTTCACTTTGCCTCCATTTATCTACCTTTAAAACAACAGGGACAAGATATGTGTTCCCTCCTATGAAAGAGCATACATGGCACAGAAAGATGCAACTTGGACAACAATTACATTCACAGACTTCTAACAGCAGAAAGTGTACAGCTTATGAATGCTGCTGGCATAACTACAGCTAAACATGAAGCTCTACTTCTTGGGCAAAATTTTAGCGCAAGTGATGTTCTTGTGTGAACGTTTCACATCTTGAAGCAAGTGTAGATTTCAAAATTGCACAGCTACTACAACAATATTTGCCTTTCTTTCCTGTTCTGTAGTCACATGATACACGAACTGTTATAACTCACGACACTGACATTACTATTGTTGGTCCAGACAGCAATTATGCCAGTTCCTTATTTTCTGTTCGCAAAGACCATGTTTCCGATCATTCACATTGAGCGTTGGCGCCTTCACTGGACGCCGTCTACCTAACGAATGCGAAAAGACGAAACATGCGTGCAGGCACGTGCCCTGTCGGCTTCAGTTTTCAAGCCTGACTTGTTGAGCATATTGACAGGGCGGGCAAAACGAAAGTAATGATGGGCTGAGAGCAAGGCCCAGTCCTCCTGACCAGACGAACTTTGAAGGTTTACGTCTGGAACTCACCGGATGGCCTGCTCGCGCTGCGCCTTGCGCACTTCGGGCTTCATGTTCCGCCGAGCCATGATGTCGTTAAGGCTGGCGCCGACGATAGCACGCTGAAACTTCGCCGTGCGCTTGGTGCGCCGCTTCGTCGTCTCCTCCTCGATGCCCTTCTTGTGCTTGCGCCGGTAGAGCACAGTCCACGTCACCTTACGCGGGTTCCGCTTCATCATGTGCGACGCCTCGCATTTGGCGTTCAGGAAGTGAAACGTCTGGAACAGGCAAAAAGAGGGAAAGTCACGAGAAATCCAATACAGCATAATTCACCACAGCAGCACGTCGTTTGGCGCTCGTGTGAGCGCCTTACAAATGGTCTTGCGAGAGAGCGGTGGATTGACTGCTTAAAGATACCCAAAGAACTAAAACGGTTCTGCACCTACGTATTCAAAAACCAGTACAGACAATACCGACGGCTTCCAGAAAAAAAAAAAATACAAAGCTGATCGCATGCGCTCACAGTACATCACTAATGCTGCGCGAAGCTGTCGCTTCACGATTGCACACCAATCAACTTGGCGACAAATTCAAGCGGGTTATAATTGTGTCGCGGTGAGAAACCAACGTAAATAAATAGCCAAATCTAACGTAAGTGCACCATTTACGCAGTATTTGAACGACCAACTAAAGCATGCCAGCGCTCTACTCACTTTGCCATCGGTCTTGACCATCCGCTTCCCATGGCCAGGGTAAATTTTATACCCGCTGAACGAGCACAATCCGATCCTGAAACGCAAGAAGGCATTCTAATTAGCCGTAATAAATTAATCACCTACTGCGATGGGCTGTCAATTATAAATATTTCAAGGATTGAAAAACGTTCCTATTACTCACTTCATCTTCGCTGCCTTGCGGGAACTCAAAAGAACAGTATCGCAGAAACGTTATCCAAACAATAAATTAATTTAAAAATAACAAATCAAAAATAACATAGCATATAATACAAAACAATTTATTAAATTATTTATTTGCAACTTTATAAATTATTGTTTTCTAAGGAACTGATTTTGCGCGGACCAGTTTTTGGCGGAAGTTTCAAAATGGCGGAAAATGGTATGAAGTTTTGAGATTTCTGTGACGTTTTTGTTTCGTTTTGCTGTTTTGTACTTGTATTGGTTCCCCGTGACCCTTTGCCATGGTGTACGAATGCTGCGGGCGTCGAAAAACGTCGCTTTAGAGTTGGCAAATTGGCTGCCGTCGATTCTGTGCGGAATTGAAGCACACTGCGAGCTGTATCGATCGGTCCAACGAGCTCGCAAGTGGCCGTCGTTAGCTCTATCGCCACGCTTACTCATTCATTGTGGCACACATTGTCTATTAAACCGACGGGAATATAATCGTACGACATCTCTGCGCCGTAATATAAATGAATACACATGTTTTCCTTCTTGAAAATTCAGCAATATTGCAGTAAAGGCGACTCAGAGCCTGCAGTGCCTTTCAGCGTTGTCGTATCGCTTCGGTAACGCACACATGCTCTGCCGCATCATGTGCTTACGCACGTGCGCACAGATGTACAACCGAACACATGTAATTGTTTCGCGCCGCTTTGGCTGCGTTAATGCATCTTCAAGACTAGTCAGCTTTCCTAAACAGCTCCGAAACGCACTTTCTGCCAGTTTCGCACAGCACTAAAACGTAGTGGTACGGTTTCTAGCGTCACAGTAGCGTTATTAAACGGCTCGTTGCCTTTGGTAGCTGCGACCTAGAAGCCGACGTGGCTATGCCATATCTTTGACGATGGGTAGCAAGATTATTTTACAAGCGGGTCGTGAATGTTTCAGACGATCCGCACGTTTTGGACATGTCCAATCGAGGTCTCAAAAAACTCGAAAAAAGGGATGGCGTCGGTATCGAAAAGGTATTTCTGGACCACAACGAGCTTTCCAAGTTGGATAACATTGACTGCTTCCTTGACGTCCAAAAAGTAAGTATGCTCTTACGTTTGATTTGGTGGGAGGCCGCTCGCGGGAAACGGCGCACGCAGGTTCTTCGAGAAGGTTAAAAACAGCGCGAAAGAGAGAAGATAGCGACGTATTTGTTGGCTTTTTAATTTATTTATTTATTCACCTCCCCCGCTCTGTTCTTATCTTGTGCGATACCCTTGACGTATGTGATTACGGTTTGCTTGTTGGCCTGCTGGTTGTGCCCTGGTGCTTTTGGTGTAGGCCAAATTGAGTACCCGTAAAATAGTACTTGTATGCTAATACAAGCAAACGGACAGACTTCTGTTACGTCTTGCATTAGACATTTACAAATCTGTATTTGTCACATGTTGCATCAGAAGGTCGTTATTTTTGCTATTCAGGACCCATAGCAGCTGCATAAAAAATGGAGTTTTTTAGTAGATTTGATGTGACGCTTCAGCCCTTTTGAACTGCATTGTTCAGGCATGAGTGTCAATGCATAGTGGATTACAGATCTTTGCAAGTCAACATACAGCATTGTGTCTTGTTCCATTATGTTTCTGTTGTTACCTTTATAATGCCGTTGTATTCTCCAGTTAACCTTAATAGTAACCGAAGAAGCCAGCAATCATCGCCACATAGAATATGACAAGCTATGTATGTTTAGTTTCTTGTGCATTATAAGTGTAAATTATTTGCCATTTTTTAATTCGCAACAGCCTTAAGCAGGCATGTAGAAAAAGACAAATACAGGGTCCAAACACTGCTCTTTTAGCTGCCCCCTCTATCGTTACCAATATTACTTGGGCCATCTGCCACTGTGCAGTTCTGACATGCTAGAACACTCAAATGTAGGTTATGCATTTCATTCTATCCAAAACTGCTTGTTTCCGACACCTATTGCTGTCTGAGTACCATTGTCTACATCTTCTTTCAGTTGGTTTGCAGTTCCATTCTCGTTGCTATTGTAGTATGCCTTGTATCTTGTGCATCTTACATCAATGACATTTCTTGTATGACCACTGTTCTTTCTTACGATATGTATTGGCCACATACGACACATTCGTGTTACTCATAGTATAATACGATGTTCCTTGCGCATATGTATATTTTTTGTTATCATTTGCTCTGTACAGTTTTTCCCTTTTACTTCTTGTTTTGCATCTTGTGTCGTTATTTGATACTTGTTCCTATACTATTTATGCTGTTTTCTGTCCCCCTTACTCAATGCTCTTCTGGGCCCTGTAAGGTATTTTGAACAAATAAATAAATGCCCAGTTGGAGTGGCAGACGGTGATAGTGACATAGGGAAATGTCCGAGGAAATGTGAATGTCTGTCCCACATATATTTGTAGACGAGTGTGAGGGTCCTCCCCATATATGTATATCTGTTAACAAGATAGGCTGTGGACACTTTGCAGGCTGAGCAGTGGCAAAGACTGCATCCGCTCTGGCAGAGTACATGATGCAGACCTGCCAGACTTTATGAATTTATCGCAGTGTGACTGATTTTCGAAGTTAGTTTTAAATTGTCATAATGATAGCAAAAATTTTGCTATCTTTTGTTTGGGTCCGGATCAAGTCAAAGCTGGTTTCAAAAGGATACAAATGCAGTCGCTTACTGATTTTTCAGAGTCACACCTTTCTTGACCTGCTCAATTATTTGGATCTACCTACAGCACCACCATCTCCATAAAAATTATCTATAATGGCAAACAAAGTTTCACCTGCCATTACATTAATATTTTATTAAGATCTTCATTACTATTTCTGCTTTTCAGTGCCGCATATCATTCCAGATGTGGATACAGAGCGCAGTAACTTTTCATAGTGTCGAAACAGAACAAAGCTTGTGATCTTTTAATGAATAGTCAACATAGAAAGCAATAGAAAACTTTTTATTACTTTTTTACTACATTTTAGTACTTTTTGGCTTCTACTGCGGTATTCCTGACATGTTAATAGTGGAGTGCAAATATTCAGAGGTTCAAATATAAATAGAATAGTATTTGCTATTTTATTCAAAAATTCACTATTTGAAGTTGTCAAATATTCATTTCTGTTCTAACATAAGGGATCACAACACTTATTGGAGCCTACAGGGAGAAATACAGATGCAAGCGGTGATTTTTCCAAATGATTCCACTGCAGGGAAGCTGCCGTTGCTGCACAGAGGCACCCATTGCTGAACAAACAAACAGAGTAGCTATCTCCTGTTCGATGATTTCCAGTCATTCAATAAGGAAGTGTTGCCTTTTGGAAGCTAATTTATTTTCTCAATTTAGGCAATGCACTCTATTAGTTCGACTTTCCCGCCATATTGGGTTTCCTTTAGTATGCTGTGCGATGCAGTAGTATTACACTTTGCTACTTCAAGAAATACTGCATTCTACATGCATCTGGGGACAGTCTGTACCACTGTTCCATTACTGTCGGTATCATGGTGCTCTAGATATCATCATCTTTCAGTTGTTTCTCATTTACAAGCTCCGCAGTTGATCGGACAATACTGTTCAGAATGGCATTACATGAATCAAATCATGCAAATAAGCCTATTTGTGTTCTTTAACAAACGGACTTCACCATACCTCTATATTTCACTTCGTTTTGAAATCAGAAAATATTTGTTATTTGATTTGATGTGGAAATTTTGTTATTCGAATGTTAAGTGGCCCTGCACCAGGTTTGGGCATTGCGAAAGACATGTGCAGCACATAGATTGAGCGTTGGTAGTTGTGCCTGCAAATTATGAATCAGCTGCACAGTATGAAAACAGCTAATGTTTCAAACAAAAGCCTGCAAACCCTTCCTTTCAACGGAGCCTCACTTCTAGCCAGAGAGCCAACAGGTGACATGCACAGATGCCTTTACGTAAGACATGTGGCCTGCAACAGCACAGATTATGACCCATACCTGGTAAATCATCCAATGAAAAATGCGCAGTACCGCCACTGGAAGTGCATCATGCAACAATAAAGGAAGAGAATTAAAAAGGAAAGGAGGCAGGGCTTATGATGTACATCGGACGTGGTCCCTCAATTATAGTATGGGTGAATGCACAAAAGGAATGCTGCTTGCGGATGCCGGTCGAGGCAAAGGGACAAAGTGTCTGTTTTGGCAGTGAAGCTCACCTCTTGGCATCATGGCATGATGACATTTTATTTCTATCTATCTCCTCTGTAATTAACTAATCTGAAAAGTTCATGCGGTAAAACACTCCCTGAGCGGTGCTCTACAACTTCCAGTGTTTGCCTAAAATTTGTGATGGGGCCTAATGAGGTGCCGGTGCCCTTTAAGGTTGGCAGGTCTGATGGTGTATTCCATACTGTGTGCAAGCTCTCCTCTTCCTCCTCAGTAGCTTGACTCTCACGTTGGCTCAGTGGAATACAATTGAATGGGAAGAATGACTGCCATTACTTGTCCTGGATCCAAGATATCAATATGCGACTTCTAGTCCTGTGTGGCCATTGTACCAATTGTTGTTCAGTGTTTGCTGCTTCTGTGTGGTCAGGCTTATGTTACATGATGGGCGTGTTTCTCGGTGGTGGGCTCTAAGTAATGAAGCTACCATTACAGCTCTCTGCCAGCCACAACCAGATCACACGAATGTACTCGCTGGCCAGGCTATCGCAGCTCTCAAGCATTGATCTTTCGAACAATCTCATTATCTGCATTGAAGGTGAGCATTTTGTCACTTAATCATGCTACTTGGCTCTTAAAATGCACATTAATTTTTTTGCTGTGGAGTTTTTAAATTCAATACTGTTTTTTGTCAATCTTGCAGCATCAAGGTTCTCTCTTATTGCACTCTCTCAAGCACAGTGTAAAACCACCAGCTAACGTGGTTACCTGCATCACAAATAATTTTTGGATTTTGCTGTCAGATATTTGATTGTGTTCTTATCTCTCCTTATAATTATATATAGATTTTTTTCTTGCAGACTGCATTTCATTTTGGCTATGCTAGCCTCTTGTTTAAATTTCAGTTACATCTAGCATAATCTGGCATCTTAAATTTATGTCAGACATCTGAGCACTCTTCTAATAGTGCTTGGCCTTTAATTTGGTTCTTTTCAGCTCTTGTGCCAGCTTGAACATAGTGGCTACGTTCCCCAAAAATTGTAGCCCCTAAAATATTTGGCTGCAATTATGGTGGTAAAAATGAAGAAACATAAGCATTTTTTAGGGCATCTTACCAAGCATCTTTTTCTTTGTTAGACGTGCATTTTAACCTAGTTTGGAGGCTACTGATAGTCGCATGTCTGACTGCCAATTCTTTATTGAAAGAAACCTAGTTCATGCAGTGGTAGCATTCTCTTCAATTTGCATGTCAATTTCAGCTGCCAGGTATGTTGTTAGCTTGTATATTTGCTATTACTATGATGCTTAAACAGCAATTGTTGCAAATTATTATCATGCAGACAACCACCTGGTATCAGAATTATTGCATAATGTGATCGCATGCCTCTGTCATTCGTATTCTCTGTTGTTTCTTACACATATCACTTTTAGAATTCAGAAACTGATGTGTAGTCTTTTTAACTTGAATGCGTAGCTAACTGGTTTGTTGTGCACTTCAATGACTGTCCATGGCTATCATTAGCCTCTGAATCCTCGAGAAACGTACTCCTGACCAAACAGCAAACCTCTGAATAGAATTTGCTCAAAAATGCTTGTTTCGTTTTCATTCTTCATAATTGCAGCGAAACATTTGCAGTGAGGCACAAATGCCGTAAACAACCAAATGAACAGGATAAGCACTAATAGAAGAGTGCTCAGAGGTCTGACATTAAGGTAACATACGTTTGCATGTCAGACCTGGACATAGAAGTAGTCACTCTGTGTTTGCATTTGTGAAGCCTAGGTCAGCCATGTATTCAGTTTGTCATCTTATTAAGTGAACAGTGCAATGGCAAACAGCATGAAGACCACCTCCACGCTGTTCACCGAGTAAGATGAACCACCAGCTAGCCCATTTAGCCACCTTGCTAATTTGTTCAGGCAGAGTTCCTTCAACAAAATTTTCATTTCACCATGGGAACATATAGCATATAATTAGCCTTATGATGAATCAATGTTTGTATTAAGACATAGCCTTGCCTTGTTATTGTGTGCGCAGCGCTCAAGGATCTTAAGTACCTGGTCTCAGTAAATCTCTCGAACAACAGGATAAAGGTGAGTGTGCTCTGGTGGCTGTCCGTCAGCTGGCAAAGGTGCTGATCTGTCTGCTGTGTCATGCAGAGTCTTCAAAGCATCCAGTACTCTACTACCCTTGTGTACTTGGACCTGTCCGGGAACTTGATACCTTCACTGATTGACCTCACATCATTGACTCGATTAAAAGTAAGTCGTCCTTTAGATGCAAGAAAGGAAAGGGTGTAGAATGACACTTTATTTGAATTGAGTGGAATGGAATGAATGAGCATTTCTGGAGAACAGAAAAAATTGGAGAGTTTTGCTTTGTTTCTATAGGAACGGTGTTAAACACAGTATACAGAGTGAATGTGCAAAATAATCTTAATTGATTCAATAAACTAGCCTTGCACTTCGGTGCTTGTGCAGTCATTTTTGTGCTAATTAACTCACCCAGGTTTTCTTGTGTGTTTCCTGTGATGGATAAAAAGACACATTTCTGTCAGCACCACAAATACATGAGCTCCTCTGATTACTCACCAATTCCTTCAAGTTTTCTCTTCTCCCAGGAACACTCGACATATGTGATGGTGCTGAGTAGGTGACCATTCGAAATAGTGAATCCATGAAGAGCACTACCGGAGGACTTCTTGCACTTGAATATTTGCGGGATAACATGTATTGTGTACAAACACACTACAGGAACAGAAAAATTTAGTTCTGGTACCTCTGCCAACTGTGACTACTAGTTTATGTGTTTTCACAATAGTTGAATATAAATGCGGGCTTGTTATGTGGCCCATATCAGCCTATGATGTGAGCACTTTTGCAAATTTTTCATGTTGTGTGCTTTGACTGGAAATTTCATTGATTGGTTATTGTGGCCCCAAGGCGCACGCTGCCAGTGAGGAGCACTGCAGGTGTGAAGATTGACATTAGTTTTGATCACTTGGGGTTCTTTAACTTCCAGTGAAATTTCAGCGAACAGGGACTTCTTTTCATTTTGCTTTGTCAGAAAGCAGCTGCTGCAACTGGAAGTTGAAGCCCTGGCCTGAGCAGTGAAATTAAACAGACACTGAAGTGCTGTGGTGGGTTGCGCAAATGACATTGTGTCTAAATATGGGCACAAGTGCATTTTAACAAGTGTATGCAAGCTTGTATTTCAGACTAAATATGAATGATTAATGGCACTTCATTAGCCACACGCATCGCACCTGTGTGCTCAGACCCAATTATTCTAGCCAGCTGGCTTGCTGAGGCTTTTGAGGCAAAGGATTGAAGTGAAACACCTTTGTTGGGTTGTTGCCAAATTCTAGCCATCACACGCTGGGCATGCGCCTCGTAAGCTGCTGTTTCTCATCTTCTTCTGTCTATTTTAGTAATGTGGCCATCTTAGCTCTGACCCTTGGTGCTGGACTTCCTAAAGCTCTGTTTTGACACTGATGGCAGTTACCATTGCTGTAGTACAAGCCCAAGACCTTGTTTCTTGCCGTGCTGATGTATAGCTGGAGAAAGCAGGGCAATGTCTCAAACATTATTTTCTTGTTTTATGCAGACACTCCTCTTGAAGAGAAACGAGATTACGACACTGCAAAAGGCACAAGCGTACCTTCCAAGTGGACTCTGCGTCTTCTCAGTTGCAGAGAACAAAATTACTGACCTCACAGAGGTATGTCCTTTTCTGAGCATTTTTTTTTTTTTCGCCTACCTATTGAGCCAACTGCTCCAGTTCTAGTGACTGGCTTAAGCTTGCTGCTCTTGCAAGTCAAAGTATGAGCAGCAACTATATGAAGGCTTTACCAACCTACCTAAGTTTGCACCCTGTCTGCTCTGGTCTGTGGACTCAGGTTTTTGTACAAAACATGAAGCAATTTGCTTGAACTAACAGTTAGTTGACATGGTAGGTACATATCTTTGGACGCAAGGCCACTAAGATCTATCAGGGATGCTCACTCCATATATCTTGCGGGCGCATCTTATCATGTAAATTGTGTGAACAAACTAACGCATGGCTATGTGTTAGATAAACAAGAACATAAGCAATATGTGCTTGAAGTAATCTACTGAATTGCCATGACTTTTTGCAGTGGTCCTTTAAAGGATCTGTGCATTGTTCTTCAAGACCTCCTAATCTGTAGCACAATAGAAAGACTATTATTTGAAGTGTCAGAATGTGCAGTTCTTTGGAATGCGAGTAGAAATTTTTAAAACATAATTTTTCTTCCTGCGCAGTCTCTTCTTCTTAGAACTGTGTAAGAACACCTGCAACACTGATTACTGAACACGATGACAATGCCATGCCAGTAGCAGTGAGAAACTAGAAGTGCATGAGGTTTCGGCAGGAATAGTTGCATTGTGTCAAACACTGACATTATGACCATAATAGCTGCCCACAGCACTTAATCAGTTGTACGAGTCATTAGTTCTTTTTTTCATTACTAGTCACCTAAAATCTCAAGTGTTTTTTCTACAGGCACAGTCTGTGTAGGCAGTGTCTTTCAGTTGGCGCTGCTGCCGAAATTCAAGGCTTTTGCTTGACAGTTTACTAGGTGCATTATGGTAAGGTGTGCCTAAACATGCAATGCAATGATGGCGGCACACCCTAAAAGCACAAAGCATTTTTGACATCCTGAATATGACAGCTGAATATGACAGAATATGCTCGCACCGCACTCACAACACGACTTGCGCTGATTCGTGTCACTATGTCAAAAGAGTCCATTGATGCACCACTCCGTTTGTCTGCACAAAGGCAGTGCCACTTTTCAACGTGCGCTAACTGAAAATCAGAATTTAAAAAAATTGTATGACACTAATAAATGTTAGCAGAAGCACATAAAATACATGTAGCAGTACACAATATGGTCTCTACTGCTTAACTGTCAAGCGACACTACGTGCCTATTTTGCACCACTTTCAGAGCAAAATTTAAAATAAAATTCCTTGTTGATGGAATAAAAGCTTGCTCATTTCCGTCAATGTGACACAGAATCTTCTCATTCCCACCACAATGCAGACATGTTCTGAATGTTAGACAGTGCCTATAAAGAAGATATGCTTGGCTTTCTTGATACCACATTGTGGCTTCATTTAATTCTAACATACCACAGATAGCTCTTTGTTTATTTTCTTTCCAAAGGGACCATTGGGAACCACAGCGCTGTACACTCATGACCATTGGGGTAGCCGGGGGGGAGTGCCTAACCCCCCGCCCTTCCCCCTTTCCCACAGAACAGAAAATTTCAGGAGGTGGGCTCCCAAAGAGCGACATGGATGAAAGAGAAAGCTTGAATGTGGAAGCAAGGCGAGGGCTAGTGCCGGTCGTCCAAAGGAGGAGGGGGTTGCCATGAGGGTGATCCCCTCTCCCATGCACAGAACATTGTGGCCCCACTCATGTCACGCCTCTACCTCATTCCGGATCGGGCTGATTATAACTGCTGAGGGTTCATCAATGTTAAAAATACCACACATAGATAAAGATGGAATAAGCACGTGCATAAAACTTGTTGTTGAATAGATAATTTCTGGTACTTGACCAAATCGTCGACTTCACTGTGCAGAAGAAAAGCATTCTTAAAATATTGGGACTTGCTTGTCTAATAATAAGCACCCCCCCTCTTCTTTTTTTCTTTCCCTTATTTCTGATTTTCATTATGTTAAGAAACTTGAGAAGAGCTTGCTATTAGGCTAGTTTGTACACACTGATAAGTCTGAAAACAGGGCAAAAAATGGGACAGGAAAGAAATACCTACAGAACACTGATTTGTGCACGACAAAATATATGAAAGATGGGGGTGCTGGGCCAGGGAAGCTAACAAACCACCATAACAAACAGGTGGGAGGACAAATAGGTCAATACTGTAGCCTCGAAGTCCACACAGAAGCAGAAATATAGAAATGTTTAAGGCCACCGCGCTGTTCAACAACCTGGTGAATGTTGAAAAGCACGACAGTGACTAACAGAAAATAATTTTGAGAAGGGGAGTGGGGTTATGAATATGAGGAGGTGGGGGGGGGGGGGCGTATACAAGGCATCAAGAACGAAGTTGGGGGATAATTATGGACATAGGGAGAGCGTTTTGTCACTGCCTGGTCGCTCAACACCAGGCGGCCATGGCCATTCGCCTAAATGAGGAACACCTATCCCGTCATAATGCGGGCTGCTTGTTGCAGAGAGGCTATCCTAACTAAACATCTCGGCAATTTTCAGAATAGACGTATGTCGGGAGACATGATGCTTTCATAGCTTTCAGAGCTACTGACCCTTATTTTACTCCGAACTACGGATGCCATAATTTTTACAAAGGCTTCTAAACAAAGAGCAGACCTGCTTTGTACTGTTCCTCATCAGTTCCCGAGTGTGATCAAACAATAGTATGTGTCATGTGATGACTACAATACTATGATCGCAAGTTACTTCCAAACATCTCTTCAAACATGTCGTACAGAAGGTCACTGAAAGTGAGTAAAACTTGCATCATATGATACTACGGAAGGTCTAGCATAAAGATTCGTTCCTGTATTTTTAAATCTAGATTAATATATCATGTCCAAAAGGCTGAAAGCGTGATTGAGTGACACACAAACACACACAGGTAAGTTGGACCAAGATTTTGAAAAAACCTATGCATTCTTCAGAATAGAAATGTGTTAATGTTGTTAGCGTTTATCTAAACTTACAGCACCATTTTTTTGATCATGTATCTTTTTGTAATTAGCCGAGATAAATTAATTATCTTTTTAAATATAGCTTGAAACATTCAGGCGTCAGTAGGAAAGCTGCCGAGGTATACCGAAATTGGCAATATGGGGGAATACCTAATGCAAGAACAATTGTGAGCAGTTACTTGGGACTCAAAGGAACAGTTAGCTTCAAGAAGACTCGGCACATAAAGGGGACCATCTGTGAGGCTGAAGGAGACATTTTGGTTTTCTTGACTGCAAACCCTCATTCCAGCGTGCGTGATGTGAGTGGTGAGGTCGGCATTTCAATGTCTTCAGTATCAAGAGTTCTTAGGAAGGCTGAAATGCATCCGTATCACCTCCAACAGCATCAAAAGCTGCAAGAAAGAGACTTTCAATGGCGGCTTGGTTTCTCAAAGTGGATCCATGTGAACAGTGACGAAATACCGGATTTTGTTGACAAAGTGCTCTGGACAGGTGAGGCAACCTTCTCCAGAAGTTCTCAAGTCAACATCCATAATGCGCATTACTGGAGCGATACAAACCCGCATTGGGTGGTCATTGGGTGGTCAATGGTCATTCAGTGTGTGGAGCGGTAACTTTGACGGAAGAATAATTGGCCCCATATATTTTGACCACATGCCCACTGCTCAGTGGTATGTGAACGACATCTTGGAAGGCCCAGTCGAAGATTTTCGCTGTGATCTTCCTCTTGCGTTTTTAAAGTGAACTTGGTATCAGCACAACGGTGCACCAGCTCACAGCAGCAGCCTTGCCCGAGCCTGGCTTGCGAAGCCTTCAAACGCCAGTGGGTCGGGCGGCATAGACCAGTGGCATGGCCTGCAAGGTCACCGGACTTGACACCTCTTGACTTCTTGTGGGGACATGTGAAAGACCGAGCGTACCGCAAACCTACAACTAGACCGGAAGCGCTAAACGCAGAGATTGCTGAGACCTGCAGCGAGATACCGTCTTGCGTCATCAAAAAAGCTACATCGGACGTGCTGAAAAGGTGCCAATACTACAATATGGCAGAGGGCGACTTGTTTGAAAACATTCTTTGGACAGACATCACAGCGAATAAATATCTACAACCGTTATCCATGAAAATAGCCATCTGTGTGAAACTTTTGTGTGACGTGGAAAAGGCACATAAGTAATATGAGATTACAAATTCTCTGCCGACAAGGAATGGACAGGAAGCTAAAAAGCAACCTTCCATGTCAGTTTACTGTTCTTCCTTTTGTGACAACCAGCGTAATTCACACGGCGTTATCAAGCTTGTATAACGCATGTTTGCTTGTCGGGGTCTTGCTTCCAAATTCGAACTCATGAGCTTGTCATTTTTCCTCGCATGCATTTTGCTAGCGTGAGAGTGCAATTCTCACCGCAGAAACGGCAGCTGTGCTGTATTTCAACTGCCGCCCAAACCCACTGACGTTTATCTCGGAACCAAGCACAACACGAAGCTCTGTCATGGGCAGCACAAAAGGCGCGACACGAGTGACGTTCTTACAAAGCACGGTTGAGAGGGCTGTAATTGTGGCACATTCGGGCACACACAGAATGCTGTCACGTGGTATTTTTAAAACTCCGTGGGCTTTCGTTTTTTCCAAATAAAGACGGCCACACCAAGTCTATCTCGTTGGAAATGCCTGGGTTGGGCAATATTTTTGGAGCTCCACAACTTTCCTGTTGACAGCTGAACATTTCAAGCTATATTTAAAAAGTTAATTAGCTTATCTCGGCTAATTACTCAAAAGAAGACGAGCAAAAAAATGGTACTACATCCACGGGATTTCTGTTCTGAAAGAACGCATAGGTTTTTTCGAAATCTTGGTCCAAGTTAGCTGGGACACCCTGCTATATATATAGCAGGGTGTGTGTGTGTGTGCGTGTGTGCGTGCATGTGTGTGTGTGTGTGTGTAGAGAGAGAGAGAGAGAAGTGAAGTGAAGGATGGGCGAGAGTGGTAGTTGCCAGTGAAAGACAGACACACCCCACCCCCAAAATGAATTTCTGGCTATGCCACTGTTCATGACCATTATACATGTTGCGTGACTTTGCCCAGTGATATTGATAGTAGCCACATGTTCTGTGCTTTTGTCCCTGTTCCTTGTGGCATGACATAAATATCATTAACTCCATCTACGAAGTATTTTAAATCATGATAAGAGCCGGTTATAGTAAGAGTGCTGACAGTGACAGTCCACCTGCTTTTCTTCATGCTATGCAGGTATCCTTCCTTTCCCACCTCTCTTCTTTGGAGAGCTTCTCTATCGGTGGAAACCCGTGTGTCAACATGACCGGAGGCATTGTGTATCCTTGCAGGCTCCTCTCTTACCTATTTTGTATGTTTCCTTGCTGGGAAATTTATTTAATTACACCTTAAACTGGTTGATCCTCATTTCAGGAAACTTCATAGGGAATTCAACTTGGTAATGAGAACGGCAAACAAAGATACAACACATGATGTATACAGGGTGCTCCATTGTAGGGTAAAATCCGATAATTCCCCGTTTTTTGCACACTGAAAAAGTTTAATGAAAATCTGGTAACAGTTCCGCCTCAAAGTTTCACCCTTTTGTAAAGGGTCACAATAAATGCAGGTGTTACAAAACTACTGAACGCTGCTTTCCTTGTTTAAGGCAGTGGCCAGTATCATCATCATCATCATTATTATTAAATGTTTCCTTCTTGCTTAACACTCAAGCAAAAACCGGTATATATATTATATGCAGCACCTGCTGGCCTTGAGTAAGTGAAAGTTTGTTGCCTTTTTAGTAGCCATGTTTACATGAGTGCGATGGTGCATCACACCTCCCATGCATCACGTACGTGGGCATTTTCCAACATTTCCAACAGGTCTAGAATGGGCACAGAAATACTGAAAATGCAAATGACAATGCACGTCAACAAGGCCTTGTAAGATAAGAAAAAGCATTGCACCCCTTACAAAGCATACGCATTTGCACTTTCTTTCCTTTGATAAAAAAGTGCCGAGAACAAAGTAAAGAAGGCTTCGCCAAGCAAATCTCTGTTTGTTTTTTTTTTTTTGCTATGTGGTTACATTAAAAAGTGCAATGCCTGCCAATGTCGGTTTGTACAGGTAAGTTTGTCACAGGACTTCTGAGTGAACTCTTTGTCATTATATGTTTCTGCGAGTGATTTCGCTTGCTTAAATAGAATGTTTGTGTCCAAAAGGAGACAATTGCATTTGTGAATCATTTGTGATAGTTACCTGAAAAATCTCAAGCTTCGAGCTTGATGACAACAAAAGCCCTGATTTCCGCCCGATTTTCGTCTTAAAAGATGAACGCCAGATTCTCACCCCTGAATTTTAGAAAACACAAAACCTGACAACGAAGGGCCCTGATATACCCTATGTTAAATTGTAACTGTTCTTAGTTTCAGTCCACCTTTACCTTCTCGACCTTGGTGTTATGCCTACATTTTGTTTTTGACATTTTAAGGTAAATAAAAGAAAATGCATATATGTCTGTGATCTCAGAAAGACAGAAAAAGCATTTCATCATTGCTCTGCTGGGCCACACGCGACAGCTGCACATAGCTGCGTGGCGTTCGAGATACCAGCTGCCTTACAAGGCAACACTTCTGGGCAAGAGAAATGCGTTGCACTCTGCGCACCTCCCAGTTCTAGCCACCCTGGCAGAGTCTTGCCCCGCTTGCCACCTCCTCCTGCGTAGCTTCTAGCACATTAGTGCAGAGGAAAGGAGAGAGAAAGCTGCTCATTGGTGTGATAACTATGTCTAACTCTGCTTATATTTTAAGGCTTTGAAAAATTATTGTGGCAGCAGATTTGTGACATGAGCTCGTTTAATAGTGTGACCATGCTACGGTTACTTAGAAAAATATTTCGGGGCCCCTTCAAAGATCATTCCTATTACTATGTGCTGGTCACTAAAATGGAAAAAGCTTGTATTAATAGTAGCTTATGATGGCAGCACTTCAGTCCTTCCTTGAAGTGTTTTACACATGGAGGAACACCAGAAATGCTAAAATATAGAAAACTAGTTATGCAGGAAACATTATCTGGATGTGAGGATGTTAACAAGGAAATGTATATGTATGTTTAGAGGTGCTTACTGACAGCTACTTTAAGTGATCGGGAAGCAAGTGATCTTATGTACATAATGGTTCTGGCTGCCTGTGCTAAATGCATGACCTTGCTTTTGTAGAAGCATGCCAGCTTTGCGTAAGTACTTGCACTTTGTGTTCCTGAAACAGAATGCACAAAAATATGCAGTTGATTCAGCATGCAGTACATAGTGTACTGTTTTAGAATTGATTCCTTAGTTGTAACACCATCTCTGTCTCACTGGCTCATGAGAACACATTTGCTGATGTGGCTAAGCTTGATCAGTGTGATGTTGTGTTGAGGTCACTGAGGCCATGTTCCTGCACTGCAAGGTCTTTTAACCCCTTATTGCATGGTTCATCATATATGATACGCATAGAACAACCTTTTCTAACTTGATAGAATGAAAACTGAATAAATCAATGCATATTTACCTGTAATCTGTGTCATCTCCAAGCAATGAAAACAGCTGTAGCTCTGTAAATAATTTTCAAGCAATTTTTTTCTCAAAAAAATGGATGCCTGCAGCTTGTGACACAATGCACAAAAAGTTAATAAATAAACAGGTTATTTTCCAAATTATTACACTTGAAAGCAGCACCAAGAAAAGAGCAGGGAGTTTGTTTGCATGATTTTTAACAAGAAAGACATTCTGGTTGTTCTGTGAGGCAGACATTAATTGCTGTATCATATAATTTAAAGCATGTACTTACAGGTTGTTTTCTGATGATATCAGAGATTCGTTGTTTTGAGAAAACAAATTGTATGGCAAAATATTCTGTTTTTGCAGGTTGTACTGTTGATTAGCATCATTATTGGCATAAATATGTCAGAAAATGAAAATTCCAGCTGCTTTTAGGATAAACATTTTATGGAGTCAGCCTTATTGTTAGCGCTAAAGACAAGAGCATCAAGACAGAAGTCTTGGAAGAAGAGGAAGAAGGTACTTTTTGTCTTGTGTCAAGCCGCTAAAGCCTATGCAAACAAAAACCTATATAGAAAGAAGCACACCAAGGTATCCGGCTTATGTATTTAAGCTATGATCTAATCAATCGAAGATGATAAATTTTTAATGAGGTTGTGATAACTCGGGCTGCGAGAAATATACTCCACTCATTACAGCAAAGCTTCAAGTTATTTTTCAATGGAAGTGATATTTTACGAATGCTTTCTCTGATTCCAATAGCTTTCTGTGTGGTTGTAAATTATATCCATAACTGCATGGTGCAATCCACACAATCCACACTGCATATCCAGATCGCCTCAAACACATCTCGCTGATTAAATAACCACTTAAGTTTTGCGCGCATGTACGGTACGACACATGCTTTTAACTTTTCCGCACTCCCTATGGCCATTCACTTGTGGAACAATCTGCCTGATCACATTGCTTCCGAGTCAGATCAAGAAAAATTTTGTCATCTCCCCTACACCAGCATTTTTCATAATAGCACTTACAAATCACTTTATCTTGTTTCTTACACTTGGCAATGTGCTTCGAACTTCTTGTTATGTTTTTATTTTTATTGATGCATTGCTATCTCGCTCTTATGAATTGCTATTTTATGCTGCGTCACGTGTTCACTTGTATGCCTTGTATATATTATTGCTTTCTTGCATCTTTTTCCCGAAATATCCCTTCAAGAATTGTACTCCCTGATCTGTTCATTTTTCCTGTATTTTACTTTGTAGTATTAGTGCCTTACGTTAAGTTTTACTCGTGTTATTTTCTCAAGTGTACCTTTGTGGCCTTTAATTACTTCAGTTTTTTCTTTTTCATGTTTAGATCTTGGTAGTAATGCTGATGAGCCCTGCATTGAGGCATATTTTTGGTATTAGACTTCAGAAGGCTGCTTACTCAGTTTTTTTTGCCTTGATTTTGTAACCCCCCTTACACAATGCCCCGATAGGGCCTGTAAGATATTTTAAATAAATAAATAAATAAATAAATAAATAAATAAATAAATAAATAAATAAATAAATAAATAAATAAATAAATAAATAAATAAATAAATATGTTTCGCGACATTTTCTGCTCAGAAAATCTCAACCATGTGGCTTCTTATAAAACTGAAGTTTTTTACTTTTTTTATAATTGACCCTTTGTGCGCACCTCTTGTGGGACACATACACATTTTATTAGTATGATAGATGCATGCACAAGCCACAACAAACACTGAACAGTGTTAAACCAAGAAGCAGCACATTGCTCTTGTGCTAACAGTGGATTTTGCAGCGCATTTGATGTTGCTAATTTTGCCTGGTATAGAAACTTGTCTGGCTAAACCAGCACAATGCATGCGCCACTCTAGTGTCCTTTGACTGTCAGAAGAGTTGCGAGAATGGCTTTGGAGATGGACAAGGGAAACTTTTTCACAAACAACATTTTTCGTAAAATTTGATGCAACTTTAGTAATATTGTAATACGAACCCAAATTTTCTTCAGGCAACTGAGGCGGGTGTTGTCATCAGAGCTCAAACATAATACATCATACTCAAACATAAAAGAATAAATGTAGTTTCTTTGTAGGCTTTGGGCTTGGTTGAAGCTGTGATGTAGGCAAAACACAGTGAAGCTGTTTTCTTCAGCTTTTTTATTCATTTGTTTAGCCTGGTGTGTGTGCTTACGTGGTTGTGTTTTTCTCTTTCTACTTCAAATCATGCTCATTCAGAGAAACTCCTATTGAAATCGCTCTGGTTAAAGATGTGAATAAAAGTGTGTCGAGATTTTAAACATGAGTGTTTAGCAAACCACTTGAGGTAAGAAGAGGTTAAGACCCTTAATCAGTTTCACACAGTGGTTTTGACTACCGGCCCTACGTCATCAACTGGTGTCTCGGTCTCAGAGTCCTGGATGACTTCGTTGTCACACAAAGGGAAAGGTGAGCAATGCCATATTTTTTTGCATCACCATTCAGGCATTCCGCACCACACAATTTTATCTTAAAATTTGCACGTTTCTCATGATGTGCTTGGTTAAACATGACCACTTATGCCCCTATATGTCGCTAAGTGCAGACATTAATTTATTTGTGAAAGTTCTCGTAATTCGATGGTTATGTTGTTTTTTTGTAGTACAATTTTCTTCACCGGGCCGCAAGGTAAGCCTTCTTGCAGAGCACAAGCTTTGTTTTAGGAAAAAACTTTATACGGTAGAAAAAAAATTGTTAGAGAAACTAAGGAAACACCACTGAATAAAATGAGTAAAATTGGTTCACAGGATCTGAAGACATTATGGGTGGTCAACATAAGTTTCAATCATGCCGGAATGGTTTCCTTAACTCCCCATTAGAAGTAATTTTCCTTCCTCTAAACTAACACAAGAGAACTAACAACAAAATAGAATAACAGACATGCTTTACTGAGATGGTTAGTTTTGAATTTAGTTTTTAATTAGCTTTCGGTAGAGAGAGAATAAATGGCAGCTCGAGGTATATTTGAGAAAGTGGATAAGGGAGATCAATACAGAAGCTTCACATGCAAAGCTACATTGTAAAGTGGGTTAAGTGTCTCTTTTAAGGTTAGCCTGTGGCCACACCCAGAGCTTGAAAGAGCTCAAGCCTTAACCCTGTACTTTTCTCAGTGTGTCTTCAGTCCTTCACATCCCACTTGAGATGACGTGCAATTTGAGTCACCCTCCTTATGCATGCATTGCCTTTCACTTGTAGAAGTGATAGGGAGTGGCCAGAGTCATTGTTTTGCCATTGTCACTAACATAAGGTGATGACGCCGTTTTTCATGAAGTCTCTGCTCTGGCCTTGGTTAAAAGCACTCATGCCTCGGGTGGCATTTTTGCATACATGTGTATACATTTAAATTGTGAGTGAATGTTAAACTAGAATTGAAATATGTGAAGGCTGCAAGCACTTTCTAGTATGAGATGTAGCCTGTATGATAGGCATACTGGCAAAGAAGATGTACTATACATTGCCTTTTGCTGGCACCAAATAAACACAATTGTGAGTGTGGCACCTGTCTTGCTGGTGCATTTTTTTCTTTACCCCAAATTTTGTTCAGTGTGTCTTTAAACACAGTGATAGCTGCAAGTCTTACCTAACCTAACCTAACTTAGCCATTTCTGAGTTGTACATTGTAAATTAAACCATGCTGCTTATTTCTTTTTCTGCATTTACAGAAGGATGGTGTCCTTAGTGTTTGGGATGCTTTCTTACCCGAGTCTGAAAGTATTCTTGGGTGGCACTTTTGTGGTCATTCCAAATATAAGATCAACTAGTTACAACAATCAGATTTTCCTTTCCATGAGTGATTGTTATAAGTAGTGAACAGTATACACGCAGCTGAGACTTCAGAGTGAAATATGCTTGCTCCAGGACAGTGGAGTGGCATTTTCTCTGCTCAAGACACATAAATATGGTCGAACATTGTTATAATGAATTGTCATATAGCACGAAAATACCTTCATGCTATCTGACGTTCATTATGAGCATACATGCTGATATCAAAAGTAAATGTAAGTGTGCCTCTGACAGGCCAGCAAAGGGTCTCCTCTTGATTTTGACAGCCCGTTGGTGTCTTGTCACCAATACATGACCGGGGAACAATGCTAACTTACACGCGTGCTTACAGACACAAAGGAACTTCATGCTGGCTTGCCGGCTGCAGGCCATCCAAGCTATTGGCCAAAAGTGGTATGCATGCCCAGGATGTGCAATTTCAAGCTGCTCTTGCCGAGTATTTGGCACTCTTGCTGCTAGAAGACATATCTTGAGCTGCGAGTGAACAAATATTTGTTTTGCTGTAGCCAATATATAGTTCAGACCTTGCATTTTCGGCTTCATTGTAACAGTGACATGCTTATTGAATTACAGCATGGTCGACCAATTTTTACATTTACTTCATTAAACCTGACAATTCATTATTACTGTGTTTGTTATGTTGAAGTTCCATTGCAAAATGTGTTCGCATCATAAAGCCTCCTTAGTGTATTTTTGCACATAAAACAAGCACAGTGTAGAAGATGAGCAAGCAAAAAAGATAGATGAACACAGCTCTAACACAGCAGTGCTGTATTTGCCTTTCTTCCTCATGCTATCTTTGTTTTCCATGCTGTGCTTATATTGTACCTTGAATAACCAACTCACCTAAGATTCTCTCTTTGTCAACATGGAAGTTCTCAAGAAATCTGAAGGTTGAAGGAATTTTAATGAAAAGAAAAGGCTGCATGAGAGTCCCAAGCTGGTCTAGTTGGTTCACATTCAACATGGCAAGCGATGCAAATGACAGGATAAGTTATACGTACGGACAGGACAGAAGCTACTCTGTTTGTACCACTTGTCGTGTCATCTGCACTGTTCGTAATGTTGATCGTAAATGAACTGGCGTACATTAGATCTCTTGTGCAGTCCATTTCTGCTATACCAGGCCCTTTGTACCTTTCATTTTCTGTGATGCAAATCTGTTCTGTTTGTAGCACTTCACCATTATTTTGTGCTGTTTGTCATGGAAGGCTATAGCTATGCAAAATTAGTGCAAAAGCTGTAATGGGAGCTCGTAAAAAATTTCCCTTAAAGCTTTTGGCTACTTTTGTGTAGGTGCCACCTTTCTCTGTCATTAATCTAGCAGTGTCATCAGTGTATTCTGCATGTCCGCGGTGCAGCCTAAAAGCCGAGTGGTTGTACAGTCAAGGCAAAGGGCGCTGTTTCCATCTAGGCGACCACCTGGCGCTTGTTGAGTACCTGTCACAAGTCTGCCCACTTACTGGTGCCGACCAGGTAAGCTGGCCTAACTTTGTTGTATGTGTTTCCATTTCAGCTCGTCACCCGATTTTGTGCTTCTGTAAGTGCTGGTTTGCATACAAGAGGTCGTTTCAGGCAGCGTTAGTTTTATCATTGAGTAGCAACTAAAGTGAAGGCATGTATATATATTGCTGATGTTTTGTTCCAGTTTGCTTCCTACTTCCTCAAAGTGACAAAGGACGTTTTATTTGGGGGAAGAACTGCTGCCTTCACCTTTTGTTGCTACCCCTCGTTTCTTTTTCCATCAGAGATGCTTTAAAACTTGAAGACAGAAAGATTTTATGTACAGGTATTTAGAGGTGGTTATATGCAGGCAAACATTTGATCTGACAAGCCAAAGGTGCAGAGCACTGCACTCATGTTTAGAAACTCATGAGGAGTCAGCATCTCTGTTTTTGAAACCTCTGTCGCTCCTTCTTAACTACGTCATGGCAAATCAAAACACACCAGCGATATGATCGGGTCAACTGGGGCCTGGCATGCAGAAAATCATGGCTTTCTCTTGCACTGTCCTGGACACTGCCAGAAAAATAAAGGGATGGTAAAGTTGCCTGCCTAAAATGTTGCCACTTGCGTTGTGCCGTTCTTGGAACCTCTTAAGACAAATTAACTTATTCAAGAGGAACATGAGAATGCAAGCCTGTTCTGCTGCCTGTGCCGTATCATTCCCCAAGATGTCCATAGGCAAAGTGGCAACAGGCGCTGCACTATGCGGACTCCTCTAAGTGCTGGGGTACATTCACTTGATGATTAGCAAATTTGATTCCTTAGCCGGTGGCACTGAAGGCCAAACAATATAGCCATGCCACATTTTGGCACAATCTCATTCTGCGAAATTGCATGTTGGTGAGGCCGGAAGTGGTGATTGGTTTTTTCCCTGCACTTTAGGCACCTTCAATACCTCTGCCTCACATTGCTATCCTTTACATATACAGAAGAACAGATTTTGGTGTCCTTGACTTTGAAGCAATGTTATTTATAACAAGCATCACCACGTAGCACTTGGGCCACAGAACTAATATGCCTTTATAATGCGAACTGCGAGTCTTGTTACATGATGTAGACAAGATAATACTCAGCATCATGCACATTCTGGAAGGTGCGTATTGATGTAGTCCCGTGTCTGCAATGTGACCGTGAATATGCATCATTCCTCTGCGTTGTCACAAGTAAATTTGATAGGGTTACCAAATACACAATGATGCTGAGAGCAATTCAGCTGCACAGAGATGAACAAGAGATAAAATGACCATGAATACCCAAGAACACAGAGGAAGTGAGTGAAGGAAAGGAAATGAAGTGTTCACCAGGCACGCACTTGTGCCAATAACTTGTGTCGCTGTTCAGTGACATCGAAAGCGATGGCTAGTGTCTATGTGGCCACACTTTAGAATGAAAAGCTGCTGAAAGTTGTGCAGATCTTACCAAGTTTTCAAAAGAGCTACTGCATATTTGATTGCCTTATCCGAGTCACTTGCAGACTTATCCCTCAGTGGCAAGTGTGCAAGGCCTGCTTTTCCTATGTGGTTATCAAGGGTCTTGCATTTTATATTTTGTCTGTGTCATAGTCTCAGCAAGATGTGCACAAGCATCAGAAGGTTGGTACAACACCACACTCACATGCCACTGGATGTCCTTTTCATCTGGAGTTCAATTTAATTCAATTTGATTATGCCACAGTACATCATCATTTTGAGCTCTATCTACATTCTCTGCTCTTCAGCATCTCTCTATTACTCCCACTAAAGTGAGAAAAACAAAATCATCTGAGTAGCTCCAGCCTCTCAGATATTTTTATCCTTCTCGCTTATTGCTTAGCGAGGGCCTCAATTTTGGCTTTCTTGATGCCATGAGGTAGCATACAAGAGTTTATTAACCAGTTGCCGGCTCCTAAGCTCACATACTATGTCTGATGCTTGTGCTTGAAAGGACAATCCATGTCCACCACCTTGGTTGTGAACGGTGCTGGCTAAATGTCCCAGGGCTAACCTTGTACCCATACACAAACACTCAAGAAGGTGACATAAAATCTGAATTGGTAAAGTAACGCATGCATAAGGCGGAAGATGTGGGGTTGATCCTCACTTGTGGCAGGTTATCTTTTCATCCACTTTCGTCTTACTTTACATTATTATTTCTACATCTCATTTAAACATGATTAATTTCTCCTATGCTTTCCCTGGCTCATTTCCTGTATCTTTGTGTGGTTGTGACCTCCAGTTGCTATGGCATGTTATCTAAAGACTAGCTGATATGGCATGGACATACGGTGCTGTTAACTTTGATGTTTTGCTGCTGAATATGGGAGGTTGTGTCCTCTACTCCCAAACAAGGCAGCCTTATATTGAAGATGCAAGAGAAAAACAAACTTCCTATGTAGTCATACTTAAAGGAATCTAGCTGGTAAAAATTAACCACGAGCTCTTTACTGCAATTTTCCTCATAGCCCAGTGCACAGCTTTGTAACGTAAAAACTCATTACTTAATTATGCATCACTGGTGGCCAACTATCATACTAAATTAGATCACTCATTTCTCATCATTTGCACATATGCACTGCCTTACATGGCATCACTTGTGAAGGTCCTTCAGTGTTGCGAAATCTCCTACAAGTGCCTGTAAGGGTTGCAGGAGCAAACCATGAGATAACTGCATGATGTCAGGCTCGCTACTGAAAGGCTTGCTGTGATTTGTAAAGGTTGCTAACTTTTAATTTCAGTTTTACACCAAGGGTCAGCACTGCATTTTGATACCTGGCAGCATTAAAGAGACACTAAAGAGAAGAATAAGCTTAGCTGTGTTAGTAAAGGACCCTGCTTCAATACCAAAAAAAGCTTCTCCTACCATCAGAGGAGGCTTGGTAAGCCAAAAAAAGATGCAATAACAACACTGGTTTGTAGTTGCGGTTTTTTTTTGTGTTAGTAAAGATGGACTAAATTGTGTTCTAAAGAAGCCAAAGACGGAACTTAGCAAGTACTGTGACCTTTGACTGCACCGCATTGGCCCAAATCCGAAAACATACATTGAAGTCATTGATGTGACACTGATGTACCGGCACCAAGGTCTTGGTGCGAAAATTTAAAAAAATTAAAGTCCCGCCTTCATTTTCATTTTTGGCAATCAACCTCTTGTTGGGAAATTAGCGAACAAAAAGTGTTTTCAGGGTACTTTATTACTGTAAATTGATATATTGTTTCTCTTTAATGTCGATTTAAATGCATCACGAAGGAGCACGAACACAATTTATTTAAGAAATACCCTGTATTGCCTGTATGTAATTCTAAAGCGAGAAGAGCTTTGACCAAATTGCTTTATCACAGTATCATTGTGCTTTTTAGTTTTTAAGTTTTTACTCTCAAATGGAAACCACAATTCATCACCACTAGATTCTGCAATGGCAGCTCAGTGAATATGGCATTTTGCTGCCGATTGTGAGCTTGCGGGTTTAGTTGTCGGCTACTCTGGTCTTGTTCAGATGGGTGTGAAATGCAGATGTCGATGTGTACTTAGTTTTGAGCACACATTAAAAAACCCGAGGCAGTCAAAATTAATCCGGATGCCTCTAGTAAGAAGTCTCTCAAAACCTCAGCATTGCATTATGGAAATGTAAACCCCATGAATCGTCATATATTAAGTGCCATCAATAAGAAATCACCACTGGAACAGTAACACTTCATATTTGCAGCTTTCCTTTATTGTATGTTGAACACATGCATTGCACTCATCTGCAGTGTCATGTTGCTAAAACTCAGTGTGAAATAACCGTGTGCCACTAAAATTTTTCTCTGATTTATTCTGCTGACACTGTTTGATAACATCTCTTTTCAACATGTCAAAGTGACGGAGCTAGTGCTAGGAGCATAAATTTAGAGTAACATTGAGGAAGAATTAAGCTCTATCAGGTGAAGTATAGCAGAACCTTGTTGACGAGTTACTGTTTTTTATGTTTTCATGGCTCTTGTGCTCTGAAATGCTGGCACCATTTAGTTCCCATGGGATCATGTGTATTAGCTTCCCACTTATGTCCCAAAAATTCAATGGCGCACCTCTGATGTGGCATCACCTTTCAGCTGTATTTACGTTGACTGCCGCCGCCGTGTGTTTGGATACCTTGTGTGGTTACTTCACTATATAGACAGCTGTGCAGAAACTGAAAACGCACTGTGAATGTTCAAAGAGAAACTGTTATTATTGAACATTCGACACAGGCATCACATGAAAATCACAAGCTTGACTTAGTACGAGTCACGACTACAATTGTGCGATGACAGCGTTTAATGTTCATTCTGTCAAGCAACAATAGTGAGCTTTATTTCGTAGGTTTTCAATATTTTGTTGCTTTCCTATTCAACTGTAGGGTTATTGAATATTATGTTGTTTTGGATCATGCATTCTCTTTCTGGTGTCTGCCAAAAAAATTATCAGCAGAGTTCTGCTGCATTTTTGCAAGACATTATCTACATTTATTTCGTGGGAAAAGGTTATTAGCACAGAAAATTAAGGGCAAGTTTTCCCGTTTTGAATTTTACACCCAAATAAAACGACCAGTGCTTCAGCATGTCATCGGGGATGTTGAAGTTTTTTTCACATGTATGGGCAGTTCTCACTTATTTAGAAAATGTTTTCAAAATCATCTAGGTTGAGTGTTCGGTTCCTTTAGATCGCAATGTAATCCTTTTTCTATTGGTGAACAACTATTAGTTAGCTCAGCGTAGACAATGTCAAAACCTCACTATGTCACAAAAAGCCAGTTACATAACTGCAAGCCCATCTTCCATTCTTGCGTCTTCTCTAGCTTTAGCTTACCAAGACTCTGCTTGTGGTAAGACTAACATTTCTGGTATCACAGAAGTGTCATTTACCAATTTAACTTGGCAGTATTCTTTAGTGTCCATTTAACCTTCCAAGAAAGCCATCCAAGAGCTTAACATGCACATTGACCTACTTTGAAAAATCACATGTGGCCAGTTTATTTTTGCTGCACAAGGCTTAAAGGCTTGTTGTTTGAGTTATATATTTAAGTAATAGTGCTCTGCAAAACTCCACAGGACAGAACAAATTTTATGCAAGGAAATACTGCCATTCATCAAGCTTTAGCAGAATCCTAGAAGAAGAGCCACTGAAGGAAACCAAAATAGCTCTATTCGAAGCAAATGCCCCAATTAGGGGAACTGCAATTTTCCCGCACTTGAAGTTATTCTCATAGGCTTTGATTTATTAGTTTCTACTCTGCCTCCTTGCTAGTATGCGCACTATATTTTCTTCCTATGTTGCTCAAAATTATTTTCTCATTCTTGTTCAGCAGTGTTCCGCCACCTCTGATTAAATAAGGTAAATTTATAATAATGGTTGAGAGGCAGATGCCAGAGGTTCTTGTCTGAATGCTACCCGACACAACTGTGAGCCACTCTTTCTTGATACTGTCCTGGAGATTTGAGAGTGAGGCACAGGAGGCAAAAAGAGATGCCTCCTGACCTGTTACATGAGGAAGCAGTAATCCACACTCAAGGAATCCAGCAAAAAGAGACGTCTTCCTTTAATTGCATCCAGGGTTTTGCACAATCGATACAGAGCACTTGTTCAGGCACGGGTTCAAGAGCTTTGGCCAACAATAAACAAAAGACTCATGCAGTCGGGGAGGAGCGACAGTTATGCAACTTTGAGCAGTACGTTATGCACCTAAGATACAGGACGGCTGGATACTGGAATGTGGAGTGTCTCGTGGAAGACAGCTCGTAGGAAACACACCTACTAGACACTGTGGTGAGCACAAGCACCTTTCACCAGGGGCTATTCGTTGAGCAGGCAGAGACATTATTTTTCCTTCGTTTAACTTCTCACAACAGCTGGCTGCATGGAACTCTTGAAAACAGGTTTTAGCGTGCATGTAAACATCACACATCCATGTAGCCAACACACCAAGGCCACCCAGCTCGCAGCATCTTAAGCGCTTTGCTTGCAGCCTTACACAAGCCAGTCAATAATAACATGCATCTATCAAACACAGCCAGGTAATGCCTCGTTATAATAAGCAATAGCTCTATATCAAAACTCTAAGTCTGTTATAATATATCCATTTATATGTACACACATATGTTTCCTAAGGAAAGAAAAGCAAGCACGCAAAAAACGTCGCAGTCTATTATGAATTCATTGTGCATCAATTACGCGACAAAAAAAAAAAGAAGAGATATGAAGCAAAGTGCGAAGTAGTTACGTGCAGTAAAGTGGCACTGATAGCACAGGAAAAGGTGTGCGCGTTCGAAGGAGCTACGGAGTTTCTTTCACCAAACACGAAACTGCTCGTGCAGCGAATTTTACAAGAAAGCGACCGCGTTTGGCATGGCCAGTCCAGAAGGCGGGGGCTTTTTTTAATAAGGCAAGAGAGCGTTGCATGAAGTGCTCGCGAAGTCGCCTCGTCGCCAACGCCGAAAAGTATTGCACACAGCTAAGTAGACAAGCACGTTTTGGACAAGCGCGCGCGCGCGAGGCCGTCCCTCGAAGGACGTGATCAGGCGTGCTCCCTCCCGGGGACATTTTTTTCGGGTCGGCGCAGGAAGCGTGGTCCGGTTGGCGACCCCGGGCCACCGGGTTCCTCGTCGTCGCCCACGCGAGGGGGGAGAAAACGGGCGGCGTTGACTACTGGTGGGACCGCGTGCGCGGCTCGTCCGGGCCCGCCGCCCCAACCGAAGCCCGGGGCTACTGGCGCGGCCTTCGTCGGGGCCGGTCACGTCACGTTGTCCACCAGTCTGTTGGGCGTCAGTCCCAGGAAGCTGGCGAACACCTCGCGGTTGGAGGCGCACGCGGGGCTCGGCGCGGCCTGGCCCCGCTGATCGCAGAGCGCGCGCAGGGCCTTCTCGGCGATCACCGTGAACGGCACGGTCACCTCGGGAAAGCCGTTGCCGTAGTCGCTGCCGCGCAGCAGGACGCGCTTCACCGGTGACGGGGCTGGCGCTGGGGGTGGCTGCTGCTGCAGCGGGGCCGCGCGGTGAGGCACAAGAGGCGCGTAGCCGTGCGGGAACTCGCAGGGCAGGAACGCGGGTGCCGCGGCTGCCCGCGCTGGGGACGGTGGTTCGCTGGCCTGCGGCTCGCGCGCCGGACACTTCCGGTAGTGCGTGCTCGCATCGGCGGCCGCCAGCGCACGTGCGGGCTCGCCGCCACACCAGGTATCGCGCGGCCAGGGCTCGGCGCGCACCAGCTCTCCGGGGGGTCTCGGGACGCAGTACGCAGCGCTCATCACCGGCGGGGCCTGGTGTTGCTGCGGCGGTTGCTGGTGCCATCCCAGGGCGGCCGTCGCATGACCGCGCGGCGGTAGTGGTGGCGGCGTGGCCGGCGGTGTGGTGGCCGCCTTCTTCACCTTGCGCCAGCCGCGGATGGTGGACTCGTTGAGGCCGAACTTCGTACCGGCCGCGCGATTGCTGAAGCGCTCGGCGAACTGTATCACCTGCAGCTTGAACTTCGCGTCGTACTTGCCCTTCTTCGCGGCCGGCGTCATCGCGCAGCGCTTTACTTCTCTGCTGCCGCCGATGCGTGTTTCGCCCCTGTGCGCGAACGGGGTAAAAGACCTCCGTCTGCTCCGGTCGCTCAGGGAGGGCGCCACGCGTCGCAGCGCCGCGCGCGCGCCACCCCCCCTCCTCGTCACCACCCGCGGCGCCAGCGGAGACGCCGGTGCGATTTTGCCGCCTTCTAGCATTCTCTTTTCGTTGTACCCTGCGGGCACTAAAAAGTTTGAAATGTTACGATATCGCACCGGCCGCCAATGCACAGGGCAACTTCGCTTTCGGTATAGTGACCTTCGCTGTTTTGTCGGTGACCTGCCGATTATGTAGCCAGCATTTTACCGCACGAGGTCTCAAGAGCGAAAAAAAAAAAGAAAGCCGCCCAGTATGCGCTTTCCGCATGAGTGGTGCTGGTTGTGCTGCAAGTATGACGCTCTACATTGTTCTGCTGAATGGGATGTTAGTGAGTTTTGTATGGTTTCACACAGAAGGGAGACAACAGATCGATTAATACTGCTACACACTTTTTTTTAATACAAAGTAACAAGATGTCCCCGCCCTCCCCATTTCGAACACAAACATTGTGATCTACAAAAACACCATTTACAGCTGCACTCAACCGTAGTTCCAGCAGTCAGAACACTTCAATTCACAAAACACTGTCTCTGTTGCATGTTCTTGTACAGAGACTTATGCTAAGGACGAGGCCTGCCTCGAACTGGGATGTTGCGTTTTTCCCATAGCTTTTTTACGATGCCTTCCAGTCTCTGCCTGCTACCAGATCTCATATAGAACATCATAATGGGGGGCACATAGTTGCTCGTAGTTTGAGCTAAGCACGACATCTTGGGCAGTGTGGGCTTGTTTACAGCCCGTGAAAGGTCCAGCGGTTGATGCTCATCTGAAGACGTGCCTGCTTTGCTCTGCACTGCAGACGGCTTCGCTGCGGAATGTTCTTGCGGCATTCTCGTTGTGAGCAGTGCAGCTAGCCTGGCAGGTGTTGCTCCCGGGGGGAACATTCTTGCATGCACACTTGGGTGGTCCAGGATTGAGTTGTGGTTAACAAAGCCTCGACCACCATTTTGACCTACAGACACATGCACATGGTGGAAACTTTGTGGAGATTTCCTGTTCTCCAAAGATTGTGGCGCAGGGAAGTCTATGGGACTTCTCATCTTGCTTCTCAGCTTTGAAGTGTCTTGAATAAGCCGCCTTCTGTTGTGTGGTGCCTGGTAGGCTACATAGTGACCAGGAGTGGTGTTCTTACGAGTACGGCCTCCAATTGCACTGTGTTCACGCGCACAAGTGTCTATTGTAGGCAAAAGCTCTTTGGGAATACCATGGTTGCCGGGTGTCCTGATACTCGGCGAAAGGTCAGTGTTTGGTTCGGATGATGGTACCTTTGAAGTGGCAGTTGCGGCTGGAGTGGAAAGAGCAGTCTTTGATGCAGGGATGCTTAAAGGATGCCTGGATTGCAGGCTACATATTTCCTGCTTTTCCACTTGGATAGCATTATTCAGTAAAGCAGTTGAGGTATCGAGTATATCGATGCTGAGAGAATCTTTGGTTGACAACTCTGAGGCTACCTCTTGTGGCGAGGGCGCCTTAGGAAGCTCCACCTTTCGCACTACGAGCGGCGCAACCGGACTGGAAGCCGAAGCGACCATGTCATACACACTATCGGAGTCCACTAATGGGAACACGGCCTCCACCTTTTGCACAGCACTGCCAGCGTCGGGCGAGGTAGGCTGGGCAGCCGGGGAATGTGTGTTGGGAACCGTCATGCGGGCGAGTTCCTCTTCGCCGTCCCGCTGATGGCCGGGCTTGGCCAGGGGGCTCTGCGGCCAGCTGCTATCTGCCGCTTTATCACTGCCGGGGGGCTTTCCCGTTGCCGATAAGCCGTCAGGTATCAGAGCGAGCGGCCGGTGCAAGGAGATCTTGAGCTTCAGCGAGCCTTCCTCGAGCGTGCAGACTCCGTGCACGTCCCCTGCGCTGCTCGGTTGGTGGTCCGCATCGGCGCCGGTCGGCGCCGCCTTCTTGTGATGGTGGTGGTGGTGGTGATGGTGCGCCGTCGACTGAGCGCCGACGCTGGGCACGTCTCCGTCGGACTCGCAGCCGCGCTGGACGTCGGCACCGCGTGCCCTCTTGGTGCGCTCGCCGTCCTCGCTGCGTCGTCGCTTCACCGGAGCGGCGAGCAACGGCTGGGCCAGCCCGCCGCCGTCCAGGGCATCGCCGTTCTGCGCGTACATGGCGTGTTGCTCGCCGTTGTCGAACGCCAGCGCTGCGCGCACGTGGTGCTGTTTGTCGTGGTCACACTTCCCTCGTGCTTCGCGGCCCCTCTGGTCTTCGGCGTTGTCCGAATGCGGCGAGGAGGCGACCAGGTTTTCGTCGGCACCGTGCACGAGCGGTTGATTGATAGGGCGCATACGTCGCGCGCCGCCGCCGAACGCCAATTCGCAAATGTCACCCACTGGTATCGGCGCCGGCGGCAAGCGAGAGAGCCGGCCGAGCGCGTCGCCGAAATCGCTTCCTTCCCTTGTGCCGTGCGAGTTCAGCGGCGGCGGCACACACACACCGCGAAGAGGGCAAAGATGGATTCCTCGCCTACCTCGGGAGTCTCGCAGCAGAGCGGCGGCGTAGTTCGGCGGGCATGCCGTGTCACACAGCCCGAGGAGAGCGAGCGGTTTTGTTTTGCCGCGGCGCCGCTCGTCGTTGCCGTCAGTTCGTCACTTGGCGGGCGCTGTGTCGGCGTCGTGTTCTTCCCGGGCCCGCTGTTCGGTGCATTCGACTAGGTGCTAGCTAGAGCCGGCACAGGGCGACAACATGGCCCATTCCGGTGACACAACATCTTCGTCGTCGGGGCGGCCGCCTTGCTAGCACCCCCGAAAAACTTGGTTTTTCTTTTCGCTCTCCCTCGTTCATTCTCTCCCGCGAATATGACACGGGTTTTTGACGCCGGGCGGCGCTGCGATGTCAGACCGGAAGCTTTATGACCGGAAACAAGCTCTCCATCTTTCTTTGCTTTCTCGCTCTCTCTCGATCTGCTGCCGAGTGCTGAGGCGCGGTTACGAGGGCAAGAGGCAGAATTCGGCCACCGGCAGCCGCTGCGCTGTCGATGAAGGATTCTCGCGCCCTGCTGCCGGTCGTGCTTTATTCTCTGGCTTCTCGTCTCGCATTCCATTTAGAGCGCGCGGCGTCTTTACTGCTCCTTTATTGCGTCGTAAATAGAAGAAAGAGAAAGCACAAAGGCGTTCTGTCGCTCAGTGCAAGGTTGCGGGTTCGTTCGGTTCCGAGCACTCAGACACCGGCGCATTCTTTGAAATATTGCGAACAAACTCGTCTTGCTGGAAACCTTACCAAACTGATTCACAGCTGCCGCCTTCCGATGTGTGCGCGCATGTGAAGGTGCTTGTTATGTGGAGATTTCTGAAGCATAACGCCACAGAGAAAGAAAATACAAGCTCTATGATAAACCCTTTGTCGGCTCACTGCTCTTCAGCGTGCTCCGTGACCAGCTTTGTACGCAGCCGTCGATCCGGGGTGTGCGAAGCTTTGTAAAAAGTACAGCCGATTAGTCAACAAATTTCCTGGCATTGCAGTGTGTTCGTTGTTGCAGGATTTACTTAAGACGAGGACGTACTGAGAATGACGCGACGGGTGCACGCACGTTCACCGAAGCAGGAGAACAATAAAATTCATTGGCGATTTAGCGCTAAATGCGAGAAAGCTGCGTTGAACATCACGTCGCACCTCTTTGAGGCCCCCGGACCCATTATTTAAACCATTGCAGGAACATCGCGAAGGGTTGTTCAGAAGTTCACTTGACACACGTTCTTCCTCTTCGAGGGGGGAAGTGCAGCAGACGATGTTCCGCAGCAGACTACGGTTAATTGCACTTTTTGTATACGGTATAATTAAATACACACGCACTTCTAAGCTCTCCCACTCCCTCTCTACCACGCGACCGTATTCTCGAACTTCACACACATACACGTTTTTTTCCCCCACTTTGACACACCTATTGCTAACGCATTAATATAATTGTGCCGAAAAGATAGCGCTACGCTGCTATCTCTCTGCTGACTTAGCACGCCAGACGCCCGGATCGATCGTCCCTGCTGGTTTTCTTTTCTTCCGCGTTCCATCCTAATCTAATTACCCCGCGCTCCCTCACATTTTGGATTTCGAGCCACCTTTTTTCAGGGAGAAAAATTACTACAGCTCAACCTCTATTTCAAAGAAATCGCTCACAAAGAGCACGTAGAGCGATGGCTCATGCAAATTTATTCTGATTGGCGGTGGTTTTGCGATAGTGTGTGTGCGTGTTTGAGGGGAAATGAGCTCAGACAGGATTCCCCTGCGTGCGTAGGACCGTCATTGCAGTCCCAGCCCTTCAAGTCTGCGAGTATGGCGAGGCAACCGTGTCGTTGGCAAAACATTGCTTCCAGAGCCCCTGCCTTTTTTATATTTAACACACGTTCGCTAACGCGAAGTTTCGAGGGCACTAAAGATATGTTCCTAAGCGGAAGATTATTACACGGTGGGTTCACTTAGCCGTTTATTGTTTTCGTGACATCCACACACCCAGTCACAGGACACCCAGGCCATTCTCAGAGGACATTTTGTGTCCTTGGCCCCAACAGAGATATATACCAGAGCCCGCGCTACAGTTTTGAACATGCTGCTGTGTTGACTAGCATGATTGCGCTGATATTCTTGTCATCTTCCATCCCTCTTTTGTTCCTGTTTCCTAGTGCGGAGTAGTAGCAGGTTAGGTTAGCTTAAGCATTTATAATTAATCAAGTCTACTACCATTGTGTGCACGCGCAACAGTTTCGCTTTGTCGGTGTAACACATTTGCTGAAAATAAAAAAAAAATATAAAGCACAACTAGGACTTCATATCGCCGTGATTAACGAAACCCGTATGCTGTGCTTTTTACATATATTTTTTTCCCACTGCCCGAAATTAGCTCTCTCAGGACAGTGGTTGCAAGAACGGCAACGTATTCTCCTCTTGGGTCGCACTGACAATGTGCGTTTTGTAAATTTATTCATTTATTTATTCAGTGACCCTCAGGGCCACTGACATTCAGAAGGGAGTGGTTATGAACAATAAATAAAGAAATCTGTACAAAGTTAAAACACATATAGAAAGAAAGCTTGGCTGCTAATACAGTGTTAGCTAATTACTAATAACGAAAAAGGACAAGCATAAGGCAAATGGCATAGCAATGAACAATGTAATAAGTAATAAGCAGTGTACTACGCACACAAACAGCAGTGGTGCACACAAGGTAACGTTTAACACCAACTCGCCACTCTTGTGTTGGACAAGACGTTGAAGAAATTAAACATTCGTCGTCAACATCACCGCTAATTATCGTCAATCAAAGCAAACAGCACAGAAAGCTTCGCGCACATCGATTCCCACAATGCGTGGGATCTGCAATATTTTTGATTAAGTTCTACGGAATTTTAAAAAATCTCGTGTGCGCAGACAGCCCAATTCCTGTGCTTGAGCTGAATTATTCGAAAAGGCGATCATTACTAGCACGAGAAATAGAAACACATATCCAATTAACAAGAATTCGCTAATGAACTACCCAATTAATTGCTTTACGGTAGATATTGCAATGTACCAATTGTAGCCGAAGAGTTTGCAAGACGCATCCAGTTGAAATGAATTTCCAAGGTGACGCCAGTTTTGAGATATTATTTCCTCAAGTTGTGGGACGAAGTACATGGGCGTTCCGGTCGATTTTGTGCTTCAATGCATAAAAGAGCGTTTTGTTAAAATATACACTCAGAAACACCTCTGTATGCGTAAGCATACAGAGGTGTTTACAGCGTTTACAGATACTTACGCATACAGAGTATGCGTAAGCATTGCGCCACTTGCTCATGTCGTTGCCGCCCGATGTCATTATCAATGTTATGACATCAAGCTTATCAACCTTTAGCAGTCGTTGTAATCAAACTAGATCCGACCCTTATCAACCATTATAGGTAGTTATCAACTTTATCGGACTCGATCCGATCCTTATCAACTCCTATCTGTCTTTATCAACCTTATCGGACATGATTCGATCCTTATCAACTCTTTTCGGTCTTTATCAACCCTATCGGACTTCATCCGACCTTTTATAACCGTTATCAGTGCTTATTTATCAGATTCATCCGACCGTTACAAGCCCTTATCACTCTTTAGCATTCATCTTATCCATCTACGACGAACCATTATCAACCGTGACGAGACCCATATAACCTCTCATCACTCCTTATCATCCTTATCAAGTCATTGGCTGCTTATCTATCTGTGCGGCGTGAAGCACATGAACCCTCATAGATCGGTGGCATTTCAATGGGTGAAGGAACGCCTCAACGGAAGGCAACGGGGTTATGGCGTGCTTGGCATTAAATTTTTGCAATATCGCAATTTTCCTGATGTCTGCAATGCACCAAGTCGGCTCTACATGTGGTTCTAGAGATGGCTTTTGTTCCACCATCACCAAATCTTTCAACAAAGCCTTCATAAAAACTGTTGTTTGATACACTATTTTCTTTATAGCGATTTGTATTACGTGACGGACAGGTTTACTCGTTGGGTAGGCATAGAAATTCTTACGCATTTAAAAATTGAGTGGGCCAGCGGTGCATTTTTTCGGCGAGTTTGATGGCGCATATCTCCAGACTGGTGTCATTCTGGAAATTCATTCCAAGGGGATAGACAAACTCTGCTGCTGCAATTCTTAAATTGCAATAGACGCCGTAAATAGTAATTAGTGGGGAAGTTAATTAGTGAATCTTTGTTAATTAGTCGTACGTGTGTTTTCATATTTTTGCTTTTTGTGCATATCCGCCTCTGAATAATCCAGCACAAGGACTATAATCGTGTTATCTGCAACAGACAAATTTTGTAAAATCAATAGAGCTTGCATATGGTCACCCCCGCATATGGGAGCATAAAACAACCGTCCAACAGATCCCGAGGAAAGTATGCGAGCGTTCGTTGAAGAAAAGCTTTTTTCCGACTTGTGTTACGATGTGAACGAATTGTGTAGCGCGAGCGGCTGCCCGATCGATATTCGCCATAAATGTTCCATATTTTTCTCTGCCTCCTTTAATGGAGCGGGCCGGCCATTCCAGCGCGAACTCTGCTATAAGGCTGGCTTCCGCTGCAGCAGCAGCAGGTAGCGCTTGCTGCAACTGCTGCAGCCAACCAGTCCACGTTGGGGGGGTCTTGACCTTGAACGTACCCGCACCCCGCTTCTCGCGCCACGTTGCATGGCGCGCACTGAAAATATTATGATGCCTCGAGCTGGGCTTGCGTGGCAAGTCCAGGAGGTGGCGCCAGAACATATATCTATGCATATGTACAAAAACAATCGATTGCTTCGATTGAGACTATGTGTAAGTAAACTTTGTCATTTTTTTTACATCGCTTCTATCGTTGCAAGAGCGGTTGGACAGCCTTTGAGCGTCGCCTTGTTTTAATTCACACAGCTGTCTTCATCACGATAGCATCATCTCAAGTGCCATCATATTGAAATTTCTTGGAGCTCTGTGCGTGAGGTTTTATTTATTTGTTTATTTCCTTATTTATTTATTTATTTCATAAAACATCCAGTGCTGGCGGAATGTATGCATTAAGTACAAAAAGAAAGGGGACGATAAATTTTGCCTCCGATCTTAGTATATATAATGTTATGAGGTCAGTATAAGTATTCATAGGAATGCACAACCACAGACTAACTAAAAAAAGAAAAAGGAGTACATGCGTGAGATCCACGTCTGCTAAATGCGCCTGTGTATATATGGACTAGAATAGCTACAAAGCGTACCGAGCCAAAATATCTCCGGAATTTTCACCCGAATGGCATTCCGTAACTGACGCCTTGCGGCAACTCATTTATCATTGTAGTTGTATGCGAAAAAACAAATCGCTGCGGCACAAATACTCGGCGAACCTTCATAGCAAAACCAAAAAGAAAGAACACGGTCCCTTAAAAAAAGAAAGAACAAAGAAAAAAAACGAAAAATAAAGGCATATAACCGTGAGGTTCTTCGCGTAACTAGCGAAATAACATGCTCGTGACAAGCAAGCATCTTGGCTATTCGTATTTTATTCGTGCAAGTAGCATAACTAATCGAAATGCGCAAACTCGTGTACTTAGAATTTGGTGTGTGTTAAATAACAGCAAGTGGTCAAATCTCATAGCCCATCTGCGGTTGCTTTAGGACGTTCACCCCAGTCAACATCAATCAATCAGTCAAGCCTCTTTTTTTTTTTTTCGAGCCGGTTCTCCTCGGTTCCTATAAGAAGGATTGCGCTCCAAGGGCTCTCCTTCGCTTTGTAAGGGTGCCCCCTCACAGTAAGGGAGCACCCAAGTGCCATGTAGGGGGCTTCGCCCCCACCATTCATATAATCGTCAATGAATGTTTCTACCACCATCCTCGGTTCCCGTCACATGGCTTCTTTCACGAGCGAAAAATGTCGACTACAATCTCGCCCCTTGCCGCTCGAGCGCTTCCATCTCGAAAAGCACGGTGGCCGTTTGCGGCTCACCGCACCAAGGATTGCCACCTGATGTTCGAGATCGTCGGAGCCCGGCCACTGCGCGGAAGTCACCCGTTTTTTCGACACGGGCGGGTCTCTTCGTGGAAACTGCGCGTGCAGTTCCAAAAAGCAACAGAGGGGGGACTCAAACAGTGCACCTTCGTAGTACGCGGTGACTGCCGTCTGCACTGCGTTCACGGCAGTGATGCACGGCTTAAGCTTTTACGCGCAAAAGCGTGTGCCTCACCACACAAGCGGAAGCTGCGCGAACCGTCTCAAAGCTAACGTAGCTGAAAGCGACGGGGCAGCGCTGTAAAAACGGCCAGAAGTTCGGAGAACTGATCGCGATTGTGTCGTCTGCTGGAAACCCTTCTCTTCTCCCCTCACCTCCACCACCACCTTTTGTCGACGCAAAAGTGACATGCCAAGATGAGCTTCAGGAGAAGTATATGCTGACGGTACAAGAAAAAGAGAGATAAATTTTAATTGAAGACCGAGCACGTCCTCCCCCCCCCTCCCTCCCACCACGAGGTATAGAAGAATTCCGAGTTCAGCGTATTTCGCTGAAATATTAGGTGGCAAACCTCTTGAAGGCAAAGTAATATCAAGGGCCTGAGTGTTCTCGTGCAAGGTCTTACCTTTCACGAGGCGCGAAAAACTCGCAAACTCAGCCAAAACATATATTGCCGCTCTGTTTGCCTCGACAGGCAGGCTTCTAGGTTATATAATCGGAGAGGGTGCGTGTAATATGCTATTGCTGAAAGTTATTTTACGTATTAGCTCAGTATTTCTGTCTTCGACAAGAAATCTCATAATATGAAGACACTCTTTGCATTATACTCAGACCACGTTCGTGACGTTTAGTCGATCGGTGATGGCCCGCCTAATAAAGCGTTTCACGGAGTGCTGTTTTATGGAAAGGACGGTGTCTGTCTGGTCGAAAGTGCTGCATCCACGATAGTTTCATCGAAGCTACATTTTAATGACTGCGTGATGTTTCGCAAAGTCGCGCCAGTAACATAGTACTTTTCAGTCCGTCCTCAGCGCAATGTTATTTTTCTTGTGGGCCGTCCGGCACGCCGAGGAAGCCGCCCGAGTCCAAGGACTCGAGGCCGTCACCTAGGCTGGGGTGCTTATTTCCCCACCCAGCTCAAATCGCCGGACATTTGCAATAAAGTTTTCACTCACTCACTATCGTTGCGAAACAGATTAGCGCATCGAACAACCACATCTTAAATACCTCAGCGTTCCTCTACAACCGGCCTCCCTTGGACTACTGACATCATCTATTCAATAACACTGCAAACCAAGATTCGGGATATATTTGGTGGAACTTTTCACAGCCAGCATAAGCGCCATGAAATCTTGCCTCGGTTTACCATATTGACATGTGTACTCGTTTACCCCCCCCCCTCGCCCCCCTTTTCCCTCCTTTTTTTCTGGGGACCGCATTTCTCCCGTTAGCAACTTCATGTTATCGCTCGGTGAATGACGTGCTTGCATGTATCAGAACATTCTCGATCATTCTTGCCGATTGTATCAGTTGTCTTTCGACGATCGCCGACTATGCTTGCCGCTGTCGTTGTGCTTTGAGTGTCACTTGCTCTTAGGGGCAAGCACAAGTTCGGCCCTTAAAAAGTTTAGTGATTCACAGTTTTTGCTACTGTGTTCTTCACCGTCGCTACTACGTGACAATATTATTAGCATGGCAGCAGCATTTTGCGTACACTTTTAATGCTCAGCAGGAACCGAAGATTTATCTAAAATTACTCCATATCGTTTATGATGCCAACGTGTGATTTGTGCAATTAAGTTTCGTTGAAACTTCTTTCGAAGGAACGGTGAAGTGTGGCTTTTGTAGTTTGGTACCGTTTACACATCACACATGGAAGCGCGGTCATGCTAAATATCAATTTTACGGCGCCTTTGCGAAGCGAAAGACATGTCTGTGTTGTTCATATTTGTTGGTCCACGTTCTGAAGTAAGCCGACCATCTCCCTTTAGGGGGATTTGGTTTAAACTGCGGTATTTATCTAAACGGTTTTGCCTATTGTGACAACATATTCTGTAAGTTGTACACGAGCAATGCAATGATAGTACCACCCTTCTTCCTCCGTCGAAAACGGAGACTCATGCCCCTTCCCAATCATGAGAAAAATCCTGGCACCGCCCCTGGTCGTTTCTCAGCTTCGCCCGCCGTCGGTAGGCCTATCGCGACGCCAGTGTGCTCGGATGAGTGAGTGAGCCGATCTCGGATTCAGTATATTCGGATGAATGGGTGGAGCCGATCCCGGATTTACTGTTCTCAGATCAATTAGTGGGTCGACTTAAGAGTGTCCTCGCATGGCTGAATCCGGCCTATCCCTCAAACGTGCTCGGATGGGTGTGTGGGCTGATCCAGAAGTCTCTTCTGAATTCGGGGAAGTGTGTGGACCATTCCGGAAGGTGGTGCACACACAGGGCTCCCGGCGCACAACGCTTTTTCAGCGTGTACGAAATCTCACTAGCGGTCGTCTGTAACATTCACTGAATTTAATGAAATATTTATCGAAAGGATGTCGTTCAATGTCGATAGGACGCCAGAAAACTTTCGTATGGAAACGAACTCCTAAATTATGCTATTCCAACTGGCCCCAACACAAGCCTTAATCAATAATCGTAAGTCCGAAATATCGTATTCGCCAGAAAATAACTGACTTTATTCCACAAGTGGCCAAAAGAGCTGGTCAACGCGTTGCTGCACTCGCGTACGCTTGCCTGCAACCTTGATCAGTCCACGTATGTCGCAAATTACAGTCGATAGGACTATTTTTAAATTTTACCTATACACTATATGTGGGCTCGTGCAGACGAGTGTAGTGTGGGACAGACTATCACGTCTTGTGCTGCACTTGGCTGACTGGACTGTAGCCAATCAGAGCAGACCGCGCGTCGTTTTCTCCATAAGCAGACGAAAAGCGCCCGATTCCGCGCCCACTGGCTGCGTATATGCCTTTTTCCGAAACTATAAACGCCAGTGTTGTAGGAGTTTCCTTTCAGCAACAAATCTAGATTAACGGCAGCCAAATACCTCGTGAAGGCGCAGCAGAAGACAACTTCTCTAATCATATAATAGAGCGCGTAGTCTGCCTGCACCATCATTGAGTAAGAAAATAATTTTAACCTCTTAGAAGGTTAGCTCACCTTCCTATGTGACATACGGTCACGCCAGTGCTTCGGTGCCGTCCCCACAGCGTTCATTCACTATATATCGTTGTCTTAGCGCCTACAGTCGCGGACAAAATGGCGGCACACGTTTGCAACGCCAGCCTGTTTGTCTTGTCTTTTTCTTTTTTTTAAACCTACACTAGCTATACGAATGTGGCTGGTGTAAAAGGTCACGATTTCTTTTACTTACTGTAGAATAGTGTAGCGCCGCCCATCTACTAGAAGCCATTTTTTATAGCTGTTGTGTATCATGAAAACTGCACTTTTTACACTGCGGTTTCAATGAGTGTAGCTAGCAGACGACAAACAAGTAGGCGGGCGTTGCAAATGCGTGGCGCGATTTTGTCTACGACTGTCTGCGCTGATAGAACGACGATAGTGAAGGTTCGATGCAGGCACAGACATCAAAGTGCCGGGTTGACCATGTGTAGCAGACGGTCACAGAGGAAGGTGAGATAATCGTTCAAGAAGACAATATTACGGATGGTACGGGCTGTTTACGACTCGGCGCTGCATTATACGCACTGAAAAGTTGTTTTCGTGCACAGCGCATTCGCGATGTATTTTGCTGCAGTTTGTCTCGATTTGTTGATGAAAGGAAACTCGTACATTGACGTTTAGCTTTAGGAAACATCATAGACACAGCCATTAAGTGCGAAGTTAGGCGAAGTGCGGAGTCGGTTGCTTTTTGTCTGCTGATGAAGAAGATGACGCGCAGTCTGCTCTGATTGGCTACAGACCAGCGAGCCAAGTGCAGCATACGACGTCATGGCCTCTGTTCGACGCTGCACTCGTCTACACAAACCTGCACGAAGTGCAGGTAAGAAAAATTTAGCCACACTAATCGAAGGCGCAGTGTATGAAGTGTAGTTTTTATCCTACACTACAGATTTTAAAAATTGGCTTCGTGTAGGTGGGCGGGGCTACATATTTTTTACACCATGAAAAATTTGCGACTTCCGAAGCTCTGTCCCGTCGCAACAACACAACAGAAGGCCGACCGCGCTGTGATAGCCGAATGATTGCGCGCTTTTTGCAACCGTCATCGTCCGGCATTGCCTCACTTCGTCGCCGCCCTCGTCGGCGCAAACAACGAGGGCGAAGTTGGCGCCACACAAGGGTGCTTGCTGACTCGGCGACTAAAATCAAATAAGCCACACGGGACCGTGTTGCTATTTGCCAGGGAAACAACAACAGCTACAAAGCGTTTACAACTTAGCGGCTTGGCTTGGCTTGACCTGTGGTTTGGGCGTGTTCTGTGAATTCTGGATCGACTAGGCTTTGCTAGTTTCGGTTTCGAGGAGGTGCCGGTAACGTATCAAAATAATAAAGTTCACCGACGATTATGATACTCCCTAATGCGCAATTTGAGCGCAGGTGTTTAGGTGTTTTGAATTAGCGTTTATATTGAGGTGAAGATCTTGAATCTCAACGGCAGGGTGTTCTCGGCGGCGGCGTTGAGTAGCGTTGAGCGTCTGCTCCTGCAGCTTGTTTAACAGCAACGGCAGACTAAGCACTTCCACCGGTTGCATTGCTCATGGTCATGGTGTAAGAACATTCTTACACCGTGCTCATGGTTAAAGGGGCCCTGAACCACTTTTTATCGAAGTGGAAAAAGACGTTTGAAGTGAAGATAGGCTATTTCAGAACCATTTTGCCGCAAAAAGTAGTTCAATGCGTTCAGCAGAAGCGGAGTTATCGGCAATGAAACACGACCTCAGCTGTGCTCCACTTCCTCCTCCAATGCCTTGCACTGCGAAGGCTACGGCGGAGACGTCACCATGGCGCGCAGTTCAAATTTCCGATTTGGTGCCTATGCCGCGCTAAACGTAAGCCAAACGTGGCTGTCCTCAGAGAGCCGCAGTGCGCTATAGAGTTTCCTATGCGCTTAGCCACTGGACTCGTGGCGGCACCTCGCGGCGGCCGCGCTGTAGCCGAGCGCAGCGACCAATAACAGCCGCGTATTGGAGTGTGCTTTATGACGAAATAAAGCAAACAGAAAAGAGCGAGGATTATGGGGTTTTTGAAACGAAAGCGTTTGAAAAAAACGTGACTTCGTGCTCCGCTTGCGAGCTCCACGGACCGCGTACGACAGCAGAACTTGGCTGAGATGTTCACAACAGCGTATGCTACCCGCGGGCTATGTTATTTCACCAAGTCCGAGGGCCCTTTTAAGAAAATAACGCGGGTGCGCGTGGCTCGCGTGGAGCGCATTCTTTAGCGGAGGCGGCGCAGATGAAGTAGCGCATGCGCAGTGTGTCGCCGCAGTGGAGTATTTCTCGTGCGGCACTCCCCTTTCCTCCTCGCCATCTCGCCATACTCACCTGCGCTCTCCCAACACCTCCTAGATACGGTATCCTAGACTAGAGGGTGCTGGCTCTCCGCCCCATGGTTCATCTGCAGCCTGCTCCTCCGCTTTCCTTCTCGCGCCCTCTTCTTTCATCCCCCGCTGCGTTCGGCGTTCGCTCATTCCTGCTTCGCTGTGCTCGTGAGGCACGCTCAACACAGGAACGGACGCCTAAAAGCTGCGCTCTAAAATATCGCTCCTTCTGTTCCACTTGGGGGCCGAGTTGGCACGCGATTGAGCAGTTGGAATCCGAATGATCGAACGGCGCGTTGTAAGGTGTCCGAATTTCGGCTGTGAAAGTCAAGTGCTACTAAGTTATTGGACCGCATAAAGAAAGCCTACGTGCAAAATTTTGTTTGAAGTACAAGTGAATGTGTTACGAAAAGCTTGCAAGAATAAGGGTAAAAAAAGGAAAAAGAAGCTGTCATCGTTACCACTCGCTAGAAGTGACACGTGACCCAGCATGTTGAGAACCCATTGCAGCTCCTCAACCTGACCTTCAAGATTAGGCGGTGCCTGAGCTGTAAAGGGCCTGATGCATTTCCTGTAGGACATGATGAGGGCGTTTACATGAACCTGACACGCAGGGGTGGAGTTCACATAAACACTTGCTGGTTGGGCTGAATGAGTGTCGAGTCGGGCTGAGTCATTTGATTGCAGGGGGTAGATTGATCCAGCTCGACCCTATTGCAGTGGGCATGTAAACGCAGACAGGTTGGGCCCACCAGCACTGATACTTGCGTGAAACCATTGTGACGTCACTATTTATGTGCCGACAGCGGAAATAGTATCAAGGCAAGGCCAAATCAAGCACTATGCAGTGCAACCTAATCATAGTGATAAGACCCATGAAATAGAGGTGTTCTAGCCATGGCAGCCGCATTTCGATGGGGGCAAAATGCAAAAACTCCTGCGTTAAAGAACCTCAGGTGGTCAAAATTATTCCGAAATGCTTCACTATGATGTGCCTCATAATCATATTGTTGTTTTGCCACATGAATCCCACAATTTAATTTTAAATAGTAGAGGCCAGCGGTAACCGAAAACCAAGTTTGAATGTGTTAATTTCTCGGCTCGATGCTATGTGCCGTCATTGTGCAGACTCGTTTAAACTCCCTTATACTCGTCAGAAGCGAGTTCGTGTAAACATGGTCACATCGGGCTTGGTCACCCCAATTTCGGACTCGACCCGATCACCTAGGTTTTTTTTTTTTTTTAATACCCTTGAGGCCCTTCTTGGCATTACGAAAGGGTGGGGGAGGGGTTAGAGTAAACATAGAAGGTTACAGTGAAAGAGGGGAACAGCCATGAACAGCGACACTAGTGAAACGAGACTATAAATGACACTCACATATTCAAAAAATATCACAAGGTTGAAGACATAGGGATTCAGACACAACTATTAATTGTTGCTAAGCAAACTATTCAGCATATGTACAAATGTGTCGTGGTTCATTATAGACACAACATTATGTCTGCAATAAACCACGAGAATTCCAATAATGGATGGCACGGAACAGTGGCGAGAAATCGAAGAGGTTAGGACGTGCATGCTGGATCAGAACCTTGAAAGGGTGATCTAGGCACGGGAAAATGCGACGGGCAGGCTGTAAGTAACAGGCCACAAATGATGAATGATCATGATAAAGCTTATGAAAGTGATATAATAGTGCCAGCAGTCTTCTTTTCTTCAGGGATTGAAGGCTTAGTGATGCTGGAATGGCGTAAGTAATTTCTTGTTATAAACTGGGCACCTTTATTCTGGACAGACTCTATTTTATGAATTATGTAAACATAGCCATTGAGGAACTCTAGCCCAATGTAGCCCGCAGAGCACCGTAATATCTTGGAGGCGAGATGCCGCGGTACGTCATTCCTGCTAACAAGCAGGAGCCCGGGTCTTCGTCTTGGGTGCTATTTAAGGGCTGCTAATAAGAAAATTTGACAAGTACCACCCCTGAAGCTTTGCGAACATTTCTGTAGTAGTATATACTACTGAAATGCAATCAGTTAAGCCGGAGTGAAATTTCGTTGTAGTTAAAGGGACACTAAAGTGAAACAATACATCTAGACTAATAAAGCATTAGTTTGATTATTAGATGAGAAAATGAAGGTCGAAGTATCAGTATTTGAATTTCGCGCCGAAACCCCGAAGGCACTACGTCAGTATGACGTCAGAGATTACAAAGTATGTTTTCGCATTTAGGCCGGGTTCCCGAAACTTGCTATGTTTAATATTTGGTTCCTTTAGAACACAATGTAGTCAGTCTATACTATACCGGTCTTTTGTTCTTGCACTTTTTCTTGCTTGCTAAACGTCTTATTGTGGTAAGAGCGGTGTTCTTAGTGTCGTAGAAAGGTAATTTACTGATGCAGAAGAAATCATTTTTCTCTTTGGTGTCCCTTTAAGCTGCAAGACCAGTGGTGGTGCTGCGAAGCTGTCCGAATAATAGACCAAGTTCAAATTATCATTCTGTGGCTATACATTGAAAGCGTAGAACTGCTTTAATTAGGAGACTGCTGAACCGATTTGAATGCAATTAACTGCATTTAAAAGAACAGCCCTGGTTCAGATTACTGATACTTACACAACAAAATATTGCCAAGTGTTGATGGAAGTAGCAATGTTACAGAAAAAGAAGCAGGAACAGCTGTATAACTCTACAACAATAGCGGGCACTGCTTTTAGATAAGCTGTGCCTCGCAGACCAATTAAAGTGACGAAAATCAACACGTAGAATTATGGATTAGCATTGTCTGCTGTTATGGTTATGCGAGCTTTCCTATATCCCCATTCACAAAATTCCAGTGTAATCTGCTTAAATACTACTGTAAATTAGGATGTGATTGGCCATTCGTTTCTCGTGATTTCTGCATACTACTTGAATCTGTATTTGCATTCATCTCTCAAAAAATACCTTCACAATACTGCACAAGACAGACTGCCCTTATTCTGGGCAGTTGCAGAAAAGTAAATTCTGTGATGAACGAGAGGACATCAGGAAAATGAAACTGAACAGACACCACTTTGGCGCACATCTCCAGACTTGACTGCGACGTAGCGACTGCATGTAGAGTGGGCATAGAAATTATAAGAATGACCAGTGGAATTCTTATAAGTATATAAAGACAGGTGGTGAAATAAAATAGGCGTTTTGAATGCTGCATTCATGAACTGGGTCTCATTTTGGCAGCTGCGCTCATGGAGCGTTCAATTGCTATGCCCTATCCAGCGGAGTGTCTCGAAAGTGAAGTAGCAGAAAAATCCGCTACTTAATTTTCAATAGCCTGCCCTCAGGGATACTCTCTTCAACTGGATGCCGATTGGTAACAAAAGCGAAGCTGGATGTGAAGCCACACTGCTCAACAGTGTTGCTCTCGTGTTGCACAAGCAGCATGCCAGTGGTGACACCTTATGACCGTGTGTTTAACAAAACTGTGCTGAACTTCCATTGCTGCAATCGACGGCGTGTGTGCCTGCAGCGGCATCATCATCACAAAAATATTTTAGCAACACAACAATGTTTCTTTAGTCAGTGAGAACGTATAAATGCAGTGGCAGGTACACTTCTGTCCATCTTGACGAGAATATGTTTATAAATGTAGAAACGAACCACACTCTCCGATTTCCATGATGTCATGGAGGAGGTGAACTGCTTGTGGTATATTTGTGCACGACATCCTGTGTTGGCATCCTTTGAGAACAATGTTTTGTACCGTGAAGGCAAAGAAGGCAACTGCAGAGCTTTCCTGCAGGTGGAGCTTGTGCTGAATTCGTACATTGACACTTACGTTTGAGGCACTGGCACTGCAGCTCTCAGATATGCATTCCTTTAGTCCGCTGTATATCCATGTTGGTGTTTTTTGGCTATGTTGGAACTCTCCAATGCTGAAAAAAATTGAATAGTTCAAGGTTATTGGCTCAAGCTACCTCACAATTAAGGTGATAAGTTATGCGTTGGAGTATTACTGACGGATCAGTCTGCCCTATGCTTATTTCCATTACCGTACCAAATTTTTATAGCTTTTCAGATGCTTACTACTAGTGCATGTGTTTACTGGATTACCGGAAGATGTCTACAAGCAGTAGTGCTGGCGATTATATCTTGTGGCACCGTGAATGAGCCATGGTTCCTTAAGAACATTCTTTTGTTGAATAACTCTTCAACAAAAAAAAAAGGATACAAAAGCTGCAGATTTAGCACACATGTTGGAATGTGTGCGAAGCAAAGTTTGTGATGTGTTTAATTAGATGCTGTACATCTACGTGCAATCCATACAATTGCCTTTACCTTCACTCTATGCAACATGTAATCTCATGCAATGTTTGTGTTTATGCATCGCACAGGTAACAAATCTTGTGGCCCTTTGTGTGCGATGCCACACGACTTCAAGAATACCAAAAAGCTGAAAGTATGCTAACCTTATACTATTCCATAAGAATGAACATGTTTAAGAATCGAAGACTTATAGGTCCATTAGCTTGCTTTTAATATTGTGTACTATATATTCACCAAGATAATTTTCAATGGAACCAGGCAACACTTGACTTCAATCAACCAAGAGAGCAGGCTGGCTTCGGGAAGGGACATTCTACAATGAATCATGTCTATGACATCAATCAGGTAATTACGAGATCTGCAGAGTACAATCAACCTCTCTATATGTCTTTTATAGGTTATGAAAAGGCATTTGATTCAGTAGAGCTACCAGCAGTCATGGAGACAATGCATAATCAAGGAGTACTGGAGGCATACATAAATATCTTCGGAAATATCTACAAAAATTCCACAGCTACCTTGATTCTCCACAAGAAAAGTAGAAAGATACCTATAGAGAAAGGGGTCAGGCAAGGAGACACAACCTCTCAGATGCTTGGGAGAAGTATTCAAGCTATTAAACTGGGAAGGCTTGGAAGTGAGGATCAACGGCGAATATCTCAGCAACCTTCAGTTTGCAGATGACATTGTCCTGTTCAGTAACACTGGGGATGAATTGTAACAAATTATTTAGGTCCTTAACCAAGAAAGTGAAAAGTAGGATTGAAGATTATTATGCAGAAGACAAAGGTAATGTTAAATAGCCTGGCATGGGAACAAGAATTGATGATCGCCGGTCAGTTACTCACAGGCGACCCTGATCATGAGAAGGAAATTCACCGAAGAATAAAAATGGGTTGGAGTTATGGATTTCTGGGGAAGTTAAAAAGATTCCTCCTGGATGCCCGGTACCTCTCTCTACCACGTCGGTGTCTGGAAACCTCCAACGCTCCCCAGCAAGAATGTTGGAGCATTCCGAAGAGATGCAGACACTTGAGGATGAAAGACTAAACTTGAATTTATTTTTTATGTTTTACACGAAAAAAAATGCGAGAAGAAACCTGAATTGCTCTCAAAACAACAGCGAAATGAGCTCTGCTCTTGAAAAAACCTCAGGAATCCATCTCACACATCTGCACTGCTGCTAAGCACTTTTTCTTTGCCGGAGGGAACAGAGGCTTTCCTTCTTTGAGTCCTTCCTGCATGTCGTCTACTCCACCACATGTGACATAAGCCCTGCTGCCACAGTCACAACCAGTTTTTCTGATGGTTCTCGGATGATGACTTTCATAAATGGTGTCCATGAGCTTGCTGAGAATGACAGCAGAGGGGGTCAACGTTCGGACAACTCGTAAGATGGCACCTACGCTTAGGGGTATGTGAACCCGATAAACCACATACCCTCACTTCTCATGCACACATGCACAGGTTGCTTGAAGCTCAGTGGTGCACAGTGTGATGTTGTTACATCAACTATCCCCACCATCTAGCACAAATGCTTTGGAATGTGCGTGCGGCAGCAGGTTGTTTCTTGTATGAAGCCGCTGCAGCAGGTGCTTGGCTGCCTGCATCTAACAGAGTGCATGCAGCAGGCATCACCAAATCCTGACCGGGAGCTTACCACTTTCACTGAAGAGAGAAGTCTACAATTATTGCATTCTACCGCTACTAACATACAGGGCAGAAGCTTGGAAGTTTACAAAGAAGCTCAAAAACAAGTTAAGGACTGCGCAAAGGACGATGGAATGAAAAATCCTTGGCACAATGTTAAGAGACCAGAAGAGAGCGGTGTGGATCAGAGAGCAAACAGGGATAGCTGATATTCTAATTGACATTATAAAAGAAAAAAGTGGAGCTGGGCAGGCCATATAATGCATAAGGTAGATAACCGGTAGACCATTAGAGCTGCAGAATGGAGGCCAAGGGAAGGGAAGTGCAGTCAAGGATGGCAGAAAATTAGGTGAGGTGATGAAATTAGGAAGTTTACAGATGCAAGCTGTAATCAGCCAGCATAAAGACATGGGTATTGGAGGTCGCTGGGAGAGCCCTCTGTCCTGCAGTGGGCATAAAGATATGCTGCTGCTGATGATGACGAGCCTAGTTGGCTACCTTGCACACTGACTGAAGCTTACTTGTGATATGCCTAATGCGGGCACATACCCAAGGTTGGCCCAGCACCCTGCGCCCCCCCCCCCCCCTCAAGCCACCACTCCTCACACACATTCCTAAAGCGCCGCCAAATAAATCTTGAGACTTGACAGCTATTCGGCGGTCAACATTTTGCTGCCTCTCACTCTTTTTGGATGGTGGTAGTTATTGGCATCTCCTGGTGTGTGAAGGCCAGTTTTCTCGTCGATTCAGTGTCCGCGCAATTAACTCGAGATGCGTTCAGTTGTCAAGATCTATTGCAACGGTCAAGCACATCACTGTTGCTTCGTTAGTTCAACCTTCTTTGTTTAGACTGATCGAGGGACCAGGAAAAGGATTCAATTTGTAGTCAGCTGGTCTGTATGCTCAGTGAACGAGTTGCGGCTGCAGACAGTGCCAGTTGTGCTGCCAACAATGCCAATCGCATGCTTGGTTGCTTAAGGCGCAATTTTTCTGTGGCCCCATCCTCAATAAACTTTTACTCTAGAAATCGCTTGTATGCCCAAAACTGGAATACGGATGCTCAGTGTAGGATCCTGGTCTTGAGTGTCTTATTCAAACTTTAGAATCTGTGCGTAATCGCAGCGCAAGATTCATACTTCACATCTACTCTCGTCTATTTAGTGTGTCCTCCATGAAAGCTACTTTGACCTTTCTCTTCTTTCCTTACGAAGTAAAGTGTGTCAGTAATCACTTTTTTACATAATTTATCATCATTGCCATCTTAAATAAGTCCCTCTATTTGAGCCAGAGTACATTTAATACCGTAGAGATCACATTCATAAGGTAGGCGTGCCATTTTCTCGAGCTAACTCATATTTTTACTCATTCATTCCTAATACAAGTAATGATTGGAACCGCTTGCCCACCTGAATTGTCATAATTACAAACACTCGCTTGTTTAAATGTTCTATTGGCGTGCCTCATAATCAGAAAGTGGTTTTGGCACGTAAAACCCCATAATGTAAATGTTCTATTGAAGTCATTGTTTATTTTCAGTAATCTGCATTTTGCTGCAGCATAGTTAACTGTTATTTCTGTTTTTGTTTTCTGTATTGCCGCATTTCTGTCTTCGTACATTTGTTTATATATATATATATATAAGTAAATAAATAAATAAACTTTTCCTTTTGCTTAATTGTTTCCTCGAGTGATGGCTCGCCGCGACGCTGGCATATCCTCAGAACCGTATACTCGTAATATAGGTTAGGTAAGGTGGAAAATAAGATCATGCGAAACAGCGTCCATAATGAAACCCTGCAATAACCGTTAAACCCGTAAGAAATATGAATGTCACCCGTTATCTCATCTGGCTTTTCCTAATTGTACAGCGCTTTTCATGCATAGTTGGCAGCTGGAAACAAGAGTCGCAAGGAGCTGAGAAATTCGGCGATTTTCTAAAGGAGAGAGCCGAAACAACAGTCAAACAGTAAGGAAATACGAAAATTAACGAATTTAACCTTAACTTACGAAACATTTTATGGATCAACATCTTTTTATTTGAAAAGAGAAGTAGAGAAAACACTGCCAGAAATGGACAAGAATTATATGCGTTTTTAACGATGCTTCTACCGTTATCAATCTTGCCACCTATAGTAGCCACTTCTCTGTTACGCTTATGTGGGTGTGGCAGTATGTCTAGAACTGCAGCACCCCGTGCTCTACACGGTTGCACGCGACTGGCAGCCACACATCATTACGCAACTTCTCAAATAACAATACGAGTCGGTTTTGGCATTACCTTGGTAGAGCAATAAACAAGGGATCCAAAAGAACTGTGATTGTTCTGCAAATATATGTTTCTCTGCATTTCTCTGGAGATAATTCAAAAAATGCTACTAGAAATATTTATTTACACTTTCGCTTGTTTGCTTGTTTTTGGCAATGTTCTTCCTGCACTTCTTTTCTGCACGAGTCTATTTGATGTGGTTCCTTGTTTTTCAAGCAAAGGAGAGGTCTATCTCACAGGCATATACCTGTGAAATACACCCATTTCATTTCTCTTTTGCAGGTTTACGCATTATTATGGCGCACAGTGGGCATTGCTCACATTTGCACTAGTAAAGGTTCGTCCACCCCCTCTTTTTATTTGCGCAGAAAAGTTACCTTTGGTTGGGCTATCCCCCCCCCCCCACTCCCTGTTTGTTTAGCAACATTTATTTAACAGACAACTTAAACTGAGCATGCAGTTGCATAGGCACATTAAAGCGCTGCAGCATCAAGACGACACTATGCAACCGGCTGCCCCACAAATCAACGCTTCTGTGCCTGCAGCAGTAACTTCATGGCTATGGGGTTGCTCGAGGTCGGGGGTTCGATTCCAGCAAGCCGCAGACACATTTCAACGGGGGCTAAATGCAAAAGAAATGCTTGTACACTTTGATTTAGGTGCCCGTTAAAGAACCCCGGGTGATAAAAATTATTCTGGAGTCCCCCACTATAGTGTGCCTCATAATCAGATTATGAGCAAAACGTGAACAAGGTGAATGCAGGAGCCAACGTTTCGACAAGTGGACTTGCCTTCTTCAAGGCAACATATGCTGTCGCCTTGAAGAAGACAAGTCCACTTGTCGAAACGTTGGCTCCTGAATTCACCTTGTTCACGTTTTGCTCATCGTCTTGAATTTCCATCACCCCCATTCCCCGTCTTTTCTCTCATAATCAGATTGTAGTTCTGGCGCGTATAGCCCCATAATACAATTAAAATTTAACAGTTCTGTCATCATATGAGGCAATGACATTGCTAAAATTCTCGGAAGCTGTGAACAGCAGTGTGCAACAATGCCTCAAACAAACACGCCTTGCTGTGCGTTATGTGTACTACGCAGACACAGCTCTAGTACACGCAAGGTAATGTTTTACATCAATTCACCGCTCTGGTGTAGCACTAAACGCTACAGAACTTGAACATTCGTTGTCATCATCCTCTTTAATTATCATCAATCAAGGCAAACAGCAAAGAAAGCTTCACATACATTAATTCTCACAGTACCTGGGATCCCCATAGTTTTCTAAGATTTGTTCTTGTGCGTAAAAGATTTCTCAAAAAGTACCATAATATCGTATTGATGCCCTCTTCTACCAGTGCCTTTCAATCTTCCGTGAGTTTTCTGTCCTGTTCATATACTTTTAAAAGGATCCTATTCTTCTTATAGGGGCCCCAAAACGCTTCCAACCAATCATAAGATGACCTCACTATTGAAGGACGTCACCTTACGAATCCCCTGTCGCAAAATTTTTTAGAATCTTTCAAGTACAAGAGGAGTTAAACGTTGTTATCGCACCAATGAGCTGCTTTCTCTCTCTTTTTCTCTCTGCTAACATGCTGGAAGCTGTACATGGGCTATGGCAAGAGGGCAAGGCTTTGCCCTAAAGTTGAGCGTCTTGCTGGCAAGAGGGACCATCACTGCACCTCATCTTAAAGGGGCAGCGCAATATGACAAAGACAGAACACAAGAACACACAGGACAGCGCTGTCCTGTGTGTTCCTGCCTTCCGTCTTCGTCATATTGCGCTGCCCCTTCAAGATGTTCTACCAGCACCAACTCGCCCAAATGTCGACCCTGCTGCACCTCATGCCTGCTGCAATATCTACGCTATATACAGCATGCCTCTGCTATCTCAGAGGCCACACACAGCAGACTCGACTACACGCAACTGTCGCCTGCAGACTGGCAATACAGCGATTGTGCTTTTTCTGCCTTTTTGAGGTCACTGACATGCATATCTTTTATTTATTTAACTCAAAATTATCAATAATAGTATTACTAAAAATGGTTTCGCGATCAGGAGATCAACCACTAAGTTATGGTGGGCTTGGCTGTTTCTGACGTAGTTGCATGACAACATTGAAAAGGAGAGAGCAGGAGATTTTTCACTGTTTTTGACACAAGTCTCTAAATTCCCTGCTGCATGCAGTGCAATAATATTGGACCTACATCTCCATAAAAGCCGCTTTTATAGATTGGCAACATTTTCTTACTATGTTCAAGAAGGGTTTCAAGGCCCCTTTAATGCAGCTGTAATATCTCCTTTGTTGTCATGTGGTAGATCTGCATTAGGCAATTAATCCTCATGGCATGTTTGTTCTTTCTCCATGCTCAGAAGTTTACAAAATATTTATTTTGTTTCTCTAATTTTTCTCAATACCATTCCATCAGCTCAAGGGGCGTGTGAGTAGTAGTTTTTGAGATGGAATCTGCTACGAATTGAATAGTGACCAGTGAATCAAATCAGATGTCAACTGAGTATTACCAGAAATAAATTGAATCAAATATCTAATATTGTTCAAATAGCTTTAGAATAATTCTCATTGTTAATGTCAAACAATTTTTACATACGCTCTCATCATTAATATCAAACAATGTTCACATCCTGGCACTCATAGCATTACAAGGTTTCTGCCACACCATTGCAAATTATAAAGCATACTTCCTTAAAAGCACGAAAGGGAGGATTAGGGACAACTATGCGTTTTATTTGCAACTCAGGGCTCTGCAGAGCACATGTGGTTGCATGTTGTCATATCGAGTTCAGAGAGGCAGTCTTGTATGTGAGCTGATGTCTGTACATACCATCACGAGCAATTCAGGAATGCCTGCTGTCTGCAGTGATGGCAGGGTGAAAAAAAGTGTTTTTTTCTATAGCTTGAATATCTGTGTCAGGTGATCCCACTGTTGTATAAAGTATGTTACAAGTTAATGAACTCATATTTAATCTGGTAAGAGGGCACAGATGCTGCAAAAGATACTGCTGAATGGTGTGTCTAAATAAAATTTTATTGTGAGTGATCGTGCTTAGCTAGAAAAGTCTGACTGTCTGAATGACACAGTGCACTATCCACTGTTATGTCCACTGTGCATGGGATGAAAGTTATTTAAGTTCTACTTTTATTTCTTGTTTGATCGTGTATAGTCGACAATGTAAAATGTTCTGAAGCTTCAGAAAATTATTTGGATTTTCGTATAGTGGCTATTAAATATCAGGAGTGACTCAAGTAAGACAATATTTGACTAATTATTCAAAAGCTTTTAATAATTTTCCACCTCTAATCGGGTATCTTGACTTGCTTTGATGTGGGTGCTCTCCATTGCATTCCTTGAGCCTTTCTCTTTTCAATGACTTGAAAGCTGTAAATAGCTTAAGTAGATGCAGCAGCAGAAGTAAATGGTTGTAGGACATAACGTTAAGTTTCTGTTGATTCTATGCAGTCCAGAAGACTGGCAGGATGCACAGAACACAAATACAAAGATGGACATTTCAGTGAGAAGTTATCACTATACAAGGCCCTTAGCTTATCATTTTCCAGGTACTATTCTACACTCTTTAGTGATGAGAGCCAGCAAAGGGGCATTTACACACCTGTGTATTGCTTTTCCAGTACAAAAAGCTTCCAGTACTTCCCAGTCAACTTACCTGCTGAACCATTGGACTTGGAGTACTATATATTGTCAAAAAGAGAAGCCATAGACAGAATGCAACACTATTGTACCCAAAGTCATTCATTGGGTAAAGTTAATTAGGGATAATTATTTTTCCTTGTTTCATGCAAATGTGACTGAAATGCATGTACCCACAGCCGCTTAGAATAACAAATAACTGGGCTTTACTTGGACTTAATTTAAACCATATTTAGCAATAAATGATGTCTGTACTAGGCTCCCTACAAGTTTGCAATTGTCAGTCCCATTTTCACTTGTTTTGCTTTCTCTGTGCCCAGTCTCACCTTCACAAGGACAAATGTGAACTAGACACACATACGTACACAGCTAGGTGTGTGTGTGTGTGTGCATGCACGCACGTGTGTGTGTGAACTCCGTACCTTGTTTAGCCTGCCAACAAGATAAAGTGTGCACTTTGAGTGCTGCAGTACAGCGAAGTGTTTTGGATGTTTAAACTTGGTTTCTTAGGACAATACTGCTTTGCGGAGTTAAAATGTGGGGCACAGAGAATGTCGACTGCCATATCACTACCAGCTGCTATTGCCTTCATTGCGGTCCACTGTTCTCTCAAGGAATCATTCAAACACTGGCCCATTTCACTTGTTTAACGATTGCCACCTGAGGCTGGAATTAAACAGAAGAAATGCTACTTCATAACCAATAAAACATTTCGTTTTACAGGATTCAGTTATTTTTCCACCGTCATCTACATTGCACATCTTTATTAGTTCTCTTTTTGCCAGAAAGAAAGTAAATTCCTCACTTTTTTTGCAGCGTTCTTGAGGTGATAGCACTAACTGTACAGATATGGTGTAACCATGGAACACACCTGGGCTGTTCTTCGTAGTACTAAGTATCCTCTTGGTATGTGTATCGTTTCACTTGTGTTGCGAGGCTTTCGGTCAGAGGCACAGTTGTGCCATTACACGAGCCAAAATACAGAGCTGACTAATGTGTTGTTGCACACTGCAGGTGCAAGACTAATAAAACAAATGAAGAAATTCCTGTCGTTTAAACGCTATTGCCTTATACCAACTGTAACTACTACTTTTGGATGGCTGCTTCAGATCATTATTATGTGAGGTATGCTACAATAAGGTATTACTTCAATTAAGAAATGTATTGCTGAGAAACTTATGTGTTACAAACAAATAATTTCAGCATTTCTGTTATATAGTACAATTCTTGAAATGATCTTTATGAAACCATCTGTCGAGGCTTCCAATAGTTTCTGCAGTAAAAAAGCAGTAAATGTGATAAGATAATACAAACTTCATGCTTGCCCGACGGTCAGGCGCAATCAGTCATGTCACTCATCGATGGGCATGTACTAAGGGCATGACAGCTGCGTTCTTGGCTGTTCAGTTTTGCGTTTCTGTGTGAAATCAGCTGGAAATAATTATGCTGTAAAAATTAGCAACGTCAGATTCTGTCATTTCCGGAAACTGTTATGAGCTCGTCACATGGTGTACATCGTCTTCCATTGAGACCAGTTGTCTGGCTTCTTTTTAGAAAATTAATTCAGCTAATTTGAATAAATACTGGTCTAATTTTTATGTCGAATAATTTTCAGTGTGTGCCTCTGTGGTAAAAGTAATCCAGAAGAAATCATTTAATTATCTGAGCTTCCATAATTTTAAAGAATTTAGAACGCATTTCGTGTAAAATCCGGTTTATCCAACACAATCCTTCATGTCAATAAAAACTCCGGGCGCTTTGGTTGAACACATCGTCGCAAGATGTCGCCACCGTCAGCAGCGGCAATTGGCGGGTAAATTTGTGCAACGCAACTGGACCGCCTGTGTACGTCTCGTCCACCTTTTCCTGTCATTGTGACTATCCACGTTAATTTTCCGTCTTTTTTATGTTTGTTTATGTTATTCTCATTACCGCTGTTAGGACGTAAGCTTTATCACCGCGTTGTATTACATAGGAAAAAGCACCATGCCATCATCATCACCATTATCATTATCTCGCGTTCCATTTGCGTATTTATAATGGATCTTATCGTGCTTCTCAAAGCGGACGTTATATGAACTTATGGGCGTTCTTTGCGGCTTATGTTCTTGGAAAAAATATATATTTGATTATGTAGTACGTTAGTTCATTTCCGATGGGCAGAATTGCACGAACTGTACTATGTATTGTGAAACACCATTAACCACTTGGGAGAAAGCAAGGATTCAACACAGGGCAAACAACAAAATTTAGTCCAATATACTGCGGTGCTCATAACGCATGAGAAGGAATCCCTGTTCCCAGAAACATACAACAATGAGATTGCGCGCCACAATATTCTTGCAGGGTATGAGATCCAAAGAAGTTTTGCTGCAAAAAGTAAAGCGTTATCACAAATTAATACTTCGTTTGTACGTGAGAACACTTGAAGAAAAGGTTTGCACTCTTTGGGACTTGTCTCGAAACGATAATCGTCATCTTGCCCGCCTTTCCTTTAAGATAACGAACAGCGTGCGCGTTATCACCGTGGCATAGCAATCTTGACAGGAAAGTAGCGAGCGCAGAGTTTTCTGGAAACGAAACGAAAGCAAGATATATAACGGTCATCACTCCTAAAACAGATGCACCCTTTGGGGTGTATATTTGTCCCAGAACAATAACCGTCATCTGTCTTGCTTGCGTTTCCTTCACCCTACACACTTTTAAAAAGGTTGCGCTCTTTGAGGTGTATATTTGTCCCACAACAATAATCGTCATCTGCCTAGCTTGCATTTCCTTTCTTGAAAACTCGGCGCTCGCTACTTTCCTGTCGAAATGCTGCGTCACACTGATAACGCGCGTGCCGTTCGTGACAGGGAAGTACCGGGCTCGCCGCGTTAAAGAAAGGAAATGCGGACAAGACAGATGACGATTATTGTTGTGTGGCAAATATACACCCCAAAGGGTGCAACCGTTTTTAGAGTGCACTCTTAGAAAAATTTACACCCTTTGGGGCTTATCTTGTCCCACAACAATAATCGTCATCCGTCTTGCCCGCGTTTCCTTTCCCTAACGCGGCGAGCCCGGTACTTCCCAGTCACGAACGGCATGCACGTTATCAGTGTGACGCAGCATTATCGACAGGAAAGTAGCGAGCGCCGAGTTTTCAGGGAAGGAAACGCAAGCAAGGCAGATTACGATTATTGTTGTGGGACAAATTTAGACCCCAAAGGGTGCAACAGTTTTAAGAGTGTGTAAAAAAGTTTACACACTTTGGGGTGTATATCTGCCACACAATGATAATCGTCATCTGCCTTGCTTGCGTTTCGTTTCTTGAAAATGCTGCGCTCGCTACTTTCCTGTCGAGAATGTTATGTCACGCTGATAACGCGCATGCCGTTCGTGACTTGGAAGTACCGGGCTCGCACCGTTAAAGAAAGGAAGTGCGGGCAAGGCGGATGGCTGCTATTGTTGGGGGACAAGATACGCCCCAAAAGGTGTAAACTTTTTTAAGAGTGTAAGTAAAATTGCACCCTTTGAGTCGTATCTTGCCACACAATAGTAATCGTCATCTGGGCGTTCTTCAACGTTCGCGTGTATTGCTTGTATCACGGTGTTAGAAGTATAACACCGTGGCTTGTATCGCGGTGCACGCGAGCTTGTTGTGCGGCAAGGAAGCGAGCCCGCGCCCTCGTGCTCTGCGGCCCAACGCCAAAGGCGTTGAGGCACAGCGGGCCGATGTGAGGAGAGAAACTATTTTAGGATAGAATGGGTGGGGTTGAAAAGGGGGTCGCCCAGTTAAGAGGCGAGGCGCACTCGGTGCCTTCGCTTTGTATTGCCTTTTTCCTTTCTTCTTTAAATTGAAATGATATGAAAATGTGGGAGCGCGAAATGACTTCTTCTTGTCTTGAGATAAATACTGTGCCACGACCTCTGCATAAAAAAGAAAAGAAAGAAAATATTCATGCTGAAACTCCTCTGGGAGTTGTCTAAGTGTGCGTAGGCATTGTGCCGTTTGATCATCTCCGCGCTGCCCGGTGTCATTACCAATGTTAGGAAACTTGATCCGACCAGTATAACCCTTATCGGTCGTTATCAACCTTATCGGTCTAGATCCGACCTTATCGGTTGTTATAAACCGTATCGGACTCGATCCGAGCTTTATAACCCTTATCGGCAGGTATAGCATATCGCAGTTGATGTGATGCTTATTTATTTAACAGTGCTGCTGATTTCAGTGGAAGTCGTTGCAGAGTGGGTAGCAAACGATGATCACATCATAAGTCTCTTCAGTGCTTATCTGTTCTTATCAACATTATCGTACATTATCTGACCCTTATCAACACTTGCCGGTCCTCATCAACTTTATCGGCCTTGATCACATCCTTATCGGTGCTTATTAACCTTATTGTTGCTCCGCTCATTATAAGCTCTTATCACTATTTAGCGCATTACCCATCCTCGTCGAATCGTTATCAACCGTGACGGGACCCATATAACCGCCCATCACTCCTTATCAAGTCATTGACTGATTATCTCCGTTGGGCGACGTGAAGCGCATGACCCCTCGGAGATGGTTGACATTTCGCTTGGTGAAGGAACGCCCCAACGGAAGGCGCAACCGGCGACCACCGAAACGCATCGGGCATGTGGCGTTTTTGGCATTAAATATTCGCCAGGTCGGAATCTTCCTGATGTCTACAGTGCTCCAAGTCGGCTCTACCTGTGGTCCTAGAGATATCTCTTTAGTCCACCATCACTAAATATTTCAACAAAGCCTTCATAAACTGTTCTCCCTTGACATTTGTACCGCCGGTACAACACGTTCGTATGGCTCAGATATATTCACCTTCCGCAGGCGCGGATGTTTATCAAAGGGACAACCTTTTTTCTTCCACTTGAGAATGGAGGTCTCCGTCTTGTGCATTTGTGCGACAAGTGGTCATGCGATTATGTTACCTTAAGAACGTCCGCCATCCATTCCTTCTTGCGGTTAATAGAACACGTCTTCTTTCACACCTCCCTTTTCTTTTTTGTCACGACAAACTTTGCTCAAGAATTGCCGTTATGGGGCTTCCTAAAAGAACTTGTCGATACTATTTTATTTTTAAAAGCCAGATTCACTGTACAATATTTATTTAGCGATGAAAAAAAGAAGAGGAGGGGTTTACGTGCGAGAATTACGATTTGATTATGAGGCACGCCGTAGTGGAGTACTCTGGAATAATTTGGACCACCAGGGGTTCTTTAACGTGCGCCTGAAATCTAAGTACACGGGTGTTTTCGCCTATCGCCTCCATCGAAGTGTGGCCGCCGTGACCGGGATTCGATCCCGCGACCCTCGTGCTTAGCAGCCCAACACCATAGCCGCTAAGCGGTGGGTTGTTTAGCGCTGATCGAACTTCGCTAAATGTAGCACTTATGCATAATATTTTCCCTGAACATGTGTATCGAAAGCAGAATCTCTCTGTATTTGGCCAAGATGTTTTTTGCCGTGTCCATAGAATGTGTGTAACCTCAACAGCGAAAACATTTTTCTTGAAGCTGCACACTTCCACTCTGCCACTTAAAACATGGCATCATGAAAAATGATTATGTACCATGTAATGCAAGTTGTAGACTTTGCAACCAACCCGAGACCATAGAACATTGCTTTATTCTTTGTCATGACGCATTTTATTTTTGGGAAATTTTACAAAGAACTATCAAAAAAGAACTTCCTCTCACATCTTACGGTAACCGATTCCTTCTTTTCAAAAAAGGCAATCAGTAATCCACCATATGATTTGTTTATGTTATTAGGACTCAGTTCATTGTGGAAAGTCGCATGATCGACAGACATGCCGAGCCACCTCGCTTGACAAGGTCCGTCTTTCGAGAAGAGGCTGCTGAACTGCATAGTGTGGCTTGAACCTTTTATCCCGTTCATGAGTGGATTTCGCTTCTGGACGCTTGTGTTTGTTTGCCCAATTTTTGAACTCTCATTGGACTGCATAGCGTGTGCGCATTTGTTTTTCATCTGCCTCTAAATGTAGTGTATGTTTCGCATAACACTGCTCATAATTACGTGCAATGTAGAGAATAGAAAAGTGGGTGTTTAGACCAGTGGGTACGACACTCGGCTTCTGAATGTGGGGTCGTCAGTTTGAAACTCACCACGGTCAATGTTTTTGCTGTCGAATTCATTTGGTTTTATTACTTAGTTTCTTTATAGCGATTCGCACTGCATGACGGACGGATGGATTTCCTCCTTGGATAGCTATAGAAATGCTTACGCATATAAAAAGCTTTATTTTTTTTTGCAGCCGCCGTGACTGTACACTCGTGCGCGTATATATGCTGTTATGTAATTTGCACATGATGCGCATATACAGTCGTGCGCGTAGTTTCAGTTGGAAAAACCAGTATGGTGCGCCATCATCATCATTTAGCCACTGGGTTGGCTTGGCGGCCATGGCGTTGCGCAACTAAGCACGAGGTCGCGAGTTCGGTTGCCGCATTTCGATGGGGGCGAAATAAAAAAAAAGAAAAGAAAGAAAAAGGGAAAAAAGAAACGACAAGAAAGCGCTTGTGTACTCAGATTTAGGTACATGTTAAAGAACATCAGGAGGCCGAAATTATTCCAAAGTACCCCACTACGGCATGACTCATATAGTCGTATCGTGGTTCTTGCATGTAAGGCACCTGAATTAGTTAATTAGCTATCATCAACATTTATTTATCGCCATTTTTTAAGGGCTCCAAGTGCATGGGGTATGGCATAAATTGATAGTAGCGCAGGAAAACAAAAGCCGACAATTTTTATTTGAATAGAAGTAAGTCTTGTAAAAAAATGTAGTGCAATAATACCTACAAGCAAGCCGATGCCGATATGCAGAAATGTTTCCAGCAGGTTTTTCCACATGATAGAAGGGAAATAAAACAAAAGGCATCAGAACAGGAACTTTTGTAAATGCTAGAAGTAACAAAATTATGTAGTTACTTATCCTGTAAATGTCTTACCATCACGTTCAACGATCAATTGGCTCTGGGAGACTGTCCCAGGCTTTGAGGACGTGGGAGGAGTATGATTTGTTAAATGAGTTGCTTTTACCTTGAGGGCGTTCAAGGCTCGTTGTGCTGAAGAGGCGACCAAGATTAACGTGTAGGATGAGTTAGCATGGTTAGTTACTAGGGCGAGGAAAATCGTGATGTCACCTGTCAATTATAAACAAAGGTGCGAGCCAGAGGTCGGAGTTGCAGAAATGATTCAATTCCGCTGACGGAGTGGTCACTTGTGTGATGCGACATTATGAATGAAGAGGTGTGATTGCTTATAAATGCTCACCTGAGCGTAGTGCTAATTAAGGTTTCATGCGGCAAGTTTGTGCACTTGAGGAGGAGACAGGAACAATTTTCTTCAAAGTTATCACCAAGATATTTTGAGATGTCGGTAGCTAGCGTCAGAACATGCTAGGGCCATGTCTTTTGGCTATAGTGACTATAGGGCTCTAACATATTTCTATGATTAAATTTGTGAAATGTATGATGAATTAGGCCAGTTCTGGAAAAGGGACGCCAGACCACTTGTGCGATGCGAGCATGAATTTGCAGTTCGAAACATTCACCTCCATCAATCCAACTCGAGCACCAGCTTTAGGTAGCGTTGCAGCAATAATTTATCTATGTTGGAAATTCGGTGGTACAAGAGGCAATCGCCAGCTGAGAGACAAATCGCGAGTAGCATGTCCGATGGTAGTTCATTCATAAAAACCAGAAAAAGAAGCGATGCTGAGAATAGAACGTTGAGTATGTACTGGATGTGACTCTATTAATGACACCATATTGACCGAGGACAATGACGAACTGCGAATGATCTGTTCGGAAACACTTAACATGAAAAATAATGAGCAATAATGATATATAGCGTGGGTCTCAGCTAACGTTTGCCGAGCTCTTTAAAAAAAAAAAAACATGGTGCGAGATACGATTTTAAGACCCACGATGTCCGGTCGTCAGAGGGACACCCCATATATGTAGACTAATAAGGCACCCACGTTTTTGTTTTGCATTCATTTGGGAGAGAAAGGCTGATTACTTGTGGTGAAAGTGAAGGAAAGGCGTTCTTGAATTTCACGCCGAAACATCAGTGCAGGTACGTCGGTGTGACGCCACTGATTTCGAAAAGTCAGTTTCGAGGTCGGGCCACCTATAGGCGCTCAACAACGGCTGAAGCGAGCACCTCTCCTTGTGCGTTTTGTGTACTACGCAAACAAACAGCAGTGGCGCACGCAAGATAACATTTGACATCGACTCACCACTCTCGTGTTAGACTAAACGTTGAAGAAATTGAGCTTAATTTCGCCGTCAACATCACCGCTTATAATTATTCAATCAAAGCAATCAGCTAAGAAAGATTCGCTTGCAGCGATTCCCACAGTGCGTGGGATCTGCATAATTTTTGTTGTTGAAATTTTGCAATTTTCGATCATTTTTCTAACAAAGTTTTGGCCTAAATATAAAATCTACTTCCTGATGAAGGTCACTCGTTAACTCAGAGAGTTTAAAAAAATGTAAGTTCGTACACCGTATGTTTTCAGGAGAAGTTGAGAAGAAACTTTTTTGAATGTAGTGGGAGACATATGTTGGTACATCATGCGTTTTTGGAGTTTACATGCGATTCACAGTAGTGATATGGGAATGAGCCCACGCGGCATGCGTGCGGGACTGATGGTTAGGAATCGCTTCGTTTGTCGCAGCAGCTTGGAAAGGACAGACGCCTCTGCTCCCCGCCCCCACACACAAAGAAAGAAAGAGGAGAGGGAGAGAGAAAGAAATGATAATCGAGCTATATAATGTCGCAACCGCTTCACTTGCAGCTTGCGAAAACCTTGATAGCTCCGACTGCGTAGCGCCAGCTGGACATATCGGGTCCGGCCACTTTGCATCGCGATGTAGGGAACCCGACGCAACAATTGAGCTGTCATTCACCGATACGGCAGACGGTGTATAGCTAGCGCTTCCTTGCTCCTTCCTCCTTTTCATGTCCCCCTCCCCCCCCCCCCCCCCCTTTTTTTTTTGCTCCGTTGTCCTCTTTGTGCATGCTGCCAAGATACAATATACGGGACGACGGGGAAAACAGACCGTGTTGTTTTGCATGCCTTGAAAAAAAAAATGGCGATGCTTGAATACGAGCGCCGTATTCGTTGGTCTTGCCGTCTTCTCGTCGGGAGTCAGTGGCAACTTTAGAAGACAGTGCAATGCATGCAGCTGTCCAGCTCGATGAGGGAGTGTATAGACACTCCGGCCAGTTGGGTTCATTCATTAACGTGACGTCACGGTGGACGCATACTTCTTTCAGTGTCTCTCGGGAACGTGTTTTGGAACGCGGAGGCATAGACGGCAGGTGCATAGTGTCGTTGTGGGGTTGGAGCTCGTACTGAATCCTTAAGTTGACGCCCAAGTGCAGTTCTCCGTGGCGCTGTCTACAAGGGAGCGTATAGGCTATACTTAGCCAGAGTTGGGCGTCGATCGAAATGTGTAAACCGAGGTACTGATCCTTCTGCCTCGGGATTCGTACGCCTCCTTAAAATCCTTGAAAATCCTTGAATCTATTTGAAGAGAAATTCAAGGACCCTTAAGACTCTTGGAAAATGTGTTTCTTGAATTCCATGAAAACTGGGGCAGCTTTCGAACATTAAAAGCAACAATTAAACTGCGCATAGGGGCTATGCCATGGACACTGTCTATCGGGAAACAATCCTGCATATTTTCTCTTGAGACTGTCTCTGAATGATTGCAATGTGGGGTGCTCACAGCCACTGACAACAGGCTTGTCTAAATTACCGTTACCATCGTGGAGCTGGACAATTAAGGCCAGATCATGCGTCCCAGCCGCGCCACCATTTTGTTGTTTTGCTAGTTTGTTCACACCGCAGCCGTCGTGGCTCCATGGTCGAGCCATTGGCTCTAGAAATGCCTGGCGGAAAGTTGTTTCCGGCGTTTGGCTCTAACGCGACAAGTGTACTTGGCTGAAATATTTTCGGACAGTACTAACCAGCGAGGCGACTGACATTACTGCATTGGGAAAGCCAACTTAGAAAGGCCACTCGAAGAGCTTGAAGCGTGTGTCCAACTTGGCAACTGCTAAGCTGCAAGAATTTGTGACTGAGAAGGAGATATCACTATTTTTTCAGGGTATAATTATGAGTAAAGGTTGTTTGCTCCTCCTTAAATTTTGGCCTTGGGCTTCCTTGGAATCTTTGAATTTCCCTTGAATGTTGAGCCAAATGTTCTGTGCGAAACCTGTTCTGCGATATCTCCGAACATCAGATATAGCCATCTTGCAGGCAGCTGTTGCTAAAAATCCACCTCGATTTCTCAGTGAATGTAGAGTTCTGCTATGCGGAGCACGAGGTAGCGAGTTTAATTCACGGTCACGGTGCATGGCAGCATGGTAAACAACATCAGGTGGTCGAAAATAATCCGCCCCACTCCTACCCCCAGCTGCCCCGCTGCTACGTGGTGTCTGTCTTAACCCCTGTTTGGCTATTTAATAATTTCTTCGGTAGTTGAGCAAATGTGTAAGGCCGGAAGTGCTTAGACAGTGAACATGCAGTCTGTGTTGTTATGGAAGTTGTAGTTCCGTTGACCATGTATGTAGAAACAGCTCACGTATACATCCTGTAGAGGTCGTCCGCAGATAGCTTATAGACTTGTGTAGTCTGCGTCATCTTGTAGGTGTATGCCCGTAGATGTTCTTATAGAGTTGCAAAACACTGAGTTTTTTTTTCTTTTTGTTAAAGGTAATAATTGGCAGCGCGGTGTATACGTATTTGGGGCGTATCGCTCATAGGACCCGTGTTTGTGGGGCCATCTCACTCCGTACGATAGCACCGTCCTTACCGCTGGCCACACGGGTCAGTGATTTCAGTCGCTGATTGCGGTGCCTTCTTGCGCTGTGTGTGCGGAAACAAGACAGAAACAAGCGGTATGCTGTTCAACGTCGAATCGAGTGGTGTTTTCTTGTCTCCTTGTTTCCGTACATAGTGCGAAAAAAAAAAATGAACAGCTGCTAACTATATGCTTCTTTCATCGCCCTCTTGATTGCTCGTTAACCACGTGCTATCGGGCACTTTGGTCGGGATTTCTATATATACACGGCACCTGCTGCTGACGCATGGTTATGTGCCGGATATCCAAATGGATATCCGCCGTTTTCTTCAGAGTACGCTGGAACGGTCTTTGCAACTGCAGTGTCGTTAGAACAAAACAGGAGTCATTAGAACGAACACTCTGGTCCTGGGGTCGTTCGGCACGAAGTAATGGGCAATAAATGGATTTGTGTAAACTTCGTTCTTGTGGCTTAAAACGTCCTTGTGACGCTATTTGTAACGCTTCATCTGTCTGAAATTCGAGGCAGTCGTAGGTTTCTACAATTAATGTGAGTCAATAATGTCTGCGCACGTGCGCATAAGCGATACGAATTGTCGCGTTTGCAAACGCAGCGTTTCGTCGAATATGATCAACTTGGTAAATTGCAAAGCTTACGGAAGCCAGAAGGACGTGGTCCATATATAATTAAACCCATGTATATAGCATACATATGTACACTTATGCTGCCCACCGTTCCCATGCTATGGCTGCACCGCCATACTCTCGGTTCCCGTATAATAGACGGTGTAGATTCGCACTTCCCTCTGTTTGTATATAGTGATTAGCGTATAGGAAACTCCATGGGCCGCAAGGGGGGACACAGCGCTCGGCGTGTGATGCGAAACGCGTGCCCTGCCCGCGGTGCGCGCATACCGCAACCGCTGCAGGATTCGCGCTCCTTCACCTCGAGCCGTTCCTTTCCGCGAGCGTCGTAAAACGCGACCGCGCAGCAGCAGCTGCTGCTGCGGCCGCGGCGCGCCACCGTATGTTGTTCGCGGCCTGCTACCGGCGAGCCTCCATGCACGCGCACTGACAGGGCGCGGGCAGTGATACCGCACAGGACTGCCGTAATAGCCGCCCCCATTATTCGAACAACGAGGGAAGAGACTTGACTCGAGAGTTTTATGGGTATACATATGTCAAAAGGCAATCAACTGAACTGTCAGAGAGCATAAAAAAAAAAGAAATGTTGCGCAACCCCTTAATTTCGCGTTATAGCATTACCGTCGACCCTATTTCAAAATTAATTCGGGAGCGTTTGCTTCAAGTATTCGTCACAAATGTGAAATTGTACGCACGTGAAACTTTTGTGGAAGCGGTTGAAGCCATCAACTTTCCTTAAAACCAACACTATTTTGGTCTGGGCCGTTGTGTCCTTACCGATGGCGAAAAGCAGTGACAAAAAAAAAAGTTATTTTCGAATGCCGCGAGTTGAAGTTAAAAGCCAGGATGTAGCATACGTGCAAATGTCAACCCACATGCCACTCGATTTTACACCTTCGTGTCTGCGTCTAAGCAAAGAAAAGCGGCAAGAAACGCCACTAACCAGTTACCTCCTCTGCGTGAATGATTATTGTACCCGTTTCGCATCTGCAGTGTATTGGTTTTTCGCGTTCGTTATGTACCAGCCGGTAGCAAAGACCAACTTTGAAAAACGATTCTGTCCCTGACATCTCTTCGTGTCCGAGGGGTATGTGTGTGGTTGCATGGTATTGTTCTCGGTGTGAAAGGAATCCTGACGAGATTAGAGAAATCAACAAAACGTCGTCATCTGCAGATGCAGCTGCCTTATGCAGTTCACGATCAGGCGCTGTTTATTATTATTATTATTATTATTATTATTATTATTATTATTATTATTATTATTATTATTATTATTATTATTATTATTATTATTATTATTATTATTATTATTCGCGCAACACGAGCTAATGTATATATCGGAAGGTCGCGAGGTCGATTCCGGGCCGCAATCCGACAAGGGGCAAAACGCAAAAGCGTTCGTGTGCTTGCCTATACTGTCCAACTTTGGCGCACAAAACGCTATCATCTCGTCCGTCTGTCCGTCTGTCCTGTGCTATGCTATTGCATCATCATGTTGTGTTAACAGACAGGTGAACTTCTTACGGGAAGAATCATCTTTCTATAGCTAAAAGAGAAAATTTTGCCTCTTGCATTTTTGTCAGTGCAAGAGCCGCACACAGACTTTTTGGGCAGTACAGTAGAGGTCGGTATAGTAGTAGAAAGCGGCTTTCTCGCGAATCCATGCGGTACATTTTGAAACAATGATCCCGCAGTCCGGTCGGTTAGTTCGTAGCCGACGTTCTGATCGCAGCTGCTCAGCATATATACGTATATATAATGTACGATGCAGCGGCGAAATGTATAAGGTGGGCACCATCGTCTTGTATAACTCCTCAGGTTCGTTTGTACTGCGTTTGCACACCGCCTGGCTTGCGCCGTTTCATTCACTATAAGAGGGCTGATTTGGACCAGGTGGTTGAGCATCGACATATTGAACAAACAGAGGAGACGGACAGCACTGAGGGAAGACGACGACAACACATAACACATGTGTCGTCATCGCTGTCGTTCTGTATGTCGATGCTCGTTCAGTATGTCGCTAGTGATCACAGATTTGTTGACACGCACGCACACGCGCACGCGCTACGGTTGTGTTCTTCCTCTGTGGGTATGATGTCCTCCACAAGAGCAACCACGTTCGACAAGGGACCAATAGACCGCCCTCTTATACAACGCAGACAAAGACACGCCCCTGTCGCTGTTTTATGCTTAAATTTCATTTTTATCCTTCAAGTTTTAGTCTCCATATAGTAGTACTAGGTGAATTAAATGGTGCCTAATATGCTACTGCAGCATTTTCACATTTGTATAAGGACTACCTGCCGCTGTAGCTCAGTGGGTATGGCGTTCTTGCTCGGCACAGCTCGAGGACGCGGCTTCAATACCGGCCGCATTCTGATGGGGGCAGAATGCAAAGGCGCCCGTGCATTTGGTGGACTTCAAATGAGCTCAGGTGGCCCAAATTAATCTGGAACCGCACTACGGTGTCGGTAAGCTTGCCGCATCTTCCTGTGAACCGATGGCGGGTCACGGATATAGTTCCTCTCAAGTCCGTTCTCGTTTCTCACTGGTATATTACGAACGGGGAAAAAAAAGAAAAACAAATTTGTTGTTAAATACGACGTTTAGACGCCGAAAGCAGAATTTCCACGTTCGTGAAGAAAGTAACCGTTTCCTCGTGTTCGTTAATGTAAAACAACAACAACAACAACAATAATAATAATAATAATAATAATAATAAGAAGAAGAAGAACAAGAGGAATTTTTCTTCGCCTGAACACAGAAATGAAAATGCAACATCATGTGCTAGCTTGGCACGTTGATGCTGCATCCTGTATTTTCGCTTGTAATATTTCGTTGGCCGTGACGATACAACTATCGAGATCAAATGAATGTCAACTTTCACGAAAACTGGCGGACGGCACTGTTCTGATTGACCCTATCCGTACAGCTCCGCATGGTGCTGGAATTTATGCAGGTTGTACCACATAACTTGAGCCAAAGTTTTTAAAGATGAAAGCCACTCCGGACGCGAGTTGAACCGAATGCATAATGTTGGCACTGGCCTGGAGCTACTCAGGCTATCTTTCTTTTTTTTTTACCCTTAAATAATGGATTAGTTATGTTTAATTAATCAACTTTCTAAGTATTGGCTGCAGACTCCGAGTGTGATACGCAAAGTTGTAGAGCACCTTGAGAAATCTCTCTCTATAAATTGTTTCTAACACGATATATCTGCACGTGGTCCTTTCTTCCGCGCTCCAAAGAAATCCCGCGAAATATGAAAAAAAAAAAAATACCACGTGACGGGGCGCTTGCGCACTCTTATTGTGCTGCTCTCAAGCGTGCGATTGGGATGAACGAGGTCGGCTGTATCAAGACTGGCCCGTGACAGGGCGTTATGTCTGGTGTGCGCTGGGCATGCGGCTTTTATCGCATGGCGGTGCAAATGCATGCTGCTGGCCGAGCGGTGCCGAAGCGATGAAGTGTCTAAGGAGACGAAAGAGAACAAGAACGTAGCTTTTTTTTTATGCCTGAAATGGTCAAGAGCTGACTGCCTGCCAACGGAGTGTAATGGGGTTGGGTGGGGAGGCGGCTTTAGGGCCGGGATGATTTTCCAGTGACCTTCAATCCAAAAAGCGCCCTTTGATTATAATGCGTGTTTGGAAAGGCCACCATCTGCTGCAATGCACATTTGACATCTCATAGGCACATTTTCCGAGGCGTTCTTGATCGTGGTATCAGGGATGGAGTTGCAGGCTTGCCTTATTTTTTTCTTTTAGGTTCTCTAATGTTGTGGTTGGTGTCCGGTATACTTTATCCTTGACGTAGCCCCAGAGAAAGAAATCGAGCGAGTTAAATCTGGCGACCGTGCCGGCCAAGTAATGGGCCCATGCCGTCCAATCCACTGCTGCTGGAATACTTCATGCAGCCATTTGTAAGCTTTGCTGCTGCCTGGGCGGGAGCACCATCATGCTGATATCAAATGTCCTTGATCCTAGTCAATGGAACTTCGCAAAGAGAATCCTCAAGCGTCCCATCAAGGACGTCGTTGACGTATCTTTCACGTGTAAGCGTGTCATCAAAAAACACGGGGCCTGTGATAGTGCCAACGTAAATTTCACCCCACACATTAACCGACCACTGGTATTTGTGATGTGTGTTCAAAACCCAGGGTAGTTTTCGTCGCTCCAATAGTGAGCGTTGTGGATGTTCACTTGGGCATTAAATGAGAAGGTAGCTTCATGGGTCCACAATATTTTGTTGACAAAGCCTGGGTCCTCTTCCGTCTTGATTATAATCCAGTTTGCAAAGTCCTTTCGATTTTGGAAATCGCCGGGCTCCAACATCTGGTGCAGCTGCGCGTGGTACGGATGAAGTTTTCTCTTCTTAAGTACTCTCCACACTGAAGACGTTGACACTCCAGCTTCAGCACCCACACTACGAACACTTGCATGTGGGTCTGAAGAAAACGTTAACGGAATATATGTCTCCACGTCCTCGCCCAGGATTGAAGATTTATGTCGTTTCTTCGTAAAAGCCCCAGTCTGTCTTAGCGTTTCGTATGCGCGCATAATCGTCATTGAGCTCGGACGCGTACCTGAATGCCAGCGTTGAAATAGCTCAACTGCGCGCCTTCTATGTCCACTTGACGCACCTAGAGCCAAAACCTTATCCGCTCTTTCCTCGCTGCACTAAGCCATATCTGCTGCTCAACGTTGGTCACAGCCAAATAGCGTTGCTGTGGAGAACATGCAGGGCGCCTGAGGAGCACCGGATATATTGCAGTTCGCTCAGGTTGGTTCAAGCGAGGTGCTGTACATAAGGTATGATCTACATCCGGTAAACTGGAACAGCCTGCGGGCGCACTCAGGGACTGACTCCACCCGATACTGCGACCACGAAGCGATGCGCACGTGCGGGGTGCGAGATCAAAAAAGAACGTCTGGTAGACAGTAAGTGTGAGAAGGAGAGCAGACGGGGCCAGTGCGAAGTCGTCTGAAGAAGACATGCCTAATCTTCTTTGAATATAGCCACGATATTTTTTTAGATTAGTTTTGTCCCCGTGTGATTTATCCGCTTTTATTCAAACCCTGTTTCCAATTGTAGCATCATCGTTCAATTCGAAAAGTACCACAAGGTCATTTGTGTGCAAAGGCAAAATTGTAACAGCCGTCATTGCCTTCCATCGTTCCCACGCGCTTCGCCCTTTCCCTCTTTCAAGCGGAGTGTTTTCGTCTTTTCTTTTTCGTGGCCTTAGACGCTTTATTGCTTCGGCAATGCTCGGCCAGCAGCGCGCATTTGCACTGTCATGCGATAAGAGCCGCATGCCCAGATACCTACACCAGGCATTACGCCCTGTCGCGGGCCAGCCGGCCAGTCTCGCTGCAGCCGATCCTGTTCCGTCCCACGCTTCAGAGCAGTGCAATAACAGTGCGTAAGCGCCCCGTCAGGTGGTTTTTTTTTTTTCATATTTCGCGGGTTTTCTTTGGAACGCGCAAAATAAAGGACCACGTGAGATACATCGTGTTGGAAACAATATATTGAGAGGTTTCTCAAGGTGCTCTACAACTTTGCGTATCACACTTTGGGGTCTGCAACCAATACTTAAAGAAGTGAATTAATTAAAGATAACTATTCCGTCAGTTAAGGAGAAAATAAAAAAAAATAGTCTGAGTAACAGGCCAGTTTTAACATTATGCATTCGGTTCAACTCGCGTTTGGAGTGCCTTTCATTCTTAAAACTTTGGCTTAAGTTATGTGGGACAACCTGTATATTGGATAAATATTTTACACCCTAACACAAATTTGCATCCTTCTGAGCTTGTCTTTTCGCCGAACTATAGTCGTCATCTGTGCCGCAGGCCTTTCTTTAACCTCGCGCGTCCGGTACTTGCCGCGGTCACAAACGGCACCCGTGTGAGCGTTGTGGGTGAATGTGAAGGTTGTGGGTTCGGTTCCCACCTGCGGCAAGTTGCTTCTTCATCCAATTTAATTTCCATCACTTTATCGTTTCTTTATTTCATTTATTAAGCACATAATTTCCCCTATGTTGTCCTCGGTGTCAGTGTTTGTTGGCGTATGATATGACTAATAAAAATCGGGCCCCTCTGCTAACCCCCTTTCTACCCGTGTTATTAGTGTGACATTGCATTCCTGACGGGAAAGTAGCGAGCTCAGAGTTCTCAGGAAACGCAAGCAAGGTAGATTACGAATAGTTTTTTTATGGACAAGATAAACTCCAAGGGGAGTCAAAATTTAGCTTGTACGTACCTACACTCTCTAAATAGTTAGCACCCTTTGAAGCTTACCTTTTCACACACGCACGCACACACGCATACACACGCATACACACACGCTCGCGCGCGGGTGAAGGTGATTCGAAGGTTGTGCACACATGTGAAACTGTGTCGGGGAGAAAAAAATTAAACAAAAGTATTGCTTTACCCATTACTGCGAAATCTGTTTTCCATATTCGGCACTCTTTCGTGACAATTGTAGTTTATTAAGTTTTCTTTTAATTTACACTATCTTTAGTGATGAGAAAAAGTTAACAATTGCGGCATATTTCATATTTTTTAGAGAAAAGTCTAATCGTGCCGTGAGGAATATTTTCAAAACGTGTGCTTGGTATGCGTGTATACTAGTTGATAAAGATACGCTGAGAAGAAATAAAACATATACTGTCTGTTAAGGTCACGACAAAAATGAAAAAGAAATGGCGTTCTGATTCAATTTGTGACTTCGTTTTCAAGATGTAGCAGTACGATGTAGCATTCCAAGTAAAAATGTGGCCCAATCAACGATGTATAGTATGCTTTACTGCCAATTTATTTAGAGAGTTGTAAAAGAGAAAATTTTGTTTTACGCGAGAAAAATTTTTGAACTGCACAATCACAAAGTTGCGCGTGACATCTTTGCTTCGCTTTCACTACACAGCGCGTCGGTCGGCCTTTTAGCCCGGCTTGTTGTTTCGTACGTTCCTCTTTTTTTTTTCTATTTGAAGACAAGGTCTTCTTTGGGGACTGCAGATTGATTTGAGGTTTGTAGGGCCTGTGTTTCTGGCCACTTTCGTTTAGTAAATTAGACGATTTGAGGCATTCTAGTGCACGTAGGGCAAGGAAACAGGCGCCAAGAAAGTCTGCATGGAACGAAAAAGAAGCACGGATTTAGCGCAGAGCTATGCACGGAGAAGTAATAATGCGTATTTATTTAGTACATTTAGCTTTTTCATAGTTAATAGAGCGTGTGTGTGTGTGTGTGTGTGTGTGTGTGTGTGTGTGTGTGTGTGTGTGTGTGTGTGTGTGTGTGTGTGTGTGTGTGTGTGTGTGTGTGTGTGTGTGTGTGTGTGTGTGTGTGTGTGTGTGTGTGAGAGAGAGAGAGAGAGAGAGAGAGAGAGAGAGAGAGAGAGGGGGGGCTGTCTGTGAGAGAAAGGCGTTGTGGCGTCGTTTGTGAACATTCGGCGATGGTGTCTGGTGTAGACTTTGGCCGTTAACATTTCCTGCCGATGATGCATTTGAATGTTAGGTGACACCTGCTTTTTTGGAAGCCAGCCTTCTCCAAACGCGCGCTCGTCGCAAAGGCTTCGATTGCTTCTTTGCGATCTCTGCACGGTTGACATTTTCCTCAAATGCTGCGTCGGAACGTTCACCTTTGAGGGTTCTCGATAGGTGCTGGAGCTCGCTTCATTGTAAATGCGTCAGTTCCTGAACTCTTTTCAGAATGGAACGTTGTTCCTTGAAGCTAAATATATATACATATATATATATATATATATATATATATATATATATATATATATATATATATATATATATATATATATATATATATATATATATATATATATATATTGTACTTGAAAAAAAAGAAAGAAAGAAACGGATATAAGTAATGGAAGGTATTCCCAGTGTAGATTCCACATTGTACCAAAGCTCTCGGTCACGAATTCAACGGATTGCCGATAATTGAAACTCGTTAATTCCCGATCATAAGTCAGAGTGGTCAAGCTTGTGATAATTATTGATCGTAAGACCAAGAGTGGTCGCATGTAGTTCGAAGGCAATTTACGTGTGATGCTCAAAACTTCTTAAATGCCTTTGTTGCTTGTCTTGTCCGCAAATAATAATCGCAATCTGTCTTGCGTGCCTTCCTTTAATGCTGCGTGCCCGGTACTATCAGGTCGCATTCTCGTTTTGGTTGTTTTGACATCGTTCGCGTTTAAATTTATGCTGAGAGTACGTGTGCATAAGTACTCCAGACGGCTAGTGCTGACACCAGACCTTTCTTTTTTTCTTTTTAAGGAATGAAACTTTATTTATTACATACACTTAGGCCACGATACCGTAAAATCGTAATCTTACATTTCTCTCCAGGAACAGCATGCAGGGGCCGAATTCACGAAGCTGTTTGTTCGTATAAGCATTGTTTGCATCGATCGCGGCCGCCTTCTCAAATCATGTATGCCTATAGCATCGAGATTGGCTATGTAGCGTCTGCTCTTCCGGATGGCGTAAGTAGATTTTGTATGAACACGGGCTTAGTTCCTGTGGACAACGCGGCCCGTCGCGATTTGGCACACCGAGTTCTGAGTGTGTAGATAACTGTCGCGAATGTTGGTTCCTCCGATAGCACATGCTGAATCCTCCGCAAGATCACTTGGTGAGAAGCAGTACGCGCGAGACGATAGTGATAACCAACGTATTATTATCAGAAGTGGCCGGTCAATGACAGACAACTGTTGCGAGAAAGAAAAAGGAAGGACCTTTGAATTTGGACTCTGCTCATTTTGCAGAGTCGTGTTCTCAGCGCTTCATTTCGTTTTGTTCTTTTTAACCCCCCCCCCCCACCCTCCCCGTAAATGCAGCCTCCCCATTCTTTTTTTAGGCTTTTTGTCGAGCACTATAAGGGGTTCCATGCTTTTCCATGACCTTTACTTCACTTGTTGGTGTATTTCTCTTTCTTGGGGCGACAGCAGATGGGGGTTTGCTTTTAGTGCTCGTCGTGGTTGCGGTGCTGCATTTGGCATCGCATATATTTTGAGAATTTGAGCTTCTACGTTTGCGCCTGCGCGCAATAGGTTGGTCAGGGTGGCTGCAGGCACCCCTTTACTGTTCGCCTGTCTCTTTTCTTTGCAAGAACAGTGTGTATAGGAACTTATTTGCAGATTCGCTCGCGACACGCCAGATATTGGGCGCCGCGGTGCATCATACGAAGCATATACGTTGGGGACTGATCACTCTCGGCGTTTCTTGAAACATGCCTCTTTTCTGCAAGTACACCTAGACGTCGCATCATCATCGTCGTCATCATCACCATCAGCATATCTATAAGTCCACCGCGAAACGAAGGCCTCTCACAGCGATCTCCACTTACTCCTGTCTTGTGCTAGCTGATTACAACTTGCGCCTGGAAATTTCCTAATTTCGTCACCCCGCCCAATTTTCTGCCGTCCTCGACTGTGATTCCCTTCCCTTGGCACTCATTCTGTAATTCTAACGGTCCACCGGTTGTGTGCCCTACAGATTGTCATTGCCTGCCCAGGTCAGTTTTCTTTCTTCTCGGTGCCAACTTAATGGAAATGGAACAAGAATTCGTGATTGCCGGTCAGCCTCGATGGTCTGTACTGTAGTACATTTATCTAGATCAATTATTCACAGGGGACTCCGATCATGAGAAGGAAAACTACAGAAGAATACAAATGGGTTGGAGTGCGTACGTCAGGGATTACCAAATCCTGGCTGGGAGCTTACCACTGCCGTTGAAAAGAAAAGTGTACAATCATTGCATTCTACCGGTGCTTACATATGGGGCAGAAACTTCGAGGTTAGCAAGGAAGCTCGAGAACAAGTTAAGGACTGTGCAAAGGGCGATAGAACGAAAAATGTTAGGCGTAACGTTAAGGAGACAGCTATAGGGGAATGAACGGTGTGGATCAGAGCAAACGGAGGTAGGCGATATTCTAGTTGACGTCGCATATACCTCATTTACTTTTGGTGAACGACTTCCGTTGGGAGAGGGCGTTGGCTCGAGGTATTGCTGTGCGCGACCCCTCGACGTGCTCGCGCCCTACGAGGCCCTCCCAGCGGAAGTGGCAGCTGTATCGCCACCCCGTTTGGCGAAGCACCATTCGATACGTCCTTAGACGACCTTGGATTCTGGCGGAATGACGACATGCCCGGGCATTTTCGGAAGGGTGGAACCTTGGGCCAGTTGGTGATGCATTTATGAGTAAGGTGAAACGCGATAGACGGGACAAAGTAAGGCGAAACAGACGAGCATTTGTCCCGCCTATCGCCCTTCACCGTACTCAAAGGAAATAAAATAAGATAAGGTAAAAATAAACGGGCATTTCCCTTTCTGTCGTGGCAATCACGTTGATCCCACCAGCATGCCTTGACTCAGTTAGCACTCCGGTAAAAAGAAAGAAAAAATGCAGAAATAATAATATGTAAAAATTAAGCAGACCGCGTGCATTGTGGGAATCGTGCTCCGTTACTTGAAGATGTACACGCGTACGGTTCAAGATGCATGGTTGCGAAGGTCACCTTGAAAATTAAAATTCTAAAAGCAAATATGTGACTTTCTGTAGTCCAGAATACTGGCGTACGGTTGGCAAAAACTCGGACAAGCTGTGATAGGGCAGGTTTTCCTCCTGCCCCCCCCCCCCCCCTTTTTTTGTTCGCTTTACGCATATAACGAAGGTAAATATTGGTTCATACGATGTATTTTGCACGTAGCTGGCCAACTATCCTAGTTTGGAATTGCGCAAAATGTTAACAGATGACACGGTATGGCGATGTTGGGCGAGCTATTGTAAGTTACGCGAGAGTGTGTGACACGACAACGACATTGAAGGCACGGCGACGGATGCGTGATACGAACGATATAGCGACGCATCATTGAAAAATAATAGTTTGTTAAGAACGAGAAAGATTAAAGGGGGGGGTGGGGAGGCGAAGTGAGTGAAGAAGGAGAGAGAATAAAGAGGGGGGAACGACAACGCAAGAATAAAACATGCGCGTGCATCACACGCCTATCGGGTGGCGCAGAACTTATTGTTGGGCGAGTTGGCGCACATTAGCAAAGCTTTATAAGTGTGCAAACAAACGACCACTTAGAGAGAGCACACAAGGACAGGCGCAGTACTTGTGGGCTCTCCTTGTGTGCTCTCCTGCGCCTGTCCTTGTGTGCTGTCTCTCTGTGGTAGCTTGCTTGCGCAGTTATACAACTGTTTGCTCATCGGGTGGCACTTACGCATTCGGCAAACGGCCCGCAAGTTAGCGCAATAATTAGAGCGAAAAAATTTGCCTGTAGTCGGAAGTCTGACTGGGTCCATTCCCGATGGTCGTGATTCCAAACGTGGTCAAACACACAGAGCGCTTCAATCATTTTTTTTTTAAAGCAAAACGACAACAACAACAACAACAAAGGCACGAAGACACGAAACGCAACTTGCGTTTCTATCTCTCCTTCTTGTCCTGTTTTATTTATCATACGCTTACACCGAATTATTCCGTATTTCATTTTCTTTTCTTTGCGCGCGGCGTCTCGCGCTGTATTAACGTGTACTTTTGCAGCAATCCTGCCGTGTGAGGAGCCGAGCGCGATGGAGTGGCCCACTATATATGAGCGCGCAAGGCAACCGGCAGGCGCGGTTTTGCGCGACTGCTGCTCGCTTTATAGCCCCTGCGCACCTGCGTCCGCATTCACACCGTACGCTATTAGCCCGACGTTGGCCGGCAGCTCGTTTTCGTCACGCTTGGTCTCTCGTCTCACTCGCGTTCGCTTTAAATGCGTAAGCATTTATGTGTCTACCAAACGAGGAAGCCCGTCTGCCCCTCCGTCTGTCCGTTACGTAAGATGATATAGCTTTCAAGACAGGGCCCGCGGCAGCGAGCGAATTGACTTTCGTGCTGCCCCTCGCTTCAGGGCGAATTAAGCGGCGAGAACACAGCGCACACGAAGCTATCAGCGCTCGGCGCCCTCTGTCCCCATCGCAGATCGCGTTCATGATAAGGCCCGCGCGGCCGCGCCGTACGCAGCCGCCGCCAGAGCACGGTTGATCGCCGTCGATAATGGTTCGACGCGGATGGACAACGCGCTAAAGAGCGATAACGGCTTACATTAATCGGAACGTCATCAGCGCACCTGTCGCCGCCACCCGCTGCAGTGCTTTTCTTGCGTCGTCAATACACCTTGCGCCGCCGTCCGTATATAGCAGCTCGTGTCGCCGCAGCGCTGTCGTTTATGCTGGTTGGATCAAGTTTCATAAAATTGATAACACCAGGCGGCGTGCAGATGAGCAAGTGGCACAATGCTCACGCATACTTAGACAACTCCCAGGTGAATTGCCTGCGTGAATTTGTTATTTTTTTGTTTTTGCATTCCCGGCAAGTCCTGTTGAAAGGCTGCGGGACATGCGATGGAGGCATACGTCGGCGATTGGCCTCAGCATGTCTCGCAAAAGATATCAGCGCGGAGTCGCACACCGGTCGGGAAGGTTAACTCTCTTTTGTCACACTCGCTTGGCGGGGAAACGTGCCGGTTAAAGAGAACTGAAGTACTGAAAACGTGCGTCCATCCCATCTCGGATTGATGCACGCTTCCATTCAGTCGACGTCGCGCGGAGTGGGATCAGAGGCGGGCAATGGAGGAGCCCTTCTGGTTCTTCTTTTAATGGGATTAGCTTTGCTTGGGCAGCTTACACACTTTGCGGTCTGTCTTCATCTAACCTCTTTCACCCAGTAACCCAAGTTGTCCACTATCTTGGGCCGCTAGGCATGCGTGCTGGCTGCTGCCTTGCGGAGCAGACAACTTCGGCGTTGCGCATGTGGCATTAATATGCGCACATTCTTGGAAAATCACTCAGAATGGACGCGCCAAGCTGTCACAAGGGCTACGTAGCCTTATATGTAATGGAGTGATGGAGCCTCATCCAGAAGACACCTCCGCGTCGAGCGTTACCGCTTCACGTACGGAGCCATTGCAGCGAAGTTGCAGCCGGGATACTGTAGGGATTCGCTGAGTTCCAGATGGGATGCAGTGACTCTGCAACAAGATATGCTGTCTCGTGGTAACATTTGGCACTGTGGTTGGCAGCGAAATTGTCCCTCTGCCTGCCTGCAGCAGTGGCAACATACAGTGTGCCGCTACTTTGCGTTAATGCTAATCGCATTAACGTCTGCATTCGTTGTGAGATGGGTTCTGGTCGATTTTCTTTTGTATTATTTTCAGGTTGTGTATCACGAACTATGGCTTCTCATGTTTACATGCTCAGCTCTAGTTATTTGTTAGATTTGTTTACCACATTGCACAGTATGCAAATAGTTCCCTTCGTTTCAACTCTGCCCTTTCACCCCCTCTCTATATGCGTAGCACGCATTTTCGTGCACATGCTCTGTCTAACCACATTCTTTTCATTACGGATGTAGTGCAAAAAAAGAAAAAAAAGAACGAAAGAAGCCATCAGCTAGTCCGTGCCCTGCTCTCTAAGAATCGCACCCTTTGGTGATTACCTTGTCTTCAGACAATGGTCGTCATCAATCTTGCGCTCCTTTCCTTTTCCTAACGCTGCGCGACTGGTATTTCGGAGTCACGAACGGCACGCGCGTATTATAGCGTGACTTAGCTTTCTTGAAAGAAAAGTGGCGTGCGCAACAGTGTGTTAAGGAAAGTAAGTAAGCGTTAGGTGGATGACGTATATTGTTTGCAGACAAGCCCTAAAAGTTGAACTTCCTATTAAAGTGTAGCCGTTAAAATGTTCGTCTTCGGGATCGCTCATGCTGTGCCTATACCGGCCGGGCTTCTCAGTTAACTTGGACGAAGATGTAAAATTTTTTTTTTTTTAAATCCGAGAGCTCTAGAGAAATAGTACCGACTACATAGTAACGGCAGTCGTGTGTACTTACAGCCAGTGTTCTTTTTCATCACGAAATATTAATAATTAATTATTCTTAATTAATGAGTTTTTAATTATTGATTGAATCGCAAACATGTCAATTACAAAGTTGTAGGGCGCTTTAAATAACCTCCGAATAAAGCATTTATATCGTGCTGAAGTGTGCCTGGTTGTTTTTTCAAAGAAAAAGGCCCGGAAAGTACGCAAATTATGAAATAGATGCGCGCTCGCGTGCCGCTACTCAAGCGCCTCCAAGCAACCTTTGAAGGATACACGGCGGCATTCGTTTATCGCCGCATCGTACAAGGCTTCGTCATGTAAGATGGCTCGAGAGGTTTCGCGACCTAACTAGCGTGGTGCGATAAGCGTCAACACCTGCGGACGCAAGAATGTCGTGCTCAATCATGAGGCGCTCGGGATAGCTTTAACCTTCGCGTATCATGAAACAGGGCTACAAAATACATTCAACCACTCTTTTAAAAAAAAGTGCGCTAAAAAGCACGAAAAATCAAATAAGGCAGCTCTCTGAAAAACGGAAAAGAGCTACGCTGGAGTTTATTTCAATAAAAAATAAACCGAAAGCACGTAAGGCGTCTCAGCCGCCCACAGAGAAACATCCAAAGGTACAACTGGTTTAGCCATTTACCCTTTCTGTCTCTTAACTCCAGAAAAGAGGCAAAACAAAGCAGTTTTTTTTACCTATTTCTATCTTTGTCGCAAGCTTTCTTTATGTAAGGATAGGGTGACATCATGAAGGTGCGTTAAACAGTCACGTTTTACACCAGTTTTGAGCGGTTATTTTCCACTGCCACTTATAGCACGTGCTCAAACAGGTCACCGTCTGAAGCAATACAGTAGTTGCTTCTTTCCAACACTTGTGCTGTTGCAGCCTTGACCGACGACATTGGAATCTCGCGGCAGACTGTGCTCATTTTTGCCTTTAGGGCGTCCGCTGTGGTAGTTTCGCTGCTATGCACGCGATCTTTCACGTAACCCCACAAGAAGTGCATGTCCGGTGACCTTGCAGGCCAAGGTATAGGTCCGTGCCGGCCAATCCACTGTCCAGGAAGAAAAGGTTGTCGAGCCACGTTTGAGACTGACTACCACTAGGCGCAGGAGCACCATCGTGTTGAAACCAGATGTTCCGATGGGGCGCAAGTGGAACGTTGCAACAGACGTCGTTCACGGGGCCCTCGAGGATGTCGTTGACGTAGCGTTGCGTCGTTAGTGTGTTGTCAAAAAAGATGGCTCCGATAATGTTGCCATGAAAAATACCGCACCACACATTACACGACCACTCGTATTGGTGTCGTGTTTCTGCCAGCCAGTGGGGGATTCCTGTCACTCCAGTAGTGCGCGTCGTGAAGATTAACTTGTGCGTTTCTGGAGAAATTAGCCTCATCCGCCCAAAGCACGCGAGTGAGAAAGTCCGCTTTTTCTTCACATTTCGTGAAAATCCCGTTGGCAAAGTCAAGTCTGTTTTCAAAATCTCGGTCTTCAAGTTTTTGATGAAGGTGTACGTGGTACGGGTGCATATGACCTTTATTTTTAAAATCCTCCACACTGATGACCTTGAGGTTCCGGCCTCCGCACTGGCGTCGCGCACACTACCGTGAGGGTTAGCAGCAAAGAATGCCAAAACATCCGTTTCCTCTTCTTGAACCACCGTCGCAGTCCTGTGCTGCTTTCTTGTGAAGCTACACGTCTCGCAAAAGACTTCGTACATTCTAAGTATTGTTGACGGACTAGGCCGTCCTCCACAATTCCACATCCAACCATCCGGAATAGCTGCTTGGCTGCCTTCCTCTTGTCGCCGTGCGCAGCCCCCAGAGCCAGGATCATTTTAGCCTTCTAATCGTTCGTGAAGGGCATGACTATATTTTTCAAGAGCAGGTCACTGGCGTGGTACCGTTGAGATCCCGTTATTATCTACGCACTGACACGTCAATCGAAAATGACTTACGTAATCGACAACAGCATATATGCTGGTCTCCGCCTAAACGCATTAGAGGGACATAGCCTGGGCAAGGTTTGTTTCTATTGCTAAAGGGGACAAAAGGAACATACGTTCTGGGCGCGCCTATCTACAGAGCAAGATGAGTGCGCAAATTTACAGTCCTAAGTGCGCCGTCACGGTTTCCCAGCTTCGAATTAAATCCCCCCCTACGGCTCCGCTACGCTTATCAATGCATCAGCGGCGTGTTCTCATGATGCCACGACCATCACATAGCATGAAGCCCTATATTGAGCTGCCGGCACTAGTGAAGCCGTGTATCCGTGGCTATTCGCGTGGGAGAGCTTGGGTAGCGGCGTGCGATCGCGTATCTATTCCGTATTTTAGATGTTTCGCGCGCTTTCTTTTTTCTCGGAAAAACCAACGAGGCAGAGCTGAACACGAGACAAATGCTTGATTCGGAGGTTATTTGAGGTGACCTACAACAATGTGATTGACATGTTTGCGATTCAAGTAATAATTAAAAGTTCACTAATTAAAACAATTAATTATTTAATACTTCGTGACGAACAAAATACTGGCTACACGATTACTATGCAGTCGGTACGATTTCTCTAGAGCTCTTGGGTTCTTCTTAAAATCTTGGTCCAAGTTAACTGGGACACCCGGTACGAACTAAGGCACGATACACAGATGAACAGAATCGTCTTACTTCCTTGCTCAAAACTGCTTTTCACTAAGTGAAAGCAATTTTAAGCAGCAAGAAGTGTATCTTCAATGGGGAGCGTCGGTTGCTTGTTTTGCTATGTGTATGTGCACCTGGCAGAGCTGGTGTATATTAATGTGGACGGGGGGCTCGTTTATATTCCGTAACAACAGCATTAACAGGCAGGACGCCCCTTCGTCAGTAGTCGCTGAGTGAGACAAGTAGAATAACAGATAAAAAGAAAAAGGACAGAAGACAGATAGAAGAACGAGGGTAGAAGAGCTCGCTTATGCGTGTATGCACGAGCCAACGTGCAGGCATTTCCGAGCTGAACATCGCTGCGATTATAGCCGTCAGACGATGTGCTGTTGCCATAGCAGGCGCTCGAGACATCCATAGCTTTCTCTGTATAAGTTTTCAACATATCGCTGAAGACCACTCGCTTCGGCTTGGTTCCAAACGTTCGCGCTCGCGTCCTGCAGCACGCACGCTGACACACGCAGTGCGCGAACACACACAGCGCTGCGCGCCGCAAGTCCAAGCACACTCACAGGCACGCCGGTGCGTGCACTCAATGATACACGCACACACGGACGAGCACCGGTGCACGCTTCGTGTTTGTTCCGTACACAGAGGAGCAAACACACACACACACACACACACACACACACACACACACACACACACACACACACACACACACTCTGTGGCGCGTTGCAATTGCGGTACAGACACATGCACGCACGCCGTTGCGCTTTGCAAGTGCTGTGCGTGCGTGTGTGTGTGGCTGAGTTCACGTGTACCGCGAGGCAAGAGGAGGAGAGAGAGAGAGAGAGACGGCCGCCCCCTCTCCTCCGCTGCCATCGTTCGATGCGATCGATGGGGTCAAGGCCCAGGCTCGCCCACCGCCGCGGCGCGGCCCGGATACACACCGGAGCGCGGGAAAGTAGGGCTGCTGACTCCGCGCACGCAGCGTGGCGAAGGAGCCGTAGTTCCGCGCTCGGGTCGTCGTGAAATTTGCATGTTTCATACACCGTCGTTAGCTCCACGGAGGGAAACCTGGCACCTGCGTCCGTGCAAAGCGCGTTCTTTGCCAGAAGTGCCGCGGAGCTGCAGTGCTCGTGCCTGTTGACCTGTCGACTGGTCCACGCCTAAAGCCTTCCGTCGCCCCTGAAATTCCCGCTCTCTCGCGGACTCCGGAGCACCGGAATGGTTACCCGGAGCGCCTGCAACAAGTATCCCTCTGTTGCGCCGAAAGTGGCTTCCCAACTTTCGCCCGTGGCTTTTGCAACCTTTTGTCAGAGTCATTTGTCATTTTACGCCTGCGACCGGAACTTCCGAGATGCTCCCCAATGGCTCAGTTCGTTCACTGTTGAGCGCGAGGTCCCGGGCTCGAATCCCTGCCGCGAAGGTCGCATTTCCTTATGGGGGCGGAATGCAAAAGCACTCGTGTATTTAGGCCTATATGTGCATGTTAATGAACCCTAGGTTGTCGAAATGGGTCCGGAGCCGCCCGCTATACGGCTTTCTTCATAATCCATGCTGTGCAGTTTCGGGGCCATATTATCGTACCACTATTTGACTCGATCTTCGCCTGAACTTTCTTCCGGCTTACGTGACGAAGCATGTGTGGCACCTCTGGCGCTTTAGGACTGCACGGAAGGTGACGGCAATATGCATTAGAACTTGCACTATATACGTGTCCATGACTAGCATCACCGATCAAGTGAGGGGCCAGGCAAGGGGACGCGCAGCCTCTACAATGCTATTCACTGCATGCTCAGGTGAAGCACTCAAGCTATATTGGCTTGGGAACGATTAGGAGTGGGGATCAACGGCGAATACATCTCAGCAACGCTGGAGACGACTTGCAACAAACGATTGAGGACTTTAGCTGACGAGGTGAAAGAGTAGGGTTGAAGGTTAATATTGAAATATTCATACGACAAAGATAATGTTCAATAGTCTGTCAAGAGAACGGAAAATCGTGTTTGGTGATCAGTCTATAGACTCTGTGTAAGAGTACGATTGTCCATAGGCTAATTACAGAAGGTACTGATCATCAGTAGGAAACTTAAGGAAGAATTTAAATAAATTTAGTGCCCGTCCACTCTGTGAAGAAGGCTATAGCCAGCGAAGCTGTATTGGGATGACTATATTGATTATATTGATTTGTATGATTATTGCTCTATTGATTTAATAAAGACACATACACTTGACCTCGTGGTTTTGTGATCGTCTTTATTTTGTCTAATTCGTTACCGCAGTGGCCATAGCTCTGTGGTCGCTGTGGTACACCACGATCGGTTGTACTGTTGTGCTAGACAAGTTCTTGCCAAAGGTTAAATCTATACACGACCGGTGACGCGTGGTCGGCGCATTGACGTCCGCTTAGCGCTCAATTCCAAACCGTTCCAACATGGAAGGATAGAATCCACTTGCCGTCGAGGCGCGCTGGGTCGACGTTAAGGTCGTCGATTGGTGGGCACACTATTGCGTTTTGTTATACTTTTCGACCCTCCAATGGGAGCGAAGGCGCTCCGCCCTCCCACGTTTTATATATGGCCATGAAGGTCGTGCGTCATAAGATGATCGATAAAATGATAACATTGAGAGCGGCCGCCACGACTGTTAATATCACGCGAAAACAGTTGGACGACTATATATATATTTTTTCTATTCTATACACGGCCCTTGCCCACGGACACATTTTTCACGAGAACCTAGCCATATGCATCTTAGCTGTAATAAATTGGAGCGCAATTAGACTGCACTCCATGAGAACACAGAAGTCTAGTTTGGAGGGTTGGGCGGCTGTTCGGGCATATATAGTGCAGATGCTTCCGGTGAAAGAGGCGAGTAGGCGGGGAAATGGATTCTTTCTGTGGAGGTGATTAGGACAAGTAATAACCTATCAAATAATGCAGGCGTATTATTCCTGGCAGTTCCTAGGAGCTATGGGATCTGCTATTCGAATGACGCATAAAACACCTGTTTCCTTTTTTTATTTGTGGGCATTTCTTTCCTTCTTCGATGTGTGTATAAAAATATGTTAACGGACTCCATCACGACGCTGTGTCACAATAACAGCAGAGGGTTTTGGAAACAGCAAGCGCAATAGCGTGTCCAAAAATTACCATGGGTGGCACTGTGGCATTTGCAGGACCCATACTCTGCTTAAGCTAAATATAAGTCGGCTGTTTTATTTCTTTAGATCCTTTATTAAAAGAAAACGAAAAAAAAGAGATGATGATAAAGCAGCAGTCGAAGGAGATATCATTTGCGTGCCTCTTTGCACGCTTAGCATAGGCGTGGACCAGGGTAGCATGCCACGTATCGTGAGCAAGAAAAAAAAGAAACGTTTTATAAATATGCGACGCAATATTATAACTTGATGCGCTATTATTAATAGCAATGCAGTAGGTGTTTCGGCTTGAACAGGAAAAAGAAAGGAAGGAATGTGCAGAAGTAATCGATGGTGATTGTCAAAGTGAGCTGCCCAAACGAACGAACAACATCGCTGTTGATTTCTTCTCGAACACTTCTGCGACATTCACTGCCACCAACTATGCTTATCTTCGCTCATATTCTCCGTACGTTGAGTTCTCCTTCTGCAGTTTCCCTCTGTTGCTGCACTTCCTTCTCCGTCATCTGCTGTATTGCGCGCCTGCAACTTAAGAGTTTATATGTTTTAAGCAAGGCGAGCTCTGAAGCATATTTTCTGCTGTTGCCTCCGAGATATATACAGCCGCCAGTGTCCCAGTATGCGTTGCGCTTGCTGCAAATCCCGCACAAATCTTCTAAGTTCCCTGCACGTTTCGCGGTATCTCGGCGGGTAGTGCTTACGACTCCCACCTTTAGCTGCTTGCAAAGTTTCGTTTTTATCCTCATGGCCGCTGTGACGTCAGCATTACGGGACGGCTACGTCAGTGGCGCTTCGACCATTCACCGGAGCCCGTTTCGGTCGGTCACGTCACCGACGGCTATCCCCGCTTTGTACGTGCCCAAGACGACGATCGGCCATTAGGTTCCCGAAGAACGGTGCAGCGGAGATATAACAGCAATTTTTATTGGCAGTACATTATTCATGCTGCCGGGCGCCAGGATGTGCACGAGGTTTATTATATTTCTTGTTACTAAAAGTCACCGACTCGAGGGCGTATGTTGTAACTGCGGAACCACTGACCACACACAGGATGTGGTGCCCAGTGTTACCCAGAGTGGTGCCCAGTGTATCGTATCCTGCTTCTGCGGACTCATTGCTCGAAAGGCGTACTGGCGGGTAACTGGCCTTGCCAGCTGCCACCTCTGTCCTTAGCAGGTCAGGGTAACTAATATGTAAGTTTATCGCGAATGCTGAACTGCTGTCACACTGTCGATTGGCGGCGAATCAACATGTCTGTATGCGGGCAGTATTTGGTCATCTCTTGTGTTTCGACGCGAGTCTTGCGGTCTTATTTTACGGCGACGGCAGTTTAAAGATTGTAGATGGGTTTAGTTTGTCCTTCCAGTATTTTCGCTACGCCGTTTTTGGTCGTCGGACCGCCTTGCCATGCTGAGTTTCACTATCCCCATATGGCGAAGTAAAGCAAAACATTTGCCCGCCATCGCCACTGTAGATCGAACACCTTTGGGGGCAGTGCGCAGCCGGGAGCGGGACGCGCTGACTACCGCTATAGCTATCGCGCAACAACACGCTGGACACTTTCTACCAGGATTCGGGCAACCCACAGACTCGGAGAGCAGTGGAAAATGTGCATGTATTTCGGAGGCCACAACCACTACCCATATACTGTACAGGAGGAAGAAGTGTCGCGCGCATCTCACATTACTTACTTGAAAGTTTTAGACCAGGGGCAGCAAATGTTTGGGACCCCCCAAAGAACTTTGTGTAAGTTGTGTATGCCGGCCCTTGTCACGTATAGGAAGCATGACCTTTAGAATATTGCATTACGCTCGCTGTTTGCGTCTTGTGCTTGCGGCGCCACTACGGCTAGAAAGCGGAGCCAGGATAAATGATAACAGAAAAGCTGATAAAGAAAGTGCCTTTACTTTCTCCGGTTTTTAACAAGTCGCGCTATCGCTCAAAAGGCGGGGCAACGATAGCGATAGCAAATATTAGACAGCTATACGAAGTAAGGATAGTAATTTCATCGGCCGTGTGAACTCGTAAACATTCGCTTACTAACTAAATTAACAAGCACGGTGCCACGCGCAGAGACGAGCATATGCACATCTCTCTCGATGACCCTCTCTCGATGACCGCTCACACTCGCTGTCGAAACGCTGGCGTGAGGAATTAAAAGCCGTCGCAAGCAGCAGCGAGCGAATTGACCTGCGTTCTGTCTCTCGCTTCAACGCCAACTAAGCGGCGAGAACGCAGCGCACAGGAAGCTATCTCGCCCTTGGCGCACCTAGACTCTGTACTCATCGCAGACCGCTTTCAAGATAGGGTACGCGCAGCGCGCCATAGGCAGCCGCCGTCGGAGCAGAAACCACGCGGTGCCTCGCACGCGATGCAGGACGGCGCGCACGCGAGATCGAGCCGCCATCTATAGGCTCACCCTCGCACCCACAGCACACGGCGCGCAGCCGCGATGTTGCCGCACTTTGACTTTATGCGGGACATCACGCCGACGCCGACGGCGGCGGAAATGCTCCTGGAGTGTCCGTATAATTGTCGTGGCAATAATGAGAATATTGAGAGATATTACATCACTAGCGGACAGTTTAACGCGCTTAGTTTTATGTGACTTACTTGTCTGCCGTTATTAAATAATATCGGGAAATCCAAATTTCGGTGCGTCAGGCGATAAAATTCCGCTTTGGGCCTGCGAGCTCTCGAATCGACAGCCAATCTCAGCAGCTGAAAATTCATCGGTCAGTTGCCATCTGAGTGAGATGCGATAGAAATGAAGCGATAGCATTTGTATCTTACGAACGTTACCAGTGACTCAGAAATCAGGTCAGATTGGCTTTACATATATACGCGACAGCCCGACGCAAACTCCAAGCGTCATTTGCGTCCGCGACGCACGTGGAGCGGCGGCGACGATTTCATTGGAGCCCTTCCTCTATCTTGAGAAAATGGCGGCGCACGCTCTGAGAGTCTACTGGCCTACTGCTGCCGCAGTATATAACTGAAGTAAGTGAGTTCGATTGTATAGTCGGAGGACTCGTTGAAGTATGCTGTCTTTATATACATAGCACAATTCTAGTGCATGAGCTGGTCTATACTCGAAGATGCGGACATGCACAAAAAATTGAAAACCATAATCGTTCATTCACATAAATTCACTGATTAAAGTTTCTAACTAATTATCTTACAGCACGTATTGCAATTCGAAAATTCTAGCGGGTGGGACTGCAAGACAACCACCATAATGTAATTGCGTGGATGGGACCATTTACGAGACATGCGCCGTCAAACTGGCGGTAAGAATGCACTGTCGGTCCACTTACTTTAACGTTTTGTTAAGATATCAGCGCCCGTGTTTGTTAAGATATCAGCGCCCGGCGACGCTCGGCCAGCAGCATGCATTTGCACCGTCATGCGATAGGAGCCCCATCCCCAGATACGCACACCAGACATGACTCCCTGTCGCGGGCCAGTCTCGCTGCAGCCGACCGTGTTCATCCATCGCACGCTCGAGAGCAGCACAATGCGCAAGCCCCCGTCATGTGGTATTTTTTGATGTTTCGCGGGCTTTGTTTGGAACGCGGAAAATAGGACCACGTGGGATATATCGTGTTGGAAACATTTTATTGAGAGGTTTCTCAAGGTGTTCTACAACTTTGCGTATCACACTTGGGATCTGCAGGCAATACTCAAAAAGTTGATTAATTAAATATAACTAATCCGTTAGTTAAGGTAAAAAACAAAAAAAAACGCAGCCTGAGTAACTCTATAGGCCAGTGCCAACATTGTGCATTCGGTTCAACTCGCGTCCAGAATAGCTTTCATTTTAAAAACTTTGGCTCAAGTCATGCGGGACAACCTGTTTGTGCGATTGCAAGTGTGAAAATTAAGTTCTCCTTACAGTAGAACTCATCCGTTCAACGGAACGCATTTTTCATGCTTTTGCTATAACAAGTTCCTTTCAAGAAGCCATTATTTTGGTCTTTTGTACCTGATTATTCCTTCCTTCCTCGATTCGTTCGAGCGATAATCACCCCTTCCGCGACCCGTACTACCATCGGAGCCTCGACGGGATGCGCATTGGCGTCGCGCTGGGTGCATTGCCGCTGCAGTGAAACACCGCGCGACCCACAGTGACGTGGGCCTCATTGCAGCTTCCCTTGAAATGTCCGCGGATTCGCTGTACACAGCAGTGCGGCTCTGTAGCGAAACGCCGGTTGTGCTGCGGCACTGCACGGATATTTATGTAGCGAGGCGCTCCGCGGCGTGCGTGCGAATACAGGTTTCGGGGGCGGGCGGAGGAAGTCGATTGCGACACGCGTATTTGGCGTATGCGAGTTGATTTGCGCGGTCCCCCCCACCCGTGTTTGCGTTGCTCTCTACCTTTGCGTCAGTTCGTGCGAAGCGCCTGCGAACACGATATGCAGCGTTCACGCACGATCGTTATACCCTTCTGTTTGTGCGTCGGTTGCGACACCAGCTTGCTACTGAAGGCTGCGGCGTGCGGTGTCTGACATGATCGAAAGCGGATGTGATTGATGGGATCCGAATACAGAAAGCAAAATGTGCAGCGAAACATTGGTTGGTGGGATGCACGATATATTGTAGCTGGCGCGAATTATTCGTACTTTCGATGATTGCGACAGTGTGTGTGTGCGTGTGCGTGCGTGCGTGCGTGCGTGTGTGTGTGTGTGTGTGTGTGTGTGTGTGTGTGTGTGTGCGAGAGAGAGAGAGAGAGTGAGTGAATGCTTAAGTACGCGCGTTCCGTTGATTCAGGTTTCTTTGTTGTATTTATTTGCCAATTGATAATACATATGCTAAATAGAACTGAGTCGTAAAACTGACTGTAAATGTGAACCCGAATATAATACTAAGAGCGGTGCCGGGGCCAAAAAAAAGGATTGTCCACACGCTTATGTTAAAAAAGAGAGACACTTGGCTTTTGCTTGCGCATAAGATGAAAACACACTTATCACCTAGCTAGATGCTTTGGTGCCCAAATGCAATGCAAGAAACCAGATTGACGAGCAGAAGATCCGGAACAAAACCACCTCTTATATGCGAGATTCAACGGTAGTTGCCTTTGTACCTGTCTGCCACATGCTGTATTGCTCTGAAATGCTTGTATCTCTTTCTTTCTTTCTTTTTTACAGCCGTATAGCATAAGTTCACCACACGTTTTTATTTGTTTCTCTCCATTTCCTTCTCTCTGTCCTTCTTTCCTTTGTTCTTCCATGTTGTATTCTTTTTTTATTTTGTGCATTCGTTTCTTTCTTTATTTATTTATTTATGCATCTAATTCATCGTTTTTTTTTCCTCCTTTGTTTCTTTCACTCGTTCATTCTTTCGTTTCGTCTTTCTTAGCCGACAACGGTGGAAACGCGCCGCATTCGCCTCTGGTGGAAACGCACCGCATAGAGGAACACGACCACAGTGCATTCCACTCGCGTTCTGCGCATAACGGACTTCGCACTGTTTACGCCGCAGACGGGGAGAGAGCGCGCGACACTCATCGCGCTTTAATCGCGCTGTGCGTCATCGGCGATGTTATCCGTGCGTCGCAGGGCTTGCGTGCCGGAAGCCCGTATACCGGGCATCCACGGCATGCTACAGGCGGCATTGTCACATCCACGTCCGCGTTTGCGCTATCGTGTAAGATCATCGATTCGACGTGGTACTGGTGGCGTTGGGATCATCTTACACCGATGAGCTTTTGAAAGATAAAATGCGCATTTCCCAACTGAGTTCATTCAATTGAGCAGTTAGAAATGAACGAACTCAAACCAAGCAAGCAAGCAAGCAAATACGAATCCGTGTATAAAGAGCAGATAAGCGCTCGTATACGTTACCATGCAGTCTGTGTCAAAAGTTAGCATGCCGCATACCGCGTCGCGATGCTTACTGCACGTGGCACTGTTGTAGTGCTGTAATGCTCTATATATATTTGCAGGGCTTTGGACGTATACAGCTCACTCTTGTCTGAGTTGAGCAGCTGGATAAGGAAAACAGAAAAAAAAAGAACAGAGGAAAGGATCATAAAAAATTGGCAGAACATGCGTGAGCCGGCAAGGAACATGAGTGAGTGGCTGATTTTAGAGAGCGAGCGATTGAAAGTAGGAGCGCCTGTCCAGTTCATTCTTCCTCGTTTCTTTCTTTAAAGTGCGTGTTTTTTTGCTTACCCTCCGGGGTTTTGCGTGGCTTCTGGCTGGGTCGCCCAGTATCTCGGCGGATATATTTGAAGGATATATGTGCGCCGAATGGCAAGTGTGGGCACCTCTGTTTGCGTTACAAAAAAGGCGGAAAATCCTGCAAGAGCCTGAACGTATAATGTCGGCTCACAGGTATCTGTAAGGTACACCGGCCTGCTAGCTGAATGAGGAAATATGTTGTCTCGGTGAAACCGAAAACAGGGGAGTGGACACGAGGACATGTTTTACTAAGAGAGCCTGTTTCAGAGATCAAGCGTCGAGCTGCCTTTAGGCGTCTTCGAATCTTCCAAACGGCGCAATGGTCAAGCTTGTCGTCATTGTCGCCTACATAGAGCAGACGTGGCAGTACTTAACGGATTCCTAGATTTACTTAATTAACGCGAAGCTTTCTTTGCGAACCTTCCCAGACATTTCTTACTGCGATATATATATATATATATATATATATATATATATATATATATATATATATATGTGTGTGTGTGTGTGTGTGTGTGTGTGTGTGTGTGTGTGTGTGTGTGTGTGTGTGTGTGTGTTTCGAAAATTGACTTCCTATATAAAACCTTCATTTATAAAGTCTGCTCACAGTCACCTCTAAAACACACAGATCTGTTAATGAAATGGTTAATTATATTTGAAAATCTTTTTTATTTACTTTATGTGAGTACCAACTAAGTCAACAAGTTCTTCAGAGGCGTATTACTTTACTTTCTTTGATTTAGCCGTTCACTATGTACCAGTGGGGTTGTACCTGTTTTCGGCCAATCCTAGAGAATGGGTATGTTCCACTCCGACAAGGGGGGGGGGGGGGGGGGGATAGACACAGAATCTCCTTAAATGCTGCTTGATACGTGTCGTACTTTTCTGCCCATACACCTGCCATCGCCATTCTTCCCTGCACTTGCATCGGACATCGCAATCGTCCTTGTGACGTCGCCGCGTGTATATACGTCTCGCACTTTACATAGGCGTGATTTGGAGTTCGAATTTCCGCGTATAGCTGTTGAACGCTGCAGCTCATAAACATAAAGATCGCATGGCACAAAAGTTGGGACCCTTGTGGTGGATGAACTTACATTCCACGAGATTAGACGTCGCAGAGGACGAAAGTAAACAACATTGTAACCACATCGCCGTTAGATGTAAAGAATTTAATTAACCGCTTTACTTAGGCTTCGCCTCGCCTAGATTCCGACATGTGCGCGTTGGATCTGCATATTTCTTTTTCTGTTCCCTTTCCTTCTTTCAATCTGCGCCAATTGCGCTATATAGTCACTTATAGTCAACTTGGATCGCATTTCAGTAATTCTTAGCGCCACGCGTACCAGCGACGCAAGCCCCGAAGCAGGGCTCGCGTCGACAGATCACGTCGCTTGGACACGCTGCCACCAATTGAAGACTTCCGAGGCAAACTGTCTGCATACGCGCACGCACCGATCCTTGTGCGCGCCCGCGCACATGCATATAGCCAAACGCACACGCGGATATACGCACACTTGGGGAGCGTGCGTGCGTGCACTGTTGTGTGCGTGGAGAGTCGAGCGAGTATATACGTCAGTGAACGCTCGTCTGCTTCGAGCAGTGCCCCCCCTCCAGAAGACGGCGTCGAGACAAAGACACTGAAGAGGCGGGAAGCGGCGCCGGCTGCGCTGACAGCTGAAGGTTCCTGATCGACGGAGGTCGCGCACCGAAAACGCGGGACGCGAACACATGCGGGCGCACCGCGAGCGCGTTTCCGCAGCCCTCGGTCGGCAGAATGTGCGAGGCGAGGTAAGCGAGCCGCGGCTCGGTTGTGACGCGCGCGACTCTCGCTGGCTGGGGTTGTTTTGTTTGTTTAGTTTTGTTCATCTTTTGCGTCTCTGGCATCTGTCTCTCTTGTATGCACTGAAAAGCACAGCGCGGCGCACCACGCAGTGCGCTTGCCATGCTCGCGGTGTTCGGACGCCGTCGTTTTGTACGGGGCCACCATTGCCAAGAATGGCACAGAAGCTTTGTCTTCTGCGTCGGCTGCTAGGCCTAAACGTGGAGTGATTGAGTGCATACGCCGTCTGGTTCGAGCGCGCGCACCGGGATATGTTGAATACTTATAATGACAGATATGCGAATTCAGATTCGCGTTTGTTGTCCGCGAAAGGCAATAATAATAATAATAATAATAATAATAATAATAATAATAATAATAATAATAATAATAATGAAACCTGGTGACTATATTGTTCAATAACGGCGTCTGATGAACCATTACACGTCCTTTATTAATTATGCAAGATTGCATTTCTTTTTCTTAATTCTAATTAATCGGTCGTTTCGCTAACCTGGCCGTCACACCTGCTCAGTGATATGCCGAAATTCAGTGAGTACGAATTTACGTGCCTGTAGCTGGAAATAACTGAAATATAGTGACACAGAAATATTGTAGTCTGCACCACCAGAAATAAATGCGAACGTGTAGTTCGCTGATGTGAAAACTGTTTGGGAATTGTCAGGTTAATAATGAGACGAAGAATACAAAACATCCGCAACTCTTTAGAAGTTAGAGGAGAATGAAGGTGTTACTCGGCATTGCGACATGCAGAGCTGTAACGAAGGAAATAGTTAAAAATATAGGAGATAGTTGGGAATAACTGGAGTATAGCGAGACAGAAATATTGTAGTCTGCACCACCCGAAATAATTGAAATGAAAGGAAGAATATATGCCGAAACGTAAACACCAAATCAGGCGAATACACGCTGAGACGTCCACGCAGAGATACCACGAAGATGAAGGCAATGCATGCTTGCCGTGGCATGAATCGTAATGAGAGGTGTTAAGCGAATGCACAGAGAAGTATGAGGCACATTTAAGACTATCTGTAGGCTTTGTGTCTTAGCGACACATCTGAGGGATTGACCAAGAATGTGTATATGAGCTCTGTCCCAAAAGTTCGTGCAGCACGTAAATTTTTTTTTTCTCGAACTGTGAGGTACATCAGTGCGGTCACCTTGAAAATACTCTGCATTAGACGCAATACACAGGCTCCACTTCACGTTTCGTGGCTGGAAGCACCCGTGGAAGTCAGTTTCTGTTTGGGCAGCGATGTTGTTTCCTTCTTAGTTGTCGTCACATTACCGAAATGCCGCCCGATCGGAGCACTAAGTTTGAATTTGGAAAAAAAAAGGAAGAAAGTTGCAGCGGGCTAAATCCGGCGATTTGGGAGGATGTTGAAGCACAGTTATTGAATTGCGTGCCAAAAGCTCGCGCACTATTACTGCAGAATGTGCGAGGATATAATCGTGTCGCAGAAACCAGTGCCCTAGCTCTTTCGACAAATTTGGTCGCACGCGGCGCGCACGATCGTTCATAACCCTCAGGGCCTCCATGTAGGAAGTTGCATTGTCAGTTTAGAACAAAAAAAAAAATGTGGGGTTTTACGTGCCAAAACCACTTTCTGATTATCAGGCACGCCGTAGTGGAGGACTCCGGAGACTTCGACAACCTGGGATTCTTTAACGTGCACCTAAATCTAAGTACGCGGGTGTTCTCGCATTTCGCCCCCATCGAAATGCGGCCGCCGTGGCCGCGATTCGATCCCGCGACCTCGTGCTAAGCAGCCCAACACCATAGCCACTGAGCAACCACGGCGGGTCATTGTCAGTTTGACCTTCAAATCCAAATTCGTGGTGCGCAGTTCCATGGCGATCAAAGTACACGGTCACCACGACTTTGACTTCCGTGTATTGCTTCAGCGCCTTTTTTTTTTTTTTGGCCTTGGATCATGTTTTTTTTTTTTCCCCGCACTTTTCGCTATGCGACTTGCTCTCGAAATCGTATTCGTAACTCCAAGTTTCGTCGCCGGTGACGACCATTTGCAGTAAGTCGTCGCCTGTTGTCTAAAGTTTTCCAGTCAATGCAACATTTTATTCATCGCAACTTTCGCTCAGGCGTCAGCAGTTTCGGCGCCATCTTGGCGCAAACCTTTCTAATTTCCAAATTTTCGATCAATATCCAGTGAACGGACGACTTTCCCAAAGAAAGTGCTGCTTACTCTAACATTCCTTCTCCGGTAACTGAGAGAGAGATGGAGAGAAAGAGAGAGAAAGATAGAGAGAGAAATAGATAGATTGTAAAGAGGAAACAGAGCGCACACGATCTATGTTTTCATCTTCGCACAAGGTGGGCGCTGTCCTTATCTTGCATCATCCTTGAGGTCGTCACGGCCTTCGCGGAAACGCTGGACCCTCGAGAGCCAAGTTATTTCCTTTAGGGCACGCTTTCCATAGCTCTTTTGCAACATTTGATGAATTTGTGCCATTGTTGCCCAAGTTAACAAGAAAATTGATATCGACCCTTTATTCCGTCTGTTCGCCGACCTCCATTTCGACAGACCGAAAATGGGTTGCGCAATGAGTGCACAAAATTCTGCCTTGTCACGCAGGAGTGCGGCCTGTTCTAGAGCTCGTTCGACCGGATCCTCTCGAGTAGAGGGAAGTGGCGCCGCTGCACCCTCTCCCACTTTTTTTGCCGACTCACTGCACGAACTTCTGGGACAGACTTCGTATGCCGAGTGGCCCAGGGATGGGGTAGCCCGAATATGCGAAATATCAGAAAAGCTCAAATAAGCTGTCGAACATCGTGCGCTATTTCGTTAAGAGGTTTGTGTGCCTTCCACATTTTCAGCTAAAGTCCAGTGGACCCATATATGTATATGTACGGGTAAAATATCGCGATTTATTCTCTTATTACGCTGAACGGAGGTGGCGCTCACATGGACTACATTGTCGGCGAAAATTTCGCGCCACGACAGTGTACTCCCCTATGGTACTCCCTTCAGCTATCGGGCGTGTCCACGGTGTGGAACACCGACACCTGCCCCCTCCCCGAAGTTCCTGCGTTCCTTCCCTCCCCCGTCGCCCTCCCCTTCTCCGGTTAGGTGCGTGTGCCCCCCTCCGCCTGCCCGAAAATAAATTTTCTGGCTACGTCGTTGCCTTCAGCCGTAAAGGGACATCGCCGAACTCGCTTCACCGTAAGCTCCGTTGAATTTCGAGGGCATGCCTCTAGAGCTACAAAGACGAAGGTTGGACAAGGCGCTCACGAGTGCCCTTGACCTTGTGACACGGGTATTAGTTGTTTAGTACGTAATTAACTGACTGAAAAAAAAAAAACTTCGCTTCACATAAATTACATCATTTCTTGCATCTGCATGGTTTTTCTTTAATAAACGCTTCGCGCGGGAAAGTTGTTGAGTTAGGTAAGATTAGGCTACTAGGACCAATGTAGGACGCTAGGCGTGCCTTGACCAGATTTCATTTTTCTTCAGATGCGACAGCAGCACACCAGACTTGAAACATCTATTCTGGCTTAGCATAGCCGTAGAACCAGTCAGAGACAAATTCAAAGGACAGCACAGAACACTCGTTTCTTGGACGTACAGCCCTGTCGAATAAAGCATCGCTGTTCTCTGGCTTTACGTTTTAGAAGCCAATGTAATAGCATTATCTTAGTTACACTTCTACCTCCATCCCTCCGGTAAAAAAAAAATGAAAGAATGAGAACCCTTGGCCAGCCACGAGCAATCGTTGTCTTAAATAAAGAGTTATTCTTTCATTCATTCTTCTAGCTGGTTTTAATCGTCGAATATGAGGCAGTTTTGCGTGCTTAGAAGCCCATTTCCGTGTATATTCGTTTTAAGCCTGTTGTTGCTCTGTTGGTGCGGGATTTTTCCTGCAGCTCTATTTTTGACATTGCTTTCGCACTATAGACCTTGGATTGGGGTTTTCCCTGGATGCACGCGCGCACTCTTTTTCCTTTCATTAATATCATGTGTTTTTATCACGTTTGCCACGACGAGGTAATGGTGATACCTCGTTGGTACGACGTCTGGACGGCACATCGAAATCCCAAAGGGCGCTTAGCAGCGTCAGTTGTGTAGTACGCGTAGGAAAGCACGGGACGCGTTCCGGAAACGCAACGTCATCGAGCAGGTTCCGTCAAACGCTCCCAGCGTCCCTTCTCTTTTCACCGAAGCACAGTAGCGACGAGGTGCCCTGCTGCAACTGTTGTTACGCGTGAAGATTGCTAGGCAACTCTTCTTTCGAATAGTTCTAGCTTAAGAACTGTTTTGTGACTACGGATGGCAACTATATATATATATATATATATATATATATATATATATATATATATATATATATATATATATATATATATATATATATATATATATATATATATATATATATATGGAATCCCGCAGCATTGATAATTTCAGGTAGCGTGCGTGGGTTTATTGACCAGTTGCCTCCACCCAAAAAGATGACATACTGGTGACGCCTGCGGCAGAAAGATGTTCCACATCCGCCGCCAAGGCATGTGAGTGGTGGCTCTGGCTTACGCTTCCAGGGCTAGTGCTAGTTGTAAAACATAAATACCTCAGAGAGTAGATGGGAAAACGGTGCCGCTGTTGCTCAGTTGGTAAGAGCATCGCACGCGTAATGCGAAGACGTGGGTTCGTATCACACCTGCAGCCAGGGGTGCGATCTTGTACGCGTTCCAAACTCGAGCGGAGGCGGTCCGTTCTTTCCGTCGCGAAATGGGCGGTCCGTTCCGTTGCGTTCGTCCGATAGCAGACAACACGGAATGACTGACAGCAGATATCACTTCACAATTGACGTCATGGCGTTCTTCACCGTTCAAACTGACCGACCGTGTGCGGCTCGGTGGAACGGACCGCCTCCGTTCTATTTTGGAACGCGTACAAGATCGCACCCCAGTTGTCCTTTTTTTCATCCACTTTCATATCCATTAATTTATTATTTATTTAATTCAATTAATAAATACGAGTAATTTCCCTACTCTGACCTTGGTGTCTTTGTTTGTTGGCTTCTTATGATGTGACTGAAGAAAATCAAGCAGCTCGGTTTCCTTCTTTCTCGTTCACGCGCACACACACGCACACACACACACACACACACACACACACACACACACACACACACACACACACACACAAACACGCGCGCGCGCGCGCGCGCACGCACGCACGCACGCACATATTCTTTCATTCGCTTTCATGTCCATTTATTTATAATTTATTTAATTCAATTAGAGCTGCAAATATTTTCTGCTATGTCGTCCTTCGTCATTGTTCGTTGGCTTCTTATGATAGAATAAAAAATTCCTTTCGTGTCGTGTGTATGTGTGTCTGTGTATGTTGTTCATCATAGCTACCTTATCAATAATAATGTCGCTTGACAACCGTGATTATCAGACGAAGAAAGCCGCGTTTAAAGAACGTAACATGCTTTATGGCCTTGGGACCGACTTCTCGGAAGAATGAAATTATGATGCGCCTGAATCTCCGCGTCGCATATTCGCGTATGATATGAGTTCCGCTATAACAATGGCATGATTTCGGGTGATAATCATTATATGCAATAATCCCATACGATCATTTGGTATCTTGCATAAACGTCTGAATGATTGCACGTCATCGTTCAGGGTTAAATGCAGTGTAACCCAAACGAGACGATCGCAATTAAGTTTTGCGATCGCTTCGGTCGTTCGGCGGACCGGTTCGTACTTTATGACGTGAAAGCAGCTTTCACCTTATAAATTATGAACCGAACAGCCCAGCAACAAAGCCATCTCATCATATGCTATGCGGAATTCTATTCAAAAGCGTGTAAGGTTATACGATCGTATGTAGATTTATTGTAAGTGGAATTTACGAGAGGCACACGGATGCCAGTTGTATACTGTGTGTGTGTGTCTGGGAGGGCACGTCTCATTTGCTTCTACAATAAATGTTTGTCGTCAAAAGAGCAAGCGCCTCCTTCTGCGCCGTGCCACGCGGTAGCCAGCTTTTCGGTCTCCTAGCTAATGTTGCTCATTGTGACGTCACAGAACGGTTTCCGTAAATATCCGCCAAGGACGACGTACGGCGTCACGAGGTGTGCCGCTTGCGTTTCTCCGGCGCGCGGTATAGCTATGCGAACGTGGTCAGCAGTGTCCACGCGAATGGACCGGAGGAGGACTGCGTCAGCCATTTGTGACGCAGTCGGGGCTGCCCGATAAGGAGCGATAAGAAGATGGCAGGTGTCACGCTGGCGGGGGAAGCGGCTCGATGCGGTTTCCTCGCTCGCCGGGCTGCGCTATCGTTCGGGCACGCGGGTCACGTCACCCAGCCATCGTGCGGGCGTCCCTTCTGCGAGGTTTCGTCCTGGACCGTCTTGGACGGCGCCGTCGTGTAGCCGTAGAGAAATGGTGTGCCGACCGCGAGATTATTGGGAAGGGTAGTTGTACGACCGCGCGACGGTTGGCACTGGACGCGCTGGTCCTCGCAGCCGTTCGGTTGGTCTATAGCTTAGGACGGTATAGAGCTTTAGCTTAGAGCTTCGAACGTCGTGTAAGAGGTACAGCAACGAAGCTTTACTGTTAGCACGAGCGAGCTCTAATCGGTATAACGAAGCCCGATTGTAGCCATTATGTGGCAACGACGCTGTACATACATACATACATACATACATACATACATACATACATACGTACGTACGTACGTACGTACGTACGTACGTACGTACATACATACATACATACATACATACATACATACATACATACATACATACATACATACATACATACATACATACATACATACATACATACATACATACATACATACATACAATTGACACGTGTACTTCTTTATCTTTTCCGGGTGACCGCATGTCACCGCCTAACAAATGTTGCCACACAGCGCAGGACGCGCCTGCATGTATCGGAAGTTTCTGGAATGTTATCGATGGTTCCATCCGCGGTTTGTCGCCGACCCTTGTTTAATCTGCTTGCATGTATGCGCGACGCAAATAGTGTAAACTTTTGTTGAAGACATGTGGGCCCAAGCGATTTACTCTCGAACATTCGACGACTGATGTATAAAAGCCGACGCACTTGATCTGCTGATCAGATTTTCGACGATCGCCGAGTGTGTTCGGCGCTGTCGTTCTTTGAGTGTAGCTTGCTTTTGAGGGCACAAGTTCGCCCAATAAAACGCTAGCTTCGTTAATCACAGTTTTGCTGCCGTCTTCACCGTCACTACTACGGGACAACACACACACACACACACACACACACACACACACACACACACACACACACACACACACACACACACACACACATATATATATATATATATATATATATATATATATATATATATATATATATATATATATATATATATATATATATATATATATATATATATATATATATAGTCATATCATAAGCATCCAACAAACACTGACACCAAGGACAACATAGGGGAAATTACTTGTGCTCAATAAATGAAATAAAGAAACGATAAGTTAATGGAAATGAAAGTGGTTGAAAAAACAACTTGCCGCAGGTGGGGAACGATCGATGGGAAGGTTGTGGGATTGTTCCCCACCTGCGGCAAGTTGTTCTTTCATCCACTTTCATTTCCATTAATTTATCGTTTCCTTATTTCATTTATTGAGCACAAGTAATTTCCTCTATGTTGTCCTTGGTTTCATGTTCGACTTCTTACGATAGGACTAATAAAAATCGGGCCCCTCGGTTAACCCCCTTTCTTCTCGTATATATATATATATATATATATATATATATATATATATATATATATATATATATATATATATATATATATATATATATATATATATATATGTATACTGCGACAGCATTACCCTCTGCAGCAAAGCGTGCACCGCCATTTTCTCAAGAATATATAGTTCCAAAAGAAGTGCTCCAACGAAATCGTCGTGGTCATAGCACGTGCGCCGCTGCATATAGCAACCGAACTCTGTAGGTCTTGGATATCGTGCCTTGCACCGTGCTCCTTCAGCGTCCTTTTTTTTTTTTTCGTTGAACAGCTTGGCTAAAGTTAGCCAGGACACCCCATACACTGGTCTAGCTAAATCGGGGCTTATGCCTAGTAAATTTATGCCTAGCATTCTTCGTTCCATCGCTCCTTGCGCGGTCCTTGGTAAACGTACTCCTTCACAGACTCTAGTGGCTGACTTGCGATCTTGAACTCTTGCTCCCTTGCCCGGTTATTTTTCATTATCTTTGTCTTCTGCATATTAATCGTCAACCCCACTCTTACACTCTCCCTGTTAAGGTCCTCAATCATTTGTTGTAACTCGTCTGCATTGTTGCTGAATAGAACAATGTCATCGGCAAAACGAAGGTTGCTGAGGTGCTCGCCGTCGATCCTTACTCCTAAACTTTCCCAGTTTAACAGCTTGAATACTTCATCCAAGCACGCAGTGAATAGCATTGGAGAGATTGGGTCTCCTTGTCTGACCCCTTTCTTTATAGGTATCTTCCTACTTTTCTTGTGTAGAATCAAGGTAGCTGTGGAACTTATGTAGATATTTCGAGGGTATTTACATAAATGTTCTGATTATGTAATGCTCCTTGATTATGTAATGCCTCTACGACTGCTGGTATCTCTACTGAATCAAATGCTTTTTCGAAATCTATGAAAGCCATACATAGAGGCTTATTGTACTCTGCGGATTTCTCGATAACCTGATTAATGACATGGATGTTATCTATTGTGGAGTATCGTTTCCTAAAGGCAACTTGTTCCCTTGGTTGAATGAAGTCCAATGTTGCCCTTAGTCTATTCGAAATTATTTTGGTAAATATTTTATATAATACTGGGAGTAAGCTAATGGGCCTATAATTTTTCAGTTATTTTGTGGATTAGTATAATGTTTGCAATAGTCCAGTTTTCTGGGACCCTTGCAGTCGATAGACACTTCATGTAGAGTGCCGCCAATTTTCCTAGCATTATGTCTCCTCCATCTTTGATTAAATCGACTGTTATTCCATCCTCTTCTGCCGCTTTTCCCCGTTTCCTGCCTTGCAAGGCCCTTCTGACCTCATCTCTTGTTATAGGAGGAGTTTCTGTATACTATTCATTATTGTTTCGAATAGAGTACTCCTGAGTCATCTGGGCACTGTACATGTCAGTATAGAATTCTTCCGCTGCATTTATTATACCTTCGAGATTGCTGATGATATTACCTTGCTTATCTTTCAGTGCATACATCTTGGTTTCACGGGCGATGGGGGCCCATAAAGCGGTGAAGGCGCTTTTGTGCTTCTTAAGGACGACGGGCTTGTGCGACCACCTGTGACTATTAATGCAATTTCTGTAAGACCACACGCGTCAGCGAACTCACAGCAATTTCCTTCTTTCGTTCCCTCCTCTCTCTCCCTGTTATCTTTGTTTTCCCCTTTCCCATTCCCCCGGTGTAGGGTAACCAATCGGACGTTATTCTGCCTAACCTCCCTGCCTTCTACTTTTCTCTTTCCTCCCTCCCATCTTGGTTTGTCATATGCCAAGTTTGCTTCTCACTGATTTCAGCTTGCGTGCATTTTTTTACGGCTTCTTCAGTCTTTCTCGCGTTATACTTTCGAATATCCCTTATTTTCGCTTTGTTGATCAGTTTTGACAGTTCCGCGAATAGTATGTTATCTCTTGAGTTGGACACTTTCATTCTTTGTCGTTTCTTCACTAGGTCTTTTGTTACTTGGGAGACCTTGCCAACTGGTTGCCTTGGTGCCTTGCCTCCCACTTCAATTGCTGCCTCTGAAGCCAGCCTATTTACAGTTTCATTCATTCATGTCGTCATCATCTCGCTGTTCTAAGGCTGCATATTTGTTTGCAAGTACTAGCCTAAATTTGCCTGCTTTTACCCTTATTGCCTCTAAGTTGACCTGTTTTTTCTTGAACAATTTTACTCTTTATTTGTTCAAATTGAGGTGAATCCTAGTGCACACTAACCTATGATCACTGCACTTTACCCTACCTATCACTTCTGCATCCTGCACTATGCTGGGATCGGCAGAAAGTATGAAATCAATTTCATTTCTTGTTTCACCATTAAGGCTTTTCCAGGTCCACTTTCTGTTGCGACGTTTCCTGAAAAAGGTGTTCATCATTCTCAGCTCATTGCCTTCTGCGAATTCTACCAGCACCTCTCCTCTAGCGTTTCTAGAATCGACGCCGTAGTTGCCAATTGCCTGTTCACCCGCCTGTCTTTTCCCTAATTTTGCATTGATGTCACCCATTACTACTGTATACCGAGTTTGCACTTTTCTCATCGCTAATTCGACATCTTCATAAAACTGATCTACTTCCTCATCGTCGTGACTGAATATTGGAGCGTAGGCTTGTACTACCTTTAATCTATACCTCTTATTAATTCTGAGTACGACTACTGCTACCCTCTCGTTAATGCTGTAGAATTCGTCAATGTTGCCCGCTATGTTCTTATGGATTAGGAATCCTACCTCGTATTGCTTCTTATCAGGGAGACCTCTATAGCAGAGGACATGGCCGTTATTCAGCAATGTGTAAGCCTCACTAGTTCTTCTAATTTCACTAAAGCCTATGATATCCCAAACAATGTCTGACAGTTCCTCGAAGAGTCCTGCTAAGCCAGCCCCACTCGAGAGGGTTCGGGTGTTAAACGTTGCAAGGGTCAGTTTCCATTGGCGGCTTGTCCATACCCAGATATTCTTTGCACCCTCTGCTGCGTTACAAGTCTGGCCGCCGCCTTGATGAGGTGCTGCACAGCTGCTGGGGACTGAGCGCCATTGGTTAATTGAAGATATCATTAATTTCTCATATACCTCCTTTAATAAAAAAACAATTTGAAAAAAGAAAGTTCTTATGTTAAAAACGCTCCCTAGACTTGCTTTAGAATTTTCAGCATGTAGATCCTTTCTTTGTTTACACACAAGTCCCAGAAGACTTACGTTAAGCCCTCTGGAACTATACGCGAATTACAATAGCTTACAAATAGTATATAAAAAGTATGTAGAACTCTTCAGCTGGCACCAGTTTTGCTGTAGAATTAGAATGTTTGATCAATCAATTTTACTGCCAAGTGCGAAACGAAAGCTACATACATGGACTGGACACATGGGACACATTGCTTATATCTGAACACATCAAGAACATGTGCCGATATAGTAAACTATTAGACAAAATACTTATTTTTCATTAGCTAACTTGGCTGTCAAAAATATATGACCGGAAGTTTTCATGGGTCATGAACGCACTGCTGCCGTGGATAGAAAGGTCTATAACACGAGTTTCCGATGGGGCCTGGTGGTGGTGAAGTTGTGTTTGTGTGGGGAAAGGGGGGTGGGGGGGGCGGCCTCAACGACCCGGATGGCATTACGTAAGGGTGGCGTACAAGCGTATGATATACAAACATTTCAGAAACAAAATTAATAAAAAAGAAGAGGAAACAGGTTAGATGCTACGTACAAGTCAATGAACACAGCATGGAGTGTCGATACGTTACGTCAATAATATTGCTCGCACTTATCATAATGCACCCGTTAGAGGTAACGCGCACTGTAGAGCTATGCACTGCGAACGTATGCGTCGAAACAATGCCTTCTGCGTACAGCGATGACCTTCGTGACACTGGCAACCTTCAGCGGCAAAGCTGTGTTGCAACAGCGTGAAAGGGTGGTGGTGTGTGTGTACACATCACAATGGACACTTTTCATCGTCACTCTGCGCCTTCAGGTGGCCCCAACGAGGGCTTTCTTTTTCTATTTGTCCCGCAATGCGTCATACGCCTTTTGAGTTTTGTGCGCTTTCGAAAGATGGAGAGAGAGGGGGGAGAACAACAATGTGAGTAGGTTTTACCTGAATGGCGAAGCTGCGACAGGGATAGCGTAGCTGTGCAGGGGAATCCGGTGCCGATGATCTGTGCCGTATCTTTTATTATCTTTTTTTTTTTCGTCGGTTACACTTCGTGTCTCGAGAGGAGCTGTCGAAGCTGCGCACTGCGCCATTGTTTCGTCTTTCTTCATTCTAGATTTTTATCGCTGCAGTCTTCTCATAATTTGCTGTCTTTATGTAATTCTACCAGTTCGAATATATGCGACTGTTACATAACAAGGGGACTGCCGAAACGCTGATTACTGGGCCAGTCGGTGTGGAAGCGGCCTTTAAAAATGAACTGCTGATACACAGGCCAGAACGGGAAAGGCACCGAGACACAAACGAGAATGTCCTTCGGTGTCTCCTCCGTTGTTTCTCGTGCTCTAGCTCCAACTTTTCGTCGGAACAGCAAAGAAACTTGAGAAGAAACTATCGGAACCGCGCATTGACGACGAGTGGAACGGAAAATGGCAGGTGTGGTGTAACATTAATGGATTACAGAGCGAACGCGTGTTGCTCATGTATTCTGTAATTGTTGAGTTTGAGCGGTGGCGCGGTAACGTAAAAGCAGCAGCTCGACGCCAAAGCTCAATCCTAACAGGCATGCAGGCCGCGTGTGCGAATGGCCGGCGGGATTCTATCGTACGCCGGCTGAGATCTTCGGAAAGCAAGTCGGTCAAGCGCGCGTAGTGCGAACGAACGGCGACGCGATGGCTCTTGTGGTGTAGCGAACAGTTCTATAACTGCGCAAACAAACGACCACAGAGAGAGAGGGAAAGAGAGAGAGAGAGAGAACGCAAGGAATGGTGCAGTCCTCGTGTGCTTCTCTAACACACACACACACACACACACACACACACACACACACACACACACACACACACACACACACACACACACACACACACACACACACACACACACACACACACACACACACACACACACACACACAGAGAGAGAGAGAGAGAGAGAGAGAGAGAGAGAGAGAGAGAGAGAGAGAGAGAGAGATCTGTTATCTATCTGTGGTTCTATAATGTGTATAACACTGTTCGCTAATATGAACCAAATCGCCGAATGAGAAGTTCTTCCAAGCTCTTGCGGTATAGTTCCTTTTTCCTGCGGCGCGAGAGCGACTCGTTCTTCTCGAGGTCCGAACTTCGTTTTGTCTGAGTGAGACGTCGCAACGGTCAAAGGGCTCGCGAGCCCTTTCGAAAAGCTTCACTTTGCGTGCTTGCTTTTAAGAAAGTGAATGTACGGGACTGTTTGTTTTCATAATTATGCGAAGCATACAGGAACGCCGAGGTCGCTAACAAATGTGCCGGTGCAATGTGCAAGGATTCTTTTCGTTCGATTATATTCCTTTCTTATCCGCCGATCCATAAAGCTCGGACCAGTGACGAAACGCGAAGAGTGATAACACTGGAATATAGTCGTTGCGTTATCCCTGCCCTGATTGGCACATTCGGAGCACGGGCGAATATGGATTTCAGTGTGCCTAGCTAAAGTGTACCGCGACTACTCTAACACACTAGCGATGACGCAAGTTTCGTTGCAGATTTTGACAGTAAGCTGGTCGGAGTCCTATATATACATCTATAGCCGTCAGGGGGGATCTGTACAAATTAGAGCGCTTCTGCCTTAAGAAAAGAAGAAGAAAAAGAAAACAGTGAACCAGAAAGACCTGCGTAGGAACGGAGGGCACTTCTTGATTTACGCTTGATGTAGCCTGATGTGACCATACGCAACGTGTATACCCAGTGGTTGGCTAGGTAGGTCAGAAGCAAACTGGTAATTTTCGCTCGCGCCATTCGAGCCAAAAGTGCGCTCCGGCGCTGGCCGACTTTGCTTGTTTCTTGCTTTTTTAATCCTTGTATGAAACAAGGCAGAACAATCCTCAAACGCGGAACGATCAAAGAGAATGGCGCAGCGGCCGGCCGGGGTGCTGTATAGTGAGCTGATGAGCTCTGCACAGGCCGTCGCTATATGCGCAGAAAAGCTACAGCACAACTTGGCTCGCAAATACGGTTTGTAGTTGAGCTCGTTTCACAGCTTCAAGGATCGAGGGCCTTCAAGGAAGACAATCCTTGAGGTTCCTCGAATCTATGCACGTTTTGAACTGCCACACGTTCCCGGATGCTGGGGGGGGGGGGGGAGAGGGGGGGTCACTTATATTTATACGATGCTTGCTGTACAAAGGCGATTTTGACATTGGCGTGACACAGGTTAATCAGGTCCTGTATGGCTAAATTTCGTTTGCGTAGCCCTTTCTTGATCTGTTCACGACTCTTTTTTTTTCGTTTAATGCGCATGTTTGCCACAAATCAGTCATGCACACGGCGCGCTGACGTCACCTGTAGTCAGCGCATTGTTGGTCTTCGTCTTACCTTTGTGCTCTGTGGGCGGCGCATGCGTCTGCATCTCGCAAAACATCATCGGCAATTTTATGGCACTAATGCCTTTAGCTATGCACGGGTGTGAAAAGTAACGTTCAGGCGTAACCGAATACACGGGAGCCATATCCTTCGAATGTTTCAGAAATATTACATAATGCCTAGCGTAAACAGAGAGCACAAGACAGGCTAACAGACCCGGCAGTCGGTTTGGCGCGATGTATACACAAATCTGGCGAGCTGCCCGTAGTAGAGGATGTGGAAGCTAAACTCACCTTTCTTCCTTTTCATGCACAAACAGCGCCGCTGATGACGCCATAGTAGAGGTCGCGAATTTTTTTGTATTTTCACGTTTATGGGCGCACAGAGAAAATGCAAGCTATCGAGAACGGAATTTCAAGGGGCCCGTTTTTTTTTTTTTTTACACAACTGTAAAAAAAACAAACAATGCAGCTAAACAGAAAAAAAAACATGGAAAATTGTTTATCTTTCAATGAAATGTGTATTAATAACAAGGAAAAATGGAAATGAAAGTGCACGAAAACATAACTTGGCGCAGGTGGGACCCACATTTTCCTCAGTGCTTTACCAATTACACTAATGTGGCGGTAATCATCCCGTCCATTTCTTGGGTATTTCTCTATGTCTACTGCAGATCTAGCTCTGAGAGTGGTAACTAGCTCCACTCGCGGCCATGGCGGCGAATGGCAGTCGCACTGTGTGCCGACCGCAGTGCCGGCGCATTGGGTGTTTTCGAGTGCTTGTGTACGGCGCTGCGCCTACACGCCATGGAGAGGCGCGTCTGTCCTTCTGTGACGTTTCGCAACAGCTTAAATTTTGCACGTGAATAACGGCGCGTCCGCTGCTGAGCTACATGTACCGCTGTCTTCGCTGCTGTGGCAGAGAGCTCGTTCACGAGTTCACGAGCAAGACACGCTTCATGTCCACTGTAGTGTGCGGGAATGGTGCCTACCTGTGGTGATCGTTTAATCGCGGCCCGCGGCTACCTTTCTTGGCTACCTTTCTCGCCTTTCAGGAGAATTAAACAGGGCTGGTGCCGCAATGTTTTAGAACGGACTGTGGCAGGCACGTGCTGCTTGCGTAGAAAGAAAACGAAATATGTTCCGGGCTTGGTTGTCAGCTTTTGTTATAAGAGCGCCACGATCTAGGAGAGTGGACTCTTGCTGTCAAGGTTATCCTCACCAAAGCAAGGGTGCTGCTTGCTTTGAAAAACAGATGGAGGGAGAATCGTCACCAGGCTTGGCTACGTTCTTGGCTACCTTATTCTCACTTTTTGTTAAAGACATTTTCTCAAGAAAAGCTCTAAGGGCGCCGCCATGTTGGAGACTGGACTGTAGCAGGCATCTACTGCTTGCAGTGAAATAGGCTGAAGAGAAATGTACTTGGCTTGGCTACCTTTGTCAGCTTTTGTTATAGATCTTTTTCGCGGGAAACTCTAGGGACGTGACCTGGTTGGAGACTGAACTGTCGCAGGCGCCTGCTTTTTGCATTGAAATACGATGAAAGGAAGAGTACAACCAGGCCTCCGAATACGGCTATCAGTGTTGCCAACTATTTTTCGAACGCGTCGCTAAGCTGAGATAAAGGCGTCGATGAATTTTTCTACAAGGTCGTTAAAATCGTAGCTAGAACTGTAGAGTGAAATTTATATAGTACAGGCATTCTTGGGGAACTCTGTAACTTAAGATGGCGTAACGCATCTCCCAAAACATGTCACGTTATTTTTGTATTTTTTTGTTGCTGGTGAGATAAACCACGTGACACGATTTCGGCCATGTTGTAACACGCCAATGACAACTAGACAACTACGTGACCTATACACAGGTCAATACTACGTTGGCACTCCTTCATCCACCTGAAAGCTGCTTGTATTTTATTATTTGTCCGAGAGTCGTGAAAAACGGAAGTGGCACGTTCAATTTTGCATGAACGGGCCTGGCCGCTCCCATATATGTACGCTTTTCAATTGTTCATCTGCCCTATTGCTCACCTGCTACGTTTTAAGCATCACCATACAAGTTTATACCGTAAAGCCTGCTAATTTAAGTTACTGCTCGGTTGCGTATTTTGAGTACAATGTCAAGCCTGTTCGCCTCTTAGCAATAACAACGACATATGGCCTCCGTAAGTACAAACTGCCGTTGCTTCGGGCACCGAGCTCAGGCCCCGTACAGCCAATTTCGGCCTCCTTTTCTAGCTTTTGAATAATAAAATGCGTTTTAGGAACTCATTTATGAAGCAACATTCTTAACTTTGAAGTCGTTTTATTGTCGTCAATTATTCTGTCGCGCCGCTAAAAAAAAGTCGCCGGTCGCTAAACAGAACGAAATGTCGCTAAATCTAGCTATAAAAGCTATGAAATGCAAACACCGGTAACTGTCGAAAAGTGCGTGTGCCAAGTTCTATTGGTTGACTACTGCTTGGAATGTTTGAACTACTTTTTGAGTTTTCCAGGATCAGGCAACTCGCCGTCTCACCTGGCGTCGGTGCTCCAATTCGACGCGGCGCGATGACCGCGGTGTAATCTCAGCTGAAATTGTATCCTCACCGGCTAGAGCGGATAACACTGCGGTTTACGCATTTCGGCCGTGAAACAGTGTTACTGGTTAGAACGACAGAAAGCTGAGCTAGTTGGTAAGGATTCATTATGCAAAAAAAAAGGGTGAGGCGTGCATACAGGACACAAGAGTAGAGAAGTGGACAACACGAACGTGTTGTGGACAACACGCCAACAACAGTGTTACTGCTCGCGGCACAAACTTGACGCATTGATGCCAGTCAAGGTCGCACAGGAAGCATCAGATTGGAAGTGCGCTCCACATGATTGCCACTTAGATTATCGTGACACCTCCAGCGGGACCTCCTGATCATGTTTTACTTTAGCCGTTCATCCGCGCTTATTAGTAATGTAATTTATTACACCTCGGTTTCCTGTGCTGTAAACAGGTGTTAGATGCTCGGAGCCGTATTCTGCAGGTGCTCACTTTTCAACTCCTTTTTTTTTTTCTTACCTGCACGTTTATGTCGTGCGAGATGGTGCAGTCGTGAGGGACATGACAGGGAACACCCGATTCGCCGGATGTGTGAATTCGAATATACGTGACATCTCGATGTGTAACAAGTGGTTTTCCTGTCAAACATTTAGTCTCATCGCGTATACTTCTATGTGGCTCACATGCGTTCGGTCCCACAGCCTCTCGAAGGCAATTTGGGTGTTCAATTTCAGGTTTATCGAGGAAGCACATCCCGGTCCGACGACATTGAAATTGACCGCCGCTGCAGTAACACGTTCCACTGCGCATTGTCTCAAACTACCACACTGACACTTTTAGTGGCACATTCTTCGCCCCGCTGCTGTAGATTGGACTACGGGATTAGGTTAGATTGGATTTGGATTAGGTTCGGTTCTTCCTTTATTAAATTTCAGTCCGACCGTACTCAACAGATCAACTTGTCTAGCTCAGCTTTCGGTCGTATCTGGTTATCTGTTTTCCCCTTTTACACTGGCGCCACTACCTAAAGGTCAACAGCAGCCATGCGCGTTCCATTTTTAACTGTCGTTATACGTGCACGAAGTGAATACAAAGCGTGTAACGCCACGTGTGGACTCGAAATTGAAAAATGTTAAGATTTAATAGTTTCGTTCTTTTGACAACATAAAAGAAGAATGCCTTTGTGAATGAAAACATCGAATGATTACACTCGAAGCAGTGCACCAAATATTGTACTTGGAAATCACTAAAACGCGCATCTAACGCCCAGCGAATGTCTAAACGTCTTGTAAATATGAACATATCCCATCACTTTCAAACGTGCGCCAGTCGGCGTTCCTATGGAAACGGCACACTAGATCTGGCTGCGCTAACGACGTGCTTGACAATGCACTCGCGTTTCAAAACACAAATGTCTTGCAAGTTCGCCACCTCCACCGTGCGTCGCGTTTCACCTCATTGTGAACCGTGCAAGCTTCGAGACTGCCAAGTCGACGAGCAAGATTTCACGTCTGCAGACAGTGCGGCCAAGGAAGGAAAGCATAGGGAAAATATAGTTTCATTTGGGTCGTTCCTCGGCTTCATTGTTTCGATTTGCTTCATTTGTTTGTCGCCGTCGATAGACCCAGTCCATCGGTTCCTCTGATTGTTCTCGCTATGCGACGTCTGCTATATATTGAACAAGCAAGTAAAAAAAAAAACGGCAAGCTCGAACAGTTGGCGCATTTTTTTTTAGTTTAGAAACAACACACGAGCAGGCACTGCGAGCTTCTTCGCTGAAAGAATAGGTGGGCCGTCGTGTGTGTAGACGCACCTGCTCGGTATCCTGTACAGATGCGAAACCGCACTTGCAGAGTTGTGGTTGTTGGACACGGCCTGCTCCACGGATAGGCGCACCCTGTGCCTTTCCATCGAGCGGCCATGTGTTCGGATTGCAGGTGAGTTTTAATCGGTGCAGTGTTGCCAGTCAAGCCCACACTGCCACAGTCAACACCTCTGTTCACTGGCAGTGCCCCATACTGCCAGTCAACGCGACCTGGACCTACGAGGCATATATCTCCTGTTCCGACTGCTGTTATTAATTATGGACAAACCTGCGCATACATTGTGTCGACCCTACATTTGAATTTATACGCTGTAAATTTAGGCTCTCGTGCCAAATTCGATTAGTTATTTTGGCGCATATATGGCGAACAATACTTCGCAAAGCATCAAAATAAAATATGCGATGTCTTCGTATGGATAGAACTGTGTTTCCAATTAAGATTCACGCCCTTCAATTCAGCTACATAGGTCTAGCTGCAGCTACGGCGATGCCCCGACACGTGCAACATTGATGTAGTTGTTTTTGATGTTTCTTATATCCACGCGTCCTCAAATAGACATACCCTTCTGATTAGCGTTACGAGGCATTGATTTTTTCCGTGTCTTTACGTGACACTTAATTCGAACGATAAGGTCACAGTACGGAATTCTGCACTCGTCAACTGTGAATCAAAGTATTGATTGAGATAAATTAATGCGCAGTCCAAACGTACGTGTGTCAAGGCGACGCCACATCCAGTGCGTCTAGAGGTGCATGTTGTTGCAAGCTCGACGGAGAATCTGTCGCTCGGCGTTGCGTCGACCATGACACGCTTTTTACGTTGAAAGTACACCTGCTTGTCCTTTCTTTTCAATAAATGTTGCTCCTCCTCCTCCTTACTTTGAAAGTGGGGCGTAGAGCACGGAACCGGGTCAATGTTACGAGCTCCTAAGGATATCTTTTACTTGACGCTGTAAGTAAATATAAGGCTTCGAAAAAGAAAAGAAAGCACCCGTTTCTGAACGAAAAATGGCTGAGCGGCCTACCTAATGTAACGGGGAAAATGTACATGTAGGCTGCCTCAGTATGGTGCAAGACCGCGTAAATAGAACTTTCACAAGCAGGGCTAGTGCTAATTGAGTGTTTAAACGGGGCGGTACGTGTGGACAATCATGATCGGGCCGGTCCGCAAACGTCAAGCGGCTGAAAACCCATCGACTGAACTCTAACAGGCGTTTGAAAGAAACGTTTCCGAATTTCGCCAAGCTACGTGCAATAAGTAGCCTTTAGAGCTAGAAAACCTTCGATGAATATTTGTTAATAAAGACGTGGGTTCGATTACTCCCTAGAATGCAAACTGTATTGAATGGAGCAAAGAATCAACCTGCCTCGTAATCGCCGGAGCTCGGGAAACGTTGGTTGCGGTGGCTATCACGGCGACCTTCTATAGGATAACTTTCCGCGGAGGTGCTGCACTTCGCTCGTTCTTTACGTAACCAGTTGCCTAATCCGTTACGTCATTATTCGGGACAGGAAAATATTTGCGCCGGACGGCGAACGGGCGCATAAGCGCACATCGTTTTCGTTGCGGCCTGCAAACAGCTTTGCACGGTTCGGATCAGTGGCGCAGCTAACGTTGCATTGAACCACTGAAACTAGTATTGGGAATACCGCTTCGCTAGGCCTAGTCTGTGTTCTGTAGCCAGCAGACGTGCATTAAATACCGGACACCTTTGCGAATCGCACGCGTCACGTTCCTTGGGAGCTATTCAGTGAGAGTCCACCTAGTGGACATGTCCATTTCGTCTGCTGCTGAAGTTCTGATTGGCTATGCCGGGCTGCGCATCCGCGGCAGCGAGGCGCCACAGCCAATTAGCGCTTGAGAAGCGGACGAAATGGACATCTCCACTAGGTGGTCAGATGTGCTTGGCTTGAGTGGGCTCTCCTTCTTTGAAAGGTCACAAAGAACTCAGTGTTATTGTACATCTTTGGTGATACCGTGATGAAGGGGATGTGAAGGGAGTTCGAACTGTCTGAATCTCTGTTGATTGCTTTAAGAATACCTCCCCAGGACTTGCTTACTTGGGAGGAGGGGAGAGAGAGAGAGAAAGACGAGGATAATGTCACCATTTGTCACGTTCAATTCCGACTTCTTTTTTCTGTGAACAGTTTGCCAGATGGCAACGAAGCGGAGATGCGCAGCGCCTTTTCGGGGTCGAGACACTGAGCACTGCACCGGCCCAGGCCTACGCGAAAGCCCGGGCCCGACCCGCGAGCCGTCCGATGCGTTTTTCGGCGGGCCCGGGCCGAACTCGGGCCCCCTCATTAAAGGGCCTAAGAAGTGCGTTCTAGCACACACGAACGTTATGCATTGCATGGTCCAAGGCATCCTGTGCCAAGACGAAGTGGCACGTGCGAGGAGCTGGCTCTCGGTATACCTTAGCAAAGAAAATAGGAAAACAGATGTTCTGTTTTTCGTTCTTTTCCACAGAACGAACATTGTTTCCGCGTAAAGAAAAATAACTTATGCAAAAAGAGAAAAACGCTCTTCAAACCATTTTCGTGTTACCGCTTTTGCGATTGCACTATAAAAATCGCAACAGTCAAACCCAGATATAAGTAACCTACATATAACGAATTAGAACAGCAGTAAAATTCCCTTAAAATTCTTGTGTAAAATTTTTATTTTATACACTGAATTGCCTATCGAACTTTTTTTGTGATCCCCTTCAAATTCAATATATCCTTGTTCGAAGGATTGCATTTAGTGCTAATGCAAGGGGCATCTTTCTACTTGTGTGTTTATGTTATGCAGTACGCTCGTGAATTCGCCTGTCTGTACGTGCATATATATATATATATATATATATATATATATATATATTCAAATGCTAAATGACATCATAGGACCAAATTGCACGATCAAGGTAAATGCATGCGCACCAGCAGAAAAATAACAGCACAGGCAATGGGCCAGATCACCGAGGTTCCCATGCGAGAAACAGATTTCAGTCTGTTATTGCTTATGCACTGCAGCTGATAGACCCCAAGAAGGTGACACTGACACACAGGATACAATCTGTAAGTAAAGAAAGCTTTTTTTTTTTTTACTTACAGGCTGGACCTGGTCATGTGCGCATGGGTCCTTGCTAAGCTTAGTAATGAACACCTGGGCTCAGGCTTGGTCATGTACGCCCAGGCTGATAACACAGACCCGGGCTGGGCTTGGGCTTCATAACGCACACCCTTGCAGTGCTCTAGTCTCGGTTTTGGCATTGCCGTTGAGTGGCACGAAGCACACGCAATGCCGCTGAGGCAGAAATACGTCATGAGCATGTTCTATGTGGTTAGTCGTCGGTGTAAGTCTGATGTCGTTCACACTGAACAATGCCACCTAGGAGAGGTCAAGATACGCTGATACAAGAATGAACAATCTTTATTTGTGCAAAAGTGTGGCCAGAGGTTGCAGCCACGGGGATAAAACTGTGATCGTTGCAAGCCTTTCAAGGGGGAAGAGAAAGCACACTTTTGTACCTTGTGGTATATTAGCGATGAACGCATGTTAAGTAAGGCCCAAAGAGGAAAACAAGGGGCACTGTTTTTATGTACAAAACCATTCCCGCTCTCGAAAAAAAGGTTTGCGGGGAGTGCTCGTTCAGTCAATGGCGCAATAATGAGCACAACATTGTCTCAAGGTCACAATGCATTTACGGAGGTAGACGCAACGCCTTGTCAACTAGTCGTGACGCTGCACTGCCCGTAGGAATGCGTCGGGGGTTGACAAGGACTTTTCACACATAATCTCTTTGCGCAGGCCAAGTGCTGGCCCACAACAGCTTGATAGTTTTGAATGAGTGTTGTAAGCAACCAAAACAGCCCATAACTCATCACTTATTGCTACGAGACATGTCACACAGATTTAGTACTGATGACAGCTGTGTCTGGCAAAGACAAAAGAGTACGCCATTCAGTGTCTTTCTGTTCATGCAGTATGCAGAACTGTTGCCATCAAGCTAGCTGAACCACGTTTACATGATTGGAGTCCACAAGGAGGACTTGCACTCACTCAATTTGCTTTAAATCACTGCACAATTAAGGATCTGGAAGATATGTCCATGTTCCATGATCATCCCACAAGAGATCAAAAGAAATCATTATTTACAACATTGAAGTCATGCATTTTCTGCCAACCAATGCAAGCTTGCAACAGTGGATTTCGTTTAACTTGCAATAAAGTGAGGAAAAATAGTATTCAAGAGCGTGTGTCGCTTGTGCGATACTTAACATGTTCTATTTGCACAATACAAAGCTTTAGAGAAGACAGTGGCAAGAAGAAAGGCTGGCAGGAGGGTCAGGGAAGACATTGTGGCACATTGGAGATGTCCAATCAATAACATTTTCACATACTTCATTCAACTACACAGCATGTCTCAATTGGATGCAAAAGTCCTATACACTTTGCACATGTAACAGTGTTTCTTTTTTCCCCAGCAATTTTAGAGCTAGGGTGCACTTTTCACCTCCAATGACAAAGTCCTCTGGCTGGAAACTTGCACAAGACTGCCAGTAGTGGCAAGCTTGGAATGCACATAACATTCCTAGCATTAGTAGCATTTACTGCCAGCAACATTGAATGCTTTAAATTATCTTGCGTGTTCATGTTGCACACCCTTGTCTCATTATTAGTACATATGCTAATTCGCTGACCAAGGAACAATTCCACTCCTTAACAAAGATGTGCATAATCATCAGTATTGACAAGTGCTTTCCAGCATGGCACTGATAATCGCTAAACATTCTCTCAAGATAAAACATCTTGTGCATAATGGCAGAAAGCCAGTATTTCTGAATATTCTCTGGATCCCCATATAGTGCCTCATGCAATCACTGAGCACTTGTGGTTTTACCAGGCAAGCTGCAGGCTCACAAGTTAATAAGTCATTGTGTACACTACACAACAAAGCTCAAGAGATTTTTGCAGCGTGGCTGAGGAAACATTCTTTGGTGCAAGCAACTACTACTGGTCCTGGTGACCTTTTGCAGCGTGCATCACAGATTCATTTCTGTCTTGTTTTTTTCTCAGTGTAGCCAGTCTATTTGCCTGGCCAAAGAACAGATCCTCGCCTTCGCTGGATGGTGCTGCTTTGGGGCTAGTGGGCATGGCCCTACTGACAAGTTTGGCACTGTCATAGAGGCAGTTCGTAGGTCTGTCACTGCTCAGGGCACAGACCACTGTCCTTGAATTGTTCCCACATATCCCACTGGTCGGCATGTGTGGGGGGCAGGCACTGTCCTCAAAGTGCTCCTTGCGAAAACAGTGCCGTGGCTCACCGAAGGAGTAGACAGGGCTGCTCCCACCAGGGCAGCCCTTCTTGGCAGGGCTTGGAAAACCATCAGCACTTAACCAGTCAATGTCACTCGCTGAAGGACCATTGGGACGTCTCTCGGGAGACCGTGATGGCTCAGAGAGGGTCCTTTTCCGTTTTTGGTAGCGCCGCTTGCGAAAGCAGAGACTCAGGCGCTGGGTTTGCTCAGTGGTGCGTGGCCGCAAACTTCGTTCTGATGCCTTCAAAGGTTCATTGAATTTCACTTGGCTGTCCAGTGCTCTACGTTGACTTGGGAATGGCAAGCTTCCAATGGGAGGAAATAGCTTTCGAACCACAGCCAACTGTTCTGGGGTGATGGGTGATTCACCAGGTGAGAGGGCAGCCTCGGATTTCATACTTGCCTTGTGAAACTTCTCAGAAAAGACAGTATCCTCTGGTGACTTGGACTGTGTGAATCTGTCAGTGATTATGTGTTCCTCATGCACACGTGGGCTTGTGAGCCAGGGCTTGCCACTCTGAGATGAACAAGGGTCATGGATCGTGCTAGTCCTCACTGGAGTCCAGATGGGGTACTTTGAGGGAAGTTGAGTGTGACTCGAGGACTGACAATTGCTTAGGTCAGATGTGCTTGGCCTGAGTGGGCTCTCCTTCTTTGAAAGGTCACAAAGGAACTCAGTGTTACTGTACATCTTTGGTGATCCCGTGATGAAGGGGATGTAAAGGGAGTTTGAACTGTCTGAATCTCTGTTGATCGGTATAAGACCCAAGCCATAAAAGAAATCAAAGAAGTCCGAAGCTCTGTTTTCCTCAATCCTCCTGTGCATTTCTTTGATTCGATACCGGGTCCGAAACACCTTTATCGGTTGCTTCCTTGGTCTCATCGTTTTCACAGGCACCTTTTTCACCTTCGGCACGGACTGTTTTGAAGGTGGGCTAGCTTTTTCTGCAGGCTTTTTGGCACGGTTGACAATTTCTTTAGCTTTCTTTAAGCTTTTGCTCACTACCTTGTTTATAATCTTTACTTTTTTCTGGGGCTTTATGTTTCTTTCTTTTTTCTTGTTTTCCTTTTTCTTTGCTACAACCATACTGTGTGCAGTCTTTGAGCATTGTTTGCCTTTGCTTGCCTTCATAAGCTTGTCATCTTTCCTGACTACTTTATGTTTGTGCTTTACAGTCTTCGCGTCTGTCTGGACCTTCTTTTTCAAAGTGATGGTATTTTTTACCTTTCCTAACTTATGCTGCTTCTGGGTAGCTTTCTTCAAGAGACACTTTTTATACTTTGCCACAATGGCTGCACTCTTGGCTGACTGTGCCTTTGCGGGCGCAGTCTTTTTGGCAGACGGCAGCTTCGATTTTGCTGACGGGCCCTTTTTCGCCGCGGCAGCCAATTTATGTTTTGTTTTATTCACTGCCTTCTTTAATTTGGTCGCAACGGTCTTCTTTTTTAGCTCGCTACCCTTCTTTGCCGCTTTCTTCGTCGGTTTCTTTTTCGACAAGGTCTTGATCGCCTTACCGTCGTTGCCTTTGATGGAAGGCTTTGGCACCGCCTTTGACTTTAGCTTCGCCGGAAGCAGCAGCTTGGTCGCGAGCGCCGTGGTCGGACCCTTTCGCTTCGGCGTGGTTGGCGCCGAGGAGGGCGTCTTGCCGGCCTTGGATGATAGGTGGCCCATGGCATGCTTGACAAGGGCCCGGGCAGCGTTGTGCTTGGCCGGCGGTGGCAACCCTTTGGCCACCGCCGCTCCCTTCTTGCGCACTGCCGCCGCCGAACCGGTGCTGCTGTTGGCGGGAGATGCGGTGTCGGCGTGCGTCAACAGCTTCTCGCACTTGCAGACGAGCCGGCGCTCACGCACGAAGCTGGCCACCCAATCGGTTGACAGCTTGAGGCCGCGCACTCCGTGCACTTTCTTCAGCTGCGCCGCGTGCGCAAGCAAGTCGCGGTACCTGGCCTTGACTCCGCGCTGCTGACAGCCCCGCACGTAGCGCTCCAAGCACGCCTCGAACAGAGCCCGGGCCTCGGCGGCGCGGTTCGTGGTCTTTCTGGCGCCGCTACCTCCGCCCTGGGACGACAGGGCGCGCAGCCGGTGCTCCCCCTTGATCCAGTTCCTCACCGAGCACTCGCTGACGCCGAACATTTTGGCCGCCTTGTATTTGTTCCGCACTTGGTCGTAGTACGCGAGCACCTTGAGCTTGAGATCGACATCGAAGCGCTTCGTGCTGGCGTCGCGACCCATCGTCGTGTCGCCGGGCACGAGGCACGCACTGGCCCGCGACAGGAAGGGGTCGAAACGGAACAGAAAATCCAACCGGGGGCTGGTGATCAGCCCTGCCGCGAACAATGTGCGACGATGATACACTTACCGCCTTTCGGCGTAATCACAATGGCTGCTTGCGGGCTCCGGCCAGAGAGGGCGCCACCTCACAAATGGCGCGCCGCGCTGCTACGGCTGCGTGCCTCCTCTTTCCGCTGCCAGGGCGGCGGATGTTCCCTTGGGTTGTTTGGCGGGAGCTGGTGGACGGGGTATTTCGTGTGCCCGCGTAGCCTGCTGGGCCAACTCTCTTTTTGGCCCGTTCTTCGGGGCCGGTATTCTCGCTCGTTTCGTGCCGGTGTTCGCGACCGCGGCGTTTCTCGGTTGAGACGCAGTGTTGCCACGACACATTAAAAAATAGTAGTAGATTTTTTTGCGAAAAATCAGTAGAAATCAGTAGATTTTTAATTCAATTTTTGCACTCAGTTTATGAGCCCACGAATTCAGCGCTTATATTAGTACTCTGTTGAAGTATTGTAGCTTCCAGGAAATAGTACAAAAATTGACCCCGAGATTCTTAGCGATACTTTTGAAAAACCCGGGGATCCAGAGAGCCATTGTCAAGCACGAATTTAAAAACAGCGAAGCCCTCCGATGGCCTATTCAAAGGCGTCAGATGGTAGTTAGTACCTGAAAGCTTTAGAGTATAGTATCTTCCAGACAGGGGTAATTGGAGATCGGGTAATCGGCGCCTACTAGGGCGCCCCTCGCGGCGGCGAGCGCGGAACCGGCAGGATACGACCGGCGCGCTTGCGTTCGGAAAGCCTGCATGTGCGCTCTTTCGCGCGTAGCTGTTGCCTTTTCTGAGCAATGCCGAAGTGTAACCCGAGCTGTTGAGTAGTGGGCTGCAACAGCACGTACACCAACTCACGAGGAACAAAGTTTTACTGGTTTCCAAGCCGACCGTATGAAGCAGAACGGCGTCAACACTGGATAGCGCTCGTCCGACGGCATAAGCTGTTTTATGTTCCGGCGTTATGCCAAGTGCGTTATAACGCTGAATGCTTTGCTTTTACAGAAATGATGACAGCAACGGGACACCTACAGTCAGTGGCGCAGCTAGGTCGTCTTGCACCTGGGGCCCATAGGTCTTCTGTCCCCCCTCCCCCTCCCCCGGGTTTATTGGAGGAAGGCGAGGATATCAACAATTTCCGTGTGTCTCCAGACGTATATGACATCCCCCGCCCTTTGCTACGCCACTGCCTGCAGTGCGTACCAGTATATGCATCAAACGAAGTAGTTTGTTCCTACACTGTACCGCAGTAAAGCTGTGGAACTCTTTCCCAATCCTCTCCCATTCAAACAGCGCTAGGGCTTGTTGAGAGATTTGAGGAGGGGTTGCAGCCGGCTGAGCTGGCATACACCCTTCTGCGCCCAGCATATCAACGAAGGGGCAGATGAGATCACAAAAATTTTTGACGTGGTTTATTGGGACCTCCTTTGCACGCACTGAAAACTCGCAACATAAAGGCATCGCACTTCCAGTAACTTGGGCGAAAATATTTTACCAGCATAGTCTCACACAACTGGTAAGTTCATCCCCTTTTTTGTGTTTGGGGAGAGCAACGTTAGAATACCTCTGGTAGGTCTTACGAGTCGTTCGTACGCCCCACGTTCTTGGATGAGATGTTTTGGATTCGTATTTGCCGTCCTGTATGTACAGGGAAACTACTGCGGCGTCCTTGCACTTCCCTGCGATACCAGCACGGCAATCGCAGCTCCCGGCTAGGATTTGTCTGCTGTCGCCGATCTTCAAGAATCAATTTCGCCTACGATTTCATGCGTCTACACCGCAGATAACGAAGTAACTTACGCTGAACTTCACGCATCTCGGTGGTGCATTATTTTTCGTTTGCCGAATAAACCTAGCAGTCACTTCCGATCTGTGCGTGTTCAACACTTCCCTCACGTCGTAGACGTGCCCCACTTCAAATAGACGACTTCCTTTCTCTAAATTTTTTTCACGAAAAAAGCTATGAAGATCTTGTAATTCCCGAAACCCGGTTAAAATTAATATCGGCACGCTGTTTCGCGCCATCGCTACCATTTTACAGGACGCCAAACACGCAGCGCGGGCTGCTGACGCCGTGAGCAATCCTACCACATTCGCGCAACTATTCGTCAGATGGCGCTATGGGTCGGAAAGACAGGGCGCCGCCTAGCACTTGCAACGTGCCCATAGAGGCCTCCGTGCTGCAGTGCACATAACAATAGGTTGTCATGATGATGATGGTAATTGTCGTTTCGTAGTTGTGCAGCTCGGAGTTGCACCCACTTTCACAAATTCACCGCCTCAGCGTTTCCCATAGAGCATAGAAACTCTATGCCTTTTCCCCACTTTGCTCAAAGACAGAGGTAGCGCCACGTTTTTGTCTGGAAACGCAGGAGTGTATGTTAACCTCGGAGCCAACCACGTTTTTTTTCTCTCGCTAGGTTACATCACATTAATATAACCTCTGTAACCTCTATAACCATCTATCCATCTATTCCCTGTACTGAAAAAGTTGCAGATTTCGCTTTCGTTTCAGTAGAAAAGCAAGAAAATCAGCAGATTCAAGCACTTTATCACTGAATCAGCAGAAAATTTTAAAAATCAGTAGATCTACTGATAAATCAGCAGCCGTGGCATCACTGTTGAGACGGCGCACCGCGTTGGCCCGCGTTCGGTGTGTGACGCAGGAGCTGAGGGGGAAGTTGGCGCGGGATCGCGTCACCGCTGGGTAGTCGACGCACCGAAGCGCGCGGCGGCGTCTTCTTCGGGCTCGAACGAGCCACTACGACGCCCGCCGGTGCCTCGTGGGCGCCGCGATCATCGGGAGAAAAGTTTCCCGCCGCCGCGCTGCGTCTGCAGCCCCGTGCGAGCCGATCGATGCAGTTGATGAAACGAGCTTATAAAAACCTGCCGAGGCCAAAGAACACAAAGTTGAATGTGTTCGCCGGTACTCTGCTTTCCTCTCGGTCCCCAGTGTCGTTTTCTCTCGCTACCTTCCTTTTCTTTTTTTTCTTTTTTTTTTATTTGCCATCCCACATGTTGAGTGCACAAATGGCGGCAGTTATGTGTGGCACAGACGATTCAGCCTATTGATATGGAAACACAAAACTGTTTTCGTGCGAAACTATTCTGAGGCTGTACCACCTGCTGGAGAATTCTCCGCTTTTAAATGTACATTGAACTATTTATTCTGCAACCCGGAACGCTAATTTCTAGAGCGTGGAGGAGAGGTACGGGAATGGAGGAGAACGCTGGGTAAGTTAAAACGAGAATATGGCGGAACACATAGGCTTCGTGTTTAGTAACGTTTTGGTAATGTTTTCCTCTGTGATCTCGTGGCGACGAATCGTATTGAATGAATTCTGGGGTATTACGTCCCAAAACCACGATATAATTATGGGAAAGATGCGTCATCACAATATTCATAATGAGAAAAAAGAGAGCGTTAACATCTCCACAAACGACTGTCAAGGCATAAGGCTGAGCGACGACTATGATAATCTTATCCAACGCGCCATATAGCGCTGGAACAAAACTTCGCATATGCGCGCGTGAGAGCATCGATCTATATCAGCGTACAAGTGAGCCACCATGACTCATTCACAACGTCAACTGATAATCAGTAATATATCGTCAAAGCACACAGCAAAAGGCCGAGCGTATGGTGGACCGATCGAGATCATTCGTTCCGTTATCGCAAGCGCAGCCCTGATGTGATGTCCAACAAAGAATATATGCATAGGCAATGAGGAAATAAAGATGGAAAGACAACACATATCTCTAGTTTCAACGTTATATCCACTCGCAGACTTCTTTATGCGGTTGTGTGTTTACATTGACCTCGGTTCAGGAAAAGATTATGAATTTCAAAAGCGTAGTCGCCCGCGTTGCCAAGCCTGTTTGTCCTCTCTGAGTGCCTGGGCTGAATCATATCGAATACTTGGAATAAATGAACTGCAGATCACCCTTATGATGTTCTTTCATTATTATCAATCATCGCCGATGAGGTACGACCTCCCCCCTAATCGCATAGCCGTTCGCGAAAACGGGGGGGGGGGGGGGAATAAAATAGTTAAAAAAACCTTGGCAGGTCGGTCGGTGCTCTCCGCTACGGGGGGTAAAAGAAAAGCAGCTTGCACAACGCTGTGGACAAAAGAATGGACTAGTAGCTTTTCTTCTCTCTCTCTCTCTCTCTCTTTTTTTTTTCTTTTTTCTCAAAGAGGCGCTGCCGGTAAATTTCCTGCACAGAAAAACCCGCCTGACGAGCGTGAATGCCTGTGCGTACGTTCTTTACGACCAGCGAAGCACCCTGCCGTGTCGAATTTAGGGACTCATTAGCTGCGCTTGAAGGGGATTTTAATTACAAACGGCAGTCTCAGTTTTAGATGGGCTTCACGTTCGGAAACGCCAGGGTAAACAGGGCGCTGCGTACACTGTGTACCGCGAGTTGAAATCGCAGACGCGCCATACGCTTGTTCGCTGTCTGGTGCTTCACTTATCTTTCGAAGAAAAAGAAAAGAATGAAAGACTGCCTGGGGTGCGGTGCGAATATTCGAAATCTTGCATACGATTCGAATGATCTATCGAGGATCCACTATTCAAAGTTGTCGGATATTCGTTTTGTTCGAATACTGCAAAGGACAACAACAGTTCTTGCAGTCGACAGGGAGAAGTGCTGACGCAAGAGGAGACTTTGCTGAATGATGCTGGTTAGAACCGCGGTTGTTGCGCAGACTATCCATTTCCTGAACGAAGAAAAATGGAGGTAGTCGCATATACACATTTACCAGCCGCTGAGAAAGCGTGTCCCGCCTTAGCCAGTCTACGTAGTCGCTGTCTCGATTCAGAGAGAGAGAGAGAGTGAACTTTAATAAGCACCAGCAGTTTTGTCGGCTGGGCCTAGGCCTCCCACGATGGGACGTCGAGGTCTTGCCTCTTCGCCGCTTCGTAGGCCTGCTGGGTCGCCCAGAGTTGGTCGTCGAGGTGGGAGCTGCGCAGGGCGGCGTGCCATCTCGACGAGAGGGTCACGGGATTAAGGTCTTGGTATTGGTGTTTGCACTCCCATAGCATGTGGGGGAGTGTTGCCGATTCAGTTTTACAGACCTTGCACGTCTGGCTCGGGTAGATGTCGGGATATATAGTGTGATAGCGTGTGAGGGAGGGGTATGTATTCGTCTGTAACAGGCGAAGGGTGGTTGCCTGTGCCCTGTTTAACTTGCAGTGAGGGGTGGGGAAGATTCTTCTTGCGAGGTAAAATGACTTTACAAGGTCGTTGTATCTTGTAAGGCGGTCGCGTCCTGCGGGTGCACCTGCACCGTCTCCGGCACGGTTGACTAGTCCTCGTGCTACGGAGTGTGTAACCTCGTTGAGGTTGGTGAGGTGCGGGTGGACAACGCCGGCGTGTGCTGGGATCCAGACGAGGGTGATCTGATTTTCAGACGAATGCGGGGCTTGTCGTAAGATGCGGAGTGATTGATGAGAAATGCGACCTTTGATGTAGTTGTTGACTGCTGCGCGAGAATCGCTCACTATGGTGTGACAGGCTGGGTCAAGAGTGGCCAGGGCGATGGCCACTTCCTCGGCCGTCTCGGCATTTTTGGTAATGATGCTGGCAGCATGTCGGAGCATGTCTCGATTCAGAGAAAGCAATTTATTGTTTCGTCAATCTCGGCATATTTGCATTCGTTCAAAACGATGTGCGATGCTGCATTATTGCCCATAGGCTCCTTTCGCGAGCACTCTAACTCTATTATATGCATATAGTTTCATACTCTATTACTACATGCACCTAGGGACCTGTTCTTACTCTTTTCGTAATTTCCATTGTGCACCAGATATGACCGTACAATTATTTGTTTCTGATTTAGAAGCTTCTCACTAGAGCCGACATCTACTTGTTAACGGCATTACATGTATCAAGTGCCGTAAACAATCATTTTGTTGCCAAACGGATTCCAGTAAACATTTCATTTTATTTAGAAATTAGAGATAGTCGATACTCGATTCGATATTCGAAGGTCGTATATTCTCTGATAGTCATGTTCGATTCGAAATTTTCGCTATTGAAACACCCTTGAAAATTACCTGTGAGTTCACTTCGTCTTTGGGCGATGCGGGACTTCTGTGGTGAGAGGTTTTCTCCGAAGGCAAGAAATTCCCAGCCGTGAGGACATTTTAAGTTCAAAGCGGCGAGCTGCGAAGAATGAAAGAGCCGACGCAGTAGTTCGCTCTTTCTTCTTGCACGCGTTAACCTTTTGGTTCACGCGTTCATTGGCCCCTTATTGCAGGCAGACACCGATTCGCCCATCTGTGGCCATCGACTCGCCGTTCAGACATACGTCGGTTCTCGACAGGTGATTGAGCATTCAAGTAGTGGGCTGGGTCAGCCGTTCAGTTTCGAAAAGTTCTCACCCTTTGGGGATTATTGAAATTGTCGACCGTAATCGTCATCTATCTTTCCCCGCATTTCCTTTCTTTAACGCTGCGCTTTCCAATACTTTCAGGTCACGACCGGAATGTGCATATCAGCGTGCATGGCGTAGCCTCCCTGACAGGAAAGTGGCAAGCGCGGAGTCTTAAACAAAGGAAATGAGCTGACGATTAGTGTTTTGGGGCACAACCTAAATCACGAATGGTGTAAAAAAAACTTACAGAGTGGAACGCCGTGCGTAGAATGACTCTTTTTCTTTGTATCATTTCTTATAATTCCTTAAAACGAAGCTTTCTTTGCCTTTAACATCGCTTCACCGTATAGCGTCGCTTAATATAGATTCCGACACGCGCGTTCCATCTATATAATTCTTGTGTGCGCGTGTTTGATTTTTGTTTCTTTGTGTGTGTGCGTGTGTGTGTTTACTTGTTTGTTTCGTTTTTTTCTTTGTTCCTGGGAATGAGGCTCAGACGTTCCTCTTGAGCGAGACAGTTGCAGCCGCGTTCGGTGAAGGAGATTCCCCGTCGCCCTTAGCAGATCATTAACCCCACGTTATCAGCGACGTACGCTTTAGAGCACATATCATCACTTGAGCGGACCTATAGAAAGCTTACCGCACACACACACACACACACACACACACACACACACACTGCTTCTTTTCGGCCTCGAGGCGGGCTTCCCTCGCTGCGCGGTTCAGCGGAGCGCGCCGCGGAAGCGCAGCTATAAAGGCTCGGACGACCTTGTCCCCTTCGTTCGGCTTCACGCCGATCTTTGGAACGCCGTCAGCCGCAGTCTTCGAAAATCAATTCACGGCCGTTGTGACTTCCGTGCGGGTCATTTTTGGTGGATATATCGCCGGAGTTGCAGTCGGTCGACTTTATGCGCGCCTCCGGCAGGAGCGTTGCTTGTCCGTTAATTGCGCGTGTCGTTAAAAAAAAAGAAATAATTAATAGGTTTTACGTCTCAAAGACGCAACCTGACTACCAGTGACAAGAGTAGGCTCCGGCCTGATTTCGGCCACCTGAGATTCGTTTATCCCGCGCCAAAGCAGGATGCACACACGGCCTTTTCCATTTCGCCCTCGTTGGAATGCGGCAGCCGGGCATCGAACCGGCGACGTCTGCTCAACGTTATAGAACGCCATGGCCGGTGCCCACTGAACCACCTCGGCATGTGGTGTTTGTACGACCGACTTTTTCGGACTGAAATATTGGCCTCCGAGCCTGGGCCTCCAGCTCCTGCGTGAGAGAATATAGTCCAGGCTTCACGATTAAAAAAAAAAGAATGCAGATCACGCGGTGCGAGCGAATTGAAATGGGGACCCACGACCGACGAACCCACTCCCGGGAGGCCATTCGTGTCGGTGTGCAGGTGAGATGAGTTCCCTCGAGGAAAAGGTGCCTTCTTCAAATGTCTCTCGTGACATGCAGTGTGCATTTCCAGAGCAGACGAGTGCTTTCCGCGAATGCTTGCACTTCGGGCAGGGGCGCCTTTCCTCTTGTTGTTCAGAGTCCTGAAGGTGCGCTGTATTCATTGTTACACGACATTCGGCGTTGGTGCGACCACAAGTTGAAGGTACCGCTGAATAAGGGCTTTGTTTCTGTTCAGGAAGGCCGGAATGATGACGGAGCACAAAAACTTTTTCTTTCTTCCAGTTATATGTTTCTCGCGTGCAGGGGGAAAAGAACACCTTTTTGACTATAGTATATTGAGCGTGCAGAGAAAATAACTCGACGATCGACATTACGAAAATAAAACAGCACACAAGCAACAATTCGGGTGCCAAAGAAAGACGACACCATCAGCGCCGTATAGTGTCGCCTCTCTTTGGTCCTCCCAGTTGTTGCTCGTGCGCTGTTTTATTTTCGTAATGTTGTACTAAGAAACCCAGGTTTCCAATATTTGACGATGAAGTAAATAGATGGTCCGATTCAGAATTATGCAAAAAAGAAACTATTCTGCAGAACGCCACTTCTGCTCGGCTTTCTGCGAATGTATAATTAGTTGACGAATAGTCGCCTGTCGGGACCTGCCGTAGTGGTGGGTGCGATTCCCATGCCCGGTGTGCCACCCCGCTGGCTACACCACTGATCAAAACTGACCTGGAGCCGCCCACTGCGGCGTGCCTCAAAAATCAGAACTATACAAATCGTGACCGTATTCTGGCTTTGGCGCGTAAGACACCAGAATTTAGTTTATAAACACGGACAGAGACAAGAAATGACGCGGACAACGCTGACTTCTTGATCTGGACTTCTTGAGTTGACTTCTTGATCTGGAGTCAGAATACCTGACTATTTTCAATTATCAAATCGTTGCCCATGTTTATTTCGTGCCCATACTCAGCGCTGCGTTGTACAAGCATATCGAGAACGACCTACCAACTCTATATCTTCTTTAAACTTCGTCTTTCGATTAGCGATGTCCAGAATCGAACATTGAGCCCGCGGCTCTGCAAATGGGCACCCGCGCTGCCTTGCTCCGCGCTGAGGTCACGAGGCGCATCACGCACGATATACGCTGGCAGCCGTGCTTGCATGGCAAGCACAGCGGAGGGAGGATATAGGAGGTGTTGACTGATTACGAGGACGAGCGCGCGTATATCTTATCGTCCTCCGCGGAAACTGTTGCCCCGTCTTTTTCTTTCTTTTTTCTATTTGTCCGAGTCTTATTGGCTCGGCGCGCGAGCTTGTAGCAGTACAGCAACGGCGCCTGCAGAGAAATTAGGTGGTCCAACTTGCCGCCCCGCTCACGTATATACGCGTTCGCAGTGTACAGTCGGCCACGAAAGTTGACGGCACACTGGTTCCGCGACCAATGCGAATTTCCGCCTCTCTTAGAGGAGGACACTACATATAGAAGCCCTCTTAAACTGATAAAGTATTCTTTCGAAACTATATTTTCGTTAGTATCGCGGCAATGGGTTTATCATTTGAAGGAAGAAAATGAAGGTCACACATCCATTTTCTGCTATTTCGCGGCTGAAACCCCAGCGCCGATGCGTCGGTGTGACGTCACAGATATCAAAAGTATTATTTAGTATTTCGGCAGTTTTGCCCCAGTAAATCGTTATTAAAACTGGCTAGGTTCAGTTTCTTGCTATCTTGCAATGTATTCCCTCGTTGCCCGTAAAAGGCTGACCAGATCCGGCCAAAAGCCGTGAAAATCCATCACGTCACGTTGAGCTGTTGCGGGAATTGCAAGGGAGCGCCGTCACTCATCTTTCGATCGTTTCTTGCGTCTTTTCTGGCTTAATTACCGTGCATCTTCTCACGGTAAGTGTTTTCTTTTTTTGTATTTCATAAACGTAGTATATAAGCACATAATCGCACATGAACGCATTTTCTTTCTCTTTCTTGTTTTTTCGAGACGTCAGCTTCGTCGTTTTTCTTCTCTCCTTTTTTTTCAGTGACAACGTTTGTTGTTGCTTGTGGTTTTCTTAGGTGTGCACGACTCTAGAGAGTGTTGAGCTTTGCGAGTAAGATTTTCGCGAAAGTTAGCTAGGCAAAATATATATTTTACGCATGTTTAAGTAAGTGTAGAAAATTCGTCTCCGTCGGCTTCAGGATGCACAATTTCTCTCTCGCGTGCGCTTCTTCCCCCCCTTTTTTTTCTTTCTTTTTTGACGAGTCTCTGAGTTGCGAACCTAATGGTCCGGCTTTTGGTTACATGTGTACTTGCCACCCGTCCCCGCTTAACCGTTGCCGCATTTGCCGGGGACGACGGTCTTCCCAGCCGATTAGTGTTAAAGGCGCCGGCTATACAGGGACTCGAGCAATGACGAATCAAGTAAACTTGAAGTAAACTGCAAGGGTACGCAGGTCTCCCTGCTTTCCTTACCTTAAAAAGGAAAATACTAGCGCGCACGCACGCACGCACACGCACAAAATAATAATAATTGTGGCAGTCGTCGAGTTGTTGAGAGAGGGGCACGTTGTGAATATACAAAAACTGGGCAAACACAGATCGCGAGCACGTATAAGACAAAAATGTGGGCCGCTTACGTTTGTGCTGCCTGTGTGTCGTCTCACCGGGTTTGCCCATTTTATTGCGCTCAACATGGCCTTTGCTCACGACCAACTGCTGAAACGCCTCCACTTCGTTTTGACGCGGATAGCGTCAAGGACGTGCAGTGACTCGGCAAAAATGGAGAAGAGCTTTTCCTGCGCTGCACGTAGGATTGCGTGGCACGTGGTTGCACCGAGAGGGATCACGAGGGCGCTGGCTCCCATTCAATGAACGTGTGTACCTTCTCTACGCGACGAGGGCAACCATTCAAGCGGATCTTGAGGAGGAGCAAGAGCAAATTTTACGGCTACTGTTATATTGTTGTCTCCTATAAAGCAAAGCTTTCTTTTCAGACTGCCGAGAAGTCAGTGAAAAACGACGAGTTTTTCATCAGTGATCGGGTACGTTGTTCTTGAAAAGATGACGTCCACCGTAAACGCCTGCTGATGTCGCATTAAATATGTTCAATGCCTGAAGAACCCCTGAAGTATGCCGATTCTTTCTAGACTATGCTGTGTAACACTTCCTGCATTCGCCAGTGTTTGGTGGTCAGTACATGTAGATTTACCCCAGCTACCTATTTACACCACGCTATACAGGTAGCTGTGGGCCTTTGTCAAGCTGCCTCTACGAAGAGCAGCTTTTCCCTACAGCTTCCTTCACCAGTGTGATGATGAAAAATAAACACTGTTACTATATTATTATTATATATATACGCCGACGCATCATTATCGGTACGCTCAATTTGACACATCTAAACTCTGCTTTAGGCGCGGGACTGTTAACACAACACCCATAGTAGATGTATCAAGTTTCCTGTTGTGGGTAGTGCAGGAAAGCGACTAATAAATAATTAATTGCAATGCAAAATGATTATTTACTCAAAAACATTATATTGTCCTTTTTTTGGAAATTCACTTAAGGTAAAATAAGTTATGATGATGGTGGCAAGAAATAAAGGTTGACAGTGAAATTTTCTCAATTCTCCTTCATTTCTAATGCTCTTTTGGTTCTCTGGAGTCAAAATAAAGAAGAAGAAAAACGCGGCAATGTAACGGTGTCCTTGGACTGTCCTGAGCGATAAACTTGACACGCGAGGGTCAACAGCCTCTCGGAGCTTCGTGCGCGCCCTGCCGAAACGCTCCAATTCGCTGACTTCCTGATCCACCCCCGGCCAGATATGACTCATCGTTCACAACATTTGTATCGCTCCCATTACCGTACGGGCCGATACCGTGCGGGCCGACGTCGTTTGCTGCGCTTTGTCGCGGCTTTAGAAACGCCCCGTTTGTCGCATCGTGCTTTCGTGCTTAGCAAGGAACGCTGCGACTTCCGTGAGCCTGCAACGCACCCTGCGCGCTCCAACGCGAGACACTGCCAGCAGCCCATGCAGGTTGACTGCCTTAGTGTTGATACTGCATTCGCGGTTCGGCGATATACTCTCACAATCGAGGGGTCCGAGGTCCGAAGTCATACTGCTTCATTTATTTGTTTAGGACGACACTTATCGTTGTCGTAGCGAAGTCCTGCTTATTTGTGTTAACTCAGTCGTTCCTGTGTTCGTTCTGGCTCAGTCGTTCCTGGTTTGAATTTCTTTATTTGTTCATATAAACGTTTGCAATAGCTCGGATGTACGCTGTATACATCTCTGCAAGCTCCGTTTACGATAAGCAGTCAGTACAAACTGAAAATAACGTGTTCAGTTGAATATCACTGCCGTGAGGCACCAGAAGCACTTCCAGCAGGAATGGATAAAGAATTGAAGTTATCTTTTATTAGGCGAACTTGTGCCTCATTAGGCGACGCTGAAGTGTCAACGGTAGTGATGAGCACGATCGGCATTCGTCGAATCTGAACTCGATGGTCGAGTCAGGCCGCTGTTTATACGTACGTACAGCCTGCGTTGAAAGTTCACGGACCGCTGGATTTCAGAAGAATCTAAGCATTTTCGCAGCCTGTACTGGTATAACGCGAACAGCATGGTATTGTACGGTTTTGCTGGCTACGGTCGTAAAGTAGTCTGAGATTAGACGTTTTCTCGAAATGCGCGGTCCGTAAATTTTTGACGCTACGTGCGTCACCGTGCAATCCAGAATCGTTGGTGCTTGCGTAGGTTCGAGATTGCATAGTGTTACTAGCATCACACGTGTAACCTGATAATAACGTAACAAAATTTGCGACAACGCAACTTCTGATACGGCAAGTACTCCTTGTGCGGAACGATAACGTGAGACAACAGCGATAGTTCAGTAAAGGGTGATCACGGACAAAATTCTAAAACACGCGCGTGTTTATGTATTTATAAACCTAATGCCTTGTATAATGCAACAACATTAATTTTTTATCACGGAAATACCATTTCGTCAGGAAAAAACTACGGGATCTCCTTTCGCAATATCTAACAAAAAGTATTACACAGCGCACGCCCTAATAAACATGTGCATGTGAACTGTAATGGTCTTGGTTACACGTGCACATAAGTAGTATAAACAAATTCGTGACCGTTGAATGTCGCTTGCAGAACGACGGAAAGTAAACGGTGGGCTTTACCCCTCGCACACTCTTATTGTGGAAGAGCTAGCTTTACGTGCGTCTACTGGGCACGCATACATTCGAAAAAGTTGTAGCGCTTTCCGTATACAGGCTAACGCGGAGAAAAAAAGAAAAATAATTTAGGTTCGCCAATCTGTGACGTCATCGCGTAACGGGCATTTTTAACCTGCGGCTGCCGAGACACACGTGACTTGGTTTTGCGTGCTTCACCGCAAAACCTGCAGTCGACCTACGACAGAATCGACGCTTCATCATTGGTGCGCGCAGGCGGTGAGGCGTTTGGTGCAAGTGCGTTCGCAGTTCGGCTCTGCTGGAACCATAGGCGGCAGAGGCGGCGGCACAGCGTACAGCCGTATTACCGCCTGCTAGCTTCACTCGGGCTATCCAGCCGCGCTGCATGCGCGCGCGGCGTAGGCAACGTTAAACATGTGCACGAAGCTGGCACACATGGCCGGGACGGCCGACGCAGGATAGCGTTTACGCCTCAAAAAGAAACGTTCCCGATAGATGCCCGCTTGCTGTATATAGCTTGCACGTACCAGCTGTCCGGCATTCGGCCGCATTCAGAACGGCGCTTTCTTTACCGCGAGCGAATGGAAGAACGAAAAACCGAAAATGGAGACATTCCGAAGACTGAGCACATTCCGCTCATTCGTGTGACCGATAATTAACCCGACTTTCTTCGCCACCTTATTGTGTGAACGCGTACTACGTTGCGCTGCATTCTGTTGCGGTGTGCGTGCATGCGTGCACGCAGGCGGCCAAAACGTGCGCGACATGTTCGCCCTGTCCCGTCGTTGCGAAACGCCAGTGGAGAAGAGGCGATCGCTACTGCGACCTGAGGGTTCACTGGAACTATACATTACCTCTCATGCACGTAACCGAATGGCGCGAATTTTGCGATAACTCGTGCAACGTCATTCTTTACGGCTGCATCCTGGACGTCGCCTTAACACCCTCTGGACTGTTTTGAACCTGCGTGGGCAGCTGCTAAAATGCACTGGTGACAGCGACGGCGGATTTCCTTCGTTGGCCCACGCGAGACGGTCCAGAGATAACGCATTCTCGCGCAAAAGCGGAAATATTTATACCTTGAAGACACTAATGCGAATCGAATGCCTACGCCACTAATAATTCTACCTCCCAACGCCCACGTGAAGTATATTTAACTAAAAGCCAGAAAACGTTTTTCGAAACAACCTTGTAAGCCATCGGCAGGCTTTGTGTGGCTTATTAAGAACCTTCCGTGCCTGGGTAATCGCAATGTCGGCTTCTCCCAGCGCAGCGGTGTGTTGTGGCGAAACCACATTTCGGGCTGGGCAAAACTCCCGTTATGTGATGCGTCTGTCTTTGCGTCGTTGCCTTTGTTGAAGGTTTCGATTGTTCCTTGTCCGCGCCACGCATCAATTTGGCTTTTAAAGCGAAAGCTTTACTGGTCGCGAACTTGCGATTTCGCCTTGGCCGCGCTCCGAGGAGGCACATGACGTCACACCGCGTTCTTTGTCGTTGCGCTCGTCTCAGCTCGCTTCGCCAGCTGTGTCGTATGCCTGATAACATGTCGGAGGATTGAAAAGAAGAGCTCGCCAGCGCCGCAACCTCAGCTGAGGCGGCAGTATGGACGGCGACAATTCTGATAAGCAGGAGGAGGCCTGGAATCGACATCGGAACGAGATGAAGGGGAAACGAATCGCCCGGGAAACAGTCGAACAGCGCGCTGAACAACTGGCTAAACGCCGTAACATAACTAGACAACCAGACTAACCTGGACTTGCAATCAAGGTTAACCAAGGCTAACCATGCTATGCCTTAGCTTTCGCTACGTATATCCTGGCATAGCTGAGCTAAGCCACTGCCAATTTTTTCACCAAGTTCTCTTCTTACATAGCGCAGTGGCCCCGAACCTATGCCATTCTGCCTCTGGTGTGATTTGGGCAAGCCGGATTGATTGATTGATTGACTGTTCAATCAATCAATCAGTCAATTAATTAATTCTTACCGTTACCACTGGCGCACGCATACACTAAAAAAGACAAAACGAAGGAAAAATTGCAGAGAAGTACAAGTAAAAGTAAAGAAACAATTTTTAAATGCAGAGTGTGCATACAGCAAAGCGTAAAGTGAATATAAAAGAAAAAGGAGGTGAAGAGCAGTTGAACATTGTGAAACTACGACACAACAACGCAAAGCTTGCAAAACAATGACATCGAGTTCTGAAAGTTATAGAGATCATGAAAATAAGCGTTATAAAGTCTCAGTATTCTGTAGACCGTTGTCTGTTGGTGATGTCAGGCAGAAACATGGAAATATCTATGTTCTCTAGTGATTTTGCGCGGAATACGAAACATGCTACAACTGAGGAGTTCGGGGCAGGTGAGGATACCGTGAAGGAGTTTGAAAAGAAGCAGGTCAGTGCGATTACGTCGTCAGCGAAGGGCAAACAATAATCCAGCAGTACTATAATAATAATAATAATAATAATAATAATAATAATAATAATAATAATAATAATAATAATAATAATAGTGATGTGCCGCATACGTGTGTAATCTGACGGGTGCATTTCTGGCGAACGTTTTCTTTTTCTTTAAATACAAGCAAATGAAGACCTGCCGGAGTAAGTAATCAAAAAGGAACCAAGCGCGCAGATACGGTGAAAAAGAAAAAAAACCTTGTCTGTGTGCTTGTTCTCGTTTTGATTACGTACTCAGCGGGGTTTTTGTTTGTTAGCATTTTCTTTTCTTCAGGCGGCAGTTTGCCTACGGAAAGCAGGGTGTGACGTAAGGGTTGTCTATATATGGCGCAGTTGCACGTATAGTTGAGAGAGAGGAAGGAGCTTGGAGGAACAAATGGAGATGGGAAGCTTGGTGTCGCATGCGTGGAACAGATAACCGTTCGTCGTTTAGATTAACAGGAAGGTCGTAAAAGAACGGCAGACACAGCAGAGGTCAGGATAATGCGTGGTTACGTAAAATGATGACGTTAGGTAAGTTGCGTGTACAGAGTGAAAGAGGCTGGTGGTGCACGCGGCTTATTGCAGATCTCTGGCAGAAGCCTTTGTCCTCTAGTGATGTTATTAGACCACGGTGATTGTGACGATTGTGACGACGGTCCCTTCGTGTAATAGGCACGTGGTGGGAAATTGTCGGTTGCAGTTTCTTACGTTGTCCAGGAGAGAAAGGCGCGCACATCCGCTGTTTCTTTCTCTCTTGGCGAGCACGCGCTGGTCGTTGACGAAGCGCCTCCCAATTGTCTCGTGCAGATGGAATCCGAGGACGAGGAGCGCATCTCGCGCATCCTTCGGATGCAGCGCCAGCACCGAGAGCAGCTGCTACACGAGATGTCGCCTGCGGCTGCAGCCGCCGCTGCCGCCGCCGCTGCTGCCGCTGCTGCAGGCCCCGTGCAGGACAACTCCAGGCACCACCACCATCACACGCCGTCTGGAAACCGCAGGCGTAAGTGGTCCAGCGTGGCAAGACGCCCGGCTTGTTGGTATAGTTCACGCGCTACGCGTGCTGCGATAGGCCGGTGACAATATGCAGTGGCAAATGCATCGTTGTCCAACTCGAAGAGTATTACTATGTAGATGCAGCCAGGCAGTCGTTCGTGACGTAACGCCGAACGCGAACTTCTTTCAATATCGGCGTCCTTCGGGAACTACATTTTTTTTTTTTTAGTTGCGGAAGCACAGAGGACAGGTGCAGTGCGGATCTGTGAGCGCAGTTTATACTAAATTATGTTGTCACCGCGGGGTGGCTTCCTTCGTCGTTGTTCTTGTGTGCTCTTGTCCCTCGAGGCCATATAAGTGAATTATCCGCCTTCCGTTCCGTCCTCCATGCTTGGACCTTCTTCGGCCGGACGGCACAACGCGTAAATCGCTTGTGGAAAGCTTCTAAGTCCACTGGGCGAGTTCTGTCTGTGTACAAACGCCTTCAGCGCTCCATGGAGCTGTGCAAATCGGAGAGCGAAGCGGGAAACACGCTTGGTCGTCAGAAAGATCCAATCCTTCGAACGACGCGGCGTAAACATGGCTTACATAGGCGAATGCTGAAACTTGTTCGATGCGGTTGTTAATAAGACTACAAATAACTGTTTGCCTGAATGCGGGAACCGCATGCCATGTGTCTATAGCGCATTGAAAGCCTCTGGCTTTCTTAGCGCCAGTACATATACCTTCCAGAACAAAAATGAACGATAACTGTTCCATCAATTAAGTGGTGCCCAATTGAAAAGTGATAGGGGGTCCGTTGCTTTTGCACGTATCTGTATACCTATGCGCGTTTCCATACAGGCGCACTTTAGTGTAGTTCCCTGCGCGGTAGAAGGCCTCGACGTCGAAAACGGCGGCAACGTAGTTTCGTGCAAGCTGCGCTGCATTTCGCAATGCTCAAGCTTTCCGATGCGCGAAGTGAGATAAAGTGTGTCTTGTCAACCGATGTTAGGTTAATTATCGTTCCACCCTGTTTTCCCTTCCTCTCTCTCTATCCCTCACTCGCAGCCAAGAGCGCCGTCGGAAGACTGCCATCATCACGACAGGCTAGCCTCGCCAAGGACAAATGGTCCGACTGTGAGTGAAGAACTTCTATAGCGATACGAGCAGTTATGACTAGACAGGTTATTGACATTGAGTAAACACCAGATCAGTGAGTGATTAGAGGAACATTTGAGACGTTCTGGTCTGGAAGGACTGAAGTACCTTCATCAGTCATTCATTGCAAGTGCTTTCTGAAAACCTGTGGTATCTGCTTTGATAAGACATTAATTAGCGTTTTGAGTAGTTTCCTTTATTTAGTTATTTATTTATTTGGTCTGTGAATGTTTCATTCCTTGCACACGTGCAAATTTTCAATAAACGTATGCAAGTTGCAAGTCAGCACGTGTCAACACGACGTCTCTTTTCATGCCCGCTCAAATTCTAGAACCGCACTGCATTCGAGTAACGATAAATGTACACTAACTGCATCAAATATACGTTTTGTTGACCAAGTATGGTGAAGTGCAATTCGATAACCCGACCGTGTTAGGTCGGCGCTGCCTGTGTTATATTTGAGTAAAAATTTGGGGCTGTAGTAACTTTTTTTGAAATATATCCACAGCTGAAACCTCGCTCCCGCATATCAAAAACGTTACTACGTACTTCGGAATTACGAGCTCTTAAGCTTGGCAGGTCAAAAATAAATGTCACAGTTTCGCCCGAAAGGCGAAGAACTGATAGCTATAGCAAACTATTAAGCTGCACGAAGTACGGGTCGTAGTTTTATTGGCAGCCTAAATTGCATTTCCTTACTAACTAAATTAATAAGCATTGTTTCACGCGCGCACAGGAACACATGAACACATCTCACTCGTTGACCGCGGACACTCGCTGTCACAACGCTGACATGATGGATGAAGAGCGGTATGGCAGCGGGGAGCAGACGGAGCTCCGTGCTGCCTCTTGCTTCAAAGAGTCTCCGAAACTGGAGATTACGCGGCCTCCAACGTTTGGCTTGCGAAAATACAGCGCTAGGCAGAGCAACCAGCCATGTCGGCTCGCCTAGGCTTTGCACCCGCCGCAGATTGCCTTCAAGACAGGCCGCTCGGGGCCGCGCTCAGCCGCGCATGCGCAGCCACGGCCGGCTGGGAGAGGACATGCCTGCTCACTTGACCTCTTCACCCCGATTACGCATAAACGTGTAAGCATGATGAACTAACAATACTCGCAATCGCAGTTCGTAACCGAACGGCGTGGTTTTTTGCGAAAGACATGCGAAATAAATAGGAGCAATTGTACCTTAATTACAGCTCGGCGCAAGTGCCATTCAAAGTAGCGTTAAAAATCAGCGACGACGTTAATTCCGAAGATGTCAGTATAGGCCGTCACGCCCTCTTCATCCCGCACCGTCTTTGTCAGTATCCCCGTGCAGGACCTGGACCCACTGGGTGTAGACGAATACAGCTTCCGTCCTTGCCAGTCCTTGGCGGCTTCGCCTGCCATGGAAACGTGATTATGATGATAACTGACAGATGTACCACATACTTTTGCCTCGCCATTTATGTCCTCGCTTGAGCGCTTGTGCGTACACTGATCATGTCCGGCTTGAAAGAGTACACACAAGTCGACCTGGACGCAGTCTCTACGAGCGAGGACGAGCGGAGCGGCTCGGTGTTCGACCCGTTCCCCGACCTGCTGGCGCACTCGGACGAGGGGCCATCGAGGTCGCAGACTCAGTGCCAGCTGGGCGACGCCTCCGAAATGCTGGGCGCTGAGCTGACCCGGTCTGCGATGGACCCCCATAGCCCCGTCACCATCGAGAGAGTCTCCTCGGACGCCAACGAGAGGAGCAGGTGCGCACTTTATTGAAGGGGAGGGAACGTTTGATCGGCAACGCTTCACTTGACCTGTTCTAGGAGGGTAACGATACCAGCACAGTGTTGAGTTATCGCCTGGGACTGCAGTCTCGAGGCCTTGTCACTCGTGTGTTACGTACGGTTTGTCCGGATGTATCAAGGAATGGACAAGCCACGCGCTCGCAGCGTTTCTGTAACTTGATCGCGTTCAGTCAAATTCGGCCGTGCGAGTACGACTCGAAATACTGTGGGAAGGCGCATTTTAATGTGGCGGCATTCAATGAGTCAATGTGCCGGTGGATGTTCTGTACAGAGCAAGACGTTCTTTTGCTACAAGTTCCAATTTCTGAGGTAGTCTCCATTGTTCGATGTAGGCAGTGAATAGAAATATCCATGTTATATATAAACATAATGAGAGTGTGTTGGGAGGCTAGTTGTTAACACACACACACACACACACACACACACACACACAAACACACACACACACACACGCACGCGCGCGCGCGCACACACACACACACACACACACACACACACACACACACACACACACACACACACACACACACACACACACGCGCGCGCGCGCGCGCGCGCGCGTCTTGTCTTTTTACCTTGGTGTCTCGTCCTAGCGCAGTTTAAGTTCAAAAAAATATATATACAAGCAGGTCATACTGCATTCATCACACTTCAGCGTGCGGCATTTTCAGTATAAAATTGTGGCGTTTTCTGTTCCTAGGGGGTTCAGGGTATGGACACATGGGTACATCAGCCGTTCTGACTATCGCTGACGTCATCGGTTGCGTTATCCCTAGCTTTACATGGGATAAAGTGCACATGACTTGTACGCGATGTCCTGGAAGCCACACAGTAGCACCATTTGCAGCAGGACATCAAAAATGTATTCGTCAATAGAAAAAAAAGTAGGCACAGCAACGCCTCCTATATGGGTAACAGAAGGCGTGCGCGTTGTAACAGTGACGTCATCTGTAGGATTGCCGACTGAAAACCATCCCTCAAAAGGCGGTGATCGCGCTAAGCGTCACGAGCGTCCCAAATATATGGCCTCTCGAGATTCTTGACTGACATTGCGGCTTCAAGCATGCAGGCTTCTGTTTATGTATAGGAGATGCTGTAGATATGCATAGATTTGCATTGTGCTACTAATTACGCAAGATAGTGGCCCTTATCATGTCGCCGCACTACATTGGAGAGAATTCCTCACATACGTGCGTTCTAAAGTAAATATTCGGTGCCCACGGCGGTTTGTAACAAAGCGCATCACTCTCCGTGAGAACACGGGCGAGCGTGCTCGTGAAACGGCATATTAGGTGGCCTTTAAGCTTATTTATTTATTTATAAGCAGATAGCTTCCTCGTTTGCCCGTATTCGCGTTTCACCTTTTACAGCCAACACTAAGGCGCCGATGCAAAGGGTGCCTGCTCTAGCGCCTCGTTGCAAGACGCATTCGTCCGCGAACGCCTTTGAGCGTCTTCTCGCGCCTCCCTCTCCCCCCTCTGTGGCGGCGACGGGAGAGGAGGATGGCAATCGCCTTCCGCGCCACCATAGGTAGACTACACACATATACGACTAGATTCGGCTTATACGCAAACCCGCCTGTACTACTGCTACAAATGTGCTGGTGAACGGGTAATGTTCCCCGGCCAAGTTACGCAATGAAACAAGCGTCACCTAATGTGGTCCCACCGTAACAAATGTACGCGTTCAAGGGCACCGTTCCTTTAACAAAGCGAATGGCTTTCTGTTAGGCCATTCGCCTACATTGACGATCATCGTGAATGGTTTCTGCACGTGTGTTTTATTTCCCCTCTTTCAGACATAGGCGTTCCCGCAAGGATGACATCATGACGCGATCCGTTCCAGAATTTCGTTCAGACGGATCACCGGTTTTGCACAACTACGGAAAGTCTTCTTACGGCAGGACATCTCCGCGGTGAGTTGTGTCCCTTAACTGTTGCGAACTTTGCGCTTGTGTTCTGCAGTATATACGCGTATGAAGGCCGACAGGAGTGCTCTGTTTCCCCTCGCGCTTAACTGGCCTGTGTTCTGAGTCAACTCTCTTTAACGAATAATAAGTATTCTTTACAAATACGCGCGTCTAGACTCGGGACGTCACTGAGAAAATTGTGTGGGAGGAACAGGTCCACGGCGGCCATCTTGGAATGTAATCCTCAAAAATATCAACCGCTTACTGATAACACGCATAGAAAAAATAAAATAATAAAAGCGCTGCTGTTCCTCAGGGAAATTTCAGCAAGTCGCCGAACAATGTAGATGCTCTTTACCCGTGATTAACATTGAATGACCCCAAAGTCCGTAACCTAAGGGTTTTATTTAAATGAAATAGAATAGTTAATTTCCACTATACCTGCCTCGGCTCCAATGTCTGTTGGCTTCATGTGGCTGTAACCAGGGCCGTACACAAGGAATGATCTCTCTTTCTCTTTTATTTTTTTTTGGGGGGGGGAGGGGGAGAAGCGCACTGCAGGGACAACGACGGTCATTTCCAAATGTTTATATTCGCTTATTTTCGCGTTTGAATCGAGCACATCTCTGCTATGTGAAATTAAAAAGGTGCTTTAAATATGCTTTCTTTGCCGCGATATATGTCAAGAATAGGGGGACCCTAACATCACCCCCACTCTTGCAGTTACTGTCCCGAATCGAGCACTAAGGTTTCATTTATTCTTCTAGCTCACTGCCTAAGGGTCGTGTGCCGCACGTGTCCGTTAATTAGCGCACGTGTTTTACGACGCACGCACGCACTATAGGCACCAGTACAAAGACAGGAAGCCCGCCACGTTGATTGTCACCCCGCACCACGTGTTTACGCGTCTTCCCTGAAGCTGTCGAGCATCGTGCGTGCTATAGGTGCGCGCAGGACCCCTCCTTCCCAAAGCACGCCTAGCGGCGGCAGAGATACCGCGACGGCGTCGTACGTTCACAGGCGTTCTGTTATCTGATGGGGAGTGTGGAAGCCTGAAGTGCTGCGGGGGCGTGACTCTCTGCGAACGCGCCCCGCCGAGAACCAACGGTCCGCATCGCACCCGCTGCAGGGCCATCCCCGTCCGCAAGGTGTCCTCCAAGAGGACGGAGCCTCCCTCGTTCGCCGGCGGAGGAAGCGGCATGTCGTCGACGCGCAGCTTCGACGGGTGCGCCGGGGGCGGCAGCAGCACGCCGACGGCCCCGGCGGCGGCGGCAAGCCGGTTGCACCAGCGCAGCCCCTCCGACGGGGGCCTGAGCCGGAGCGCCAGCTTCCGCACGCCGGCGGGCCGATCGCCCTACGCCACGGTCGCCACCGCGTCGCCGCGAAAGACCCAGCGATCCTCGTCCGTCTCGGCCGCCTGCCCGCTCGCCTCCTCCTCCTACTCCTCCGCGGTCTCGCCGGTGAGTGAACCGACACCGGGGTGCTGCGCAGTATACGCGACTGGAAGTGGACTGCCAGGCGTCGCTGCAGCGCAAGCTGCCCTCATTGCGCGAGTGTTGGTGTCCCTGTGGCACCTGATCCTCTGCACGAGAGTATCGCCTGCTCGCTCTCGAGCACACTCGAGTGCTGTATTTATATGCCAGAACATCTCTCCAAAATTGCCTTGCAATCCTAGTGAAAGATTACTGCGTTACTCAGCATTGATTTTCCATTTGTAGCCGTTTGCCGTTAATTCGATCTCGGTTAATTCGACTTTTCGCTTTATTCGAACACACTGGAAAGTCCCGGCGAGGAACCATAAATTGCTATGGAAGGAAAACACATTCATGTCGATCTGAAAAGCGTGCGACATTGGTTAATCTGATCCACCACTGGCGCCCCCTCATGTGCACGGCGGCTACTGAAAGCTTGTAAACACAAGAAATTTACTGCACACTGCACTACTGCTTCCCTAGGCGTAAAGCTATGTTACTTAAATCTATTTCTATCATTTATTGGCTCGCATTCCTTCCACCCGTGAAGCCATTTGTTCCCGCTTGTTTCATTTCGTGTCACGCTCAAGCAGCTTTTAAACATATTGGCTCTCTTTGTCCCATGCTGGTTGAGTTGCACTGCAAGAGCAAGTAGCAAAAATACATTAGACTATTTCAAACAATAAAATAAAAAAAAGATTTGAATTAATTGATTTTACCGCCATTTGTTAATCTGACCTTTCAGATTATTATAGCAGACCTTGCAGTCCCACAAGGGTTGAATTAACGGGAGTCGACTGTACAACCTTGCATGTGTCTGAACATGCAGCACAAGGCTCCGACCAGGACGGCTTCGAAGTACTGCAACGGGCCAGCCTATGCTCCAGCCACTCAAGGCAACATGAATGCAGCCGCTAACAACAACAATAATAACAACAACAACAACATCAACAACAACAACATAGATGTGCTGTCACTGGTGGAGAGTGACCCCCTGCTGAAGCAGCGCAGCCAGGCTGTGGGCCTTGAAGTGATGGACAGGGCAGCTGTGCGCATCCAGGCGCTTTGGCGAGGCTATCGCACTCGCAACCACATGAGCCGCGTGCGGCGTGCCTGTCAGGAGGTGCGGTTGCGCCGGCTTGAGGAATGCGTGCTGGATGTCCAGTCCAAAGTGGCGGCCACTGAAAAAACATTGCTCAGGTAATGCTTTGATGCCCTACAGCATGACATGTGTATTTAGTGACAGTCTAAAGGACACTTAAAGAGAAACACTAAAGCAGTTTAGACTGATAAAGTATTCTTTCAGTACTATATCACCAGTAGCAGCAGCAGCCTGTTTTCTTTGTTGCTTTTGCGGTAATGGATTCATAATTTGAAAAAAAAAAATTAAGGCCAAGCTTCAAGTTTTAAAAAATGTCACACTTAGACCCCAGCTCTGGTATGTACCTGACATCATGGATTTCAAAGTATGTTTTTGTATTTGGGCCGTTGTGGCTCAGTAAAAGTTCTTCAGACTTGCTGAGTTCAGTTTTGGCTCTTTTAGAATGCAACATGGTCTATCTTTACCCATCAAAAACTAAGCAGGCCTAAGCAGACAGCATCAAAATCCACGACATTACTATGAACTGGTAGAGGGACTCCAAGGTTATGTCATGTCAAGTATTTTTTCTCTTTAGTGTATCTTTAAGAAAGGGGCAGAGGCTCCCCTTTCAAGAAAAGCGTGATGCCCTTCATCTCTCTTTGTTTGCTCCAAGACGCACTTTCTTTACAGATGCCATTGGTGCAAAGAGGAGGTATCTCTGTGGTTCTTAAAAAAATAAGAATACTACCACTGTCATGCACCACATGCATAAAAGGCCAATATTGACAGGTGTTGGGGTGTAAGATGGCTGAAAAAGTGAATGGGGTACTTGAAAAGGAATTAGGAGTAGGATTTTTTTTTACAATATTGAGAAAAGAGTAATCAGGAGCACTGACGGATACTTTGCCTTTGTGTTCATTATAGGCAGCAGAAAGAAATGGAAGAAGAGAGAAAATTCAGGAATGCAAACAAGGAGGCTCTGGACAGGCTGCTGAAGCATGTAAGCCAAAGAGCCATGCTTTTGAACTTGGATCACGAGAATCTTGCTCAAGCGGTGTCTTCTCCACTCATGAACACATATGATCTGAGGGCCTGTCAGGTTACATGAGCATTCTGTCAAACCACAATAATGTCTTGCACAGTCTTTCCTCTCTTTGACTCTGTATGTTGAAGGCAGCCAGAAATGACATCCTTGCATCACACACACTTAGAGTGGACTATTATGGTTTGAACATAATAATGAGATCAGGAATAGTTAAACATCTTGGAGAAAAATATTTGAGACAAGCACCAGTGGAATGACTGAATAATATGACGTATGGGTACATATGGGCAAAGATGTAGGAGAAAAAGTGGCAGACATTTGGCGCAGAGGAAGACATGCTGTCTCGAGCAGGGGGCACATTCTTTTGTCACGGCAACCCAAACAAAGAAACAGTTGCTTTTTGAGTGACCAAGTGACACAGGCGTACAGCAGGTGTATGGTAGAGATCCCACAGTGTTGCTTGGCCATACCAAAAACTTAACTGCTCCTCTTACACACTACTTTGAATGTGCTAGACATATTTTGGCGAATTTAAATGGTAGACTTGGAGCACCTCTAGAGCAACGTTTAATGCTCTATTTGGAGCAAGCAGGGTGTCAAACCGGAACTGAAATGCCATTTTCAGCTGAACCAGCACTGAACAGAACCATTATTTTTCCATCATCTTGGAAATGAACTCAAGCCGGAACTTATTGCACAAACCTTTCCAAACTAGTTCGACAAACGCTCTTGAAGGCCCTCTGGACCCTTTGCTGGAGTACGTCAAGGGGGAAACGTTGGACTAAGGTTCAAAACCTCCTGTAGTTGGCAAATTATGCCCACACTACAGAGACAACACTAAAAAAACTCAAAATTCAGTTCTGACACTTTCTATGTTGTTAATTTTTGTGCAACCAAGACTTAGGTGATGAAAAATGCAGGTGCTTTATGTGCGCTCGCACATCTTGGTGCTGCTGAGCGACCAAAACAATTGTTAAAATTCTTGTTCTGTATTAATGTTGTACGAAAGTAGCTGAGCTGCAGTTGTTATCTAACTAGCACGCAAGAGAAAACTGCAGCATTGAAACTCCTTACATTCATTCCAATTTCGCTTGTCATCAAGTGTGATTTGACAATACTTCATGTGACTGTGCGTCAGATGTTCCCGAGCCGCAGTCTCGCAATTGAGCCAACGTTTTATAGTAATGTTGAGTGACAACAGAGTGTGCAAAGATAAATCCTCTTCTACGCTGGCCACATCAGCAAGAGCAACATTCAGACATGAATTTGGGTACATGAAGCAGTACCATGCCATCGGTGTACGTAGACACAAATTTGTGAAACAGTTTGACGACTAGAAGAAACACAACCTCAGTAGCTGCTTTTGGGGTGCAGTGCCGCATGACCATAAATTGATATCCTTCAACTATACAGTGAATTACTAAATGGTTCAAAAGCCCATAACATGACAGGTGTATGAATTCATACACACAAAAAGCATGCAATAGCATCTTACGTTTCAGTCCTTTGAAACAATGGAACTTGCATGGGTGCATCGTTAGAACTCAGTTCCTGGTTGTACAGAACAGAACATCCATAATAAGTGCAGCACCTGTACACAGGCCTGTGTCGCTCTAATGGTTCCAATGGTTCCGCTCCAAGAATGTTCCAATGGTAGATCAGTGGTAACCACCACGTATTCCAATGTTAGATAGAGAGCACCTAATGAACTGAGTTCACTCCACGAAGCAGCTGAGGCTGCTTTATAAAGATCGGAACAGTGGATTGGAACACCAGCACACTAAGTAACTCTGAAACCAATTTAGTATGTGCACTTTCTTGCTCCTTGCACCAGCAGTAGTGCTTTGATCCAGTCGCAGATTTATAGGTGTTGCCCAAAGGCATAGTTTCCAGCTGGCAGACAGTCACCTGTCTCAAAATCTGCCTTTGGAATTGAACATTTGTCCACCAGATTTGCTTTCTTTCTTCTTTTCAATAAAGCATCATACTAATGGGAATTGTCTGTACTTTGTAAGTTGAGGTTACACACAGTGACATTATCATTTTGTTTTTGGTGTCCACCAGATGGACCAACTGGAAACACACATTGCCAAAGTGTATCAGCAGCACTTACTGCTCCAGCAGCAGCTGGCGCACCATTTCGACAGTGTCTTCAAGCCCATCCACAGCGAGCCACAGTCAGAGTCGTCATCATCTGAGGCAACTGTCGGGAACAGCGCATCCACCGCTTCATCTGCTACGAGTCATTCACCTGCCAAAGGCACCACACCAAAGCACCTCGAGAAAGATGCTGGAAAGCAAAGTGGCCAAGGAGACGTTTCAGGGCGTGCAGAACAGCCAAAGCCAGAGCGGAAGCCAGAGTCCAGCCATCATTCGAGCCATGAGCAAGTGTCGGGCGATACAATGAGTGCAGATGACACGTCTTGTGCAAGCTTCTCAGATGCTGAGGTGCACTCAAGCAAAACTGAAGCAGCATCAGACACTAAACGACAAACGCCAGCAAACCTGGAGGCTGCCTGCCTGACAGAAGTAAATGACAGGGTGAGCTTTAGAGTGAATGCATGAATAACAATGAGGATAGTTAAGGTAACAGCTGTTTGTAAACATGTCTAATGCAGTCGCAGAAGTCTGAAGTGAAATGCGTTCCTCTTTCAACATCTTGAAGGGGCAGCGCAATAAGACGAAGGCAGAAGGCAGGAACACACAGGACAGCTCTGTCCTGTGTGTTTGGGCCTTCTGTCTTCGTCTTATTGCGCTGCCCCTTCAAGATGTTCAACCAACACCAACTCACCCAAATGTCGATCCTTCTACACTCCTGTTTCAGTTGATCTTCTTTCACTCAGTACTTTGCTGCTGCATGCAAGTCAGTGTATTATGTCATACATTTTGTTGTGTATACTTCCCAAACTGGTGGTAGGTGTACAATTTCTAGCAAATGAGTATGTTTTGCTTGCTCATGGGCTTCAATATTCATTACGACGTGCCTCATAAAGTCAGTTCATGAATTGACTTTCTTTAAATGCATGTTATTAAACACCAGGTGCTTTAGCTGCACCTGTACAATTGAGCACAGCTTAGCAGACATTTGGAGACAATATTTTCTTTAGCATGTCATTAACAGAAGCAGACATCAGTCTGCAATAATCACTAGTTAACTGAAAAATTCACTAAAATTTTCAAATTCTCTTCATGGGGCATGTCGTAATTGCAAAGTTAAAGCTGGCCATTAAGTAAAGCACACCCATTTGCTAAAAATGCTATGCCTAGTACCAGTTTTGAGGAATATGTACACAACATGCCCGCTGAAACACATTAGTTCTGTAGGTAACACTTGCCCAAGGCGGGGAACGTGCAGCTGCACGGGAAGCTTTTGTTAATTGCAGAGTTAAAAAAAACAACGCATAATTTCTCTGAAGTTTCCTATAATTACATGAATTCTAATTCATCCACAGAATAAGCTCTAATCCCCATGGACCGTCCTGTTAACCCGACATTGCCAAATGTGTAATTGTTGATAGCCCACATTTGATTCCTCAGAATGCTGATTTAAGCTATGGAAACTCCATGCTAAAAGCCATAGTAGCATTTTTGACATGCTGAAGTGACGTTTTTATTGTAGACAGTTCAGAAAACTAATTACTACACTAACCATATATTTGCTGATATAATAATTTATTAGTTTCTTTTTATATATATATATACTCTCCATAGCCAGAAATTGAATGAGACACTTTCTCTGGTGCAGAAAGATGTTTGAGCTTTCTGGATTTAAGAAATAGGCTGCGCATCATCATCATCACTCTTTATTTTAAGATCACCAAGTATCTGATGCAGCAAAGATTTTTAAAAATGGCACTTTTAATTACCTTGTCTCATTTTCAACAGCTGGCGAGGTTGGAAGCTGTCATAATGAAGCTGGCCATCCCAGACAGCAGCATGGAGCACTTGGGTGCTGCATTTGCCAAGCCGTGAAGAAGGCAGCGCAGTTTCACATTCTCCTCTGTGGTTTCTTCGCTGCACGCAACTGCACTGTTCTACAATACTTGCACTGCTGCGCTTTCTTTCACCACTCCCGTTCTGAGATTTTTGCATTGGAAAGCTGCAGAAGGAAAAAAAAAACGTCTTTTGTGTTTTCTACTCAAGCCATTGCATCAAATATTTATTTTCTCTGTAATTATTGTATACAAAGAATTTTACCTCGCTGTATCATACAAGGCTTTGTAACTTGGTGCTTCGGCGTTTTTTTCATACAATCGCTCATAACACGAGGAAAGTTGGCATAATTGGCAGTGCTCGAGAACGTGCCCTCGAGGCTTTCGCGATTGCTGCATCTGTGTTGCCGCGCAATGGTGAAAGAGAAACCGATTTGGACTCTCCCCTTTAGGTGCTGTTCAGTTCGAATACGTCAGACCTCTTTATAATGCAGTCGCCACTGACATGAAAATACCGTTGTTCTATCCAAAACACATTATAACCATGTATTCATTACGTGCTGATATCAGCAAAAAACATATTACTTCGTTACATCCAAAAATGTGTTGTGTACCAACTCACCCAGCTATCGTTTCTTCTGCATTATATATTCGTTACACTGATATATTGCTTTTGTAAGAAAAGTTTGCATTTGTTCGAACAATTTATGATGACATGGTGCAGGAACAAACTGATATCTTCTGAACTGCAGGTACTCTGCAATTGACAAGTGGAGCTAGCATTTGCACTGCCAAACCAACTAACCACGTGTGAATTTCAGCATTCCAAGTTTTGCCCAGTTCACCACACAACCATCCGGTAGCATTTGTTACAAGCTTTTCAATTCACAAGATGTTTGCTGGGGAGATGCTATTTTAATGCCACTCAATGTTTAGTTCTGTTGAGGCAATGCTCGTTTCTCATTTTATGTGCCGTCTTCTGTAGCTTGTTTCTTTTTGCTCAAATTTATGTGTTGTGGTAGTCATTGTACTGTCTCTGCTGTTAACGCCAGCAGGCAAGCAGCTTTAAGCGAAAATTTTGGTTGTTTTTTATGTTGTTAATCGTCGAGTTGTCATGGATGCAAAAGTTATAGATCAAATTTTAATAAATTAAGCTAGTTATTGAAAACCTTCTGCTTAATTTAATCCATAAAATCAAAACTGTTCTTGGATTACAGTGTGAGGCATCATGTTTTCAGTAGATGCAAATCATGTCTCTCCACTCCAGTAATGAGGTTCTGGCTGCAAAGCAGTTACACTGGAGCCCCAGTTATACACCCAGGCATTTAGTGCAGCCTTCCGAATTTCTACAGAGCTTTGGCGCAGGCCTGATGATCTATTAAAAGGTAGTCAGCACTGGAATTTACAGCAGTGTTATGTCATGTGGTCTAACACATAAAGGGATCTCAGGGCATACAAGTGTTCATGTCCTAGCTAAGACTGCATTTCATTAGCCTCACAACTATTCAAAGGTGCACTCAAACGTGGAACTCCAAAATATTGCTGCATTTGAGTGCTACTGAAGACTGTGCATGTCTACACACATCAAGGCATGCGTCATTTGAGTTTTCTTATTTCTTTCAATGCCAAACAGACCAGTTTTGCCACAGTTGCAGTACTACGGGGCCTTGTTCTGTCCTTAAATAATTAAGTGCTTTCTCTGCTACGTTAATGTTGGTGATTAAAAGGAAACCATTTATTTGTTAAGCTGCTTCCAAGTTCAGCACTTCTTCAGTTTGCAGCTTGATTATGCATTCAACATTTGTTCATTGCAAGGCCATGGACCAGAGCTTATTGTTTTCATCTTCAATTGGTACTTCATTATTTCAGCTGTTTATTTACTGCCCACCCCCTAAGCTTGATCATTGATTCTGCGAGTTCCTGAAGACCGGTATAATTTGGCTTCCATTGTACTGCTTGTGTCCACAGCTCTTACCAGGAACCACCGCTTGTACCTTAGCAGTTCCTTGATGAGGCAAACTACTTCTTCGAACGAAGGAGAACTGGTTTGGTTTGGTCCTTAATGTGCTGTGATCTCTTTCGTATTACATTCGAGCACAAGTCTCATCACGCTGGAAATAAAGCTATGCATTTATTGGCTACTGAAAGCATCAAACTGCTACTTTATAGCATGCTAATTATTTTGTAGCAACATTTGGAGATGGTGGATGCTCTATGACACTCACTCTATCCAGAAGTACTGAGACCAGTGGGCACAAACTGATTCTGGTACAGAAGACTTGTGCACAACAAGAATACAGAAAGGGCTCAAGGATATTTCGAATACAGCACCAGCTGTTTGAGCATACAATACATTTGCACAGTAAGAGCAGCTGCCTGAACATTCTTCACCCAAAGCTGCTTGTGTCTGTCTGCTTACATTATTTGTGTATCAAAATGTAGCATGTACGAAAGTAATATACAAATGTGCACATAGTTGCTTGAAGTATCTGCAACATGCTACAAACACTCTAGGTGCATATACTGCAAGTGCATGTTGCGCATGCTTGAAGCTGTCCCACTCAAACACACTGCATCTGGCCTGCACTGTTGCGAAGACATGCACAATATAAAATTACTTGTACTTGTGCAATGCAATTACTTGCACACGTAGGACAGATTCAACATCCTTTGAAACCAGCTCAACCCATCTTGAATTTCTATCAGTGGAAGGCTGAACAACTAGTTTTTTTTTCCTCAAAAATGAGAACGCTATGCAGAAACGGCAGAAACTAAGTCTTTGCCTCATTATAAGCACATTGTGTGGAATAACTTTAGCAAACAAGATGGCAGTTATAATGATGGGAGTACTTGTGTTACTTTTTCTTTGAAAGCATTTAATGCGCAAGCAATTCAATAATGTAGGCGAGTGTCTAGGGTGCAACGCTAATGAGAAGTCCAATTCCCGTGTCTAAACTTTGTCCCTGCCTGTTATGACATGACAAACAGTTCATGGCTTAAGATGTAGCCTGTGAAGGCCACTGCTAGGGGTACGACCAAGTACTTTAGCAGCCGCACTGTGTAGTCACGTGCGTGTTTATTCTTGCTTTACTGTTCGTTGTAGCTAGCAGGCATTCCATCCAGTAGACACTCTGCATGTTGTGGCCACCTAGAACATAGCGTGCCAATGTGGTTGTGCTGCTTTAATGCAGCTACGCTGTGACCACAGTGAAACCTTGTAATGAAGAGGGGATGTAGCAAAGTAATAACAAATGTAACAAATGTAGATCCTATTGAAAGCTCTGTGGTTGGAAACATATAAGGCTATAGGGAAGCAACTGTTGTAACAAGAGGAAATTCACACCTCCTTCAATTTCATTACTGTAAGGTTTTACTGTAGTTTGTTATTGCTTTTGCCTGTTCTCTCTAGTGACACCTCACCCCCCCCCCCCCCACCCCCTTTGCCACTCCCCTCTTCCTAGCAGATATAAAAGCAGTTGCTCTGTGTGTTCATTTGTAGTGTGTATGGAGAGTGCCAATATGCATGTGCTTTAGCATAAATGTCTTGTGCTGATTTGTAGTGTGTTTCAATAGTTTCAAGCTATATTTTTCAGAGCATTCTAGTCAGAACACCTTTGCAATGCTCTTCCAGACGTTGTGACCAAGACCGAAGGTGTCCTTCGATTAAATTCACCAATTGAATTTTTTGGCACCGATGGTTGAGCAAGCGATGAATGAATCTGCAACGCTTCTGGTGTGCAGCTCTCTGGTGTGAACAAAAGATTTGAAGCTTGCTTAATTGCTTGCACATTAATCTTGCACAATTATCAAGAATGTCATAAAGAAGTGTTGATTTAACAATAGCCCAGAAACTCTGAATGCATTGGTTTGTTACAACACCTAGCCAAGATAAATACATGAAGTTTATCTGACAGTGGTGTCTCATTTCTGCTTTGTCATTCCAGTGCTTTTTTTTTTTTAGCCTGTTGTTGCTGTGTCAATCACAGGATTGTAGTGCTGTAATCGTGGTTGATCACTTTCAGGGATAGTTTCACTTTTGTGTGATGCAACATCAAATGTAGCATTTCATTGGAGTGAATATACATTCTGTCTGCTGGCTTATCCAATGAAAGTGCACCAAAAGTGACATCTCCGAAACTGATGGACCATCATTACAGCCTTGGTTGGTGTTGTCATCAGTATGCAAGAGATCATATGCTGCAGGCATTGTTCTCACCGGTATGTATCATGGGCAGGACTTCTGTGACCAAGATTCAGCTGGCAGAGCACTCATTTTCTTTCAGCTTGGATCGCATTTTTAGAGATGATAAATTAACCCACTTAACAGCAAGGCCTTCTGAAGCTGGCAAAAACTCAAACAATTTGGGAAGCGCTTCCTCGCATCTTAAGCAGGGCTTTAGGACTTTTACTCCTTTCATAACTGACAGTGCTTGGCGACTACGAATTCACCAAGGTACTGCCACTGCCAAAAGTTTGCAAGCCACCGCAAGCCCAACCACAGCGCTCCCTGGGCCATGAACCGAGCCCTCCGAAAAACTTTCAGAGCTCTAAGTCTGTAGTTGTGGAGAAACCATTTCTCTTACTCCACTGGTTTTTGGAGCACTAGCAAAGCTCCAGAAGACAGGGACAGCAGAGGACAGGGACTTATGCGCACACTAGCTTCACATTCACAAATACACTGACTCTTCTTTACCGCCCCCCCCCCCCCCCCCCCCCGCCCCAGACACTGGCTATGAAGTTCTGCTGCTAAACATAAGGTCACACTTACAATTTCCGATTGCTGTGGCCACACTCCAATGCTGGTAAATGTAATTTATGTACCATGTTTTGGGGTGCACATTGAAGAACCCCAGGTTGTCACAATTAATCATAAAGCAATGCACTATGGCGTCCCTTATAACCCACTATGCAGTTTCGGAATGTTGAGCCCCATAATTCAATTAACTCAAAGCTCTGCCTCGACTCTGCTAAATGGAGGACAGCACCAGAGTGGTCATTGCGCTTCAGTAACACCCTTAGCGATTCTCTGAACAAGAATTTCGTTACCAGGTTCTTGAGCATCTACTCAAAGGCATTGGAGTGATCACGCAATCATGAAAGGATAAAAGTGGCATCCCCTGTAGCACGAAGTTTACAAATGGCATAAATCATGTGGAAACTCATTTTTTCATAGAAAGATGCCCTCAGGAGCCCCATTCACCCCACCCACTTTTTTCCCCCTTCAGCTTCAAGATGCAGACAGGATCTAAAATTCATAGAGATTTTCTGGTTTATTTCATCTCGTGTAGGTTTTCTTTTCATAATGCACTCCAACATCACTCGGTCACATAGAACAACATGCAAACATTAAAAAAAGGCAATCTGTGGATAAGGTGCCCACAGGGCACACCTTTTATGTACATATTGCATCATCAGTTCTATCAAGCATGATGAAACACGCCTTGACCCTAAGTGCATAGCTGCTGTAGTAATTTGGGCGGGATGTCACAGATGTAGTGTGGCAGATAAATGACAGTATATACCCTACTGCTTCTGTTACAAACTCAAGTGGTGAACACAGTGATTCCAAAGCTTGCAAAACAAAGCATTTTGAATCCTTGCACTGCAGTTGGCACTTGTAATGATCACATTTTTGTTCGGCAACCACAAATTATAAAGGAGCTTCAGTGTGTTTGACTCAGAGCGGCAGCATAGCATTTCTGTAAAAGCTAAGAAATTACGTGCATGTGGCAAACCAAAGCCCATGAATCTTGTCACAAACTCCTGCGCCTCCACGACAGTTCATGTGAATATGAGGTGCCCATAATAAGCAAGCTTTAGAGGAACTTGTTCATTAACACCTTTGAGCTGCCCAGTAGATGAATGAAGCTGTCTCACAGTGCCAGCACTTTGAGCAGCATCTAATGCCGAGTCATCCACATCACCAAGAGCACAAGAAGCTACTTTTCACTCTCCCTGCAAGTGTTATGAGATTATCACATGGAACACAACAGCACAGTGTGCAATGTTGCTGGCTTGGTATACACAACACTCCATTTACATTTCAGATTATTCTTGCACAGGTCATCCTACACTGCTGCTCTTTAATGAGACACTAAAGGCAAATATTAGATCTACCTACAGTTCCACACATTTCTTTTTTTCCTTGCACCAGAGGACGACGCCGTCACTAAGAAAATGAAGACAGTGTGACAAGAGGTCACCTAGCAAAAATGTTGATGTGTCATTCACATGTCAGTGTAGGGCAGGAATCCTGCCTTGCTTCAGTTATTCCCATCCTCTTCCATCTACTATTCCCCTCGGCAGGTTAAAAAACCCTACACAAAGGTGCTGTGCTCCCACATTGTGAGGTAGCATCAACAAATTCTGCGGAAAAATTCAATAAAATGCCCAAAACACGCATTGTAAAAAAAAATTTCTTTGTAATGCAGCTATTTGTTGCTGTACCTTCAGTGGTGGCATAAATTCTGTCCCTCAAAGACCACTTAAAGTGAAGCATCAAAATAGGCTACACTAACGATATTACCTCTTTCACATCCCCTTTTCCATTGGTTTTGAGACAATAGCTTATTAGGGCAGAAAGAGGAGACTAACTTTCCACCAGCATTACATGCCTGATTCTAGTTTCGTAATATTCCGAACTCTAGTAGGCACTGGTGTTTAGTACAAGACCCTCGAAACAAAGACGCAAGCAAGTGGCCTTTCTTTCATGTCCTCATCTCGAGCTTTTGTGCTAGGTGCCGCTTTTTGGTCGCACCAAAAAGGCCACCACACAATACTTGCTAAATGTGTTGCTTGCCTCGGTTTTTAACTTATCGTGAAATGCCAGTGCAATCCTGCCTCACTGATAAACATCCAACTAGACTTGGCCAGATGCTGGAACAATCCATGGCATTACGGTAAGATGGAGTCAGTGGCACTGCCAGCCATCTCTCACGTCAATTCAAATGTACCAAGCAGCTCTGCTAAAAACCACTCAGTTGGCTTTCCAAACATGTAACCTACCAACCCACATTAGCCTAATATTTGCCCCAATGACCCTTCACAAGGTGTACAGATGCTGAAATATTAACCTTTCAGTTTCCGCTGCTGCTGTGAGTGGTAGATATGTCACTGTTTAAAGAATTGCACACTGCAATGAACATCTTGCACGTATAATCTCAAGCAGTTAATTCTCTACCTTTCTTTGGTTTCATGAAACTAGAGGTAGCAGTGGCATGTATGGTGTTAATATGCAGTTTTTAAAGCGAACTGCTGTATTGTGCTTCTCCCACAAAGCTGCAGGCACCTTTTCATTTTCTGTACACCACAGTTTCATATTGAGACCACTTGGAGAAAATGTGGCGGTGCAATCGTTTAACCTGGCAGGTATGATGAATTCAACTACATAGATTTTTCTTACGTTCTGATTGATACAACTTTGTTATAAAAACCTCGTTATTGGTCTCTGAGGTTCCATAGTGCAGTGTGCTTTCCTCACAATTCCTCTATGGACACTAAAAAGAAACACTTAGTCAATTTAGACAATTAAATACTTTCTAATCTCTATTATTCGTTAAGTTTATGGGAAAAAGGCGATTACTAGGAGAAAAAACGAACACTAAAGTTCTTTCCCTCCCCCCACTTAGCGGCTAAATTCCAGCACTGGTACATGAGTAACATTGCGATGTTCAATGTATTTTTCCGTACTTGAGCAGGTGCAGCGCAGCAATAGTTTTCAAAACTTGCTAAGCTCAGTCTGTGGCTCCTTTACGATATGATGTAGTTCAACTTTATCAATGAAAAATTAAGTGTGCCCAAGCAGGTACCGTCATTTCATGCGGTACCTGCAAGCTGGTGAACGTCAAACGAGCACTGCTCCTGTCTTTTGTTTTCATGTCTTTTTCTGGCTTCTCGGCCTCCACTTGTGAAATCAGTGCTTTCTTTTATTTTTTTATTATAGCAGAATAATTTGCAAATGCAGCTGAAATTATTTTTCTATCTGGAGTATGTTGAACATAAAAGCTTGCAAAATATTTGTTTTATGACATAACTTTGAACAAATAAATAAGCAATATCAATAATATGCATGCCACTAAATATTAATGATATTAAATATGCAACAATTACCATGAAGAATTTTTTTTTCATATGCAGAACAGTCTAGTTCTCTGCAACATTCAGATACAGATAACAGTCAAATATAGTAGCAATAACGTGCTAACTTCGGCTGGTTGGTACATGTCTTCAATGAGTAACAGCAGTGGACAGCAAGACGCGGCTGAGACAGACAAAGCATCGACTTTCAACGAATATACAGTAAAAGCTCGTTAATTCGAACCTCAAGGGGTAGCCGCTCCAGTTCGAATTAACGAAAGTTCGAACTAACGAAAGTGAAGGAGAGCAACAGTACACTGCGATTTGGAAGCAGTAGGGCATGTCAGAAATTTGGCGTGTCAGAAAGTGATGGCGTGTGCCGCGGGCACACGCAATCTTGAAATCGAAGCTCTGGGTCCGACTGTGCCACACTACCGATGTCCACCGAAACGAACGTTAGCCGAGGCTTAACACCATCACAATGAATTGCGATGGCCGATACCTCCTAAGCTGAAAACAGACGTGCACAACCGATGAAGACTACCGAGACAAAGACGCTGAACATGTGAAGGTGGCGAAGGCCCTGATTCGTTGGTTCTTGATTGCAAGCGCAGCTGCAACGTACTTGATTCGCTGTGTTACGATGGCGCTTGCCGTGCCATCTCCGCACAACATTAGCAGCTGTACAAGATTTGCAAAGCCTCCGAGATTCGCAACGGGCATGAAGTCTCGGAGGTTACGTAGAATGGAGAGGCGGCAGCCGCCGCTGCTTTCTGGCTGGCCCCGCGTCGGTTAGATTTTTTTCCAATTTTGCCTTCTCTCGCCGTTCTCTCCGTTTCGGAGGCAATACAGCCTTGTGTGTAGGCAGTAGGCGCGTTTCTCTGGCCGTGTGCCAGGCAAGCGTAGTTCGAATTATCCGTGAGGGAACCTTCTCGCGTTCAAATTAACGGACTTTTTTATACATACACTTCTGTGGAGCTTGGCCGGACCAAATCGTACAGTTCGAATTATCCATAAATTCGAATTATTGAAGTTCGAATTAACGAGCTTTCACTGTATTATTGCACACACAGCAATATATACAGGGGCTTGAGTAGGCAGGAGGGAGAGGAGAACATATAGTAGGAATACATCGTCAGAAAGATAGCAATGATGGATAATGTGAAAACAACACAACTAAACGGTTGCCATCATCCACGTGCAAGATGCACGTGTTCCTTCGTGAGGAGTGATACCAAAGGCACACTCACGCACATATCGCCTTTCCTGTCGATGCTAAAGGCCTCGTATATCTCGGGTGTACGCTGGTCACCCTAGTAATATTTTGCATTTGTCAAACAATGTACGACAACCACACTCAAAGCTACGCACAGCTAGGTGGCTGCCGACACACCCCTTCATTAAATTTGAATGTTCTCTGAGGTGGTCATTAGTAAAATGGCCAGTTTGGCCGATGTAGCAACAACCGCACGAGAGGGGGATCTCGTATGCTACATTGTGGCAGCAATCAACAGGCTTTTTTGTGTGTTTCATATTACAGGTGTGAAGCCCCGTGTTTACCCTATTCACTTTTGGGCACATACTGGAGAACTTGTTTGTTGCTGAGAAAACAATCCTAATGCCTGCTTTATGCGCTACCTTTTTTTATATGATGAGCCACTTGGTGCAAATAGGGAATGCAAACTTTACTCTTTTTGGTTGTTGTATTGGTCACGCCTTGGCTGTTTTAAATCTGCTAAAAGACATTCGGCAATGGTGGAGAGTAAATTGTCCAGGTAGCCTTCCATTTGCAGTGTGAGAAACTGGGAATTAAAACTGCAGCGCATTGTGTGAAAGCACAACCTCAACAAGGCAGCCCCTAGACAACATTTGGCAATAGCATGCTTCACAAGTTTGAAATGCGCCGAGATGTAAGGTAGGAGGCTCTTCTTGGAGCGGAGGGCATACTGCCTGCACGAATGGTCAGATAAAAACAGTTCAAGGTCAAGGAACCTAAGTTTGTTATTATTGGGAAATTCAGTAATTAGTTCTAGTTTCTTCATGCAGGAACAAAACACATCAACTCCTGGCAGGCTACATGGGAAATTTGCTGTCCTCCATTGCTGAATGTTTTGACTTAGAACAGCTAAGGCGTGACACATGCAACAATCAAAAAGAGGAATGCTCGTATGCAAGAACCGCGGTCACTCCCTATCAGCCACACTGGCTGTTGTATTAATAACCGCCTCAGAGAACATTTAATGAAAGGGTGTGTTGGCAGCCACCTAGCCGTGCATTGTTTGACAAATGCAAAATACTAAGGTGCTATGGTAACCAATGTGCACCTGAGATATATCAGGCCTTTTGCATCGACAAGAAAGGCAATATGTGCATGAGTGTGGCTTTGGTATTGCTCCTCACGAAGTAACTCGCGCATCTTGCACACGGATGATGGCGACCATTTAGTTGTGTGAGTTTCACATTATCAATCATTAATATCTTTCTGAATATATATTCCATTTATATGTTCTCTCCTTCCTGCCTATTCAAGGGCCTGTCCTGTATATATTGCTGTGTGCGCGATAAAATGTTGGTTGAAAGTTGGCGCTCTGTCTGTCTCAGTCACATCCCAGTGTCCATCCAGCGTTGTTACTCATTTTCCTCAAATGTAGTAGCATTTTGCACCTAAACGAGGTTTATCACTCCCATACAACAAATATGCAGCGAGGAATTTGCTTCAATAAAGTTATAAAAAGCAGCAAGGACACTTCACGCCCTACAGGATAAGTGAATCAATCTATGCTGTAATGGCCGTCATTTTGGGACACTAGCACCACATTTCTCTCCAGCGGTAACATCAGGAAACTCAATTCAGTGCATATCATAGCAAATTTTGCATACCTCATAACGTTTCTCAATGTGCATTGAGAAGGCATGCTTGATCTTCAGTGTAGAAAGCTCGATAAGTCAAGTAACCGAAATAATGCACTTTCTAAACTTCCTTCTTTGTCCCTTGTGTTTGGCACTGAATTTTCATAACCATGAATCCAACATTACAACTAGCCCAATTAGCAGTCTTGATTAACTAAAGTAATGCTGTCCAAAGCTTACAAACACATTACTGCAGCACACTGCAAGATTCTGCATGGCAAATACATAATGAATCAGATTTTCATACTGTTTCAAGCAATCTTCAAGGACTGCCGCACTGTGTGCCAGAGTTCGTAAGAAGCCAGATTGCAAATCCCAGGGTCCAAAGAGTGAAGACGTGATCAAAATACATGAAGTAACTTAACAGTGTTAAAGCACACAACGCTGTCTTTTTTTTTCTGTCACACCAGCATCTTTAAAACAACTATAGTGCATTAAAAAAAGTGACTAAGGCCTTTCAACACAAGCACTTGATAGTTAAAGATTTAGCTAGTGATCAGTAACAACAGATTACCAAGAATGGGACCCATCCACTATCACAGTGGGACGTACTAGTAGGATGCTGACACTGCACATCGCTCAGGCGGCACTGCTCAGCTTAGCTACACTTGCAAATGCTCTTCACAATTGACTCGGTTATCACATGAGTCATATTCTAGTACTTTTCCCTTTCAACAACACTATGTGTAGCTTTATACACTTTGTAATACTCTGTATACATAGCACTGTCAAAAGAATTTATCTTCGGAATGATATCAACTACTGCTCTACGATATACCTACTTCCTGTGAAACACCTTGGCTTGTACGGCAAAGGGTAAAGTGTCCGGCAGTGCGACATCTTCTGGCATGTTGTTTCGAGCTGCTCTTAAAGTTGTTTGTTAAAACCAATCTTAAAGTTTCTTTTTCAAGGTTCTAAAACAATCCCCCCCCTCCCCCCTAACCAAGAAAGGACAGTTTGTAAACATGACGCACTGCAAAAGCTGTGCTCAAAATTTGGGCATGTTTGTGACAAAGTTAAAAGCTTTAAGAGCAACAGAAAGAACAGCTTTTAGCTTCACAAGAAAAATCGCTTTGTATAAAAGTGGCCATTTCAAGGTACTACTTTCACTCCAAAGATGATTGTTGCAGGCACAAAGAACATACCTAAAAGAAAATACAAATAAATTTCGCAGGTAGAAAACAGCATGCTGGATATGTAGTGTTCACTCACCCAACACTCACCTCAATTCGTCTGAACAGTAGTAGAAAAAAAATATGCTAAAAACAAATCCTAATGCCCAGAGAGCTGTGGTTGAATATGGACCTTAATGAAGAAGCATTGTCCAATCTAAGACTGTGTGTTGAGGAACTACAACTTCATCTATTTGTGGCCGCAACCCTCAACCAAAAGCCTCGTTTGTTAATCAGCACCTCAGAATACCAATGTACTGAGCTATATTATTTTCACGAAACAAGTGACTACGTAAAAATTAATCTAAGCCATCAGCACTATAAAAGAACTCGGTCACAAGTCTAGAATCAATAACAAGAAGTGTTAATAAAAGTGCTATCTATTGTTAAAAAAAAAACTTATTTGAGCAGAAGTCTTAAGTTCATTCCCTGTCACGAGCACATTGAGCACACAGCACACTTCTTTCAGTAAGTCAGTGCTCAATCGGTGAATGCTCTGAACTGGTTCCAACCGTGCCAATTAAACAGATGAAGGGGGCCCACACTGTTTTAGCCAAGACAAGACAGTTATGTGCAGTCTTCACTCGGAGAAAGTACAAAACCTGCAGGTCGCTAATCCACACCCTACCAATGCAGTTGGCTTTCACTTCCCAGTGTGCCCTTTACCTAAGAGGTGCCTGCTCAGAGTAAGTGCTGCTGCTCACTAACAATTATGTCTTTTAAAATGTACACGCCCTAAACAGGGGTGGGCAGGAAATGATCAACCATAGGATGGGACCATTCTATCACTTATACCACAAGGTACTTGCAGTACCTGCAACATGCTGCAGGTACTTGCCTCGGCTTACACAAAGAAGGCACCACAACAAAGCAGTTGTACAATTGTTGGGGAGAGCAATTAACGCTAGCATTAGGCCCAAAAAATCCTCTGAAATATTACCCTTGCCCTACTTTGAAACAATCACTGCCTAATGAAAATTGGCAGGATGCCAGTCAACCGAACTGGTGCTGTACAGCCAGGAAACCCTACTAGCTCCTCTAAGGCAAGGCAAGAAATCCTGCAAACATGTTCACTGTCAGCACTAGATTTAAGATTTTTGTCTTTTTAAGTCTGGGAACCTGAAGCACAAACGAAAAAAGCCGGTGTTATAAGCAGCAAGCCCGATGGCCGGCACGTTCTGTCAAACCGTCAGCAGCAGCTCTTGATACACCTACACCATCTTGACCTTGAGTGTTGGCAAGAATGTCCGGGGAACAGCAGACACTGACCACTTTGCTGGGGCAATTTCTGCAGTTCCCATTTTCGCATTCCTGTTTGTCCGGGCAGTTGCATATGTCTGCCTCTGATGCCGAGATGCCCAAGATGTCCAGATCATCCACGTGAACAGTTGCCGGCAACACAGTGGGCACCACCGTAGGCATCACGACTTCCACATCTGGCACCAAGTCATCTACCGCCACTGTTGCTTCTGGCTTGCCCACTTGCGTCGCCAAGTCAACAGTAAGTGTCCGTGGCAGCAGCACTTGTGCAACCTTAGGCGATGCATCACTCTGTCCGGAACCACTACTCACAATGTCCAGGGGTATCATGGCATAGGCTGCACAGAGTTGAAAAAAAAAGAAGAATACAATCAGCTTTTGCACAGAGATGACTGTACTTCCCACCAAGTGAACTTCTTTCTGGCAGAATTCTGCAGCTGAATGAACAAGCAAAGGACAGAGAGAGATGAGTTGCAAAGAGTTGGAGTAGCAGGATTCCAGACTAGTCCACTTGTTCAAAGATTGAAGGGCAAAGTTCTGAAAAATCCATGCCTTGCCCCCATCATTCCTATTTTGTCTGAACAATCATACTTGTGGTGCATTCAGCCGTAAGCACCACATTTCCATGTAGTATTAATATTAATTAAGCTTTAAAGCTCCAGAGCCTCCAGGCAAATCAGTAAACTCTACATGGATATGAAAGCGAGCACAATGTGCCTTCAAACAGTGATTCCTGCAAATGTCCAAGCCATAACCTCAGTCACTGGAATTTGCTGCACTGTTCAAATTGAAGAATCCTCCCAAAGAACTTTAATTTCAGAGCAGGAATAGAAAAATTCCAGCAGAACCCACCTACAATGATTGTCTAAGTTATGCAAGAGCATTCACACGACACACCCACATGCACGCACGTACGTACGTGCGCACGCACGCACACAAACACACACACTGTTCAAACTCCATTACTTCATTGTTCACTTCATCTATTGTGCACGAGACAGCTATCATGAGACAGTGTGTGGTGAAGTGTAATGCGTACAATTTCGCGCCCACTGTCAGCTGTTAGCGTTGCGCCAAGGTCGGTACTCGCTTATCATGCCACTCCCCAGGCCCGAGTTCAATTTCTTGCTTTCTTCTTTTTTACGTGGTCATTGTTTTGAGGCTCACAGATACCTAGCCAGCCAGACTAAACTGAGTGTGGGTCAGCAAATAATGCTCTTGCATTGAAGTTACTGACATTAAGCACAAATATGGTGTGCCCTTTCATACCCTTACATCATTGCATTCCCGATGGCACAGAGTTAACAAAACTGTGCTATGTAGCCCCATGCAGCGTGTGAGAAATGGCCACAGTGATTACCTCGAAGGGCAGAGCTGCTGCCGTCCACTTCCTGAATGGGAACGCTGACTAGTCCGCCGTTGCCAGGACTTGGCTCGGCTGCTGTTGTGCCCACCATGGTGTTGAGAATCATGTGGGCCGTACTATCGTCCACTTCACAGTCTGCAGTCCCCTCTAAGGGGTCATCGATGTCGACGTCCACGCCGTCCAAGTGAAACGTCACCACCTGACCCTGCAGGCCCCAAAATATTGCAACAGGGAAGCAACTGTGGCAACACCATTCACCAGTTTGCGCAGTGCTAAGAAAATTGAAAAAGAAAATAGGAGCAAAATTGCTTCAAATAAAAACACTATAACTCTAGACTGGTGGGTTACATAATAAAACCATGACTGCAATTATACTGAGAAAAATGAATGCTGCCCATTCCTCACTTGTTGGCAGAAAAAATGAAAGCCAAAAATTTTTTTGTACTTTGCTACCAAACAATGGTGTTCATGATGACAATGTGGCAATGGCGTTAGCCACAAGGTTTTTCAATCTGATTTAGATACTCCTTTTTGTGCACAAAAACCCCCAAAGGTTGCCATACTAAGCTTTCATTCATTTTCAAACACAATACAGTCCTGTTTTTCAGAACAAATGCAAGCATTCTCAGCCCGGCCTTCCTGAAACCAATGAGTTCACAGGGAACTGGTGAGGAAATTTGAATGTCGCGTTGACACTTATTTTTAGTATAGTATTCATGTTCTTTCTAGCTTACCCAACCTCTACACACGGTGAGACAAATCTGCTTGATATTCTAAAAGTATAGAAATATGTACTATAATGCTTAATACTCATCTCTACTGCTGCTAGAGCATACTGCATCGAGAATATTGCTGAATAGACAAGAAAATTACAGACCTCATCACCCTGTATCCGGTCATGCCTTGCAACGTGAGTCTTGAGGCTGTACTGCGTCGTGAATGTTTTCAAACAGCCATCCTGCGTGCAGAGGTAGGGCTTCTCCCCTGAGGAGCCAATGCATAAATTAAGTTTCTCACTCACTACACTGCCTGATTTATCAAATGTTAGCATGAACAAACCATAACATAACTGCCACACCAACAAAGATAATGTCACACATGTAGCTAGTAGAAATTGTCACACTAGCTTGTGATCTGTCATGCACCGATTAATTTCCTACGTGACAGTAGTGCAAATGAACATACTGCCAATTTGCATTATTTCCTAGGTACCAATTCGTAGGCACCACATGCTTCTTTTCTTTTATTCGCCAGAATTATAAGTGAACCAAAGTAGAGTAGGGTATGTCCCAAAGCAGTTATGGCTCGTAGCAACACTGATCAACATACCCAGAAGCATGAATGCCAATCATGCAAGCATTTGCACGAGTGAACTATATTCACATCGCATGACCTATATTAATACAGTACCACATGACAACTTTCAATTTAGCCATTTTCGGCCACATTGCTCTGCCCCAGAAAGCCAAGAAGTTTTATTTAACTAAAGCGAACAAACTCTCCAAGTTAAAGGGCCTCAACATGCATTTAAGTAGTATCAGGCCAACTAAAATTTTTAATCTGCTTGAAAGAACCAGAACGTTGAATTACCCAAGTTTGAGTTATTTAATGTTTACTCTCCTTTTGTTCTTTTGTTAAAACTGTGCAGCTCCATCATCGTTTATGAGAAAGTGAGGAGCAGAAATGAGAAGCATCCACCATCAGTCTATGACACTGAAGGGCTTGAGCAAGTCTAGAAGAAGTAAGCGTTTTCTTGGGAACCTCATAGTTGGTGGAGAATGACATGTATTTTCTTGTACATGCACATAAAGCTGAGAAGAAACAGCAGTCTGACTGAGCAATGCCAAGTGAGATGACAGACCTTACGAGTGTTTACGAAACTGAAGATTTTTTGCAATGGAGCCAAAAAATTGCAATGAAGTTTAAGTTAAACAACATGAGAAACTTTGAGTTTTCCTAAATGTAACGTGAAGCTGCAGAGAACATTCATATGGGCTCCTTGTTAGGAAAACCTGCTCAGTTGGCATCACAAAGAAAAATTATTCAGCAACTTGATACACTTAGACACTGGCTAGCCAAATGGTCAAGGCTCACTTAATTGATGATAATTAAGCTACACTCATTTAGTTCATCAACTTGAACTATACAGCTGTCTTATATGCTTAGGAAAAAATGCGATGAATGCATTGCTTAGCCATACCTCAACAGCGACAAGCCAAAAGTGATATGGCAGGCCTGTATTCTTTTTGTTGGGAGTGTGTACCACCTGTTCATTTCAGATCACCGCTAAAACAAATGATTTGTCGCATGACGGGTCAAAGGTCGCAGTAGTTTACTTGTGACCTCTACTGGTTATCTCTTTTGCGGTTGCAGCAGTGTCATAACAAAGCAACAAAGAGCAACAAAGCTAGAAAGTTTAGCAGGCACCGATACGTTGAAATGCACAAAAGAATCTTACAAAATGTGAGCTTACCTGTGTGGGTCCTTATGTGGGTTTTCAAGTGATGACTAGCGGCAAATGACTTCCCACACCCATCTGCGTCACACCTTGGGAAGAAAAAAAGAGCACAGCTGTTACATGCTATGCTTGAAACATACATACATGCCAACCTACATGCACACATGTGCCTCTACTATTTGAACAAAGCCACAGTTATGACACAATGGCTGCAGCACAACCAATGGTCACTTCACCAGAGCATAATAACAATTCTAATTTGAACTGTACTTTACACAACTTCAGCTTAATTAAACTGCAGATAATTTATAAAGAAATCTCTCATCACAAGGAGTTTGAAGCTATGTGGGTGGATGACATGCGTCAAAGGTCGAAGTTCCCATGTGACAAAGAGAAGCGGCACAAACAATCACCTGTAAGGCTTTTCACCAGTGTGAGTCCGAGTGTGCTTCTTGAGGTCGCTCAGGGTGGTGAAGATTTTCACGCAGCCGTCCTGGCCACAGTTGAACGTCTCTCCTGTGTGGATTCGCTGGTGGGCCTTCAGCCTATCACAGTAGAAAAAAGCATTGTTATAGTTGCTGAAAATGTTGCACCATGTTGATGATCACAATGACTAGGCTTCTGAGCTGGTGCCAATATCTACCACCACCAGAAGTGAGCTGGTATTGTCTAGCCATGACCAGCTCAGCTAATTTGGAAATTACAGTTGGAAAATTAAACAGTTGGGAATTTGAAAAAAAAGCTAGAATTTGTATGGAATATGCTTTTACACGTCTCATAACGCGCAAGCAGTGGCAGATAAAAAATTGGCATCACTGGCTCCAGCAGCGGTACAGGTGTTGCATTACAAGGTTGCAGGTTTGATTCCCGGCCAATGAAGCAACGCCAGTCAGGGAGTGCAAAAATGTTCGTATGTTCAGATGCATTAAGCATTCCCCGTACGACAAAATCCTGTGGAGCCCTCCACCTGTATGTGATATAAAAGTAAACTACTGTCATTTGTATTCCTCAGAGTCTGCTTTCTCATGTGCACAATGTTGTCCAAAGGATTCACCCTGCATTTTAAATTGAAAGTACAGCTTGCTAATCACTTTGTAAACTGCTAACAGACCAACTCAAAGCATAATCAGAAGAATAAAAAAATAAGAAGGGTGCCATCGCCTCACCTGTAGAGAGTGTTGAAGGTTTTTTCACAGCCTGAGATGTGGCATTCGTACGGTCGTTCATTCGTGTGTACCCGGAAGTGGATCTTGAGGCTATACGAGGTGAGAAAAGCCTTGCCACAGCCCTCTTGCGCGCACACGAAGGTGTACTCGCCTGCCAGGGAGACGCCAATGCGTTACGCACACAATGAAAATTTTCGGCTTCGTACTCTGAACTACATCTGCCTTTTGTTAACTTCAGAGAGAGTAAATGATCTCCCAAAGCTGTGCTCAAAATGACCTTATTCAAGAGCAGGAACACAAATGTGCCAACTCATGCTATGTGAAGATCATCAAGTAAACAAAGCTACTGAAAATGGAGGAGCCTCACATGCAAGAATACTAGTGACATGGCCACCAGTGAGCATCATTTCCTGCAGCCACCAATTTTACGTCCCACAGACAAAAAGCAATAAAAGCGGCTATCGGATATGTATACAACCAATGGGCGATATGCAATGTTGCCCACTGAGCAAAACGCCCTTCCTCTAATGAACAGCTCATCGTCAATAAATATTATAGTTTCCATCACATCATGCACAATCCATGGACCAGGCCCAAGAACGCCGCTTATCTTGAACACTGCATAAAACTTATGAGTTAAAAAGTAATAAAAGCAATTTAGATTAAGACATTGTTCTGTTTGCTAGATGCTGTCATGTACTGTACATCTTCCCAAAAATGTCTTCAGAATATGCAATGCACAAGAAAACACACATACGTTGTGGCCCAAGCACAAATCCTGCAACTTTTGGTGCAGTGTACACATGAGTGTGGGGCTGGCACACACAAGCTTCATTTACAGAACGCATCATGGCAACAGTACTTGTAAGGACTCACAGGACAAGAAAGACCCGACAAGGACCAAGCATTTTACTCAAAGCATAAAACTAGTCATACATCTACTGCATAAAAAATTGTGCACTGGCAATAACTACGTATTCAGACTTCCCCATTTCCATTCACAAGTTTGCTGAGATGTACCCATTCCTTTCAAATTAACCCTATGCAGAACGCTTCAAAACGTTCCCTGTTAGTCTGCATTGCAAGAAGATTGTTTCCTGAAACAGGTGTGCAATAGGACTGCGACAAATGATTTGCGAGGTTCTCCTTCACATTAATGCAATCCATCACACCTTGATTGCAGACGCACAATTTTATATCCAGTAGATGTATGACTGGTTTCATTTTTTCAGTAAAACATCAGCTGAAGTCACTGCTTGTCCTTTTCACTGCATATTCTTTTTGGCAAAATTAACATTATGCATTCTGTAAATCAACAGTAACTAGCTTACGTGTCTACTTTTTCAGGCTTCATGTTTTGAATGTGAAACTTTCTGCAGTACATACATTCTGAAAACTTTTCTGGTCATGAGTACATTACAATATATATTCACCAGGCATGTGCAGTCAACCACAAATGTTTACAGACCACAGGATCTCGGGAAATGTTCAATTTCCAAGCAGCCTGTAACAGTAGCCAGTAAAACCGAACATCACAATGTTGTTCACATATACTAGTAGAGGTTGTAAACGCAAATACTGGACTGCATTGTGTGGCTGCCCAGATACTCAGCTTTTTCTCAAATCTCGTCTTCCGTAAAATTTTGTGATTGACTGCACCTGACATCATAAGACCAGAATAAGAGCTGATCAGTAGCAAGCAAGAACCTACCAGTGTGAGTCTTCTGGTGTGTTTTAAGGTTGCCTGCCGTGCTGTAGGTGCGCTTACAGCCCTCATAGTTGCACCGAAAGCGCTTTATCTCACGTTTTCGAGTCTCTTGGTTCAGGCTCTGAATAGTCAGTGTGGCGTGGGTTGGGTTTTTTGGCATCGGGCTGTTGCCTGGATTGATCTGCATACAGATCTGGTCAGCCGATATGGTGTGCTGAATATACCTGCAAACCAGCCAGACATGCCAGATAAGATAAAGGGAAACCTTTGTGATTGAAGGAACCAAATGCCTGAACGCACCTTTCCCGTGCAATAACACAGACATGTGCCTACGATTCTCTACTGCTGCCAACAGGTTGTCATTCAGTACAAGCAGACATGAAGTATTTTTCCATTTATACTAAGGTTTTTATTGTGGTAACAAGGCCGTCCAAGCTGCTGATTACTGCGCGCACTGATTGAAGTGCCTTCACAAGAACAACGGCTGGCCTTTTATGCCCGTGGACTTGTGAGCAAGCAATATCATAGCGTTCTTGTTTAAAAACATGAAGGTCATTTAATAAACCATATTACAAACCTTTTCTGGAAATGCTTTACAAATGCACAGCGTCAGAACAAAACAATGGCTTGAGATTTTTTCATATTTATTTTACAATGATTGAGTAACATATTTTCAATGTTTAGTCACTAATGTGCACCTGTTAACCTTAATAATAAAATGCCAACAGCAATTTTAAATGCAACATAATCCACATGTTACTATGCAGATGACAATCTCACCCTTCCATATTGAGCAATAAAAGTCACAAAATAACAGGTGGGACAAAAGTTGTTGAAGTTTCTTGGCAAGCACTGTAGGCTACAAACATAAATGCAACTACAAACTGATGACTTCCCCTGCCACACAGCTCACAGCTGTATATTCCCATATGTTTTCACTATATAAATCAACAGCTGCTGTCACCGTCAACACCTTTTCTTTAAGGCAACTTGCGACTTTATCCAGGTGCTTACACCTTTACATATTAGAAATTATATTGTTCAGACACGATTATTTGTCAAAATGTACAAGTACTCTCCTACAATGCACATTTTATGCTTAACAAAAACATGCAATTTATTTGCTATCAGGCCTCCCACTGCCTATAAGGTGTGAGTTTTACTTACTGTGAATTTTACTAATATTAGATAAATGTCTAATTAAAAAAAGTTTTGCAGTAAGTCACAAATTTCGTGTGTCACCAGACAGTGTGGGTGCCCAGGTAAGCAGAGAAGACAAGTTTGCTTAAAACACTACAGTAAAGAACACAAGTTTCATAATACAGAGAGAACTTCATAGACACTAACTGCTAAAATCAGGTCTGCATGAATGTGTAGAACGATTTTCAACAGTGCACTGGCACATGCGTAAAATTGTTGTCTTTGGCAGATAGCACCCAACACAAGTTTTGCAAACGTTTGCAAACATTTGTGAAAACTGTTCTATAGGTCAGCTTGCAATCTTTAAAGAGGAAGGCCGAGCTACGTAAGTATACCTATATCGGGCCCCTCAGTTAACCCCCTTTCTTCTTGTTCATAAGTATACCTATGTAGCTTGACCATCCTTTTCCAAAATTGCAATCTAGCAATATCGTGCAAGTGATCCTATATATAGAGAGACAGCAATTTTATTATATCAGATTAGCAAAGGGGAAAGGTTGCGTATAAACAAAATTGCTTAGATCATATAAATGTGGCGTTATCGGTGTACAGATGAAGGAGTATTTGATGAAGCCTAGGTAACGCAAACACACCACACATTAATGAGACCTCAAGTGCATGTCCTCACTGCTGGAACAGCACAAAATGTGAACAATTACTTACTGCGCTTATTCATCAAGCGAAATGCCCTGGTGAAACCTACATAGTTACAGCAAACCTGTGTGCCCCAGTGGTTTCAACAAGACTATTTTGAAGCAGTGAGACACTGTTGTCAAACATGCAGCAAATGGCGAATTGAAGATTTTATTGTTGGATAGGGGTCAACAAAGTTACAGCAGAAAACTAAACGGGCATTGTAGTTTCAACAGTAATCAAGCCGAGTGAAATCTGATCTAGGAGCGCATATTTCGGCGTCCTAACGCTTCTGTCAAATCCTTTTGCGTCCAACATCATTGTGGTGCTGGAACTATTTTCACTTTCCTCAGACGTGGGTAAAAATGCACTGACGAAGGCCGCCTGTTGCATAACCAGGCGCACTGCCAAGTCGCTTTTCAAACAAGCGGGGGTGACGGGACTGCAAGACAGCTGATCGCACTGAACTATAGTATCTGTATTCAAAACATCTCGGATCATAAACGTTTTCGATGAAATTCCACAGGTTCAAGGACGAATGCGCATTCCGCTCTTGGCGTATGACGTCGCGTCGTACTTGCTAAGCGGTATCGGCTTTCGTTTCGTAGCGGCAAGTCAGAACGCAAAGGAAAAAAAAAGGTCACATTCGTCCTGCGCGGAACAATCGTCCGCCACAGTAATCAAGTTTCGCGGTCTGGTTTCTTAGCGGCAACCACTACGTTCCTGAGATTAGCCTTCTAAGTGGGCAAAACCGAGACGAATGCATTACCGCCAGACAAACGCCGGGACATTCAAGCGGTTCGACCGATGACCGGGTTATCGTGTTCGAGAAGCGCGCCGCAGCTGCTTATTTGAGTCTGTTGTGTGGCATATCTCTAGACGTGACGTGACGCCCAGGAAGAAAATAAGTGCAGGCCGAAATCACTCGAGGAAAACACAACTTTCGAGAGCGATGATAACCATGTTAGGGTAAAAACACTCGCCAACTTCCAAGAGGAAAGTTACCACAGAAGCAATACTCCGTTCATCAATGCCCTGGGCCATCACGTGCACTTCGACATCGTCACAGGGTAGAGCAGTAGCTCAGATTCAAGGCTCACCCCGCATTTTCGTTTTCGTGGTCTTCTTCACCAAAGATATCCAGGTCCTCTGCAGCGTTCTGGCCGTCGTTGGAGTCATCGAAAATGCCGTCTTTCGTAGAGAATATCTGCTGACCGAAGGTAGTATTGTCTAGGCTGTCGTATAGATACTCGTTGAAGGCCACAGTCCTAGCTGTGGGACCCGACGACGACGTATCATCTTCCATTTTTTGGCAGATAGCCCCCACTTCGCGAACACCGATGAGCACAGGCGGACATGAAGGTTTCTTCAGTAGATTCGCTAAAAATACACCACCACCACCAGCTTCGCGATCGGCGCGGCCTCTAGCAGCCTAAAATTAGTTTTTGTTTCGTTTTCTAAGAAACCGAAATCTAAAACTTTCAAATTGTACAAAGAGCACAGAGTTATTGAGCAGCATGAATATTTACACCGCCGAATACGATTTGCGTATAAGCAGCGACGTTTGACCTCAATAATCGCCAACAGGGCCCTTCTTATTCCTTCTCCAAAATTAGCGTCAGCGGCCTGACGGCACGCCCAATGTGTGTTCGTTTTGCGAGTTTGTTTTATTTTTATTCGGGGGAATTTAACGGGGGTCCCCTCGCAAATAGCGCATGCAGCGCACAAGCGTGCTTCTCTTATCGCCTCCAACGTCGCGGAGATCCGTCAACAAAGACTTGCCGCCTCGCACCTCATCACTTGCTCGGGTCGTTGGAGGCGCTCTCGAAGTAAATGCCTCTGCACAGAGCTACCAGGGACATGATTAGGAGATTAGGAAGGGTTGTGAGCTACCACAGGCGTGCTCCTAAGGTGTGTCCTACTACGACAGGGCTTCTGCAGCCGCCAGCGACCAGGCAACAGCAGTCCGCCCGCTTTTTCAATCGCTACACATCGCTGGAAACTACGTCCCATGCAAATCGAGTGTTTGTGCCGGCCGAAGAGTTTCAGCGCGACAAGGAGAAACCTTTCGATACGTAAGTTTCGTGGTTACAAGAGGGTATGTCGTTAGAGCTGCGTTTCGTAACAGGGCGAACCGCTGGGCAATGATAACGCAACTTTCATTTATTCTCGGTTAATTTTCCTTTCGTACGTTTCTTTTTGTGTATGTGTGTGTGATCCTGCTGCGCTTTGCGGCATTCTCGTTTCAACGTGTCGTAAGAGTCGAATATGTATATTCTGATCTGATGCTGGTGATAAAAGACTCATAGCACTGGACAGCACCATTTATATTTGCTGCCAGCTATAATCGTTGTAGGGGATGTCGGAGTGGACCGTGAGAGCACGCTATCGTAGAAGTCGGCTTTACTGCAGTATTATATACGCCTGGTAGTGAGCTTTTCTGCACAACTTGCGTGTGCCCTGGCAGCACCATCTAGAAGACTGGTGTTGGCCCTGACCGTTCGTACTTGCACTGTGCACCTTTGCGTGTATCTACTAGGAACGTCATTCGAAGCAGAAAATGAGCTAAATTTGTTATTGTCTGTTAATAATCTCTATAAACGACAAGAACGCACCAGCCACGAAGTTCGTAACAGCATTTTTCTTTTTTTTCTTTTCTTTTTTTTTTTCTCGCTTGAAAAGTGAAACTGCAGAACGGGTCTCATATGTTGCGTTCATTTAACTCACAGCGTTAGTGTACGCACACATGTGTTGCATTTACCCAGTTTATTGCTTGATTAGCTCTTGAGCGACTGCAATGTTTCTGGTTCTGAACATGTAGACGTTCAGACTGTATACCTGCTCGTATACTGACAGACACTGCACCTGGGAATTCTTTTCTCCAGCTGGTTTGTGTCAAATAGCAGGCTGTCATATGCGTTGTTTGACTTGTACATCATATGAGCGCAATGTCTTTCGGTAGAATGTCGTCAATTTTCCTCTTGTATGGTGTCTGTGTATGCATGTGTCCTCATGTATGTGTCCGTGTGCTGGCTATTAACAGCATAGATGGTCAATGAACGAGTGTGAGTTTTAGAAAAGAAGTTATACTTTTCTGGTATACAGCTGCCAAGGCAGTGACATCTAGAAAAATATGATAATGCCTGAAAACAACATACTCTCTGACTATCAGCCTTCGTGACATTTTAATAGCACTATGGGGAAACCTATTTAACTGACATCAGAACATAAAAGAGATTATGTCTTTCTGCTGTACAGATGTTCTTGGAGTAATGACAAAAATATTAATAATGCCTAAAAACAGTATACCGCGTCCGAAGATCAGCCTCCTCAACATTTTAAAAGCAGTATGGAGCAACATAACTGACAGTGCATGTACAGAGCTGAGGCCACACATTCATATTTCTTTGCAGTCTATTAGTTTTCATGCCCTAAAGGCCCTGCATTTATAAAATTCTGGCAGGAAGCCATGAGTATGGCCATGGATACCAATGAAAATTGCTTTATTCATTTGAGGGATAAAAACAAACCAGTGAGCTAGATCAAGGCTGTTAAGATTGGTTAGGATTGCAAAAGATTGGTTAGGATTGTGAGCAAATGCCATAAGCGCACTGTTAGCTGTACATTCCAATAAAGAAATGTTGTTTGTGGAGCATGAGAAGTATGGGTGGATGATGTCGTGTGAGCTGCATTTTGTTTTGCTTGGAAGGTACTATATGATTGTCAACCTGTAAAACAAATGCTCTCGGAATCTGATGAAATGCGTGTCACCTGATTAGGCAATTTATCTGTGAAGCTCAAGAATTATATAATTTCAGATGCTTTGATCTGATGCATTTCTAGATTGGTTGCTAACTTGTAATCTGTTCCTTGAAAGAATTTGCACCTCATTGAACAAACCAATAAGTTTATCAAGTTCCTATTTTCTTATCAATCTTCTGAAAGAGCATTTCACCACTGCTGCCCTTTTCCTAGGCTCATTAATTCTAGCAACCTCTAGGATAACATTTTTAATTCTGGGTATATAAATGCCAAAACCACGATATGACTATGAGGCATGCTGTAGTGGAGGACTCCAGGTTAGCTTTGACCACCTGGGGTTCTTTAACGTGCACCCTATGCATGGTACACAAGTGCTACTGCATTTTGCCCCATCGAAATGTGGTCGCAGTGGCTGCAATTCATTTCCACAATCTCGGGCTTAGCAGCTCAATGCCATAACCACTACGCCAGCACGATGGGTTTTCTCTCATCAATATATCCCACTCAGTTACGAATTACGATGGACAGTGAATAAATGTGTCAAAGTTACATTATTTTACTCAAAGGCCCATCAGGATGCATAGAAAAATATTCGAGGTGGCACAATCGTACTTTGTGCATTTTCTACTCAGTCCTCATAATTACACAGTTATTGAATCTTTATTTAGTTCACTGTCAGTCAAGTTGTGTTTTTTTCATAAACATAATTGACTCACCAGCTCAAAGCACATGTATGAGTTCATTGGCCGCAGTCAACACAAGGATGGAAAAACTATTTCCCAGTTGCTCAGGGAACGTGGCATGTCCAATGTTCCACTGAACAAGACATTGCTTTCAGTGAAGTGGTTATTTGTAGCAGTATATATACTCTGCACATTGAAGCAAAATTAACCCACATTGTGTAAGCAGAGGGCTTGAAATAAATAAATATTTACGAGCAGCTTGATGTTCTTTGAGTTTTTTTCTTGCCATTGCTGGACAGAACTGGCATAAACAATTTGTTTACATGAATGCGTACATCCTAACTGAAGGAGATATTTCTTGGAATATTATTTTGCCCCAGGCATCTTGGATTTGTTAATTTTTATTGCTTTTGAAGATTCATATAGCATGTTTGAAAGGTATGAGATGCTAAAGAAGTATAACATTGTCACTAATTGCAGACAGGAAAGTGGTCCCGTGAATGTGGAAGACCTTCTGTTTGATATGTTCAAGGATGCAGATGACGCAGTCTGCGTGGGAAAGTTCTTGAATGTGAGTATTGGTTTTGTTCACCAGCTGATGATTTCCCCCTTTCCACTGCTAGTGCATATAGAAAGCATTAACCATGGACTTAATTTTGCATGATGCTACATTCTGTTCTCTTTGTTTATCCAGGCACTGTTCACAACTGGGCTGTGGAAGAATGATCCGCGTCTCAAGGAGATGATGCAGAACCTGAGAAATGTTCACAAGGAGAAATCGCCCGTCCGTTCACTTGAATCGCTTGCTCTGAACAGGGAAACATTTGCGCAGTACGTTCAAAATTTCTTCCTGGCAGTTTAGTTATATACGTCAGTTGTCAAATGATGTCCCTTTTGCCTGTTGCAAAAACAATGCACTTACTAGCAAGATCGAGAGATTTGTGACATTTTGTTATGCTGTACTAACACTGAGTGGTTTGAGGCTGACAGACTTGCCGTGTCCTATTAAAGTCATTCTTAAGCCTTAGTGAGCTTACATAATGTTTTTATTAGTGGGGTGATGGAGTAGCTGTAAGCACATTTGTCCACCAACTTTGAGAGAATGTGGGCATTTTGGTCTGTAGTCTCAAAGTCCTAAAAAAGTAATAATTGTCTCTGATAGTGTGCAACCTATTTCTTTCACTGCCTTTCATCTCCATTCAGCAGTGAAACTTGCTTTTGGGAAAAAAGTGCAAACATTCGTTCTTCCTGTACTCACCTATTTCAGAATAAGCTTTATAGAACACAGTTTATTTTGCACCCCAATTTAAGCTATCACGAAAGGAGGATGACTGCCTTTGGCAAACTCTAAGAAAGTGTTGTTTTTCATGTAGTTCTAGTACTTAATTAACTTTTAGCTAATTAACTTGTGCTGTCATTGGACTTAATTTCTAGTTCAATCTTTCACTAAAGCTTGTGAGATTTGTTGCCGGTAGTATACTGCACTGTATTATGACTGACAATATTTTTGAGCATGCATATGCGCATGTGCAGCCAAATGACTGGTAGGTATCATTCTCTGCTTCTTTTTTTGCTTTCCTACAGAGTGATCCGAGAGAACATCGTTCTCATCACTCGAGCGCTGCGCCACCAATTTGTGATTCCAGACTTTCAAGACTTTATTCGCTATGTTGAGGACTTCTACTGGAAGTGCAAAGTGAACACTGGTGGAAAGGTTTGTAAATATAAATGCAGCTCACTGGAAAAGGCATTGCAATATCTGTTGACTGTAAGCTTCTGGACAGAATAACAAGCACCAGTATAGTCTCATTTGATCTGGGTTTGGTTCATACTATTTCCCCACCCACTACAGTAGCTTACGGCAGGGCATTGCTGAGGTCGGGGGTTGATCCTGGCCACGGTGGCTGCATTTCAATGGGGGCAAAATGCACAAACGCTCTTGTACTTTGATATAGGTTGCTCATTAAAAATTCTAGGTGATCAAAATTAATCTGGAGTCCCCCACTACGGTGTGCCTCATAATCATATCATGGTGTCAGCCCGTTCAATTTCAATTCCAGAATTTATCATTTTTTTGCAAGTTACCAGTTTATATGTTCATCACAGGTAATAATGAAGATATGCCATTTGAATAATACATTTACTGGATAACAGATTACTTCTCTTGTTCTTCCCCTTCTTCGAATATGAAATGTATACCCACAAGGTTCTAATGCAGTCATGACAGAAACGCTGCTGCATGATTTTGTGACTAGTTGGGGAAGTGTTGCATTTGACTGCCCAATGTTGCCTATCACAAGTGTAGTAGATACTTTTGAACGGTGTAAGGCTGGCTTTGTCACAATACACAAGTGCCCAAAATATAGCTGCTATTGTTGAAATCGCAATTATTGTGCAGTTGATGTTGGTTCTTGTCTTTTTACACTCCTTTTCTTCACATTTAATGCAGTAAAGCTATTTTTTAAAATTCTTCTCATTCTGTATTAGAAAAAGATGGATGGCAGATCTTTCTGAGCTAAACCATGCTGCATGCAGCTGTCTGGCCTAAATGGCATCTCTGTGTACTAAATTACATGTTAGCTGTTAAGTCTGAAAAGTTTGGCGGCTTAGTGCCATGGTGTAATATTTAATGATCTGGTAATATATTGTAGAGTTATAGCTGGTAATATTGCAGTTGGCACCATGTAATCACTGAGGATTTAATCTTACTGACATAATAAAATTCCTAGATGCTGTGATGGTTTCTCGTTAATGCAGTGTTGCTGATGCTAAGTGCTAATGTTACTGTGTTTCTTTTACTTCTCTTTCAATGGGCTCCTGTCGTACAAATTGCTTCTATATCCATTTGTGAAACTTCATATTTGTTGCATATTTTGCCAACAGGTGGCTTCCTACATTCCCCAGCTGGCCAAGTACAATCCAGACTATTGGGGAGTGAGCATCTGTACTGTGGATGGCCAGAGGTAAGCAGTATATCACACTCTTTATTTATGCATTCTTTCTTTAGCAGGTCTGTATTGAGTTTTGATGTGTAGTAGAAGGCTGCATAGGCCTAGATGTTGCTGCTGCATATGCGTATATTGTGACAACACTGGTCTACAGCTAGAGTAGCAAGAACTGCTTACATTGAATAGAGTTAAAAGGCATCCACCATTATTGTGTGCATGTGTGGGCACTTAATGCTTGCTGCTTATTAAAAGAGTACTGACATGATATTTTCAAGTATTAATTTTTTTTTATGGTAAATGAAGGTCTTGGACCTCTGAAGCCTAGATAAGCACCAGAGCCTAAATGTGAACAAGGTTCCCATCTGGGAGCTGAAACCTTAACTTTACTAAATCTTTTGGGGTCAGCATCTTGTTTTATTTTATCATCTTTTAAAGGCCAAGTTTAGCTACACCTTCATCTCATCTACCATGTTCATTATATATATATATATATATATATATATATATATATATATATATATATATATATATATATATATATATATATATATATATATATATATATATATATATATATATATATATATATATATATATATATTCATTACATATATAGAAATTTCGTTTTAATGTTGTGTATGTGTGCAGGCTGCACTTCACTTAACATAAACTTTGCAGCTATGATAAGAAGTCAGTATTTGTCAATGTGTGCTTTCGGGGATGGGGAGTAAGTGATAACTGCACTTTGCTTTATTTGGCACCATTGGCTTTATGCAGTCAGTCTTTTGTTCACTTCTGATTGATTGATTGGCATTTTCAGGTTCTCAATTGGAGACACAGAGATTCCATTCACAATCCAGTCGTCTGGCAAACCCATCAACTATGCCATTGCACTCACCGAGCTCGGCTCAGACGCTGTCCATCAATACGTGGGCCAGGAACCAAGTGGCCGGATGTTCAATGAGCTTGTCCTCGATTACAGCAGTATGGGTCTTCTGCTCTGATGTAGCATTTCTTGAAAAGTGTTAACCGGGTGTTCAGCAATCTGTAAGCCACCTTCTCCAGAGCATGTACCGCAGCATAGGAAAAATGGAGTTTCACTCCCTAGAGGAATATAAAAAACTCCATCCTGTCTATTTCATCAGGTTTTGAAGTGGAGCTCGCTTGCTATAACTTGCACATGTCATAGCTGGAAGGGGTGCATGCAGCCCATCATTAGCCCTTTTTCACGTGGCATTTTGAAACCCGAATGACAAGTTTCTCTCACCTCTTCCTATACAGCTTACGGTTTCTGAAATAAAAATTGTTGGGAAAATTCTTCAACATGACAAAACATCCTATATTTAACTTACAACACTTTATGATAATTTGATCAACCCACATTAATGTAAAATTTTTCAAACAGCCTTGTGGGTTGAGAAGGAGCTCATATAGGAGAGCCGGCATTTGATGTACACATCGACATATCACTTTAGGATAGTGATGTAGTGACAACAAAACCTTTGTGTAATACCAACATACTACCATGTTACTGTTAGCTGGATACTCTCTTGCATTGTTTTTTCTTTTCTTTTGTTTTTCTAAGGTGTGTATTGTCAGTACCATAAGTAGGGCAGGGAGGGAGTGACAGCTTGGTTCAGCACTGCTTCTTATAGAGATTTTCAGTTTGACTTAAACGTATTGGCGTTTGCAGAATACTGAGTTACTGGAAAGCTGTACTGCCATGACAAGGCTGGTAGTGACATCTTGTGACACAAAGCTAAACTAGAGAGCACACACAGTTAATGGTGAAGTGACCTACCGTATTCTACTTAACTGCTGGCATAAAGCATTGATAGCGACATAATCGTTGGCATGCAGTCCTTTTGCGATTTTTCTTAACAACAATTTATATTCGTGCAACACAAAAAATTTTCAAATTGATCGTAATTAAACAAAGTATCACAAGATGTCGCTACCAGCTTTACTATTGCTGTCCATGGCTCTGGTAACTCAGTCAAAACTCTCTTTTGTTATGCGCTGTGCAAGCAGAAAAGTAAATGCAATACGTCAGTGGTTGACTCTTCCTTGTGTCTTTCAGAAAAACCACACAATCCCATGGTGAATGCTGGAGCTATTGTCGTTGCTTCACTGCTCCTGTATCTCATAGAGGTGAGGCCGCTCTTTCACATCACAACAGAGATGTAGCCAAGTTTTTCTCCTAATCATTAGACATTGTGGTTCAGTGATACACGCAAACAGTGTTCTAGAGTTCATTTCTGTAATGTACAACCGAAGTGCCGCAGGCAATAACTGTCTGTTATGGCATGGACTCTTTTTTTGCCACTGCTACCTTGCTTCATTTTTCACATGATTATCCTTTGATGGACTGTGCAACTGTCAGTATTACAATGTGCATGCGTACCACATACTGTGTCACAAGGCATTAAATCAGTGGGTCCAGGTACAACCCCAATTGATTATGTATCCATCTGCTTGCTTGTAACAGTGATTACTGTTGCTGTTGCAACGCTCTGTTAAACGTGCACATTAATGCTGCATTCTAATGAGGAAGGCTTAGATTCATGTTTTGCAGATTCATGTGCACATTAAAGAGCGCCAGGTGGTCAAAATTAATCCAGTTCCACCCCCTCCCCTCTATTATAGGAACCTTCATAGCATACTATGCATCTTTGGGAATTAAAGGCTGATCAATTAAGCACATGCACAAATGTTTCCATTAATCTAGTCAATGAAGGGACTGGTAAAGTTGACTTTCCCCCATAAAGCCTTTTATTGAGGAGAAGCCAGCAGCTTTGGTTTACGCATTTTAGTGAAACAAGCATATGCAAGCACACTGCAACACAATTTGAGGCTTGTCATAAAATTTTGCTTAAAATTTGTGACTGCATCTGTATATTCAAAGCAATTTCTTAACACTCATAGGTAAGGTTGAGCTCTTAGTGACCGATTTTGCTTGTCAAATTTTTTGTTGATCTCGTGCACATTTTGGTTCATGCATTTTGTTTTATTCCATTTACAGCCAGAGATGAGGACATCTGAGAAATTTGACTGGGTAAGTATCAGCACTATTTGGTTTTGTAGTGTATTTCTCCGCTGACACTTTGCAAATGGCTTTTTCAGATGCTCCAGTACTACAAAGCAGTGTCGGGAGGCGAGTACCTTGGCTTCAACAATGCCATGTAAGTGAGATTATGACCTCGTGATATGTAAAAAAGAAGTCAGACGGATAAGTTAATGCTGTGCATCCTTGCTTTCCACTAACTTATTACTGGGAGTATTGTTCAAGTAATTTAAGCCAGAGTTACAATGATGGGTGAAACAAGTGATTAGTAATCATTTGGCTGTGAAAAAGTGTGGAGTGGGAGAGGCATTAGCATCATTTCCAGTACTTCCTGAACTTGAAAGTAGTGTCCACGGAACTGCACTTTGGTGAGTTCGTAATTTAGTTAAATGTCCAGAGCCAGCCCTTAAGGTACCATCGATTTGTTTGTGAAGGTGACCAGTGTTTAAAAGCAGCTCCTTGATTATGAAGGAAAGTCGCGGAGATGTTAGTATAAATATTCTCAATGAAATAAAGATTTTGTCTCAATATTTTAGCACCAGACCACTACAAGTTACACTGGTGCTTCTGAAGAGCAGTTCAAAATGCAGAAAAACATAGAAAACCAGATTAACTGTAATGTCAAAGCATGAGACGGATGCTGGTAGACTGCATGGCAAGAATGTTTTAGGTGAAGCAAGTTGGCTAAACTAGATCAACTAGCTGCCATCTGAAAGCAGGCACTGCTGATGAATTTTTTATCTTGATAATTGAGTTACCCTTTTTTCTGCCTGTTGATAGAGAACTACGGGGTTTTTCTTTCTAGTTCTTTAGCTAGGGTTAATTCTATGCCTGGTGGATGTCAGCCAAATGATGTGCTGCTCCTTTTTGCTTGTAGATTTCTTTCAGAGAGAGAAGCTGCTGACAGAAACTATGCCATAGGATTCTACATGAAGGAGAACAAATGCTTCCCTGAGAGGGTCAACCTCAAGGAAACGATGGACTTCTACTTTCAGGTAAAAAGTCCTAAAAGTACAGTTTTTGTGGGTGTATTATGTAGCATGGGCACCTGTTTTTGGGCCGCAAACAAAACCACCAGTGCTAGTTTTAAAGTGTCCTGGGCTTGCAGCCTTTCTATGCTAAATAGTGAACCTGTAAAAGTTATTTGCCAATGACCATTACAAGCTGTCAGCCAAAAGATATTGCCCTTTCTTTGGATGTACTGGCAGGCTAATTAGTTTGACATGCACCTTTCCTAGTGCAACCAGCTTAGACACAAGTTAAAGGTGTAAAGAACAAATGCTAGATAGACTAGTTAGTTTGGCATGTTTATCTGTGGCATACAGCATGTGTAGTCGATTAATAAATGATGAAAAGAATGCAAAATAACATTCATGCATTGCGTATTGCATGCTTAAGCTTTCCACTGAGGTGGTTAAATTGTTTATTAAACTAGGTGCATATCAAATGCTGCATATTTATGTAAACATTAGAACTTTGACATCTGTGTTTATTTGCAGCTGTGCTCTCTTGAAGTTAACTGCCAGTCCGTGAGCGTAATGGCGTCAACATTAGCCAATGGTGGTATCTGCCCCGTCACAGGCCACCAGGTTATGAACGGGGTGTCCTGTCGGGATGTCCTGTCGCTGATGCATTCATGTGGAATGTATGATTATTCTGGCCAGTACGCCTTCAAGGTAGGTAATGTGTTCACCATTTCTGTGTAAAACACAGAAATTCTTAAGCAGTAGCTGAAGCAATTTCAATGAAATTTTCTGCAGAAGAAGTACAGTTATAGTGAGTAACAGTCAGGCAAGGTTTATTAGGTGCTCATATTTTGCAGAAACTGACAAATATCGAACAATTTAGAAACTTTGAAATGCCGCCTTTAGGGCTCTATATTACAACAGTAGAAACACTTGTTGCGTATTTCTGCCTTTATGCTTTATGTTTTGGTTTAATGTAGGTCATGCAAATGACATTGAAAGGTAGGCAGTTTTCAGTAGTACTTTGTTTATCACTAAAGAAAGAGACACAAAATGTTGCGTTCAAGTTTCCCAATTCTGCACTCTTAATTATGAATTTCAGGCAAAGGTTTCGTGGCTGGGCTACTAGCCACTACGTAAACACACTAGGGACACTATATCTAGTGTATCTATACTAGCCACTACAGGTAGCACCAGAGGCGGTGGTCACTGCTGTGATATTTGGCCCTGGTCCCATGGAATAGCCTTGAGAATAACTACACAGACCCAATCAGAAGTTACCAGTGCACTGATTGGTTTCCAAAGAAATGGTTTCTGGAAGAGAGCATGTGATATCTCAGTAGCTAATCAAATTCCCAAGTTCAAGAACTGAACAACAGTTGTATTGTACAAAGCCAAGTAAACCGCCCAATTCATATAAACCCCCACTGTGCCCCAAATGCACAGACATGCATAAGATTTCTGTTTATCTGTCAGTATAGTTCCCATCCAAAGAAAATTAGTGCTAACTGGCTTTCCCAAAGCAAGCAAATAATCTAACAGATTTCACATAAAATGTAATGAGCTAAAGCACAAGAATTTCTAGCACGTCTTCACAGAGAGAAGTCTAAGCTGAGCCACCCTGTGAAACCAAAATGACGCAGGTTGGCCTGCCAGCCAAGTCTGGTGTCTCGGGCTGCACGATGGTGGTGGTGCCCAATGTGATGGGCATCTGTCTCTGGTCACCCCCTCTGGATGTCTACGGAAACTCTGTCCGAGGCGTGCAGTTCTGCGAGGTCAGCTTGCTGCCTTTTGTAGTTTGGTATGGTGCAGTTCCTACAGAAGCGCCACATAACTGTACTTAGTCAAGAATTTTTCTTATTAACTGACAGTTTCCAAGTTCTATATGTGGAAAATTCTCCCGACTCAATTGCAGGTATAAAGTGAGGAAATTCAGCTCCTTGCTCAATAACAAGCTCTGGGCTTGATCGTTCCCCACACTTTACTTTGTGCCTAACCTGTGCATGTCTTCAGAGGGAAGCTAGCCTATGCATGACATCACATGCATGCATGACATCACAAGTACGATTACAGGCCACTGCAGCCACTTTAGAATGGGAGACGAATGCAAAAGTGTTCATGTGCACACTGAAGAACATAATGTTATGTAAATTATTCCAGAAGTTCCCATTATGGCATGTCTCATAGCCTAGAGTAAAAAATATATTTCTTCATTGAGATATGTGGGCTGCATTCCCACTTGGGAGTGCATTTTCTTTTCTGGCACTTATTTGTATTCATCTGTAGTCTATAGTTTTTCCTTTCTGATGGCTGTGTATCACAGGAGCTGACTAGGGTGTTCAGCTTCCATCACTATGACAATCTGCGCCACATGACTCAGAAGAAGGACCCTCGGCGACAAAAGTATGAGACCAAGGGCCTCAAGGTGGTCAACCTGCTCTTCAGTGCTGCCAGTGGGGATGTCACAGCCATGCGCCGGCAAGTTCTTTCTCATCACTCATTTTCTGTTGTGCACAGGCTGCAAGTAGGTGCTCCGATTTCACTTATGGCCAAATGGGTATGCTCAGCATTTTACTGATTAAATATGTCAAATATAAGCACCGCAGGTTTTAATAAAGGTGGTGGAACCTCGCCAATGAACGCAGGAAGAGTGTTTAGATACAGCGTCATTTGTATTAACAAAGTGGAAAGTGCAGTGTCTACTCATGCATAAAAAAAATGGTCCACAAGAAAAGCACTGCACTTTCTTGCTTCCCATTGGGAAAATGACAAAATTAATCAGATCTGTAGGATTTTCTTTTTCCTTTTTTTTGTCAAGCAAATATGCAGAATCCATGCCAAGCTGTTTCTCTGAGCCGTCAGCAGAGTTACAGGCCAGCACTTGGCATGCTGTCAATCACTGGCTCTTTTAAAGTTGCATTTCATTCGTGCAGTGGTCGCTCGTACATACCTTATTATATGCTTTCTTCAAATATGCAATTGGACACTGCAGAATTGACCTCTTATAATGTTGCACACTGGAGCTGGTCACTTAGGTGTTCAGTTATGTTTAACCAAGAATTCTTTCTGCTGTACAATGGCTTTGCTAAGAAGCATTTGCAATATATCTGAGAATGGACAATACCTAAGTCTATAGAATTCCACAGACTCCAAAATGGAATATCACAGCCTAAACATGTACACTGCTAATAACATCTCATGGACCTGTCAAAAGCTGCATGTGGCTTGCAAAGTTTGGTCACCCGACCCTGGCCTAGCCAGAATAACTCTGAGCCTTCCTAAATAATAGCTCTTCTTTTCCATCCAACTTGGAGATCTCGGAAATGTTTGAGAAAACATTGTACTAATGGCCCTATAATTATGCTGTCTTTGTGAAAGAAAGCTTTTTTTTTTTCTCCTAACGTGTGCTTAGGCACTTGTCTTATTTCAAATGTGTGTATATATATGTGCATGTGCGTGCATGCTCTCTCTCTCTCTCTCTCTCTCTCTCTCTCTCTCTCTCTCTCTCTCTCTCTCTCTCTCTCTCTCTCTCTCTCTCTCTCTCTCTCTCTCTCTCTCTCTCTCTCTCTCTCTCTCTCCCCCTCTCCCTCTCTCTCTCTCTCTCAATTATGGTGGTGCAACTATTTATTATGATTATGTGTGAATTATAAACATTATGCTATATAAATTATAATGTTATGTTAATATAAATTATTACTGTTCATAGAAACTTCCGGTTACATCAGGTGTTCCTCAGGGAAGTGTTTTAGGACCCTTGCTTTTTTTAATATATATTAATGACATTGTTAATGTTATCCATGAACCTGTCAAAATAAGGCTATTCACTGACGATTGTGTTATGTTTAAGGAAATTGTGATAGTGTAGATGATCAGGTGCTTCTAAATAATTGTATTAATAATGTTTATCAATGGTGCAACCAATGGGGTATGAAGCTAATTTCCGAGAAAAACAGTGTACATGAATGTAAGTAGAAAGAAAAATTACTTCTGGTTTCCATATACGCTATCATCTCACCTACTCAAAGAAGTAAGCGAATATAAGTACCTTGACGTAACAATAACAAAAAATCTCAATTGGAATAACCACGTATCTAACATATGTGCATCTGCCTTCCGTAAGTTATGCTTCCTCGGATATAAACTTCGACAAGCCCCTCCATCCGTCAAGCTGTTGGCCTATAATTCAATCAGTAGGCCTACCCTCAAATACGCATGTATTCTTTGGGACCCACACACTAAGAAAAACATTGATGCTCTAGAAATGATTCAATGTAAATCCATTTGTTTTATCTTTTCTCGATACTGCATGACAGACTCCCCAACCTTTATGATGCAACAAAATAATATCCAGGAACTTAAGCTACGTCGCAAAATTCTGAGATTAGTTTCTTTTTAACTTGAAAAACAGCCATCTCACATTAGACCCTGCTCTGTGCATCCAACCTCGGAGGCCACGACTGACTCGAAATCGTCATGCTGAATCGATAATACCATTTAGAACACACACCAACACATTCAAGTTTTCATTTTTCTCACTAACGATTACAGACTGGAACGCTTTGCCGCTATGTATTTCTCAGAACAGTGACTCATTCAACACATTAACGTCATAAAGTGAAGTGCTTTTCTTTTGTTTTCTTCTTGCAAAGGACTGTTTTTCCTAAAGTTGCAATGTTTATAATTGTTTTCACGGCCATAAGGTGCTCATTGATGTGTATGTTTGTGTATATATATGTGTGTGTGTGTGTGTGTGTGCACGCGCGTGTGTATATATATATATATATATATATATATCCCTAGCTTGGGCCTGCAGTATTTTGTAAATAAAAAAAAAAAGTTCTGCAGAAGCCTACAGTGTGTAGGAAACTTTATGAGAGGTAACATTGCCATCCACCTGACTGTATAGCATAAAGGGTATACACCTTATACGCTATGGTGTGTATATTTGCACGGAACAGTGTGAACAGCCGCAAACGATGCATCCAGGGCACACCTAGAGGCTCATCACACGAGAGGGCTGACCCAAGACAGGCGTAATCAGGGATTGCTGACGGAGGCATTTGTCCTTCAGTGGACATAAATAGGCAGATGTTTCATCTTTTTTGTGTTATGGCTGCATTCGAATACAACTCTTCAGTGGCATGCACTTTGAAACCTGTTCATGGGAAGACATGAAAACAAATATCATATTTGTCATATCATAACATATCTGTGATCACATTCTTGTATTTGTTAATGTTGTTCTTAGTGGTTATCACAATAGACAGTGGTCTTGTAATCTGGTAGCATTGCAGTCAGGCTTATGTAACAAACATTATGATCTTTGTTATTGTTGTGATAGTTGTTTTCAGTGATGATCATGATGTCTTGTAATTTGGTAACTTTTAATTCAGGCTTATGTTTTGCAAAAGGAGAATTATGCATTTAAACAATGGCTTGAGGCCTATAAGGTAAAGTGGGTAAAGGGAAGGTAGATTGTGTTTCATAAGTGGTATAATGGAAAGCTTCACATATGTGAAACTCCATAGTGAGTTAAAAGCTTTTTTTTTTTTATGTAACCCATGGCTGGGGATCCAGTCTGCAAACCATGTCAATGCTTTTCTTAGAATATCTTTATTCTTTCATATCCCACGTGAAGTTATGAGCACTCAGAGTAATCTTCATTGCAGATGTATAGTATTTCACTTGTAGAGGTGACTGCAGGTGGTTGAGGTCATTGTATTGCCATCACTACTCCCATAAGGTTATGCATGTTGTCTATCAGTGTATCCTACACTGGCCTTGGTTAAAAAGACTTATGCCCCTCAGGGCTCATCGGGATCAGGAATCGCAGCCAGGAAGTTTTCTCAGTATTAGTACGATAGTGCAATACAGGACGAGGACAAGAACTTTCTTGTCCTTGTTCTGTCTTGCACTATCTTACTCATAATGAGTAATTGGTAACGAGCCTTGTTGTCAGTTCGATTGACAGGAGGTTTTCTCCGTGGCAGACTAAGGCAGCGCTGTGTCTTTTCAGTGTTTTGCTGTGGAATGTCCACAGGTGAGCATATGAGTTGGAAGAGAGACAAAAACTTTATTCGTTAGGTTTGTCAGTGTCACCATTCCATGTGTGACCGATAATCATGAAGATGCCAGTGGTTAAGTGCATGCCATGGCTACTTGAACGCAGAGAATGTAGGAAACCAGGCAAGGCCAGATAGCTGGCTGAGTGTCTCGTGAGGCCTTCGTCCCACTTTCCCAATAGTGGGGCAGGAACGGTGATTGATTCATGCCTTGTGTTGCATAAAATCATACGTTGTTTGTGCAGCCACTACCTGTCGGGCATGGATATGGGCTTGAGTGACTACGATGGCCGCACAGCCCTGCATCTGGCCGCTGCTGAAGGCCACCTGGAATGCGTCGAGTTTTTACTAAAAATCTGTGGTGTGGATGCCAATGTCAAGGACAGGTACGACTGTCAGTGAGGCATTACCTGCACAGCGACCAGTGTTCCCATTATACTTTCATGTTATATCTTTCAAGTAAATTATACGTGCTGGAACATGTCTTTGCCTTAAACATTGTTTTTCCTCATGTATGAATGTAGTGCTAAGAAACAGACAGCACTAGTTTGCCTCTGGAATATGCAAAACGACCAAAAGGGTTTCAAGACTTTGTTTATATATGTTTCTATTAAGTGTGCAAATCCACTGAAGTGCCTCACATGTGACTTGCTTATACGGAAGTGGTAGTACAAGATGCACCTCATAAGTCTGTTTTCAGAAATATTAAAACTACGTGAATGAAGTTTGTCCTAATTGTATAGAGTGTAAGGTCCCATTTTGAATATGTTTATATGTTATCAAAATTTTGTTTAGTTATGTTTCTGGGGTGCATGAAATTGGAAAAAAAATATGTACTTTATGCAATTCTGGAGCTTTGTAATAAGTCTGAGAGGGTGTTACCAAATAGCCTACACTTTCACATAGAGCACAGACTGCAATGGAAGCTAAAAAATTAATTTTGCTTCACTTCATTATTTAAAGAAAAAGTTTTTAATCTCAACTGCCATTTTTGAGATCACTGTCGTGTGGTTTCTCAAGATGCACATACCTAATCAATATTGCTGAAAATTGCAAGAATTAGATACTTGTATTCTACACATCCTTTTGCATATGCATGCAAAATTTTGTCATAAGTTTTAGCAGCTTTCACTTACACCACAGTACTAACTTCGCAGCATTTTTTTTTGTAGATAAGCAAAGTGTTTATTTAATCATGTAGTCATTAAGCAGTATTGGAATGCATGAATACAGTGGGCATAGCAAGCTTTCTGATATTTATTCAAATTAGCCTGAATTATGAGCTATCCACCTTCAAATTATATTGTGATGCTGCAATACATTCTTTTATTCTATTCTTAAGACCATAAAGTGCCAACCTTCACACTTAATTTAAGCTTGTACTGTTTTCTAAAAAATTGCGAGAAACCTGCTTACTGCAACAGAATGCAGTTCTTGGAATGAAATAGGAGTAACTGGCCAGCCATTTCATTCTTCTTTTTTTGTGTTCATGTGTGTTTGTGTTTATGTTTTTAAACACTCCTCTGTACGCATAGATGTCCATTGCATTTGTGCTAATATGAGCCACTGGCATAACTGTTCTCCTCAGCTATTTCTTTTCCTTTGTCTCTTTTCGCATGCATGTCTGTGCTGTACGTGCATGTTGTGATTGCATGTGTTTGTGTGCGTTTTCTGAACACTTTCACCTCTGCCTGTATGGCTTTTCTTGTAGGTGGGGCCACACCCCACTAGACGATGCACGCCAATTTGGCCACGCTTCTGTGGCCGACTATCTTGCCAAGTGGGAGGCACCCTCCTTGACTGCGGCAGTGACATCCGCCACCAACCATCAGCCACAGGCGGCATTGCCGCAGAGTGGCACGGACAGCAGCGACGCCCTCCCACCGGCCCCCAAGGCGGCGGCAGCTGATGGCACCAGCCGTCCCGTAAATATTCCAATCCTGCGCAAATGAGTCACGAAACTGTTCCATTCCACATTGTTTAACACAGGGCTTCTGCTTTAGTGTTCCAGGACTGCTGCCGGTCGCGTCTGCCCTGAAAGAGCTCTTTCTTTTCCCTTCCTCATATTATTGTGGTGTGAGACTTGGCTAGCAGCATGCTTGTATGATTAGGTATTAGTGTAGGCACAATCACCAATTCCTGTGATACGCTCTAGAACTTTTAAGAGATGGCACAATTTCATACACATCCCTTCTTTCTATGTACATCTTTGCAGCATCCTTATGTTGTGCTGATCTACTGTCGAAGCCTTCATGTTTATTATGAATTATAGCAGAGTTTTAACCATTAAATCTCTAATCACGTTTGATTTTATATATTGTACTTCGTGCAGCAGTGGTCAAATGTCCTCGCACATATTCATTTGTCAATTTATTTATTTCAATTCACATTACATGTTCAGATGTGTGAATCATGTTACGGCGCTTGTTTCTACTGCAACTTCTCATCAATGTCCACAGCACAGAGACAGCAGGACCAGTACACACCTTTTGCACAGGTGCAAGTATGCTTTTGTCAAGGCTGTTGTTGGCTTGCCTCATAGCTAGTAGTGTCAAGCATCTCAGTGCGAAGCATTTTTTACTAGCAGGTGTTTCATGTAGTGCTGTATTTACGGAAATATCCAGGGTTGTGGTGTCTGCAAATGAGTTTGTGACTGCCAAGGGATGAGAGAAACAGTCTAGCCACATTGGGCATTTAAAAATGCACTAATGACACAAGGTTTGCAAAAGATCATAAACATTATCTTTTGAAAGCCCTGTATCAGAATATGTGTTTTTTCGCTGATGTCTCTTTTACTTGTTACCACTGCACCGTTGTTCTGCACCACTACCGCAAACTAAATTTTATGTTGCTTTTAGTGTATGGCTGGAGCTTCTCATTTCAAGGCACCGGCCACATATTTAATGGCTAATAGTCATATTCTAAGTGACCTGTGAATAGCTTAGAACAAACCCTTTGGTGCCAATTTATTTATAAAAAAATCTACTGCTAAAAATGTTTGTGCTGTGCAGTTCTGACGAGCTTACTGAGGATTTTATTTTAATATATAATTTATTGCAATGTTCTTTTCTTCTTGCTTTTACGTGTGTGTGTGACATTGTTCTCATGTCACCATTCTAAATCGAACACCTATTCACTTCTCGCAAGAGACCTTCAAAATGTATGCGTTCTATTTTAATGTATCGTAATCTTTCTGCTCTTTAATTGTGCACAATGATCAATGATCCATATTTGTATCACAGAGAGAGAGATCAAGCGGAATGGAATTAGATGCATTATTAAGGTATTCTAGTCACACGGTCACTAAAAGTGAGCTGGTTTCTTCCTTTGTCTCCCTTCACTAGGACATTGCTGCTTTTAAGGGCAAAAGGTGAATGGCACGTCCAGGCCGCATCGGCAGGGATCCTTTGTCCACACTTAGTGGCGTAAGTGGAGGCTGTGCATCCTCTCTCGGAAATCATTTCCTACTAACTTTGTAGGATGCCTGCCCCTTCACTTCTGTAACTTTCTCGCTGGGAAGACCTATAAGCGCATTGGCTTCCTTAGAAACTTTCCTGTTCCACTATTCTGCTTTTGATGCCAGCAAGAACTGTCTCGATGTCGGGTATGCCTACTGGTTGAAGTGGTGGAAGTGGTTGGGCCAATTCACACAGTTAATGTTCTGCAGCGCTGATAAGTGTTAACTGGAACACCATTGTGTTTCACACCATATTTTGGGGACTTGCTTCTTGAAATTGGTGCTAACACAGGATTTCTGCAATATAGATATTACTTCATTACTGTGTGGCCTTGATTCTGCAGAGTGGAGATGTGCTCTAAGTTCAATAATTACAAGGCAAATTAGTGAAATTTTGTTAATCAGCTAACATCACTCTGCAATTTGTCTTGTGAGCAGTGTCCCCTCTTCACGTAATCTACCTGATGTGACAGAATTGCAATATCTATCACTATAGGTATTCAAAAAGCTCCCTATAAATTGGCTAACCTGGTATAATGATGGCAGGCTGGCTATAACCTCACCACACTAGTAGCAAGTAGTGTCATTCTGAAAGCTGCATTAATGGCACAGTATTGTTAGAGAACGAGCAAGAAACATTGTGTAGACAGCTGAAACATCTGGTTAGAATCACGCTGAGAAATGATTGCCCCTCTCAAGCTGAAAAGAAACAGTTTCACAGCCTGTTTTTATGGCTTTATCTCCAAAACAACTGCATTGGCTCCAAGTTGCTTGACTGTGTTTAGTTGCAGATGTATGACTTGTGGTACCGTGGCATGTTGCTCAACTTAGGAGGCCATGACACGTCTTGTAGAATTGTCAGTGTAAAAGATGTCTTTGTCACTTTTCAAACTCAAATAGCTTCTTGTTTCAGTTAAGTTTACTACTGCATGGGAAAATGTACATAAGTAAAATAAGAGAGCGAAATTAGCATGCAAATGGTATACAAGTCAAGAAAATCCTGTATCGAAAGATCCTAATCAGTAAGTGAGCAAGCAGTATAAAAAATATCCACCATGCAAGAAATGATGGCAATGCAGGAATTTAACCATTAAAAACTGCTGTCACATTGCGCTTGAATAAAAAAGTTAAATTGCGAGGTTCTATGTGCCAAAACCATGATCTGATTATCAGGCATGCCGTAGTTGGGGATTCTGGATTAATTTTGACCACACAACACATGGTACATGGGCATTTTTGCATTTTGCCCCCATTGAAATGCGGTCGCTGTGGCTGGAATTTGATGCCGCATCCTTGTGCTTGGCAGCACAACACCAAATCCACTTAGTGACTATGGTGAATTATGCTTGGATACAGGAAAATACATATCTTTCAGTTGCATTCTTAACGATTTCAAAAATAAGATAGCAGAAGAAAGCCACTTTATGTAATAGCTCTATCCCGACCACTTCTGATACTATGGCCAATCGTTGTGCACTACAGGAAAGTAGCTCTTGCTAGGATCAAAATCAAAGCAGAGGAACCCGTGACATAGCCACTGCATGCTTTTGCCCTTTCTAACATCAACCTGCAGCTACGTGATGGTGCTGATGCTGAACACACATAAATTGTGTACATGTGTGTTCTTAATTCACACTGCTGTTCTGCTTTGTTCAGTGCATGAGCTTTCCAGTGTCACTTACATGGTGATCAGAAGTTTGTGTATGTGTGAAAACCAATAATGGAAATGTCACATGAAGCTTTGTTCATCTTTTATGTGGGTGCCATTAGAACATCTAGTTACTGTGAAACTGTCAGAAATCTCAGGTCCAATGTAGTTCTGTGATCTTATGCATGTTGACAGTGTAGAGAACTGTTAACACTGTTTAGCAAATCTTGTAAATTCTTAGTGCGAAGCGCTGCTTTTATAAGAGTATAGTAATAGCGATGGTGTGCTTTTGGATTTCCTAAAATTTGCTGAGGATGACAAAAACTAAGTTATTGTACTCCTGATGTTGAATTTCACTTGATGAACAGAATTGTTGAGGTGACAAAATATTCAATATTATTGCATCTCCCAATATAGCCTTGCAATGGGCCAATTAAATTACGGAATATATATATATCATCCCCTTGGATGCCATGTTTGTCAAACAGTGTTCTTATCGTATCCTGCATTTAACATAAAAAGGCAAGAGTTCAGACGGACATTACAGGAGTGTAAAAACCTAAGTTCTGGAATACCAAATAAGTAATATTAGACTGGTGATTGTGTCCGGATTGGAACTAACATACGGGAGACTAGCCATGGCCTTGAAATATCTGGACAAGCTCGTTTCTACAGCTTCAGTGCAGTTCTGGCAGCATTTCATTCAGGCTAGTTGATTTCTTGTAAATTAAGAAATATCACATTGCATTTTAAAATACATATGTACTTAGCCTGGCAATTCTCACAAGCTTTTCTGGCACATTCAGTGAATCACAAGTAGATTTCTTGAAATCCATGACGTCACAAAATTGCATCATTGGTGCTTCTGTTCGAGTGGGGAATTCAAGGAGAAAAAAAGAAGCATTATTTTTTTCTGATAACAAATCGTCTTTTTCCTCAGTATGCAGAAGGAGCTAGTACCAAAATTGCAATCTAATATATGGCCTCTACTACTTGGGTCACCAACTACTGCAGGTCCTTGCTTCCTCATCAGCTGGGATCACTGAGTTCTGTTGCACATAATGTGTGTTGCATGGATAAGCTAGCTTGGTACAAATACAATGGCGTGTTTTCACTAAACTATTGCACTCAAATGGCACTTCATGGTGCATTTTACTTAATACTATCTGAGGTTCTTTAATGTGCGCCCGATGCATGGTACGTGGGCATTTTTCCATTTCGTCCCCATCGAAATGTGGCCGCTGCAGTCGGGATTTGATCCCGCTTTGATCTGGGTGCAGTGCTTAACTTGTCTCGAACTAAGTTCTGCGACAATTGCAGACCAAGAAAAACAAGTAATTTCTTAAGGAGATTAACAGTAGTTTCAACTGAAGCATCCACCACCAAGACAATGAATTGTGGAGAGTGGTTGTCACCCTTAAGACCATAGACAGCATCACCACTCGTTTCGTCGAGAAATTCTATCATTGCTTCAAATGATATGTACTTATATTCTGGACATACAACAGCTTCGTCACCAGGTGTCGGCGCCAACAACCGCTTTCAACAACTCCTCCGGTCCGACTGAAAGCAATGTGTACCCCGACTGGCCAGTGTGCCGTTACAACTGAGTCAACTTCCGGAAAAAGCAACCAAGCACTGCAGCTAAGCATATTAAGCTACTAAATGCACCACAAAATGCCAACTGTGTGAAATATGAATATAAATGTGGCGGTGGTTCAGCAAAAAGAGTTATTTATGTCAGCTTTTATTATCAAACCAACATAGCTATATAAAGTGCCTGCCGCCAAGGAACATTGTTAATTTTTCACAGGAAGCATGACAGCGCCACTAATAGACTGATTTCACTTTGAGCCTCACTACACCACCGCTGCTGCAAAGCATGCCAGTAGGTGTAGTCCCTGGCGGGCTGAAGGTCAACTATGTTAAAGAGCATGTTGTGTTTGTACCACAACAAATACACTTGAGATTGCAGCTGGGATCACACTGGAGATCAAAAGGCAGGGACGGGAGAATGTGAAGGTTCTACTGTAGGAATTGGGGATGAGTAGATGTACCTCCTAACTTACCTCTAAAACTCAATGCAAACATTTACGGTAGCATTGTTCTTGGCATTCCCCACAATGATACCTCAAACCCAGGTATGGCAGAAAAATGGTGAGGACTATGGATGGCGCTGGTAGGGCCACCCTGTATATGCTCCGAGTGTGATGAGATTGGTCTGTTGGCTTTGCAGCCTGCGTGCTACATTGTTGCCTGAGCTGACAAAGTAAGCAGTGGTGCATTTGTGCACAAGATTGACTTCAATTCAATTCTTTAATTTGTTTGGTGTCGCATTTCATTGTACCAATATCCACCCACTGCTTAGGCATGAAAGCCAAAGTGCTTTCATGCCAGGATGTGGCCTGCTAGGCCTAAAGTGTGCTGTGCAAAGACATCACATTGGAATGAACTCGCACAACCCAGTCCAGCATTACTGGCTAGTCTGCAGCCTGACTTGGTGTTCTCCTTAGATGTCCCTTTAGTACCTTTCTTGCGAACTAGTGTGCAAACACTAAACTGTATACAACATCCCAAAATACAATTTGCCACTAACAGTTGCCAATCTGTGTAATGTACTTACGCTTGAAACATCACTGTGTGCTCCAGAAAAAGTGCACAATACACACTTTAATGCACCCTGGTTACAGATCTGTTTCTTAATTGACATTCTATGATTTTAATTTGCAATGTCTTTTTATTGCTTGGACTACATTGTGTATGCAACAGTAGCATGTTGCTTTCACTTCATTTTTTCCCCTTTCTAGTCTTGTGCCAGTGCCCTTTTAGCATTATATACTTTAAGAATTTGTTAGCACCACATTGATTTTATGTACATAGAACTTGTTCATAGTTGTCATTTATTTTTGGTTGTGTTCATTAAACAATTTTGTGACTTTTGTACCTGCAAAACTACACCTTACAGATCAGAGTAATGCAGCTCTTGCAAGTTGTGAATATGGTGTTGACAGAGTTGGAAGACTTGCAGAATAAGTATACTGCTGAATTGCAATATGTGATGATAATAAAGCTTCTAAATAAAATCACTAGAGGCAACTCTAGCACTATGGTGTCTTCAGGAGCTGCAGTACGTATGACAGTTCAGACAGCATTGTATCAATAGGCAGTGCATTGATTTGCTTAAACTTTGGCCTTCTGGCTTAGAATGGCTTTGCGAGTTTTCAAATGAATGATTTTCAACAAAATATTGCATTATAAGCTCAACAATTCGCAATGATTATGTATGTGCACAGAGACATTGCCTTGCTGTGTTCAGAAAACTGATTGTTCAGAACTTTAGTAAGCTAAAGCGCAATAAATAAAGCCACATGCATGAAGGTTATACAAATGCTAGTACAAAACCCTCACTGAAATGTGGAGAGTGGTTTGGGCACCCTACAGTAGTTGAAGAAGTGCAGCACAAGAGCTCCATCTTGTAATTTTTGTAGGAAACTCTATGATTGTAGTGACTCGATCCTTGTAAGAACCTTGTAGCCAGCTGGTTTCCTTTTTCTTCAGGTTTGATCTGATTTTTTACATCTGTTCTGCTAAACACATGCACTTAATCATTCCTGAACGATATCCACAACAATGAAAGCTGTATAAATTATATCCAGTGCATTTGAGTAAAATGAAGGGAACAGAATTTGATTTGTTCGCAGTGTTCAATAGTCTGCACTTGGCATTTGTTAAATAGAGTGGTGATGAATGCACGACTTTTGATAAGCTTTTGTACGGTGAAGGAAAGTGTGGTGAATGGTGCGTGAAGAGTACAATGCTTTGTGTAGGATGCACAGCTCGACTAAATATGTGCAGGGTTGCTTTGTCGTACAGTATTGTAACATGCTCAAATATAGGTTGACTCTCCCTTGACTTTTCTTGAACAAAAATTTCTAAATTGGGGAATTTGAATCATAGTCAAGACTTTAAAGGGGAACTGCAACACTTTTCAAATGCAGGAAAAAGAACTTTCTTGACGTGTACACGAGCCAACTATTCCGCTGCATACAGTGGGGAGCCCAAAATCATGCATCAAAGATCACTCGCGCTCACCTGCGATTTCAAAGTTCCCTCTATCATGCACTGCCTATGGCATCATAGACCCGAGTGACAGCCCATAGATGCCAGCCATTGGGCAATCGTTCGTGATAGTGAGCGACTCCAGAGCGAAAGCTCACGCACACCTCTTTATTATAGCAAATGTAGCAACGGCAGTTGTTAATGTGTCACGTCCATCCCGTCACCATTCCTTTGTCACTCTGCCACACCCTTTTCAGCAACCTTGAAGATTACGACTGAAAGTTGAGCAATGGTAGCAACTCGTTACTGAAAGGCAAAAGGTCACGCCAATGGTAGAAAAAGAAGAAAACACAAAACTTACTTGCACATGCTTGAGGGGAAGGCAGCACAAACCTCCCAATCATAGGCACATGTGGGCACTCATGAAAGATTACTATTTAGGCATGACAATTCCTCTTTGTGCAAGGTAATCAAGGGCTGACTTAATGATTTGCCATGTCTCATAAACTTGCCTAATTGAGGGTTGGCAATGATATGCCGTGCCTCAATTGTAAGATATACTTTGCTCTTATGTCTGAACAAGACTATACTGTTAGACGGTGTTCCACTGGTAGGGAATGTTTATGCTCAGTTAATCTCTGATTGATGCAAGACCTGACTGCCCTACATAAAAACTTACCACAACTAAAAGTTGATAGTTGGCGTTTATGTTGTCCTTTTTGTTACTTCTTGCGTCTGTGTTTGCATGCCAACCTTTCAGTACGTCAACCTTGAAGAGTGACCATAAGTATCCCGCAACAAGGAAAACAAGCGGTAGGCTATCGAGTTGCTACCAGTGCTACCCCAGTGGGGAGAAAGCGTGCTCTTACCAAAAATTTCTGCGGGAATATATTGATTGAAAGGAATCATCACTTATATTCTCGGTTTTGAAGAAAGGGTGTTGCATGACCCCTTTATTTTCGGTGTCACTGAGCATACCAAAGCAGGACAGTTCACTTCCCACTGTGAACTCTTTATTCAGGTGCAGAACACAGCAGGTCCAAAACAGGCTGCGTTTTGTTTCCAATACACAAAGAGAGTGACGACGTCACCAGGAAGCCGATTCCAGGAATTTTATGGAACATTTTAGGCAGCTAAGGTAACAGCAATGCCTTTTCTGTCGATGCATCAGGATCGGACAGTAATGTGTTAAGATAAGTAATATGTCATGTTATAGTATTCTTGCCTGTTATATGAAAGCTATAGGCTCAATTATTTTTGTTTCTCTGTGGTTCAGTACATCAAGAGTTGAGTCCTCATTTTCTCAACCTGTATTTGACAGTTCGTCGTGAGGGGAGCTGTTTGCAAGTTGCAACAATGTGGGGCCATATTCTGGAATGATCACTTTTGGCAACTTTTTCACTTTTACCCACTGGATGGGCTCAGTAGCTATGGTGGCCTGGTACAGTGCATTAGGTCACGGTTGTAATTCTGCAGCTGCATTGTGGTGAAGGCAGAATGCAGAGACACCCACCTACTTAAGGACATTTTTAAATTAAGTAATGTCATTAAAAGTAATGTGGTGTCTTCTGCTACAGCCCAGCTATTGCCTTGAACATTGATGGACATATAATGCACACACTTGCAAATGTTTCTACTTGTAGAGGTGTAAAATGCCTGACTGTAACAGCCTACTCCATCAGCATACTCAATATGGCATGAAAATACCTTGCAGAACTTCTCCCATTTGCTTTCATTCATTTATTACACCTGCTTCTTGCAGCTGCAACCACTTTTTCACAGGCGGTGTACCCAAAAGTCAACATTCCGAGATGGGGCCCCCATTTTTGTGGCACAAGCATGATAAGGGTGATATGTCCTATAGCGTGACAAGTCTTTCAGCGTGAAGGAACACTGGTGCCTGCTCTGTTTTGTGTGTAAAATTCTAAGGCTCTTGCATCAGCTGTGCAGATGTTGCTTTTACTGTTGCATAACTGTAAAAGTGATGTCTATAGAATGTGTTGTAAAGGAAAGCACAATGTTTCTATTATGCGATTGTAGCACTTGTGTCTGTAGCTGTTTTACAACTAGCATAGCAAAGCATCTGATATGGCAGCCCAAGAAGACTTTGAAGCTGGCTGTTTACCTGACATTAAAATGAACATGGTCTGACAAAATGTATTACTGTGTTTTTCAAGACTGTTAGCCATTTGTTGAGCACAAAACCCAGAAACTTCACAGTTTACTCGTTAGATTCCAGACTGCTGGTCGCAATGCCATCTTGCAGTTTTAACAAAAGCTTCTAGAATAGAATTTACTTTAGATTGGTTTCAACTTAGTTTCATCAAAGTCCAGGACAATTTGATATTTGGGTGCGAATAGCATTTTGACAAGCAATGTTTTCAAATGAAATTTTTTTTGTGCAAGTTGCGGTCAGTAACATGCACCTATCTTGGAGCCTAAGCACTACACACCTTTTTGCCACTCAATGCCTCAGAGCCAGACGGGGACACTTTGCGTAGGTGATAAGATTTGTTTGAGCATTGCCATAGTCTGATAACGGGCTGCAACACACAGAACTGCGCAGCATATTGTTGTCAAACACTCAACAGTCCCTTTCTGCACCTACATGTGTGCAAGAAAGTGTACAGATTAACGATCGTCAAAGTCATTTCAAGCTGAATTTATTTCACGAAAACTACTAGCATGGCGAATGAACACTTCAATTTAAATAAGTACAACAAAAGATCAACGTGACCAAACAATCTACAGCAAGAAATACTAATAAGGAAATATTTCATCATTGCAGATTTGATAAGGAACAACTATGCACCGAGCCTGCTTGTTAAAAGGTAATACAAATTTAACAATTATCGTCACCAGTTGCAATGCAATAGCCCAATTACGACAAAAAAATTAAAAGGGTGTTGGTTTCCTTTTGACATGTGACTAAAATGTTGATGCCTTCCACGTGACGCTTCCAGCAAAGTCCCAAGTATCACTGATGACTGACTCGAGAATTGAGGTGGGGGCCATAGTCTTAAAGCCGAACACAACGTGACTTTGACGTGAGTCACCTATAGCCTCCTTGATGTAGATGTAACCGTGATCCAATCTACAAGGGCTGCACCTGAAGGCCTACTGTGGTACCTTGTGTATGGATGAACTCGACGACGCCCTAAGCTGGTGGTGAAGGCCTGTCTTCACTTGGTGACTTGGTGCATCGCATGTGCCAAGTAGTCTACGTTGTTGGAAGAGATGCCTGCCACTGAGATTCGGCCGTCTTTGGTCAGGTACACGCTGAACTCCTTGATGAGCCGCGCTACTTGCTCTTGCGTCATGCCGGTGAAACAGAACATGCCGATCTGGTCGGTGATGTGCTGCCAGTTCTTCGTGGAGCCCTCTCGCTTGAGACCGTCGCGCAGCCGCGTTCGCATGCCGATGATGCGATCCGCCATGCCCTTAACGTCCTTGAGCCACTGCTGGCGGAGTTCGGGGTCGGTCAAAATAAGGTGCGCAAGGCGAGCGCCGTGGATGGGCGGGTTCGAGTAGGTGGGTCGAACAATGATCTTGATCTGCGACATTACACGGTCCGCCTCCTCCTTGGAGCCGCAGACCATCGTGAATGCGCCTACGCGCTCGCCGTACAGGCCCATGTTCTTGGCGAAAGACTGGGAGACGGCAAAGCCGTGGCCGTCTTCTGCGAAGAGCCGCACGGCCGCCGCGTCACGGTCGATGTCTCCGGTGGCGAATCCCTGGTACGCCATGTCCAGGAAGGGAAACAGGCGGCGGCTCTTGATCACTTTCGATATTTCCTTCCACTGCTCAAGTTTCGGATCCACGCCGGTCGGGTTGTGCGCGCACGCGTGAAGAAGAATGACGGATTCCTCGGGTATCTTGGCGATATCTTGCAGCGCGCCGCTGAAATCGAATCCGCAAGTCTGGGGGTCGTAGTAGCGGTACTGCTTAACAGTCAGCCCGCCGCGCTTGAAAAGCGGTACGTGGTTGCCCCATGTAGGAGTGGGCATGTAGATCTCGCGGTTGCCCTTGAAGAACTGGCCCAAGAAGAAAGCGCCGATCGTGAGCGAGCCCGTTCCGGAAATGCCCTGAACGGTGGTGTTTCGCTTGCTCTTGACGACTTCGCTGTCCTCGCCGAAAGCCAGCTGCGCGGCGGCATTGCAGAACTCGGACATGCCGCCAATGGGCAGGTACTCCTTGTCCAGCTTCTTTGACATAATGATCTCCTCGGCTTTGCGCACGCTGGGAAGAACGTACGGTTTTCCGGTGTCGTCGCGGTATGCCCCGACGCCCAGGTTCATCTTCTTCGGGTTTGAGTCTTTCTTGAAGGCTTCTGTAACTCCCAGAATCGGGTCGGGGGGGCCCATTTCGACGTGCGACCACCACGAGCAAGCGCGCGCGCACGTTACGCCGTAAGCGCTTTTCGGCAGCGAACCGAATAACGAGCTCTTCAGAGCGTTGGCCATTTCAGCGCGCGCTCAGGTACGGTAAACTGTCAAACACGAGAGAGGTCAAAAGGACGGAATTGTAGCAGCGCCGGCCGGGGAGCCGAAATAATATCGCCGGTGAGCCGGAGAGGTTCACGCACTCTGTGTTGCCAACGGGATCGAGAAGAAACGCAGAAAGTGGCCGCCACGCCGGCGTGGCGGCGTGGCACATTTGTCATTTTGCTCGCTAGAGGACGACACCAAAAGACAGGTCAAGCAGTTCGAATGGCGGGTCATTTACCTTAACTACGATAGTTATTGTGACCGCTTTCACTGACAAATGTACCTTTTATTTTTCACCACCACTGAATTCGGGACGTAACCACAAGTGGTATCGGCTCGTGAAAGATATATTCTCCGCACCATCCTTTTATCATGCGCCGCCCTTTCTGTTTGACATTCTCGGCTCCACGTGCTCCGAATTTGCTGTTAGCCTTCCTTATGGCATCACTAACATGTCTGGCGTTAAAATCAGGCAGGCCAATACAACTTGTTGCTTCGACGTTAAGGATATATTGTTACGTAAGAAGACGCAAATGAAAAGCTATATACAAGTATATTTACAACGTAATACGCCGCACTTGGCCAAGAGGCAACAGCCCGCGCTAGCCTCCAATCGTTGTCGTCGTCTTCTTACTGCTCGCCTCTTCGTCATCGGTAATACTATTCCGTAGCACTACCCCCGGCGGCAAAAGCGCCGTCCCGGAGCGACTAAAGGCCGGACTTGGAAACAGTGTAGTAGGCCTTGAGCCTACTGACGTGCACGACATCACTAGGTGCCACAGTAGATGACGAGGTTGAGCTCACAGGGGCAATTTCGTACGTCACAGGCGTCACCTGGCGCAGCACGCGGTAGGGCCCTGTGTATCGCGAAAGGAGCTTTTGTGAAAGTCCGACGTGACGAGAGGGCGACCACAAGAGCACGAGCGCACCAGGCGGAAACTGTACGTCACGGTGGCGGGCGTTGTACTGACGCTGCTGAGTGGTTTGCGAGTCCGTCAGTCGAGCACGGGCAAGCTGGCGTGCATGGTCGGCGAGAGCGATGGCGTCGCGCGCATACTCGCTTGTTGAGATCGAAGCAGGAGGAAGTGCCGTGTCAAGGGGCAAGGTCGGTTCGCGACCGTAGAGCAGATAAAAGGGAGAAAATCCGGTGTCGTGCCGGGAAGAATTATAAGCGAATGTGACGTAAGGAAGGGCAATGTCCCAGTCGCGGTGGTCCTTGGAAACGTACTTTGACAGCATATCGGTAAGAGTACGGTTTAACCGCTAAGTCAGGCCATTGGTTTGAGGATGGTATGAGGTAGTCAGCTTGTGTTGAGTGGAGCAGGAACGTACAATGTCGGCGATAACTTTCGAGAGGAAGTTACGACCACGGTCAGTGAGCAGCTGTCGCGGGGCGCCATGAAGTAAGATGTCACGCAAGAGAAAGTCCGCGCTCATTACCGACAAATGCGCCCCAGTGTCTATAAGAGCAGATACAGGAACACCGTCGACTTGCACGTCAAGAAGGTTCAGATGAGTGGGCAACGTCAGTGGAGGATTTGGCGGCGTAGGGAGCAATGCAGCGTCACCTCGAGGCGCTGCATCATTCAGTTTTCCGGCTGGGAGCGGTGTCCGAAGGGAGTCGGCGAAAAGGAGCGACGGGGCTGGGGAGAGCGAGATTGTCGTCCTTGGGGCGAAGGTGAACGAGAATAGGGGCGGTTCGGCGCAGGAGAGTCAGTGGCGGCATTATCGGAGCGTGTGGCATAAGGACGAGAAGGGCCACCCGAGGGGCGAGAATAGGCAGTATAAGCAGACCGGGTCGGGGAAGTCCAGCGACTTCGACAGTGCCGAGAAATGTGCCCGATGCGACGGCAGTGAAAACAAATGGGCTTGTCGTCAGCAGTGCGCCATTCAGCTGGGTTGCGGAAACGTGGTGGGTAAGACGATGCGGGACGGGGCGGAATCGAAGAAGCCGGATGGGTATCAGGGTGATGGGCCGAGCAGATGGTGTGAAGGCCCATGTTTTCGAACTCCTAGCGGACAACTGCCTGGATCAGGGAAACCGTGACTGCCGGTGCGTTGGTGGGGCTGGAGTCGAAGGCAGCCGGCCTCAATCTCACGCCGAACGATCTTGGTAATATCGCCGGTGTTGTTGGGATGAGGAGCGTCGGCACAGGAAGAAGTCGCTGGGGTGTTGGGCAAACGGGCAAACTGCTGATCGATACGTCTGCTTTTAGCGAGTTCCAGGCGGCGGCACTCTTTGATAACAGCATCCACCGTCGCGACGTTGTTGAACACGAGCAAGTTGAAGGCGTCATCGGCAATGCCTTTGAGGATGTGGGATACCTTGTCTGACTCAGGCATGTGTGCATCAACTTTGCGGCACAGAGCCAGGACGTCCTGAATGTACGTGACATAGGGCTCTGTTGACGTCTGCACACGGCCGGAAAGCGCCTTCTGCGCGGCAAGTTTGTGACCGTAGGGGTTGCCGAACAAGTCTCGGAGCTTTTGCTTGAACGAATCCCAACTGGTGAGCTCCTCTTCGTGCGTCCGAAACCAAACTCGAGGTGTGCCACCGAGGTAAAAGACTACGTTGGCGAGCATGATAGTAGGGTCCCACCGGTTATTGCGGCTGACATGTTCGTACAGGCTGATCCAGTCGTCGACGTCGTCCCCATCTTTGCCCGAGAATACGCCAGGATCACGAGGAGCAGGGAGAGAGATGTAGGGCGTCGAAGTGGCAGGAGGGGTCGGAGGCGGCTGAGTCGAATTGTCATCGCCGGGAGCCATGAAGCTAGGCTCGACGTACCGTCCACTGCGAAGCTCCGTGACGAGGTACAGGGAACGTCCACCTCCACCAGATATGTTACGTAAGAAGACGCAAATGAAAAGCTATATACAAGTATATTTACAACGTAATACACCGCACTTGGCCAAGAGGCAACAGCCCGCGCTAGCCTCCAATCGTTGTCGTCGTCTTCTTACTGCTCGCCTCTTCGTCATCGGTAATACTATTCCGTAGCAATATATATCTTTAACGTCAAAACCGAAGAAAAACCGAAACCGCTATAGCGGTTTCGATTTTCCCATTTAGCCATTCTACATAGAGCCACGACGGCAAAATACCCGAAAGCGGTGACCTATGGGCGACCCGAAAGGCCACTGTATCTGGCAATTTATAAGAGTGCATAAGGCTATTGTCTATGAATGTGGCAAAGGGCCTTGACCATGCTCTACGAGCAATTATAGTCAAACCTCGGTTTCACACAATTCGCATTTTAACGAAGATGGACGTACTGCATGCAATGCGCTCGCGCCAGCGTCAACGCGAAACTTGCACGCAGCCTGCACACCGCGAGCATTCAGCCTTTCTGGCATATATAATTTGCAGGGGAAGAAAGCTTAGTAGTGACAGTGCGAGCGAGCCATTTTTTTTCTTCGTCGAATGTTTGGCAGTTGTGGATGAGACCACTGTTTGTCTGCTTTATGCCCTTGTCAGCTGGTGCTTTATTACGAAAACGTATGTATATATACCAACTTGCCCAGGTTTCAGTTCATTTGCAGTATATTCAAGCTCTTATATTTGTGCTACAGCTTGTGCAGTGCTGAATAAAATGGGGCCAAGAGGGCCCAGGAGTCATCACAGATTGCAGTACTATAAATGAAAATGCGCCTGCCATGCCAAGTTCTTGACACATTACATTTGTCTTCCCTGGTGAGCTGGTATATTTTTTTGCATCAGTTTACATGGACGCGGACATCGGGTAACGATGCACTTTCATACTTAGCAAATTTTAATTCAGCAGTGATTTGTCATTTCTTCAGCTGATTATTTGCTAAAGCGCACAGCTCAAGCCTAAAGCATTTTCAGGTTTTAACTAGAAACATCACACACTATTGCAATATATTATATCAATCCCCAACACTTTTATCAAATGCCAATTTACCCCTCACAATTCTGTGGCACGAAGTAGCAATTCATACTGCAACGGTATTTTTGGGGAACTAAGGAGACAGCCAGACGATGCCACTAGCAACACATTGGACACAGATTACAATCTCTCCTGTGGTGGCTTCCATGGTAATGATAAACAATACATGCTCAAGTTTATGATGCATATTGGTTCATGTAGATGGCAAATCTTTACTTACAGAAATAGGCCTATGAAATGACAAATACAGAAATGTGGAATATTCCTTATTTTCGTACTGATTATGGCTTTCAGATGCTTTGGTGTACGCTTTCATGTATTCTAAATCGTTACAACAGCAAAGGAATATATGTCTCATGTAAGTGTAGCAGAATTAGTGGCTTTTTGTTGTTTAAAGTATGTAGTAAGCAACAATAGCTTGATTTTGGCAAATTGGTGCATACTTAGTAAAGTAGGCACAAGGCAATAATTTTAGTGCAACAAGCTTTCTTTCCTGTCTCTTTGATAGTCTTTCCCCAAAATTGTTGCACTGTACCTACGTTAATATGTAGTAATTTATTTAAGTGCAGCAGAAATAGTGGCTCTTGTTTAAACTATAGGTAGTGTATCATCTAAGTGCAGGAGACTGCTGCTGCTTTTTTTTGTTGCATAACCTATGTTTAGCAGTTTTCTTTTGGGGCTTGATCTTGTGTAATTAATACAGTGCTGTGGTATTGTGCTGTCATTGTTGACAAAACAAAGAGGGCGAAGGATCCCTCAAGCCGACATTTGAACGGCTTTTCCCTTCGCCTTGTGTTACACTGCACTGTGACGAAGCAAATAAATAAATAAATGAATAAATATCTGTTACTCCTCACTGCCAGCAAATATACACTCTCAACACATGAATTAACTTATACATCGAGTTCTAGCACACCTGCACCCAGGATTTAAGTCTTCTGAAGGTGTCACGTGGTTGGTGACTTGACTTGGTTACAACACCAGTTGTCCAGCGATAAAATTTCAGTTGAAGCTTTCTTCCGCACTTCGTCTACTACATAGCAGTATGGACCAATAGGTGGTGTCTCAATCTACACCCCAGCGACGGCTTTCTCCGAGTAGCAGAAACCACTCTCAAAGGCTGTGCTTTTGCTGGCTGCATGAGCCGGAAGCAATTTCGGAACCAGAAACAACTCATAGGCATCATGTTTTGAACGCCGCCTATACAGGCACCCTCCCCATGGCAAATGTCACTTGCCAGGGCTTTTGTTTCCAAAGCACCTCTTGCCAATACAGATCAAAATTATACCAAATCCAAAACAAGAAACAAGCAAGCCAACAAGCAGACTTGACTCGTGCCAATAAGGTGTACCTGGTATCCAAAGTTGCAGGACAGCATGCCCGTTCATCACTTACAGTGCCCGATGCTGTAACTTACTATACAAGATTCATCCACATAAACCGGCAGGGCCGAAATTAACACGCCCCCAATTGCTTTGTCTTCTGAATTCTGCGCCATGCTACCAGAGCTGAACATGTACTTGCCTAACCAGGTGTGTTAAATGCTTACATTTAACCTTTGCTAGAATTTTTCTACCAGAACTACAATGGAAGCTTAGCGAAAAAGAATGTCGCTTTACAGTCAACTCCTGTCAGTTTTACCCTTGAAGATCTATAAGGTTTAGTCGAATTATCGAAAAGGTTGAATTAAAAAAACAACAGCAAAATGAATGAATTTAAATCTTTTTTTATTGCTTGAAGTAGGCTGTAATACCTTTTTGCTTTTTTCTGATGAAGCGCGACCTAACCAGCATGTAGCGAAGAGCACAGATATGTTTAAATGCTGCATCAGCATTGGACTAAATAGAAATATTAAGTTTGGAAAAGAAAAATCAGAACAGCGTCACGCATAGGCAAGTAGGAACGCTATATGCCGACTTTTGTGTTCTCAAGCTTTTAGTAGCTGCTGCATGCACAAGGAGGTCCTGGTGGAGATTGAATTAAGTCAAGTGGCATGCCTTTGCATTTGAACTAAAGTAGCTTTCCTTCCATAGCAATGTATGGCTTTTCGCTGAGACATAGCAGTGCATTTGAATGAAGTGAAAGCTTGAATTAAACAAGCCCAAATTAACAGGAGTAAACTGTAATTGCATATTTTCTCGCTGCATGTCCACTGAATTGGGAGGCGAGGCAACCTTTAAGACTACACATACAGCAGAGGCTGGCTAGCGATATTGTAAATTTGGTTAGGAAAGGGTAACGGTGCTGTTGATGCTGTGCATACTCTGGCGAAGACACCTCTTAGCTTATTTGCAGATAAAGGGCTGCCACAACAAAATATTTGAATGCAGGACTACAATATGTACAGTATTGGGACAATATGCCCTCTATTATGCTAGAAGGATATGTGCTTCCTGTCAGGATCTGTTATTTAAACATAGCTCTTACAGCTGGGATACTGAAAAAGAAATAAAACTTTTCAAATTTTTTTTTTTAGGATAGGAGAACTGTGTTCAGGCTGTTTAGCTTGCTAAATCTGGTAATCTGGTGACAATCATACTGGCTAGTAATAACTTTCTTCAGTGATAACTTGTGGCATATTCTGTATTTAGTTATGAACATTCTAAAACATACTGAAAAGTGCACTTATACGTTACTTGGTGTATAAATCATCCCAACAGCAGGACCTTTGCAGATGATATACAAACACTGCAACATTCATATTCTGCGCAGTTATACACTCGGGATTTCTACACATATTCCATTCCTCAAACTGTGTGAAGCTGCTGAGAAGGAAAAACCTGAGCTGACACAAGGGTGTACAGATTTATTGCAACCACTACATGCATAGTTGATGAGTCCACAGTAACATGCGCTTTAATCATGTGTACAAAGAGTTGATGATGTCTTATATGCATAATGTACAATTGTACAATGTAATGTGCAGTTGTGTTGTGGAGCAGTAGACTTGAAACAGAGCATGAATGAGATGACAGTGTAAAGAGGAGGAGAAAGCTTGTCCCTATGATGATGTGAATGGCTGTCATTGGCATTCAACCATGGTTTTTTAGGCTGCACAAATTTATTAAATGTTACCTGCGGCAGGTAGTGCAATTCTACTACGTCAGCTGAATTACTGCATTCAACTATAGGCTGATCTTTTTTTTTTCCCCAAAGAATGCTACACATGAGTAAAGGGGTCTACCTATAATCATCACTAAACAAGGCCATCTTGTAATCACGATCAAAGGCACCAAATGCCCATAGGTGTACTAACCCCTCGCCACCACAAAATCCAGTCTATGGCGGACGAGACGCATAGCTTGGATGATGGTGCTGCCTCTGATCTTGACCACTGAAGTTCAAGGTATGCCTTCAAGCCTTCATCAATTCTCTTAAAAATGAGGGTCAACCTCCATTTCTGGAATTGTCAGATATTATATTCAAATAATGCTTGTTTTTTTACCAGCGTGGGGCTGTGAATGTAGAGAGGTCAACCTATAATCATAACACTACCTGCTGCATGTAATGAAAAATTTGTATAGCCTAAAAAAATCCTAGCACATTAACTGCATCTATATTACGTGCAGATTCATTTGGCCAGCAGTGCACACATTCGGTGGTACCGTGAACAGTAACGGTTGTCCTAGCAGGACCCCGAAGCAACCAAGTGGTGTGCGACCACCTGCACAATCCTTCATGGCTGCTTCACCGCACCGTGGGAATGCCAGTTGCGAAAGGGGACACGCCTCAAAGCAGAACACTGGCTTGCCATTTCGCTTGCAGGCAGCAGCTGTCGTGAAGGGCCACACCACAGCTTTGCTGCAAGTATCGATCCCTCCTTGTTTCTGCAGACCCGAAAGGCATAGCAGCGCATGGATACGGATAGGCACTTGTCGCAGCTGGCGCACATTCACCACATGCTGGGGCAGCACCTGTTTGCTGGCCGAGCCTAGAAGTGGAAGTGTTCTCTCCACCATACTGGGAGTGTAGTCAGCTAGGCCATGCAACAATCTCCACCTTCACATGAGTAACGAGGGCACTGGCTTCTTTCCGGGCCACGCTTCCTTGGCATACTTCTTTTTCTTGGGCTCTGGTGGTAGGTTGGCGTCCGCTGTGGCTGGGTGTGCCGTTACCACCGGTGCAGCAGGGTTCGCAAGGGGTGCACTGGCTGGCTCGATCTCTGGTGCAGGGTTGGGCAGATGGAGTCCGAGCTTGGCCGAGAGCATTGGTGAGAAGATGGTACTCAAGTGGGAGACATGCACCGACTCGGGTTTTGAGAAGGGGTGCATGTGGCTCGACTTGTCCGAATCAGGCAGTAGGGTGCTCAGCGGGTCGCCAGTGTCCATCTTAGCCTTCTGCATGCAATGGTAATGATGCGTGTCATCATGTGTTCAACTGACACTGTGCAAGCAAGGCAGTTAGGCCAATGTTTTGCAAGACCTGTCTGCTGAGATGGCCATCTGATGCACAGCATGTGGGACTCTACCTTTTTCGGGATGACTGCAGTGTGGACCAAGTTCCGGAACCTTCCTATGGACGGGTCCACATCCTCTGCAACAAGAGCAGCAGCAGCCATGTCAGGTACTGCAAGTGAACCACTAGACGCGTAGCATCAACTGATCAGATAACTACCGTCAACCAAAATATTCAACAGGTAGCAGCTTGGACTTCAACGGGTGTCAACTTAGTTTGCACTGTAGCCATAAAGGGCTCGCAATGCACTTGCAAGTAAGTTCAATAATGACACTAAAGACATAGTGAGATGGCAGAACGTTAAGGTCCTGGAACACATGAGGGGAGAGCTGGAAGAGCCCGCAACAGTACATGAATGTAGTGTAGGAGATACACAAGTGAAAAAGAAAGCAATACCATACGGTCACATATTCAAGGTTTGGAGAACAACACTATATGATCATAATGGTAATCCAGTTCATTTGCATTGCTACTCTTCCTTACCGCAAGGAACAATGAGAGGACACCGACTTCTGCCGTGTTTGACGTGACTTTTGAAGTGGGGCGTTTCAGTAGTAATGGCGAGAGATTTTTTTTCTTGTTGCAATGCTTGCACCCAATAATTAACCTGTGCATGTAATTCAAGCAAGTGATTCAATATTTCAAATGAAGAAACATAGCATGACTGACTGTATGATAAATATTTATTTACTATGTAATCACGATGGATCACTATATAAAAGGCAGTCATTCACCCACCTTGACTTGCTTTCTATGGAGTCTCCTGGACATTGGCATAAAATTATGTAAATTTCACACATTTATCAACAGTCGATCGTAATTCGTGACTGAAGGGGATATGGGTGGAGCTCAACAATTTTGACCTATTGTGGAAGGCTAATGGCGGATTTGGAATAAGAATGGGTTGGAATAGCTTTACATTATCTCAGCCCTGGTATTAAAGACGTGAAGTTTTGCTAGCTTTTCGTGCTGCATCACTCATATTACAATATAAAATGTTGTGCAGAGGCTGCTCTCCATCTACAATATCCTCGTGTCTAATTATTATTGCCTTTTACTGTCAGAAATCAAGCAATGCCAGCTTGCCCAATTTTCCTTCCTTTCTTTGAGTTTGTCACCTTTTGCTGATAAATGACACGCTTTGCACAAAAGGAAAACATTAGAACTTGCTTGTGCATTCCTTGGCACTACTGACTGCTATTCTTACACCTGGCGTGGCCGAATCAGGAATGTCACATTCTTGCACAGTGAATAGCCACCAGACAATCTGTTTCTAATACCTGTGTCATGCGGGCACATTCGGAAGGCCTTCCAGTCGACGGCTTTCGAAACGCAACAACTCTATCGACTCAAAGAAGTTGTCACGCTGCTACACGGCACTTTTGAAAGGCTGTTGAGTGGTTCAGCCGTTTCTCGCAACATTGTGCGGCGCTGCAGATCTTTATTTTCGTTTTCATGTCACGTAAAGTTAAACAACATTAAAACCACTTAAAAGCACTATGGCGGCACTATGACGACAGATGGCAGCACATGGAGTAGTGGGAGAGTGTGCTAGACAACATGGAGGAAGGAATGAACACAAGCACATCGCTGTTGTCGAGAGTATGTGCAATTCGCACATATCAAGTGGCAAAAATACTTTATTGAATAATTAGTAACACTCATATATAGTATTTTTAGAGCATTTTAGTTTGATTTGTTCTTTCTAACCGTGGGTACGAGCACACTGAACGAGAGGGCATGTTCGCGCTGTTTCTGCTTCCGTTGCTCAAAGGGCATCACATGGCCATTGAGATTTCGATAGAGTTGTAGGGTGCTCCGTTGACTTGATAGACTATTGACTCGGCGGCCTTTGAAACCGCCTGTGTAGCAGCTCGAGCTTGACCTTCGAGTCAACTGACTATCGGTTGGGAGGCCTTCCAAATGCCTGTGTGACACGGGTATAAAACTGTCATAAAAAGATATTTCTCTTATTCGAGTCCGCAAGCACAGAAAATTAGGACTACAAACCGCATTTGTTTTTGCCCTATTGCTACAGTCAAACAGTCATCCTTTTAACCATGCAAGGCAGCGTTATACTGGTGTCAAACTGTCACTTTTGATTGTGATCTGGCCTAATCGGAATATAATTTCTCTATTGTTATTGCACTTTCCAGGCAAGCTGAGCACAGAAGCAAATCAGCAAATTCGATCTGAATTGGCCTCGGTCGCGATCGAGTGCTCATGCGATACCCATAATAGTGCACTTATACAGTTAAATGCCACCAACTGGCATCGCTGGAACGCTCATGAGCTTACCTGGATTGATGACGTCCTCCTCCTCGTTGAACTTAACACTGAGGTTCTTCTGCTTCCTGTTTGGAGGTTTCAGCTCTTCATCAGGGATACCAAGCATGGTTATCCTTCGGTTGTGGGCAGTATTGTACTCCGTCAGGTTCTGAAACAATGGAGCACACAGGTTGTAATCGGACTCCCTGCCCATCTCAATGGATTCTCTAATGACAGTGTTAATGTGACACTAAAGACGAATATTAAGCTAAGGATTCTCAAAATTATAATTGTGAAGTACCAAAGAGATAAATTTTACAGACAGCAGAGGCTCAAGTACACCACTGCCTTCCAACTTTCACTGGCGAGAGTGAAAAAGCTGGTATAATGTAAGGATTTCTTTTACTTAATTCTATCTCTTTCTTTTATTCACCGTTCACATTCAGCTGATCCTGGTGATAATATGGGTGGAGTGGCACTCAGACCACCGATGAAGTGCAAGAAGGAATAACACTGGAATAGAATCATCGTTATTTGTGCCCTGGTTTTTACCTTATACCCTTGAATGATTTGCCACTTGTAAGAGCACAGGCAGCTCAAGTCTTACATCAAGCTCGGTCTCAGTCTCGGGGAGACCCAGAAGGCCACCCTCCACTTCATCCGTCACAGTCGAATCGTCACCTTGCCGTGTGGCCACCTTCTGGGGCCGCTCGCGCAGGATGTAGAGGCGAGTGGACGCACCAAAGTGAAACTTGCTGTCTACGGGCAGCTGGGTGGGTTTGTGCTGCTCCAGACGAATGGTGCCGATGAACGTTCCATGTGCTGAAACAGACAGACATGCCCAAATCCCAAGCTGACTTTTTGCCAGGACAGACAAGGACAGTGAGTCCGAATGACAATGCTGATGCAATCATATCATGAGAAGTCAACAAACACGGCACCAAGGATAACATAGGGGAAATTACTTGTGCTTAATAAATGAAATAAACGATAAATTAATGGAAATGAAAGTGGATGAAAAAACAACTTGCCGCAGGTGGGGAACGATCCCACAACCTTCGTGTTTCGCGTGTGATGCTCTACCAATTGAGCTAGCTACTGCGGCGCCATTTCCCCGTCCACTTTCTTGGGTATTTATGTTTCCTTGTAGAGCCCTGGGAGTGTTAGCCAGCGCCACCACTCACAGACCTTGGCGGCGGACGTGGAACATCCTTTTTGCCGCAGGTGTCACAAGAACATGATCTTTTTTTCGGGGGGTGAAGGCAACCGGTCAATAAACCCACACATGCTACCTGGAGGCATCAATGTTGCCGAATTCGAGACCCTCGTTATATATAAACGAGAAGAAAGGGGGTTAACCGACAGGCCCGATTTTTATTAGTCATATCATGAGAAGCCAAGAAACACTGACACCAAGGATGACATAGGGGAAATTACTTGTGCTTCACGAAACGAAGGTTGTGGGGGTAGTTCCCCAATTTTTTTTCATCCACTTTCATTTCCATTAATTTATCGTTTGTTTATTTCATTTATTAAGCACAAGTAACTTCCTCTATGTTGTCCTTGGTGTCAGTGTTGGCTTCTGATGATATGACTAAAAAAAATCGGGCCCCTCGATTAACTCCTTTTCTTAACGCTGATGCGAGTAACGGCCAGCGAGTTCATTCTGTTAAAAACACTTGCATGGCTATCTTTAACTGTCTGACATGTGGAAAGGTGTGTCATTGTGTAATTCACGTAGCAGCCCAGACAGTGTGTACATAGACGTGTACTTACTGCTTCCCAGATCAACCAGAAAGGCCCTCTGCAGGTGTTTGTGGTAGACGAGTGCAGCGTGGACACGAGAACATGACTGGTGGTCGATAATAAAGTCGTTCAGATCTGGGTTCCGTCCGAACAAGTAGCACTTTTTCTCATCTATCATGAGTTTCTGAAAACGTGATACGGAGAATATACACTTTTCTACGGGAGAGGAAAAAAAAATACAAAAAAAAGCCCCACTACTACAGAATGCAACAGGCACAGTAAGAATCAATGTGCTGACATCGCGGTGTGTGCATCTCTCAACTAACGAGGATGGCCAGGCCGCACACAAACCAGAGCATATATAACACCAGTGCCACAACTTGTGTGCTGCCTGTAACCATACACAAGTCGCGCACGTTCGAAATGCCTCTGCACGAAAAGTGAGCAAAATTTGCTGCGCAGCGCAAGGCGGGCTGGATTCGTTAAAACTTAAACGCAGGCCACACTCGTTTATAGTATGTGTGCAGCTACATGCAGAACGCTTTCGAAAGTCCGCGTATACCCAATAAGATAAGCAGTTTTTGGCGCCGGCAGCGCGTCCTCACCTGTATAAGCTTCTCGCCTTTCAATACGTCAAGATGCAAACCGACAGGAGGCTTTCCAGCCCTGCAAACGACAGGCAGTTCATACAACAGTGCTTAACACGGTAACCACACACAGCAAAGACGAAAATAGAAGCCTGAAACGCAAGATATTGACACCGTGCCACTTAGACACGACTTGGCCACATGCCCTCAAAGTGCGATCAACACTGCAAAACTGGATAATGTGTACCATTACGAGAGTAGCTTAAGCTAAACGCCCAGCACAATTATTTCTGAGGCTCTAAATGACTGCCAAAGAAGTTTATAGCGCCAAAAATGTGACCTCACCAAGACGGCACATCGTAGTGATTCGCCATCTTACATTTTGATCATCGTTGCCCGCAGATGTTTTTGAAGTCGCGCCAGGTCGCGCCTTCTTGAATTAACACAATTGTGCGCAAAACTAATGCGCAAATACTTTTAATTATTGTAATTATAAAGACTAAAATTTCTGTGTGGAGAAATTTAAGTTATATTTACATAATATTTGCATAATAAGCTTGATTGTTAAATGCGCATTCAAGCTTCATAAATTATTTTTCATTCTTGTGTAAAAATTTTTCTGCTAAGTACTTTTCATGTATTGCAAGTTTGACAATTTTAAGGAATTTGAGCTAACGTTACTTTCGGTGACGTCAGTGTGACGTCTCGTAGCATGCGCATTGGGGGTGTGTTATGCGCGCGTTAGGACAACAAACAAAACAAATAAAATATACTGAAACGGTGTGGTGCATCTGCTGTTTTCGTATATATTTGTGTGTAGCCGCGAGGATATCGAAATAGCCTAACTGTGCTGGTATACGGAAATATGAAGAGACGGAATGCCGAGTGCGGGAAAATCAGACGACCCGGCAAGCGAGCAAAAATAACTGAAGGCATTTACGGCAGGTAAGATCCTAAAACCATTGCTTAACTATAGGCCTAATGGCGCTCAATACGGCGCGTCTTTCCACGGTTACGTGAAGCTCGGACGACGATACAGTACACGCACCGGGCATTGTCCGAGTCGTCTCGAAGTGCCCGGAACAAATTGCGGGAGCTTAAACAGTCGCAAGCCTTGAAACCGGGCTGCCGGGCGGCGCGCACGCATGTGGCTGAAGCCGCAATTGCGTGCCGCGAGTCTGCTAGCTGCGAGTGGTCGCGGCGCTAAACGTCAGCGATGCAGACAGTAAAATGAGTTTTCCACGACAACTTTGCATCGTGATCGAGTTTGTCGGATACGCGACATTGGGACGTAACAAAAACGCGCGTCTCCTGCTTGATGTAGTTACCGGGGCACGCCGCGAGTGGAACTCGCAAGAAAAAAAAAAATGCTCCCTTCGTCCCGCTCAGTTGTTCGCCACACACTTTCTTTTATTTCTCCCGCGCATGTAGCGGCTGTCGCAAACATTCCGACTTGGCGGAAAGCGGTTTATTCCTTGTGTGCAGGGTGAAAAAGTCGCCTAACGCAGATGTAAACAGAAGAACGTGCTCCGGCCGAACCGCACGGAGAACGTGGTTCGTGCGTCGGCGGGACAGCTGCCGTTGCGCAGGCCCTTTATTTGGAAATGTGTGTGTTCGCATCTGAAAATACTTGCAGATTCTCATTAAAGGAACTCTGTTGTGACAGGAGCGCTTCGCTTTCGGAGCTCTGGCGTGGTAGCTTCCGCGGCGCTGGCCGATACCCGCAGGGGTGTCCTGATAAGCACGGAGAGGTATCCGCTTTCAAAACAGCTGCGCGGCGCGCTTCGACAACCGGAAGAACGGCCTTACCGTAACGAACCGAGGGGCATAAGTAATTGCATCTTTGACGTGTAGGTCAATAGCGTTCTGTGGTTCGTGGTGGGCGATGTTGTTGATGTCACGCAATGCGGTAGAAACTGGATATTGAGTTTCTACGATTCGCGAACAGTGTGTTCACTAATATGTGTCTGGTTTGCTGTGGAGTAAGGGCTTCGATCCTGTTATAACTGAACCATTGTGCGACAGTTGTTTCGAGTTTTGAGTCTTCTGGCCAGCACATTCCGTGCTATTTGTGAGCACGCTGTAATGAATAGTGTACGAACAGCCGGTTCTCCATTTCGCTATCTATGATATCGACATATAGTAAACACCAGCATCTGACGAGCCACATTTTGCTACAGGCAGCCTTTGCATGGAGGGTTAAAATAGCGAGGCAGTTGTGTGCACTTATATGGTACTCTTGCAGCATGCCAACTGTGTTCATATCACAATTGCAGAAAACTTTCACATATTTCCACAAGGCCCTTTGTGCTCAGCAACCCCGAGCATGGTTATATATATTCATGCAAGCGCGCACACGTTACTGCAGCACTTAAAATGTGCTCGATGGCATGGTACTGTCTGTGCAAGTCTTCATTATATGCTGCATTGTTTATGCACCACTGATATCTTGATATTGCTTAACATACTCTTCAGGAGAGAAGCCCTTTGTGTGTTCATTTACATCTTTCATTCATCAACTAACAGTGTATTTGCCTTGTGCAATTATTTGTGTGCATCATTGTTGCTTTAGAAGTAGTGTGAAATAATTTTGTTGGCATTGTGTTTGGCACATAATGTAGCACCTTGTGATAGAAAGGAAAGTGAGGAACTTCATTAGTGCCCTAATTCCTTGTCTAGATTTTTATTTTAAATATCTATTTATGCTCAGATGATCGGGCTTTTTCAGTCTTCATTAAGTCAGTTAATGAAGTTTAAAAGATAAAACGCCATTCAGCCAGTAAGTTCACTGAAATTGTAGGCTAGTCATCAAGTGTTGATGAAACCTGTGCAGTGTACAAAGATTCATTTTTGTGTGTGAATGATACAAAGGGAGAAAAGAAATCCCAGGCCATATTGTTTCATGTGCTGGAATTTACTTTCTTTATAAATTGAGTAAATTGATTGGCCTGGCAAGTAATAACATATAAATGCTTTCATTTGTTTGTTTTAAACCATTGCACTATGACAGAAGTGTTTCTTTTACCATGACTGTCAGGGTAGTGAAATAATAGGTGCCAGCAAGCATATGATCTTTCACAACAATGCCCAACAAGTGACTTGACTTTCATCTTTAAAGCAACTCAAAGCAGATGGAAAATTTTGTATAAATCTTGCTGTTTTATATAACAAAGGTGTAATTTTACAGTGTATTTTCATATATTATTTTAGGTTGGCTTAATTTGTTAGAAACTGATGAAATGCATATTGAAACTGGATGTCATAATTAATTGCACCGGTGAGAATGCTGCGCCAATCTGCGCCGACTCAAATTTGCAGCTCCATACTGCTCGAACAGTGTTTTTTTCACCTATGTTGTGCCACTACTGCACCACAGTGTAGTTTCAGCGGTGTGAAAATTGGGAAGCTGCCATGCAATACAAAAACTGTATGGCCATTGCATTCATTGGCCGCATTTGTTCAGGGCGTTACAGCCAGCAATACTGGAGCTGTGACAGGTGACAGAATTGAATTGATTCCTATTTTTATATGCCAACTGTGAGGCATGCATGAGGACACAATGAGTTGGGTGGCCATGCTACTCTGCAATGGCATGATCAATGCAGTAGTTTTACGCATCGAGTGCTGATGCGCAATGGTTCTTTTAAAGACGAAAAGGTGATCAGTGTACACTGTACCTATTTGTGTTGCTTGCTTGCAACTTTATTAGTTGCACTGTATTACTTCTTTCTTTCAAGAGAATTTGAGGTAATTGAATTTGGCATTACAGCCAAACGAGGGGTGATTAGGTATGCTCTTTGTCACCACGGTTCACGCCCCTTGTCAACTATGTCTTTGGTAATATATGTGCCTTTGGTAAAGCTTGTGGTGTAAAAGTTGAACACGAACGATCAAGCACTACAGCCCTATACGCCTTTCTTGCGACTGTGCATCATTGGTGGAATAAAGGACATGCTCTCACCGTCCTGATATGGCTCATAAAACACAATTAAAATGAGCGGAATATCAAACCTACGAAGTGGTCCTACCTTAATGGGAAAAAGGAAACAAATTTCAGCTGCACTAGTGAATGACTTATATAAATAGCCCCACTTATCGTGAGAACAGGCTTCGTAAGCCAGAAGAGATGCTAGAACGAAAGCAACGTGGCGACCCTGCCTTGGATTTTGCACCCCAGCTCACCGTGATGTCATAGATTTTGATGGCGACTGCTCAGCCTCAGATAACCTTTCTTCTGTGTAGTTGTACTAAATTTCATCCTAGAAGAGTGGAAGACTACTTAGCAAGTTTCAAGAGCTTCCACAGGTTCGCAATGGGCCAAGTACGAAAAAGCACTTTGAAATCTGTGAAGTCAAGCTAGCGCTGGTATTGTGGCACAATATTTATTGAGGACTGTGACCTTCATTTGCTGTTCTAATAATCTACTTAATACCAAAAAATTGAAGAGTGTTTCTCTTTATGGTGTCCCTTTGATGTTCCTTGCGTGGTTTTGCAAAGCGCCACCTGTAGCATGTTGCTGTTAACGCATGATTGCCGCTGCCGTCGTAACTTGCTGTGGTGAATCACTTATTTTGCTCCTAGGTATTATGAGTAAATGATTATCTGAACTAAAAAGAACACTAAACTATATTTAGTTTTTCTAGTGGAAGGCTTACACCTGCACCAAACGCAGCAGTGGGTGCTCCAAAATTAGATTTCCCCTCCTCCAATGGTCTCCAAAATGCTGAAGGGCATTCCCACCACTGTAATTACAATTTTGCCTCACCCTAACAAATTATGGAGATTTATTTTGAGTCTACTTTCCTACACAAAAGAAGTTGCCCATCTAAATAAATGTACCGGTCCAGGCAACCTTGAAAGCTAAAGGCATATTGAGATCAAGTGACTGTGTTTTGAAACAGGAAAGCACTAACAACAAGTCCAAAAAGGAGAGTTGAATTGAATATTGCACTATTTACTACAGACTCTGAATAACATCGTTGCTTTTAGCGAATCAGAATAGCTGCTGAATGCTTCACACTGTCGGATGTGCATGATCAAACATAAGAACAAAGCAAATATGCAAAATATTTAATTCAGGCCATAGTGTGGACATTAAAAAGAGAGCATGCTGCATCACTCATAAAGCCAGACTTTCATGTAGACCATGATCATTCTGACTCAAATTTTGTTTAGTGTGGCATTTGGCAGAGGATATGATGGAACAGTTTATTAAATGATATAGTAAATGTGTCACATAATGAACTCCTCTATTCTGTGATGTGATATCGCTCTTGTAAAACAGTTGTACATGCTCTATATCTTGAAAACCTATTTGTTTTCTCCTTGTATGTCTTTCGCAAAACACAACGTATTGCAGTGCTTTGTTTGTGAGTACAATTGTGCAAAAGGCTTTTTTTTTTTTTTACCGGTTATATTTTGTTGCCCCCTACGTGAGGCCTTTCTGGCGATGTAGGTATTCTGTAAATAATAAAAATGCCATTTGGTGCTATTTATGGATGGCGGCTTCTGTTTTCTCATGGCATTAAATCTGAATACACTTTGCTGCAACCATATTAGGTATAATTCCGATACCATATAGTAGCATGACTATTTAAATTAAAGGAGATCTGCTTTTTTTGCTCTGCCGTAACCACAGACAACACACAGTTTCAATTTAGTCCTGATGGTACACACAGATGCCGAGAGGCTCATAAGATTGCTTTTTTAAACTTCATATGGACAATTCACGGACCATATTCTGAAACTATGCACTTCGGCGTCAGGCACTCGCTGATTGACTGGATCCGATTTTGCTAAAACAACCAATCAGCCTCACGGCGAACTATTGCCGAAGCGGATCATTTCAGAATACGGCCCCATGACCATGTATGCTTGAAAGAGTACTCACCATGCAAACAAACTCTTTATTTGTTCTGCTCTATTTATATAAACACTGCAAGGAAAAGCACTTCTTGCCCTGATGAAGACCAGCTCCCTTGTCAAAATGTTGGTTCCAGGCATTGCTCACCCACTGTTGACCCCTCTGTCTTATTAATAATGTCCACTTGTGCTTGTGACCTAAGTAAACTGTGCTTCTTATAGGACAGTGTAATGACAGTTACTTGCTGACATTGTGTTTACTAGGATGTGAACAGTTTTTTATTAATGGTGAAAAAGGCTCTTTATTATTTGAGAACTATATGAAAAATATTGGTTTGATTTGCTTCTGGTGCTGTTCTATTTGATTTGGTCTCAAAAAGTGCTTTTTGTGCACTCCTACCAAAGAGCCATGGCGAGCTACTGGAGTCTTTTAGAGCTGATGTGAAAAGAGCAAGCCCATACTGGCATATAAAAAGTAAACTGTTCGCCCTGCTTACCGCACTTCTCGGTATAAATTCGATTGCAGCCTTAGGTTGACAGAAGTCGTGTCACAGCTGTAAAGTGGTGCTGCAACGTGTGGTTGTATCACACATCTGCCACCTTTGGAAGTGTCACCACAACAGCAGATTGGTTATTGGATTATTCTGCAGAAAGAACTTAATAATTCATGCATGGATGGGTACAGCAGTGCACAAAATTGTGAATGACTTAATGGGATGCGTAATTGTTGCATGTAATAAGGCATAAGGTCCTATATGTTCTATTTAATTGACAAGTGAGCCACGCTGTTGGAAATCCTGGTTTATTTAGGAACGAAAGAGAGTGAAGTGTCTGAATGCATGCAAACTGCAAGTCTAGTCATTTTGCCAGCAGGCAGTCTGTGTCTTTATGATCACTGCTTCATGTGCCAACCACTATTGTAATGGTCTTTTTTGGTATTTGTGAGTTGCAGTCTGCCTTTATCGACGTACATTGAAAGGCAGAGAATTCCATCCTTTCCACTCTCCATTTAAGAACCATGGGTTGTTATGAATTCTGTCGCACATGCCACTGCTGTAGAATATCCAAGTACCTGAGAAGTGATAATCTCCCTGTGTTCATCCAGCAGCAAAAGTACACACATTTATAATGACGTCTCTGTGGGCGTTGTTATAACAGCCTTCGAGCTTGTTCACTCAGATAAATGCTTGCTCAATGGCAATAAGGACAGCACATGTGCTATAGTTTATACCCATGTTCAGCAGTCTTGAGAGATGTGTTGATTTGCCCTAGTAGGAGGGCCTTTATGGACCATGGGCGCCATTAAGAAATAATGAAAAAAATAAGTTTAGCTGCCTCTGCATGCAGCCTATGATTTTAGAGTTCAGCCTGAAGTCATTTGAAAAAAAAATTGTGCGCAGTTCAATTTCAAGCTGCATCAAGGATATTCTTTCTTTTTTTTCGTCACTTGTTCCTTTGCTCATGAATGCAAAATGCCTCTCTGGTGACCAAAACCGAGAAGGAGCAGTGGGTTAAAATTGAAAAAATTATCTGTTGTTTGTGAGTGGAGGCAACATTCTTGGATTCTAAAAAGGGGAAGGGAAAGTGCTGTTGTCCTCACCTTGATTAGCTTAATAATGTTCTAAAAAGGGTCAGGGTGAACTTATGCTAGAGTACCTTCTCTTTCTTTCCACCCTCGCAGCACGTTTGTGTACATCAAGTTCCTCCTTCTGTGGGCACTGCTGCTGCTGGCCGACTTCATCCTGGAGCTGCGCTTTGAGTTCCTCTGGCCCTTCTGGCTGCTCCTGCGCAGTGTGTATGATTCGTTCAAGTACCAGGGACTGGTAAGTGCTTCCCCTTCGCTGCTGTGGCTGTTCCTGAAGCACACTGTCTCTCTTGATTCTTTTGTAACATGCACACATTATTTTTTTGAGGGGGGGTGTGCATAGCATAGGGGCAACGGTGAATAATTTTTTTGAGCCGTTGGTATTGTAGACCTGAAAATTTTGTCATTGCCATCAGTCTGTTTGATAAAATTGTTAGATGGGCTGTGGTTAAGCTGCTCAGTGAAGCTGTAAATGAACAAGAAGGAACGGAACAGAGGGACCTGACTTTGTAAATCGCAAACATATGAAGCCAACAGACGACGACACCAAAGAAAGCATAGGGGGAATTACTTGCTTTAATTCAAACGTATAAATGATAAATAAGGGGAAATGAAAATTTATAATCTATACATTTAAATTAAAACAAGTACCATATTTACCTATTATAACACAAGCTCTTTTTCGTAAATAATTTTTCTTTTGCCCTCTTGACTATGGCTGCCCTTAAATTTCCCGGTCTCGCATTGTAATCATAAAACTTTGTATATTTTAAAAATTCTTTAAGGATGCAAACTCATTATTTCCATAGCCGTGTTATATTCGTGTAATTATGGTAATTCAACCTATGCTTTCCTTGGCGTCATTGTCTGTTTGCTTTTATGTGTTTGAAGCTCTGCATATCATAGCTAAGTGAACGTATCAGTTTAGACTTCTCGAACAGTTCCTTTAAAGAGTGAGAAAAAAATAGACGAAAGGCAGTTCATGCAAGGCAGAAGACTTTTTCTTGTGCTTCACAGTGTTCATGAGGTAGAACATTGGAAGTTATTATGTGGCAAAGAAGGGCAAAACATTTTATATGTTTTAGATTTGAATGCTCTTTATCTTTATTTTTTATATACATTAAAAGCCCACTACAAATGTTTCTTGTGCTTTTCGTCAAATTTTGTTTAATGAACTCGCATTTTATGCCCAAGCATGTCTTCCTGAAATCTACATCACCAGGAAGTGAATTTATGTTTAGCTTCATTTTAACGTTCAGTGCGGTAGTGTAACCACAACATTAGCCTAATTATGATTACTATGAACTTAGAAAAACGTCGATTTTTTTAGATTGGTAAGGAGCCAGAGTTTCATGCATTGTCTGTTGCCCACCCCCCTGATGCAGGCCTTCTCGGTGTTCTTTGTGTTCATCGCCCTCACGTCAGACATGATCTGCTTCCTCTTCCTGCCCGTCCACGTCCTTTTCTTTGTGGCCAGCACGTATGTGTGGGGGCAGTACGTCTGGCACACAGGTATGGCTGGTTAGTGTTTACCTCCTTTCTCTCTTCAGTGAAACCCCCCCCACTCTTTTTTTTATGCCTTACTTCCTTGGTTTGGCACACGAGGTAAACCACAGTTCATTCCTTTGATTGCCCGTGTCGTGTTGTGTCCCTGTTTCTTTTACCGTCTTGCATGTGGCTTTTTATGTTTGCAGCACCTCTTATTTTTGACAGCCTGTGATCAGTCATGATAAAGCACTTATGTAATTAATTTATGTATTTCTAGCCTTGATTTTGCCATTTTGTTCTCAGACTTTGCAAAAATTGTTAGTTAGCGTTTGCCTACCATGAGCTCTTCTGTAAACTTATGTGTGCAGTATGAAAATGCATGTATTATGAAAAAAAAAATTGTATGAAAAACACAAGCGAGAGTACACATGTAGGATGCAGTGCCAATTCAGTTGTCCTGTTTCTCACACAGTTCTTGTTTTTCCTTAATGATCGCTCACTGACTATAGCTCACCTTTGTGTTCTATGTCAGTAAATATTAGGGCTCTGTTTATGTTGCACTTTACTATGCTGTTGGCTAACTGCTGTTAAAGCACAATCGTGCTTGCATTGGCTAAATATTGGTAGCGCTCAAAGCTAGACTTATTGGTCACTGTTGTAATGTTATATTACATGGAGCTAAAATGCTGCCATACAATCGGCTGTGTGTAAAGGCAGACCTTGACCTTCGTGGTAGCTACAAATTATCTAATTAGATCATAGGTCTGGGCATCATGTAGTTCACTGGCACTGAATTTTAGTATAAGTGACCAATCTATGGTGCCTTATGCATGTCTTGATGTGTGGTGCAGAGCTGTGCAGAAGCTCGAGTCTAATTTGTTGTAAGGTGTGACGCTATCTCAAACATGACTGCAGTAAGCTGGTCTTGGTTAATGAGGTTTTACATTTGGTGGACTTCAGAGGTTGTGCTTCCCACTAGACAGATTACGCTTTACTCCTTTTTAGACTGCTAAGATGAATGATTTGATCATCTGAACAGCTTAGATGACTTTTGCTCGCAGTACTTTTTACTAGTTTCTCTTAGCACTCCACCAGCGTTTAAAAAAATTCTGTCGGGCAGCAGCTAAATATTATTGGGAGACTGAGCTAGATGCACTGTGTATAATAAAGCCTAAAATATCGCTATTACAGCCTACTTATTCTTTAATTGCAACTTTAATGGTGCCTCACATGAACTTGCAAAGCTGCTGGAGTACTCTGAAATGACCATTTAAAGGTACCTATAGTTTTCCATTGATTCAGTGCTGGTTTAGACTGAACTTTAAGTAAGAGAAATACATTTCCAGAATTTCTATGCAAGTGCAGTTTCTCTTCCGGCTTTTCTCTTCGACCTTGCTGTGTACACTATTTGATAAAGCTTAATCCATTGCAGAAAAAAAAAAAAGAAAGAAAGAAAACTTACACCGACTTCAGAGTGAATGATTGTCAGTCAATGCTGATAGAAATGGGCATAAGAAAGTGAAATGTTAATGAAGGAAACTTTAACAGTAAGTGTTCATTGTCAGTCACCAGCATTGGGGTATGCATTTCACTCACGGAGCATGTTTCCTTTCATTGCAGAACGGGGTATCTGTCTTCCGACCCTGTCGCTGTGGCTGTTTTTCATGTACATAGAAGCAACAGTGCGGCTCAAAGACATAAAAAACACGGCCTTCCACTTAGATCTGTGCAGGCCATTTGCAGCACATTGGTAAGTGTGAGCCAGTTTCCTTTTTATGTAGTGTGTATGCGTGTGTGCGTGCAGACATGCATGCATGGGGGTACAGGGCATTTTTAAAAATTTCGTTGTTTGTTTTTGATTGGCTCCTCTTGAGCTTAAAGGGGCGTTGAACCGCTTTTCATCAAAGTGGAGAAAGGCATTTGAAGTGATAACAGGCTATTTCTGAAATGCTTTGCCGCAAGAAATAATTTAATGCGTTCAGCAAAAGCGGAGTTATTGGCAATCAAACACGGCCTCTGCTGTGCTCCCATTCCTTCTTCAATGCCTTGCACCGCGAAGGCTATGGTGCGGTGGGGTGTTCCTGCAGCGCTCCGGCTTCCAATTGTCACCGTGGCGTGCAGTTCAAATTTCATTTTGGATGTTAATGTAGGCACCACGACTTAAGATTTTGGTGTCTGTGACACGCTTAACGTAAGCCAAACGTGGTTGTCCTCCGTGAGCCGCAGTGCACTTAGCCCGTGGACTCTTGGTGGCACCCCACAGCAACTGTGGTATTATGTAATAGTTCTGCGGAAACCCGCAAGGTGGAGAGAAGTAATTAAGGAAAGGAAAATCAGACATCCACCCGTTCCTAGCAATTGCTACGAAGGAAACCCATACCTGTTCCTCGAAAGAAAAGCCTCACAGTTGAAGGAAGATTCATCCTGGTCCGGGACTCAAACCCGGGACCACCGCCTTTCCGGGGCAGCCGGAACCATGGTATCTACACTATGTAGCCGACCGCAGCTACCAGTAGCACTCATGTATGGGAATGTGCTTCATTACGAAATAAAGCGTAAGCTTACCTCCTTAGGAGAGTAAGGAGGCAGGCTTCTGTTGAAAAGAGAGCATTTAAGAGAAAGGTGACTTCACAATCCGCTTGCAAGCTCCACGCACCATGTACGACAACAAAACTTGCTGCTGAGATCTTTACAGCAGTGTATGCTACCCACAGAATATGTTACTTCACCGAACCCGAGTGGTGGTTCAGGGCCCCTTTACCCTGAGTTTATTGTTGTGGCATCCCAGATGCTTCATTTTGCAGAAACACAGTGACAAGGAAAAGTGAGCTTTTCTAAATTTTGTTCACTTGTCTGTCTCTTCTCTGCTTTCCTCTGCTATGAACAACTGCGGTATTGTTGAGATATGTTGTTATCCTTGCACTAAAACATTATTGGTAACAATGCAGCCCATCCACGTCTTCTGCTATCAACCTAATTAACTGAATGGTATTTTAGTACAAAAAGTGCTAGGGGTGATTGAATAAAGAAATGTTATAGTTGAATATGAATATATTTGAGATAAAAGGCTTTTCAACCACTTTCTGCCATGTTGGTGAATAGATAGTTTTGATAGAATATGTTACCAGTCCAATTTAATTTGACGTTGCTGTTTAGAGTCTTTTATGGAAATATAAAGCTTGTACAATGTTCATACTTCGTAAATGTGAAGGTTGGGAGACACTTATTGGAGTTTTTATTTGGACAGTAGAGTTAGTCTCGAAATGCTGAACTTGACATTATCAGCATTACTGTTACGTCATGACACAGAGCAATATTCGTTGAAATTGTGTAGCAGTAAGTCCACATATGATGGTTTTGCTCATAAAAAAAAAAAATGCACAAGTGCGCTGCACGCATTTTTTCTGGCTGTGTTCGTTTGTGGCAGCCACAGCAATCACTGCAACTATGGGCCCGTAAATGTATTGGAAACCTTTGAGTAACCAATGGAATATTGCCTAACTTGCTTTGGTGCTTCCTGTTAAATAGTCACTGGTAAAAATTATGAACATTTTTCAGATAATCTTAGAATATATCAAATTTCCAGCTGTACAAGATCAAGCATACAATTGGGACAAAATTGCAATAAATTTCATCCCGGCAACAATAGTAGATGTTTGACATAGTTGAGCACACTCGCTAGTAGAGTTCATAGAGTTCAGCCTCGCTAGTAGGTCCTGAATATGCTAATTATGTACCTGCTGATTCGCTGCTAATACTCAACTTGTGCAAATAAACAACTCTTTATGACATGCAATGTAATGACGTAAGCTTGTTTATACTATGAATATATTATTATATATTAATGGTGAAAGCAGCTGTTCATTATTCGAAAAGCATTAAAAAGAAAGATTTGATATTCTTTTTTATTCAGTTCTGGCACTGTTTGATTAGTGTTCGATTCGGTCTTAAAACTTACTATTTTCACACCCTTAATTGTGATGTAATGGCTCAGCCACCTTCTCAGTATGAAAACCAAAATGAGTTCACGGAAACAAGTACTATAGTATATTATTTATGGCGCTCTGGTGTTTGCTAGCATATTATAAAGCTTGCACCTTCACCTAATGCAAAAAAAAAAAATGACTAGCCGGAAATGTTGTGGCAGTACTAAAGAAACAAAGTGACAAAGCTGCATTTCTAATGCTTGTCCATCTTTGCATTGCAGCATAGGTTATCCTATGGTTACAATGAGTTTCTGTGTCAAAAGCTACATTGGCTACAGGATGCGACTTGTAAGTAGCACCTTCACTCTTTCAAGTGTATCTGGTCTGATGGTGACACTTTATGGCAGAGTAGTACCTTAGAAAATTGTTCAATCTATTCTGAGCTGCTTATTTTGGACACGTAATTCATGTAATTCGGTCAGCACACCAGTGTTGTTGTTTTTTTTTTTCGATAAGAACAATATTTCAACCCTTTTCAATAAAAATTCGGCAATTTGAACAAAACAGTTCGAACCAGTGCAATGAATTATAACATATCCTTATCATCACAATGAATACACATGTTCTGTTTGAGAGAGATATTTTTCATGACATTCTTTGTTTTGTTCTCTTTCCCTACACAAGCAACATTGCTATCTTTTTATTAAATTTCTTAAATATTACTGCCAAGTACTAGGCAATATTAGACTTGTCTATCACTTTTTTGAAATTCTTGTCATTTGTATAGTATGTAGGGTGCCTTCTTAGAGGAGAAGATTGCAGTTGAGATCTTAGTAGCTGTAGCTCTCTGTGGTTAAGCATGAAGTCTGTGGTAGAGGAAGTACACCGGAGGGGATGCCTCTGTGTCAAGATTGAAGTGAATAGAGAACATTTCCTAAAGTTTAATTTAAAGCTATAAACTACAGCCACACCCATTGTATTCTCAAGTACAGTCTAGCCTGCTTCTAACACACTAATGTGTTACAAAATGTTGACCTAATTAAAAGGTTTCTACTTCCAATTCCTGTTTATCTACTTTCAGTACATGTTGAATCCACTTATGAAGCAAGTGATGTAAGTTCACCAGATATAGCTAAGAAAAATGCTGCCACAGCCAAGGGACACATTATTGCACTTTCAAATTTTTGGAAAGTATTGATAAGAGAAGCTAATCGCAGCAGGCCTTCAGCACATCTGCATCCCCGCCAAGCTGCTTCATAAAAGTCACTTCGTTGCATTATTCAACAGGAGAAAAAAAAAATAAAGATGGCAGCTGATTATCACCATCTCCTCTTGTACATTTACCTAGAGGAAGGAGTGGGGAGGGGGCAGAGGTTGTGATGGGGCTCTTATCACCACTTCATTGTTGCCATGCTGTCTGCCATGGCCCCCACTTTTGCTAGTGATAAGGCCTTCCTCATTGCCTGTGGTGCTAAGCAAACTGGCAATAATGATCTTGCTCCCATCAGCTTAGAATGAACTGGCTGAGATTGTTGCTGATTGTGATGGTGATAGCACTTGCTTTATGCTCTGTAGCCCATGCAATAGCTGTTGCTGGAGTTGACGTCTGCGACATCTGGAGTGACAATAAAGGTGCAACTAGGTGATCTCTATCTCAAGACCATTATCCAGAAGTGTTCACTCCGGAAACATATGCAAGGAGCTAGCAGCATGCGTTTTTAACCAGATGTTATGAAAAGAGGGCACATAAAGAATGATTGCCTATCCTGGCCAAATTTGTTATAACCAGGCTGGACTGTACTCGGCAAAATTCTCAAAACCATTGATCAGACCTTGAGGATTAGAGCTGCTTTTGATGAGATTTTAATTGACAAAGAGGGAACAAAACATTTCAAAACTACCTTTTGCAGAGAAAGCAGAAAGAAGTGGCCAAGGAGAACGACTTCTACCTTCAGCTCTTACAGCAGGCGTTGCCTCCAGAACCTCCTAGTATAACGTCGAGCAGCTCTGACAAAAGTGAGTGTTTGCCCTGCAGATGCCTTGTAGCTATGTGTATGTGCAAATTGTGGGGTCTCTACAGTACTACTCCAGGATTCAATCTTGGTGAGCCACAGTGGTGCGTTGCTGCACGGACATGCTCAAAATTTCCAGGGCATTGAGTACCACACTTGAGAAACACCGTAGCGCCCAAGTCAATGAAGGTTGCAGCCAACCATTGTGACATTGACCCTACAAATGTCTGGTCTTGGGTGGCATGGGAAGCGAAGGCATCCCACAACAAGAGAAAATGTACAGAATGAGCGCAGTTAGCATGTGGCCATGAGATGAAAGTTCCCCGTAACACATAGCGAATGAAGGAATGGTCCCCCGCGGCTATGCTGCATACTCACAGGGGCCGACAGGCAGGTCGTGAGAGTATAAGGCAATCTTTGATCAAGTTAGCCTCCAACAAGTGTCCGCAGGCATAGTAGGATCACGCATGAGCACGTGGCACCCCTCTTTGGCTTAGTACCAAGGAAGAAGCAACGCAAGATATGCTCACCGTTGTTGAAAGGCACAGTAGATTAACTCAAGTCCAAGCTCGAAGTGCTCACAGGGGCCATCAAGCATGACAAAAGTGTGTGCTGTCCTGGAGAGAACTCCTTTGTCCTTGCTCTCGTGGTCACGCCGTGTGTGGCTAAAAGAGGAAGGACTTGATTCTTGTGAACAGTTGTTCAGTGGATGCTACCCATTGGACTTTCTTGGGTAAAGTGACAGCGAAGTGTCAGCCTGTTCGTCACATTAATTCTTCCGCAAGTGGAAGGAGAACAGGAGCAACAAAATTAGCCATACGCTGACCGGAAGGCGACAGGACATGCCACAATCCCCACAGCGTGTATAATCATTGAATTATGGCATTTTTATAGCGAGAGTAGGTTGAATTTTATAGGACATGAGAGCTCAGAGCTCATAACTAAATCCCATAAGTCTGCTGCCACATGTTAATAATTTCCTGTGCCACAGTAATTTAGCATTGTTTCTTATATAGTATTTCGCAATACTTATTTATTTATTATCTTGCTATACCCAGCTAACTGAGGAGATTGATTTTCGAGGGAACAGTCAGGTCATTACATTCAATGTGCTGGGATAATCGAATCATTAGATGCTGTTTATTTTTGCAAGAGTTAACACAAATGTCTATAAAGCTTTAAAAGCCGACTGCAATGAAATTTTGGGTCTCATAAGAAAGCCTTGTATTAAGTAGTGTATAGAGCTGCCTTCATGAAAAGTTTTTTGTTTAAAATGCAAGTGGATATATCGAAAAAAGTGTGCAATAATAAATGTTTTTGATACTGAAACTACAAAGGAAACACAGCTAGCACCGCTCACTGGAAATGACACGGAATGTGGAATGTTGAGAATCAGGCGCGGCAACTGGTCATGTCCTCCTTGAAGATCTCCAAGGTCATGGTCTAAGATACGCATCAAACCTGTCGTCTGCAGATGTTAAATAAAAAATGACACAATTATTTGCCCAGCAGTTCTTCCTTGATTTGTTTGATAACATATGTACTATTGGCTTGTGACGTAGCAAGGAGGTGGACTTTTGTTTGCACTTGGCCTCTAAGTGGTTGATCACCATAAGCTATGTACAGCATGCCATCATGCCTTGGGGTATCACATTACAAGTGTGCTGTGTTCTACTTGCACTTGCTGTTGCATAAGGAGGGGGACCCTTGCACTGTCTCAACTGGTGCTAATTTGGTGTTTGGTGACTCAGCGCTGTGCAAGCTGGGCGAGGAAAGCCCCCCGGCCAGCAACGGGTTCCTGGGGAGCCGCAAGGCACGGTACGCGGAGGCTGACGTCAAAGGCCACTCAACTGCGCCAACAGACAAGCACGAGTTTGAGTGCCAGCAGGCAGCCGACGCAGAAGGCAGCACAGCACCGCCGCCACGCCGCACATCCAGTGTGAACGACTTTGATGCCAGCACCGATGAAGTGCGTGACAAGACTGCTTTCAAAGTGAACGGCGTTTGCAGCAATGGTGGCAGCGGCGTGTTGTCTCCCAGCGTCACGGCGCGGTCATCCAAGTGGAACCAGCAGCAGCAGCAGGCCAACTGCGTGAAGGAGGCGGTGTCAACTGCCTCCAGCGGCAGCACAAGCCGGCGAGCAGCCAAGAACAACTGCACGACAACAAACAACAATCTGAGCAGTTCGTCGCTCACAGCGACGCCACTTGCTGTTGCAGGCCACCATCCTAGGGATGAGCACTATCAGAGGTGGGTGCAGTCGCTCGCGTATTCTTATTTTTTAAAGCATTTGCTGCTGTGTGCTCACTCAGCTGTGGATTTGATGTTTAGTTGCAAAAACTACATGAGTTGGTCTGACAGCACAATGGCAGTAAAGAGAAAATGAAATATGGAAAACAGTGTGCCTACACTGTATAGGTGGCTACAGCACTGATATAAAGAATAATTTAAAGAATACAGTGGACAGTATTACGTGGACCTGACAATATTAGTGAGAAGTTGCACAAAAGAGATGTTTCGTTACAAGCCACCACAACAAAAACTGCCAGACCATTCTTTAATAAAGTTTCTTCTTCTTCGTTATGTATTTAGCATGTGACGTAGGGCATGCAGCAGTAAGAAAAGCAAGAGGTAGAAGACATTATGTGTTCGTATATGAACCTAAATCCACCAATTGGCAGTGCCGTTTTCTTTGTGTCTCTGTCTTTCAGAGAGCGGGCCAAGCTGGTAAACCATAAACATGAGTGCACTGATTGCAAGAAAGTAAAGTTGTCATCTGTTGACATTAAGATCTGGCATTTTGCTGGCCACTGGCACCCTGTGATATGCTTTAGCTTGTGGGTGTTTTCAACATCATATTTACAAATTCGCTTTTCTGAAAGTGCAGCTATGGGATTATTTTTGTTATTCTAAATCACACATTGCATCACACAGAGCCAAGATTTCATTTTTGCACACACAATGAGCCCTGCTGCTACTTTGCTTAATCACTCAGACGCGAATCCTGGAATACAGATCAGTAGTGAGCCGGATCTTTTGAGCCGCTCAAGTTAAAGACTGAGTGAGCCATGTATCAGTAAAAGTGAGCGGCAGCTCTTTTGGAGAAAAGTCAAGCAGAGCCGTTCCGTCTGAGCCAGCTCTTCTGGGTGCGACTTCGACAGTTCTTGGTCTTTCTCCATGTTCCAACCGTTCAACCATTTTCATTCGAGTTCCAGTTAGCTCGGACTCAACTGCCAGTCTGTTTCTGTCCATTGCTGTCACTCGGCCAGCTCCGCTCAGCTCATTGGCTCACGGCTCACAGGGGTGAGATCGCACAAGCATCTTGATTTCCGAACATTTGCTTGTGCGCTAGTGTTTTGCCAGCACCTCTATTTTATCTTCGGTCATCAGCACGCCGAGGTGGGAGCGAACGCTGCCTAATCAGTGACGTACCAGTTACATTATAAAAAGCATTTTATCGCCAGTATCAGAAAAGAAAGGTTCACTAATATTAAAGCTTCCCGTTTCTAAATTAATAAATTATTTAATAGTCACCCAGCATAGTCCAAATGCCTATAACAGGCTTATTCTATTAACACATATATTTTTTCAAAGCCAAATAAGTAGACTATGCATACTATAGGTTACAGATTTAAGTGAACCATTCAAAGGAACCGGTTTGTTTCAGCGAGCTGAGCTGTTCCGAGCCACTCATTGAAGTGAGCCGCTTTACCCATCTTTATCCTGGAGTTTTCATGTTCATGAACTAGTGCAGCTTTCTATTTCCTACCATGGCCATTTCATTAGATTTCTTGTTTTTGTATATTGATTTTGTTTTGCATTTAGTAAGATATTAAGTTGTAGATTACGTCAAGCTTGTAACATTTGTGCTGCTTTTCGACCTGATCGATGTGACCTGATGCACTAGATAAATTTCTGCTGTAGCTCTTCGAGCAAACACTGTGCCCCATGTATTTGCAGTAAGCAAAAAGAATAAAGGTATCTGGGGGGCTTCAGTTTTGTTGTTCACAACAATATGAAGGAACAAACAATGAAGCCCAAGAAAGTTTATGGGAAATTAATTGTTATGTTTAATCATAATGTAGAATTGAAATTGGCAGTTTCATCCAAAGGTAAAGCATTGAGAGCAATAGCAAAATTCAGTGTTACGCTGAAGGCATCTCAGAAAGGTGGAGTGATGACGAGCACCGCCAGCGGCATCGCAGTCGTGGGGCCTCGATGTTTCACAAGGTGAGACCGAAGAAAAACGGTTTTCCTTTGTCAGCACCCAAAGAAAGGATTAGATAGATCTAGCTTGATGTTTACTGTCCGTTCCTCTCAGACTGATGTGTGCAGCATGGTGTGGTATGACAGAGCAGTTCAGTTGGAACGCTGAAGTGTGTGCGCACAATGCTTGTGCCACCAGCAGAAGCCAGAACACTGCCCTGGCTCCGGCAGAGTCGATTGAGGAGAGTGTGACGATGTGTCCACTTAGCATCGTCACTCTTGCAGCCAAACGCGCTGGAAAAGTGGCTGGAGAGGGTTGAACAACAGTCTATTTAATCAAAGATAGAGGATATATCATGCGTGAAAAGCTTGCGGCCCTTTATACGCAATGCCTCACGACTTCAGGTGTACCAGAGAGCAGGAAGAATGTCAACATATACTAATCCATAAGAAGGGAGACGTATCCTACCTTCAGTACTTGTATCCTATCCAAAAGTTTTTGAGTGCATAGTTTCTAAATCAAATACAAATAATAGAAATCTTATATTCATTGGTATTCAAAATTTTCGGACATTCGCACACCCCTAATTCAAGTAGTGTGGACTGGTGGATTACTAATTTTTGTTGCCCCAGCATCTTCCTCATGGAAAAGTGTTGCTTATTAGTTGAGAGAATGAAAGCCAAATGCCTCTTTTTAAGTTCACTACTAAACAGAGGGGGCACCTAGTTATAGGTGCATATATGTATATTTGGGTCCTTTTTGTGCGAAAAAAATAAAATACACAAGAATGGCCGCATTTTACAAAAGCAGTGTTATGCCCTGTTCATGATAAACAGTTAACCACATTTGGAATATCGGACAAACAGCACAGCCAGACAGGTCTTGTAGAAGACAACAACATATTCTTTTTGTCTGCTGTGTTTGTTCAGTATGTCGATGTTCCACGAACTAGCCCTAATCACCACCCTTGTCCCACATTTGGCTTTTCATACAAACCTAACTATAAGGAAAGCTTGCGGCACTATCATTCAATTGCCATTGGAATGATGGGAAGTACAGGCTTCTCAGATTGGCTTTTGTTGACTTCTGTACTGTGATAAGGATTCAGTTCTGCAGCTTTGTAAGGTCTTTCTTTTTACATTGAAGCTGTTAGCCTCTAGTTAGTCGGGATTTTTCATATCCGCATGCGAAGTTTTGCCCACACAAGAAGAAATAGCCGCATGAAGGCTTTATGTTTCAGTGTAACAGAATTATGTTTTCTCGTCTATTCGAATTACGATCCGATGCTATCATCTGCAAGTTGTGTGTAAGTCATACTTTACAAATGTTGTGAAGCATTTTACTTTGAGAAATTGAGCTAATTCAATAATGCGCATGCACCAGCAGCTGAGCCTACCATAATGAGCAGCTATGCTGCAGTTCCGCACACCTGCATGCGCGTGTGACAAACATGTGCACAAGATGTATCTGTCGTTGATTCATGGGCACCCTGCTCGTTGCATCTATTGCACAGCGTGTGCTGCAACCATAGTCAACATTACAGCAAACACTGTTTAAAAAGTTACAGCGGTGTTTTTCACATTGTGAACGTGGGTTACGTGCAAGTATATGAATGCCGCGAACATGAACTACAGCGTTGAAGCATAAATGAAAGGGGTGCGAACGTGGTCGCAGACACTACAATAATCTTGACGGTGCATTGCCTGGGTGGCCACCAAGAAAGCATAGTGCTACACATGCAAAGAAGTGATGCCGCGAACATGCACAGCAACCACTGAAGCATTGAAGCACAAAGGGAAAGGGTGCAAACGCAGTCATAGACTCTATATTTCGTCTATAGCTTCACTGTGCATCCGCTTCGCTGGGTGGAATGGAGATGGATTTTTTTTTTTTCTGATCACTTCACTGTTTATTTTTTCATGGTTTAGTAGTTCTAGCGCTATAAGTAATGCAGAAATTACTTGTGTTTTCAATCTAAGTTCTCTTTCATGCAGCATTCTCATCAAGCTGCGGCACCAGTGCCGTGTGCATTGAACTTATTTTAATGAGCAAAGGACCAGTGTTGAAGGAGAAAACTCGAAATGATGTAGCTTCAGGGTGGTTTACAGCACATGCGACATGCCTAGTGACGAATTTTGTACAAAAAGTACCATGGCGAAATGTTGTAGTTACACGCTGTGACACTTTTGTGGCTAAAGAACGGTGTTTGCATAGCTTTAGTCATGACTTTGCCTCTGCTGAACTTAACTGACACTTGTGCTTCCTGTCACCTCAATGCCACTTGAAGTGCCACTAAAGAAACTCAAAGGACATTTGTGCTGAAGTACCCACTGGACTAGTTATGGGAACACTATGCCATTAAGGTTTAAAACAAAGTGTTTCATCCATAGGGTGCCATGAAGTATCTGAGGTCGTTTGTTGGTTTAGAATCTTGGTTAGAACTTGGTTCATTTAAAAGCTTTGAAGCCTACATTGACTGCTTGAGTTGAAGGCAGCCAGTGAAACTCTTAATGTGAAGCTTATCACTCTTGAAGGGCCAATTTTTGATAGACTATCCTTACCTTCTTTTGCTGCACTTCTCACTGGGACTCCAATTAGTGTTGTAGTGGTTGTTGTTTGGCATTAAAATTGTGAGCATAGTGCCAGGTTTGATTCTTAGATCAAAACAAGTTGCTCGCAAATCATTCTTTCCAATCAACCTATCTGGTGGCTCCATGCCATGAAGGAAACTGGATGCCAACTGGATGTCTGCTGGATGTCAACCTTTCCTATTATTTTTCTAAGTACCCGCCGTGGTTGCTCAGTGGCTATGGTGTTGGGCTGCTGAGCACGAGGTCGCGGGATCGAATCCCGGCCACGGCGGCTGCATTTCGATGGGGGCAAAATGCGAAAACACCCGTGTGCTTAGATTTAGGTGCACGTTAAAGAACCCCAGGTGGTCAAAATTTCCGGAGTCCTCCACTACGGCGTGCCTCATAATCAGAAAGTGGTTTTGGCACGTAAAACCCTAAATATTATTATTATTATTTTTTTCTAAGTTGCTGAAGTTTTGCCTCTTTAATTGCATTATAGTTCTTGTTAAAATACTTTTCAAGATGTGGTTGTACTAATTGTCTGTTAAAAAACTGTCTGCCTTTGGAATTTTTTCCCAGAGTTTAAAGGGAGACTAAAGGCAGATATTAAGTCAAACTATAGTCATAGATTAGGGCTCAAGAATGCCTATGGCGACAATATTAGTGCAAGTAGAGCTTTAGTAATCGATAAATAGAGATAAATTCAGCACACAATCAGAGACTTCTCCAAAATGTTCAGGTACTAGCCTGATGACAAAGGCAATCCTGAAAATAATTCTGTCGCTAGTACTCACCCACTCATAATAAAAAATGTCATTGTATTGCATTATAACATGAAAGAAAATACTACTTTCCCAGTTCTATTTGATTTTTAGAAAAAATAACTAATTGGCGCTACTCTTGACGTCACTGGTGATCAAAAGGTTTCCTGTTTCCACTCTGCGCCGCCCACACTTTCGCATTTCAGTAGTTTCGTTATCATGTAGTGCTGCGGTGGTTCTTCTGGCTCATGAAACTCGCACAAACTGCAAGTAGCAGAGAATACCACGTTCAGGTGATATCGTTTGATTCCCAAACGGTCCATGCCACTTGACCAAGAGCAGCGCTGTAGCGGCAAATCCAACACTCTGTCTTGGCTCGATTTCTCCGTGGCCTTGCATTAGTGTGTTGCGCAGAAAACCCTAGTGCCATCTGTCGGGCGTTGTTTTACTTACTGACAGCAGTAAAGGGCAGTAGTGGCGTGGGGAGTGGTGACGTATGCAATGTCACCACTCCCCACTCGGGGTTGGGCAATTTGAATTGTGCTGAAGGTGTGCGGACCCTTCAGGTGCAGTTTTCTTGTGAACTAAGTCTTCTTGACATGAGACAAGCGCTGCGAGGTTTCTGGAATGATATTTTGACAGTCCACGTTCACTTAGTATTTGCCTTTGGTGTCTCTTTAAACTTCACTGGTTTTTCATCTGCTAGAAAAGCGCCTGCCTGATGATGCCTGGTGTGCTTTCATATATTAAATAAACCGCAGTACTTTGAACAATCAGCAGATGATTGCAGTATTATAGTTTATTTATTTCTAAGCTCCATGACAAACTTGCTGTGTGCTGTATTCTGCATCACTTCAGGTGTGTGCCCAGCTGCTGTCGTAATTCTTTATTGCCAGTAACTTGTTTTAGAACTTGATGAAAAATAAACTAGATTATAGATTGTGGGGTTCTCCTCCCGTGCCCTTGGGACAAAGGAACGACAACACAGTAGTGCAAACAATCACAAGGGCATTTATTGCACCTTTCATAGATCAATGCCTGCTCGCCGAGTTGCTATCCACAAAACATGCCGATGGGCACGCGACAAATCTAGAAGTCCGACTCACCGTGACCTCGCGAGCGAATAGGTTCGCCCCATGCTGGATCCCAACGCCTGGTTGTTCGCGCGTACTGTCACGCGAACGGTGGCGCATTCCAAGGCGGCCACGCGAGACGGTCTCGCAGAAGCATGGGTCGGCGCACGCGCGGCACGGCACATCTGTCCCACTTGCTTCCCAAACCCCCAAGAGAGCATGCGCCTTCCTTTCGGCGCCCAAGTAACCTCGCCTGTCGGCGGCGTTAGCAGCGCAACACTCGTGCCATCTCTTGCACTGCGCCCCAACCACATCAACCGCCGCGGGCATCACGCAGGCCACGCAGTGAAGCGGGATTACAGGAGACGCGCTATGCAGGAAAAACATCAGGGGACGCGCGAGAGTCGCGCATCCCCACAAGATATGACTAGAATAAGTTTAATTCCCAACTACAACAGGTTGTAGAACAGTCTTTAATGCCACCTAGAAAAGCAGTAGCTGGCTCAAAACAGTACTGATGCATATTTTTGAAGTAGTAGGAATTCTACCACATGCTTCTCACACGTAGGATGATGGCACTTTGATACCACAGGTAATCTCAAAATGCCGGCCCTGGTGACATTGACATTATTGTGACCCCATGACACAGAGCAACAGTTGCTGATGTCATATGGCAGCAAGGCTAACTATGATGACATTGCTCATGAAAAAAACAAGAGTGCTGTGCACTTTTCTGCAGTGCTTTTCACACTTGGCAGCTCCAGCAATTGAAGAAACGGAGCGAGTCAATGTGTCATGACGTCATGAAGCGTCCACTTGCATGATATCGAAAGCAAGACTGGCTGTTAAAAACAAGCAATATAGTGTAAATTATTTAGGGCGCTCTGACACTTGTTAATATTCTTCTAGAACTTAGGAGAGTTCAAACCTTCATATACAGGGGAAAAAAATAGATTGAATTTCATGTCAGTGCTCATTTCACAGGGATTACAATATGAGACTGGCATGGCAACAGTGGCATTAAACGCTGATGGAAGTGATAGAACAGTGAGGCAACCATTGCTGACATTTCGTGAAGCCAGGGTCATATCTTGGGTTAGAACAAACAGTTTTCTTTTCAGGTGACTTCTAAGGAAGCATGATGGCACCACCTGCAACAGATTACGTGAAAGCTGTATGAAGCGTGCTTGAAAGCTGTCATCATAAGAGTTGTCAAAGTTTGCGTTTGTCATAGTCCTGTGTTGCTCTCTTCTGTTCGCATTAGTGGTTACTGCAGTTTGCTTCTCAGCCGGCTGTGGTTGGAGGCTGTGCTGATGCTTCTGTATTGCTGTGGCAGGCTGGAGGCCGATGTCAAGCGGCTCAAGACAGACCTGCAGGCGAGTCGACAGATGGAGCAGGAGCTGAGGTCACAGCTGCACAACCTAAGTGCGGGGGAGCGGTCCGTCAAGAACGAGCTACTCCAGCTACAGCAGGATAACGAGAGCCTGCAGAACAAGTAGGCTACTCGTCTTCCACTATTTGCATGCCTTTCCTTGCTGCTCTTTTTGTTTGTTTTGGTCTCACAAGGTCGCACTTAGTCATAATGCCGTTTACGACAGACTACAAAAAGTTTGTTTTGTGCTTATAGCTAGGATCGGTAAAACCTTGTAGGGAGTCTACAGTACCTCTCGCCAATATAGCCACTTTTTTGCTTTCCCTCTACAATCTCTCTTTTCTTGTCATAAAGCTGTTTGTTCCAGACTAGCAAGACTAGCAGTATTGTGCCATTTATGAGTAACTGTGCTTCACCTTTCTACCGTATTTACTCGCATAATGATCGCACTCGCGTAATGATCGCACCCCCGAATTTTGTCGTCAAAATTCGATTTTTTTCATTTCCCGTGTAATGATCGCACCCTGAACTTGCCGCAGCGATATGTCGTGTGCCAAGTCTAGCTAATAATGATCGCGCTTACCATCTGTCGAATGCTACGCGAACGACTTGTCTGCACGCACCAAACATGCTTAAGTAGATGCCTCATTTTATTACTTTCATCACTTTCCGCACTTCCATGGCAACAAGAGGTACAACCAAACTTGCTTTTATTGTGGGTAGGCTTTATAATGGTTGAAGACAACAAAAGCAAAAAAGGCGCCTTTCGATTCTTTTCATCTGCACTCGTGAGCACGCAACAAATCGCGCGCGGCAATGATAGTAGCCACGTTTACACTGATACGTTAAAAGTGTACCCTATTCATACGCCAACGCTTGTAACACAGCTAAGATATTTGCCCACCCTTAGCGGAAACGTGCCGTGTTAGGATAGTAGTGAAAACAGATGCCGCAGTTTCCGCAGCACGCCGGCCATGGGTTTCTGTCACTGGCAGCTAAGCGCGCCCATCTGTTTCTGTCCCCTCAAAGTGGACATGGCTACGTTATTGCCGCAAACTTGCCGATATTAACGATATTATTCATCACTGACACGGAAGAAACTGCTTCAATGCACGTAATGTACTCACGAGAAGAAGAAAAAAAAAAAAGATCGCGTTCGGCGCGTTTGGCTTGCTACGCCGGCCGCCATTTTTGTTTTGGTGTCCCGCACTCGCATCCCGCAGCAAACGCGGGACGAAAAAAAATTTTTTTTTGTCCGCGGGAAATTTAACTCGCGTAATGATCGCACCCCTGAATTTGCGTCAATTTTTTCTGACAAAAAAGTGCGATCATTATGCGAGTAAATACGGTATTATCTTTGCCAGCTGCTCTTAATGTGTTCGTTTCAACTATTCAAACAGACATTCCTATGCAAGTGCAAGCTTCATATCCAGTGACCGCGTAGCTCGCATCGAGGTTCTGTAGAAAGTGCAAAATGCTTGAATGACTAAATTACTCTGAAGGCTGAACCAGGGTTGGTGCAAGATTTCTCCGACTTTTTCTGCTAATTATAACTGATGTTAATCACGGTGGGTTGCGTTTGTGATGTGTTTTCCTGCACAGCCTAATGAATGGGAATGGTCTATGGGAATGGTCTATGGGAATGGATAGCATATAGTTTAGTTAGCATGCCCCGGCAACACAGGAACTAGAGCCAGCACTGTATAGGCTCAACATTGGGGACCACATTGGCTCTTTATTAAACAGTAACAGCTCAACATTGGCCTGCTGTTGGACAGTGCAGGCCCTGCATTGACCCTGTATTGGGCAATGCTGGCCCCACGTTGATAATTTATGGGGCAGTGTTGACTTAAGTATGGCTCCTCACTTACAGTGCTAGTTGGGATGAGGCAAAGAAATTTCCACTGCAGATTATAATTAGTACGATGTTGAGGAATAAATGTCTGTGGTGCCACGTGACAATCAGCTGGCACAACTGGCCAACATGCGCAGGCTGCACAACCTAGTGACAGCGCGGCAGCAGGACAAGTCCAACGTCAGCCTGCTGGAGAAGCGGCTGCAGGAGGAGAGGAAGCTGCGCAGTGTCTTGGAGACGCAGCTCAGCCAGGAGCGCAAGGCCAAGAAGGCTGAGGAGGCCGCAGCTGCACGGGCAGCAGTCGCCATGGCCACAGCGAGGTGGGCACACCGCTCCTTTTTTGTCACATTTCTTGTTACAGCCGATGTGTCGATGAGATAGTTGTGTGGAACCATATCTCAAGGGGCACCTAAAAGGAAAATATAGAGTGGCTTCTGGCAGTAACGAATTTTTCATTTGTAGCGAGAACAGAGCATTCATAATCAAGAAACATGACAATAATACAAAATTGCAGTCGCGCTACCTGTTTTTGAGTGTGGTACCTCTCGTGTGACATCAGCACTGGTTGAGTCACAGAGCGGTCGATAAAGAGTTCATGCGGGGGTTAGTTCAACCCGTCCACCTTGGTGTGGGTGATTCAAATTGAGGAGCAGCAGTGGCTCATTAGTGGCAATTTCCTATGTAACAAAGTCATACAGTATTTGTAGACCAAAAGCGATGATAGTCTTGTAGACAAATAAGTCTACTGATCTAACTTGGCATAATACCCTTCACTCTTGTAAGGCCCGCCTTCAAGTAAGGCCCGCATCCCTACTTTGGAGTGGAAAGATTTTGACAAAAAGTTTCACTAAGCATCACGGGCATACGAGCGTGCTGGTCAACTTCCACAAGCCACTACTAGACGGCACTAGTTGTCCTGCCAACGATGGCATTATCACCACCGTGTCCCGCACTCGTCACCAAACTACAACTTTGGGTGCCAACTCTGGTGAAGCGGTATGTGATTAGACGTAGCTGACAAGTTTGCCGGGCTGCAAGCTGTTGCGGAACTTTGCCCTTAAAATGATTGTACCAGTAGAACTTCAGTTTGGCCTAGTTGTTGTTTACTGCATATCATATTGACCTAAAATGAAGACGGGGACAGCGGAAGAGAACACAAAAACAACACAAGCGGTGTTGTCAATAAGTTGACAATACTGGCCGTGTTGTTTTTGTGTTCTCTTCCGCTATCTTTGTATTTATTTGCGGTCAATATGATATGCATTGTACCAGTAGACCACATCGGCGATAGGGCGTGAGATCACATGTACAGGCTGAACTGACGACCATGTGCGTGAAGTGAAATTGGGGTGTGCAGGTGATCATCCGGCAACTACCATGAATGACTACCAAGTTTGTGTGTGCGCATGCTGCATGGAACAGTGTAAGCTTGCATTTGGGCGTAAACGGAGTAAAGCTGGTGGAGTTCTCACCCGTGCTCTTGGGACAAAGAAACGACAACACAGTAGTGCAAACAATCACAACGGCATTTATTGCACCTTTCATGAACTAATGCCTGCTAGCCAAATTGCTATCCATAAAACATCCCAATGGGCATGCAACAAATCGCGGAAGTCCGACTCGCCTCGACCAGATAGCAAGCGAATATGTTTGCCCATGCTGGACACTAACGCTTTGTCGTTCACATATAGTGTCATACAAACAGTGGCACGTTCGAACGATCTTGTTCATCCATTCAATGTAGGCCTCACGAGAGGTTCCCGCAGAAGCATGGGTCGGCACACGCGCGGCACGTCTGTAGCGCTTGCCGACCCGGAGCCAATGAGAACAGTCTTCTCCCTTTTGCGCCTGACCAGTACCGCTGCCATTCAGCCTCAGCAGCGCAACACTCACGCCATCTCGTAATGTGCTGCAACCAGACCGACCACCGCTGGCACTAAGCTACGCAGAGAAGCTGGATTACAGGAGACTTAAGGCATGCGGGGAAAACAACATATCAGGGGTCGTGTGAGAGTCTCGCATCCCCACAAGCTCTAAAATGGTTATTGTGCAGCACAGCCTAAACTAACAGTGTCACGGAGTCTAGGCCACGAACATGATATCCGAACTTCACAACGATCCATAATGGTGATTGAGATATGCACCCGCAGCCTTGGCCATCATGAAACTTCGAAGGAATTTTGTTTGAATAGGGCAAAAGTCTGTAAACAAATTTCCTACTGTGTTGGTGCCCTAAAAAACAAAGAAATAGATTTTTACCGTTGCAATTAGTTTTTTCAGACTTCCCAATTCTGAAATTTTCTAGGCATAGTCCATGTCTAAAAAAATCGGTGGGAGATGGCAAATGTGTTCATAGTCAGGAGCCAGTAGTTAACCTTATTTTTCATAGCAGTCTGGGTGCAGTTCGAGGTTTCACTGCTATCCGTAAGCCAGCCTCGTGTTAAGGCCCACATCCAGTAAAATATATAAAGAAAAAAAAAAAGTGCGGGCCTTGCATGACTATGGAGTGCTTTCACTTAGTGTCCCTTGGCCCTGTAAGGGTAGACATTTTTTGCCGAATGCAACCCACTGGTGTTGAATCTTTTTATTGCAGGTTTAAAATCTTCTGACTTGCCTATTCTGAAATATATATATATATATACCGCATTTTTTTTACAGTGATTATAATGTTACAAAAAAAATATTTTCCATAGGTAAACATGCATTGTTTATTCATGAATACAGATGGGCTTGCATAAATACTTATAATAAGAACAAAATAGAGTAGATGCACTGAAATAGATATATTCCGATTCGACACTTGGGGAGTAGTCCGCACTGGAGGAATTGCCGCTTGACTCACTTGCAGCTGAACAACCAACATGCATGCTCATAGCGTAATCGAATCATGTATGTTGGTGCATGCGAAAACTGTCCCAAACTCTGTTAACACCGTGTACATATCTGCTCTCATAGAGGCCTGGGCCTTTGCTGCAGCTGTCATCACTGAAGTAGTGGTCTTGCACCCGAACAAAGGGAAAATCACAGCCTCAAACTTCAGCCACCCTGTCTGCAAAGCGCTGTCTGCTGCTACTGCATCTCGAGCGTACAAAAGCACCTACTGGGTGGCTATCAATGGTGCCGTTATAGGCAGTGTACATCTTTGTATTGGACTTGCATATATAGCATCTCATTGTATTCACTATAGCATAGTCACCTGCCATCTGCCTCTCTCTCTGCATCTCCCATTTCCCCTTACCCTGGTGAAGAGTAGCAGGCTAGATACAGGCTCTCTAGGACTACCTTTCATCCTTTCTTTTCATTAAAACTGCCTCCTTCTCCTTGGAGGCAGAGTTTTAAGATTTGTGTCATATCTGTGAACCATCAGGTCCCCGCTTCATCTGTATAAGTGCTTTGTTTAAAGGCTGTTAATAGGAAAATTAGGCAATTACGTGGCCATCACATTTTCCAAGATTGCTTCAAATGTAAATGTTTTTCATTTATAATGCTCTTAGCCCGAGTTATATTTCATTGCAGTTGGCCTTCAAGTGTGTTTGTCTGCAATGGCCTGTGGCTGAATGTTGTCATGAAAGTTACCTAAACCACTGTCACTAATATTGAAAAACAAGGTAACATTGTATCTGCATACACACGTCTTGTGTTTTCTAATTTCTGCTTTATTCCTCGTGAAAATGCTTTGCCAACTCTCCCTACTTTGTTGAGCATTAGCATGTATGTCTGCATGTGGATTGTGCAGGAGTGAGTGTACAGAGAGCTGCAAAGCGCGGCGGCGAGACCTCGAGAACGACGTGCGGCAGCTCAGGAGAGACCTCAAGGTCCGAGAGGACCAGATGCGTGCCATGGAGCGGGAGGCGCAAGTACGATCACCAGCTTCTGTTCAATTTCCCCGTTCAGTTGTATTCACAAGCGTGTTTTCCTGCGCAGTGATTTTCCTTTTAAATGCAAGAGCACTCTTTGACTATATTACCCCACTTTGGTCTGCCTTATCTGGCCTTGATATGATGGCCTAGTAAAAAGATGGAGAAATCTAGCCCCTATGAGGAATCAAGCTAGGGCCTGCAGCTTGGTAAGCGAGTACCCATCCTTGCCGCCATGCCAACAGTTGAGAAGGGGTGTAGAGCAGTAGTGAAAGAATTTTGCCAGCGTCGTGCTGTCACAATATCAACGCACATGTGTGGCTCACCAGTTGGAGGCTAGAAGGTCTCCAAAGACGCGCAGTGCGCTTGGCTGAAAAAGCACGAAACCAAATGGACGCGCTGTCATGGACCACTCATTCTGCTGTAGTGAAATTTAATAAAGTATTTTGTGCTGTGCAAATGGGGGGCTGTCGCGTAACTGAGACAAACGTCATAGATGGGTTCTGATGGAATTTTTGTATTGTAGCAACTTTAAAAGTAGTGACACGACAGTTTCGATTTTTTTTTTTATCCCAGGTGCGTGTGCGTGTGTGTGTGTGTGTGCGCATGTGCGCGCGCGCGCTTCGGCTTGCTCGGTTGTCTGCTGTGCTGCTGCATTGGGCTTTACAAGTAGCAGATGACCAAGCGAGTTCCAAAGCTGCCATAATGTACTGCACCCACATGACCACTTTTTGGGTCTTGACACATACACCTTCTGTAAAATGAAACCGACACAGAAAATGCAGTCGCTGCAACAAATTTGCATTTTATTGATACTATCAACTACACTCTACGCTCGTTGCAACGGACCCGCGTACAACAGACTTCCGGATAGTATAACGGGCCATATTTCAGCCTTAGTTTGTTCTACCTATTTTATTAATGCAACGAAGTTCGCTTTTAAGGGACCGCCCTACAATGGACTGTTGGCTGCAGCGTACGAAATTAGCGGCAATTTTTGTCAAAATCGGGCATATAAAACAGACTTTTGCCGTGTTGGCACGGGCTGGCAACTTAACTTGCGAGGGTCAGCTGACGATCGCGACTCAATATGTTCCGCGCAAGGGAGGGAGGAAAGCGGGACGGAAGCATGCCATCTTTCACGCGTGAAGCACAGGGGGAGCTGAGGGGAAGAGTAGGGGCTTCTACTCCAGTGGCTGCTGTTAATGGCGCGGCCGCATGAGCGCCATATCTTAAAAACAATCTGCGATGTGGACAAAGTGAGCGCCAGCACAAGCACCTTATCTTGAAAGCGATCTGCGATGTGGATAAGGTGCACCGAGTGCTGGTAGCTTCATATGTGCTGTGCTTTCGACATTTAGTTTGCGTTGAAGCGAGAGACAGCACGAAGGTCAATTCACTCGCTGCTGCTGCTGCGCTTATCTTGCTTAATTTGCTACCGCAGCTGATGCTTTGCCTTTCAGGAGAAACTGCGACTTTGAATGTTTGTCACTCACTCTTTGCAATGAAGTTGTTAGACATCGAAATGAAAATTTAGGAAATGAGGTGTCTCGGATATTACATACTTCAAATAAAATGGACGTTTTTTGTCGGATTATTAGGTTCTGTTGTAATGAGAGTCAAATTTAGGTAGTTTCATGTCACGTTAGGCTTCTTGCACCCATGGTGCAATATTTGCTCTTTGCAGCAGCTTTGAACAAGCACACAAGAAGCACCAAACCACCTATGACTTCATAATGTAAATGACAAACTTGTAAAGTTAGGGCTTGTGTTACACTGAAGTTTTGGCCTGTTTGGCCTGAAGGCTTTCTCTTGTTTTTTTAGCATTCACATTCTAATATGAGCAAAACAGTCTCGTCGGTAAAAGTGCATGGATTTGCTTTTCTTGTGTGCGCAGTCTCTGCGGCAGTACAAAGACTCTATTGGGGATACGGAGATCCTCATGTCTGCACTGTCAGCCATGCAAGACAAAAACGCACACCTGGAGAACTCACTCAGCGCAGAGACGAGGTTAAAGATGGATCTCTTCTCGGCACTTGGCGAGGCAAAGCGGCAGCAAGAGATTTGCCAAGGTATGTGCCCTCCTTAGCCTTTGGCAGCTGTGATTGCTCTTTGCTGAACAGCCTCCATGAGGCAGAATAACCAGAAGCAGTTTGCCACATGTTTACTGGTTGTTGTTTACTCAGTTTCATCTGGAAAGTTTTCCGAGTGTGGTTGCAGACCTAACCGTGAAATCCTAGATGTGCTAGTGTTGAAGCCAATAAATGCTAAGATATAATAAAATTTATTACTCTAGAAATCCTCTAATATGTTTTCCACAGAAAAAATTGTAATACCCGTGAAATGTATTGTGCAAACATGCTGTTAAAATCACATGAATATGCTGTTAAATATTAAAGCAAACATCATATACGGCTCAGCCCCCAAGAAATTTACAGTTGCCGACTTAAAATACAGACTCGCAGGCACCACGTAAGTCTGAAATACCGGATGCAGGCAGTGAATTAGTGACCAATTTTTGAAAGTGTTCGAAAAAGATGTCGTATTCTTGGATCATCACTTTCGGGGATATCAAATCTTTCGCAAGATTTCGTGGGACTAGTGCCAGATGCACCAGTGTCTACTAGCGACGACTTTCCTGACACGCTACCAAGCATGCTGTCTTATCAGAGTGCCAGGATCACTGTCGCCCTTCAACAGCGATTCTGCTACCAAAGTTTGTCAACACGTTGCTGCATACACATGTGCTTGCCTGTGACCTGGTCAGTCTGTATTTTGACCATTGTCATGCTGTTGCTACGGGTAGACAAAAAGCACTGTCAATGCGTGTACCAAATCTTCATCCCCTGGCAGCATAACCAACATCGACCCGAGTTGCTATAGCCAAATGATTGTGGGTTTCTTGCAACAGTCATTGTCCTGCACTTCCCTTGTGTAATCACCATCCATGTCGGTGCCGACATAAGGGTGGGTTTGGCACCACTTGAAACTGCTTGAAGAAGTCGCGCAGAATCGTGTCGCTATTTAACGTGCAAACGAAAAACGCTGGACGTGCAGAACTCGCATGACAAACAGCAAATTCAGCCTATGCCATCTTTCAACACTTAGCTTGGCTTGTCTTGCAGTTTGGGTGCATTCGTTGACTACTCGATTGACAAGACTTCGTTAGTTTCGGTTTCTAGGAGGAGAGGAGCTGGCGATCGTGCCAGCTACATATTAAAACCTGAATCTAGTTATTTTTATCGTTTCTCTGGCCAGATTGGCACACAGTCGTGCAGGTGGAGTCCTAATATCGAGCAACGCACTGTAAGATGTCAATTTCCCTCACTGTTTTTCCCTAACGTCCAGTGCTTCATTATCTTGTTGCCACTGTGGCATCTGGCTTTGCTTTTGTACCGTTGGCATGAATAGAAATGCGTACTGTAACGAATGCATTTTAAGTGTAATTACAGTCCACGACCAATTTGTTGGACATGCCCGATAATTCAGACGCCTTTGTGGATCCACCACGTATCCCATAGAGTCAATGTACAAGAACGTCCGAAATTTTGGATGCAAAACTTTT